>NC_133174.1:113378212-114003212 GCF_040802235.1 Manis javanica
CTGTAGCCGCAAGGGCTTCAGGTGTGTGAATTGACATAGGTTTGGGAATCATATAAGAGGCTGTGAATTGCTACTACAGTCAGTTGAGTTAAGTTTCTGCTCAGTAGACCATGATTTTTTCTGCCTATATATGTGACCCAGCACATTGGCAGGCTTCATGGATTTCATTTTTAGACCTCCATGATCAGTTACCCATCACCACAGATTCCTGCAGGTCAACACTCTGAATACCATTTTGATCTGAGTAATTGTGTAAATTGTCCCTATTGTGTAAATTGTGCCTACCATATCACTGATTATTAAATGACACCATCCTGCCGTTAGTACTTCATGATCCCATTATTCCTATTGATAACAGGACACACAATTCCACAGTAGCATCTCTTACCATCTTATATGTCCTACAGAAGACAGCCATCACAGAACTCTTTGAGGTTGATGGTCTCCCCCTCACCAATGTTTATTCTAATGCCTTGATAAGGGAAATGTTGTCCAGGCGCTCATGGACTAATTGCTATGGCTATGTGATTTTCCAGAACGTTGCCCTCTATCTTCATTTCATTCCATGATGTGATAGGTGCTAATGAGTAACTATGATGCCACTGCATGACATGGATTACCTATTCCTATTTTCCTCCACCAAGGAGGTTGTTCTGGTACTTCTCAATATGACCAAACCATTTTCAGAATCTCACTTTTTAAGTCTGTTTCTTAGGGCCACTTAAGGAATAATTACTGTATCAGTAAGATCACAATGGAAATAAAGTAGAAAATTAGCATAATTCATAGAAATTTATTTATGAAGGGAATATTTATAGAGGTATAGGTGTAGAGAAATTGCAAGAGGTTGTGTGATAACCAAAGGATGGTAGCATTGAAGACATTACCCATCCTAGACTCATGAACTGAGGGAAGCAGTAGTTACCGGAACTTGGAAGGGGAGAGTTGTGCAAAGACTATTTTTTTTTTTTTTTTTTTGAGAGGGCATCTCTCATATTTATTGATCAAATGGTTGTTAACAACAATAAAATTCAGTATAGGGGGGTCAATGCTCAATGTACAATCATTAATCCATCTCAAGCCTAATTCTCGTCAGTCTCCAATCTTCTGAAGCATAACGAACAAGTTCTTACATGGTGAACGAATTCTTACAGAGTGAATAAATTCTTACATGGTGAACAGTACAAGGGCATTCATCACAGAAACTTTGGGTTTTGATCATGCAATATGACCTATAAACCATCAGGTCAAATATGAATATTCATTTGATTTTTGTACTTGATTTATATGTTGATCCCACATTTCTCCTATTATTATTATTATTTTTATTTTTAATAAAATGCTGAAGTGGTAGGTAGATGCAAGATAAAGGTAGAAAACATAGTTTAGTGCTGTAAGAAGGCAAATATAGATGATCAGATGATCAGGTGTGTGCCTATGGACTAAGTATTAATCCAGGCTAGACAAGGGCAGCAAGACATCCACGGATGCAGAAGATTTCTCTCAAAGCAGGGGGGGTGAGGTTCTGAGCCTCACCTCTGTTGATCCCCAAATTCTCACCTGATGGCCCCCCTGCGACTGTGCCTGTCTTAGGTTGTTCCTCCCTTGAGGAATCTTACCCGTCTCTGGCTAACCAGTCATCTTCCGGGGCCATACAGGGAAATGTAAAGTTGGTAAGTGAGAGAGAAGCCATATTGTTTGCAAAGGTTAGCTTTTTACTTCTTTGCAGATTTATGCCCTGTGGCTTCTATGCCCAGCACTTGTCTCGAGGTATCTTTACCACCTGGAGGAATTATGATACTCGGTAAATTCGATATGAGGCACGAATTCTATTTAAGGTTTGTAATTAGGAAGGAAGAAGAAAAGCTATAGATGTAGCATATGAAGGAAACTTGGGAGGATTGATTATTTCTTTGACATATCTTCTTGTATAGTACCTTAAGTATGTATAGGTTTTAAACTACTAACTAATTTGCACACACATATTAACATAATAGGAATACGGTGACATAAACAAAGCAAATCTATAATTACCAGCCATCTCCAGTGAAGCCAAGAAAACCATTTAGGCACCCTAGGCATTTGTGAAAATTTATCTATGATATGATGGATATTGTCCAACTGTACTTGAACCATCAGACAAATTAAAGCAGCCCATTTCTGGGATCTGTTCACATCCCATATGTTCTTTTAACCATAGATAGTCTATAGTCATGAGATTTTGGGGTGCTACAACTTGCACCCCTCCCAACTCCTGGTTGAGTTCCAACAGTACAGATCCAGTCAAATTCGTTGTCTCACTGTATGCACATGCCAGCCTAGACATCTCCCTCCTCCTTCTTATGGCAAGTCCAGGAGACGGTGGGCTGGATGCAGCCACAACCGCAGCATCGTCCAGATCCCTGTGGAGGATTTTGATGATCATCCCCCGGCACGAGTCCTCCAGAGAGTGCTGATGCCGGAAGCTCCTCCTCTTATCGTATCTTAGTTCATTTTCTGGGTATCCAAGCTAGGCCTTGATCTTCTGCGTAGAAACAAACAGACCCTTTGCCCACACTTTGACATGCCCTCTATACCACTGTGCAGAACTCATTGGAGGTCAGCACACAGTAACTGCTTTTTTTTTTTTTTTTAATTAAGAGAAAGGAATATTATCAGAAAAGAGTACCTCCATAGCTGATCATCTGACACCCTTTAAGTGATCAACATTAAGGATATTTAAAGCATGCGTTGATCTTTGATTTACCAATAGTTTTATCCTGTTAAGGAGTAATCCCCCTTTTCTTTCTTTCTTTCTTTTTTTTTTTAAATTTTTAATCTACACTTACCTGAAGAATACTATGTTTACTATGCTCTCCCCTATATCAGGTCCCCCCTAACAACCACATTACGGTTACTGTCCATCAGCTTAGCAAAATGTGGTAGAGTCACTACTTGTCCTCTCTGTGTTGTGCAGCCCACCCTCCCCTTTCTCCCTCCCCCCCATGCATGCTAATCTTAATACCCCCCTTCTTCTTCCCCCCCCTTATCCCTCCCTGCCCACCCATCCTCCCCAGTTCCTTTCCCTTTGGTACCTGTTAGTCCATTTTTGGGTTCTGTAATTCTGCTGCTGTTTTGTTCCTTCAGTTTTTCCTTTGTTCCTATACTCCTCAGATGAGTGAAATCATTTGGTATTTCTCTTTCTCCGCTTGGCTTATTTCACTGAGCATAATACTCTCCAGCTCCATCCATGTTGCTGCAAATGGTTGGATTTTTCCACTTCTTATGGCTGAGTAGTATTCCATTGTGTATATGTACCACATCTTCTTTATCCATTCATCTACAGATGGACATTTAGGTTGCTTCCAATTCTTGGCTATTGTAAATAGTGCTGCGATAAACATAGGAGTGCATCTGTCTTTCTCAAACTTGATTGCTGCGTTCTTAGGGTAAATTCCTAGGAGTGGAATTCCTGGGTCAAATGGTAGGTCTGTTTTGAGCATTTTGATGCACCTCCATACTGCTTTCCACAATGGTTGAACTAATTTACATTCCCACCAGCAGTGTAGGAGGGTTCCCCTTTCTCCACAGCCTCGCCAACATTTGTTGTTGTTTGTCCTTTGGATGGCAGCTATCCTTACTGGTGTGAGGTGATACCTCATTGTAGTTTTAATTTGCATTTCTCTGATAATTAGCGATGTGGAGCATCTTTTCATGTATCTCTTGGCCATCTGTATTTCTTTTTTGGAGAACTGTCTGTTCAGTTCCTCTGCCCATTTTTTAATTGGGTTATTTGTTTTTTGTTTGTTGAGGCGTGTGAGCTCTTTATATATTCTGGACGTCAAGCCTTTATCAGATCTGTCATTTTCAAATATATTCTCCCATACTGTAGGGTTCCTTTTTGTTCTATTGATGGTGTCTTTCGCTGTACAGAAGCTTTTCAGCTTAATGTAGTCCCACTTGCTCATTTTTGCTGTTGTTATCCTTGCCCGGGGAGATATGTTCAAGAAGAGATCGCTCATGTTCACATCTAAGAGGTTTTTGCCTATGTTTTTTTCCAAGAGTTTAATGGTTTCGTGACTTACATTCAGGTCTTTGATCCATTTTGAGTTTACCTTTGTATATGGGGTTAGACAATGGTCCAGTTTCATTCTCCTACATGTAGCTGTCCAGTTTTGCCAGCACCATCTGTTGAAGAGACTGTCATTTTGCCATTGTATGTCCATGGCTCCTTTATCAAATATTAATTGACCATATATGTTTGGGTTAATTTCTGGGGTCTCTAATCTGTTCCACTGGTCTGTGGCTCTGTTCTTGTGCCAGTACCAAATTGTCTTGATTACTATGGCTTTGTAGTAGAGCTTGAAGTTGGGGAGTGAGATCCCCCCTACTTTATTCTTCTTTTTCAGGATTGCTTTGGCTATTCGGGGTCTTTGGTGTTTCCATATGAATTTTTGAATTATTTGTTCCAATTCATTGAAGAATGTTGCTGGTAATTTGAGAGGGATTGCATCAAATTTGTATATTGCTTTCGGCAGGATGGCCATTTTGACGATATTAATTCTTCCTAGCCATGAGCATGGGATGAGTTTCCATTTATTAGTGTCCCCTTTAATTTCTCTTAAGAGTGACTTGTAGTTTTCAGAGTATAAGTCTTTCACTTCCTTGGTTAGGTTTATTCCTAGGTATTTTATTCTTTTTGATGCAATGGTGAATGGAATTGTTTTCCTGATTTCTCTTTCTATTGATTCGTTGTTAGTGTATAGGAAAGCTACAGATTTCTGTGTGTTGATTTTGTATCCTGCAACTTTGCTGTATTCCAATATCAGTTCTAGTAGTTTTGGAGTGGAGTCTTTAGGGTTTTTTATGTACAGTATCATATCATCTGCAAATAGTGACAGTTTAACTTCTTCTTTACCAATCTGGATTCCTTGTATTTCTTTGTTTTGTCTGATTGCCGTGGCTAGGACCTCCAGTACTATGTTAAATAACAGTGGGGAGAGTGGGCATCCCTGTCTGGTTCCCGATCTCAGTGGAAATGCTTTCAGCTTCTCGCTGTTCAGTATAATGCTGGCTGTGGGTTTATCATATATGGCCTTTATTATGTTGAGGTACTTGCCCTCTATTCCCATTTTGCTGAGAGTTTTTATCATGAATGGATGTTGAATTTTGTCAAATGCTTTTTCAGCATCTATGGAGATGATCATGTGGTTTTTGTCTTTCTTTTTGTTGATGTGGTGGATGATGTTGATGGATTTTCGAATGTTGTACCATCCTTGCATCCCTGGGATGAACCCCACTTGGTCATGGTGTATGATCCTTTTGATATACTGTTGAATTCTGTTTGCTAATATTTTATTGAGTATTTTTGCATCTACATTCATCAGGGATATTGGTCTGTAATTTTCTTTTTTGGTGGGGTCTTTTCCTGGTTTTGGTATTAGGGTGATGTTGGCTTCATAGAATGAGTTTGGGAGTATTCCCTCTTCTTCTATTTTGTGGAACACTTTAAGTAGAATGGGTATTATGTCTTCTCTGTGTGTCTGATAAAATTCCGAGGTAAATCCGTCCGGCCCCGGGGTTTTGTTCTTGGGTAGTTTTTTGATTACTGTTTCAATTTCTTTGCTTGTAATTGGTTTGTTTAACTTTTGTGTTTCTTCCTTGGTCAGTCTTGGGAGGTTGTATTTTTCTAGGAAGTTGTCCATTTCTTCTAGGTTTTCCAGCTTGTTGGCATATAGGTTTTCATAGTAGTCTTTAATAATTCTTTGTATTTCTGTGGAGTCTGTCGTGATTTTTCCATTCTCATTTCTGATTATGTTGATTTGTGTTGACTCTCTTTTTCTCTTAATAAGTTGGGCTAGAGGCTTATCTATTTTGTTTATTTTCTCAAAGAACCAGCTCTTGGTTTCGTTGATTTTTGCTATTGTTTTATTCTTCTCAATTTTGTTTATTTCTTCTCTGATCTTTATTATGTCCCTCCTTCTGCTGACTTTAGGCCTCATTTGTTCTTCTTTTTCCAGTTTTAATAATTGTGATGTTAGACTATTCATTTGGGATTGTTCTTCCTTCTTCAAGGGTGCCTGGATTGCTATATACTTTCCTCTTAAGACTGCTTTCGCTGCATCCCACAGAAGTTGGGGCTTAGTGTTGTTGTTGTCATTTGTTTCTATATATTCCTTGATCTCTATTTTGATTTGTTCATTGATCCATTGATTATTTAGTAGCATGTTGTTAAGCCTCCATGTGTTTGTGAGCCTTTTTGTTTTCTTTGTAGAATTTATTTCTACTTTCATACCTTTGTGGTCTGAAAAATTGGTTGGTAGAATTTCAATATTGTGGAATTTACTGAGGCTCTTTTTGTGAGCTAGTATGTGGTCTATTCTGGAGAATGTTCCATGTGCACTTGAGAAGAATGTATATCCTGTTGCTTTTGGATGTAAAGTTCTATAGATGTCTATTAGGTCCATCTGTTCTAGTGTGTTGTTCAGTGCCTGTGTGTCTTTACTTATTTTCTGCCCGGTGGATCTATCCTTTGGGGTGAGTGGTGTGTTGAAGTCTCCTACAATGAATGCATTGCAGTCTATTTCCCTCTTTAGTTCTGTTAGTATTTGCTTCACATATGCTGGTGCTCCTGTATTGGGTGCATATATATTTAGAATGGTTATATCCTCTTGTTGGACTAAGCCCTTTATCATTATGTAGTGTCCTTCTTTATCTCTTGTTACTTTCTTTGTTTTGAAGTCTATTTTGTCTGATATTAGTACTGCAACCCCTGCTTTCTTCTCACTGTTGTTTGCCTGAAATATGTTTTTCCATCCCTTGACTTTTAGTCTATGCTTATCTTTGGGTTTAAGGTGAGTTTCTTGTAAGCAGCATATAGATGGGTCTTGCTTTTTTATCCATTCTATTACTCTATGTCTTTTGATTGGTGCATTAAGTCCATTTACATTTAGGGTGACTATTGAAAGATATGTACTTATTGCCATTGCAGGCTTTAGATTCGTGGTTACCAAAGGTTCAAGGTTAGCTTCTTTAGTATCTTACTGCCTAACTTAGCTCGCTTATTGAGCTGTTATATACACTGTCTGGAGAGTCTTTTCTTCTCTCCCTTCTTATTCCTCCTCCTCCATTCTTCATATGTTGTGTGTTTTGTTCTGTGCTCTTTTTAGGGGTGCTCCCATCTAGAGCAGTCCCTGTAGGATGCCCTGTAGAGGTGGTTTGTGGGAAGCAAATTCCCTCAGCTTTTGCTTGTCTGGGAATTGTTTGATCCCACCATCATATTTAAATGATAGTCGTGCTGGATACAGTATCCTTGGTTCAAGGCCCTTCTGTTTCATTGCATTAAGTATATCATGCCATTCTCTTCTGGCCTGTAGGGTTTCTGTTGAGAAGTCTGATGTTAGCCTGATTGGTTTTCCTTTATAGGTGACCTTTTTCTCTCTAGCTGCCTTTAAAACTCTTTCCTTGTCCTTGATCCTTGCCATTTTAATTATTATGTGTCTTGGTGTTGTCCTCCTTGGATCCTTTCTGTTGGGGGTTCTGTATAATTCCATGGTCTGTTCGATTATTTCCTCCCTCAGTTTGGGGAAGTTTTCAGCAATTATTTCTTCAAAGACACTTTCTATCCCTTTTCCTCTTTCTTCCTCTTCTGGTATCCCTATAATACGAATGTTTTTCCTTTTGTATTGGTCACATATTTCTCTTAGTGTTGTTTCATTCCTGGAGATCCTTTTATCTCTCTCTATGTCAGCTTCTATACGTTCCTGTTCTCTGGCTTCTATTCCTTCAATGGCCTCTTGCATCTTATCCATTCTGCTTATAAATCCTTCCAGGGATTGTTTCACTTCAGTGATCTCTTTCCTGACATCTGTGATCTCCTTCCGGACTTCATCCCACTGCTCTTGCATTTTTCTCTGCATCTCATCCCATTGCTCTTGCATTTTTTTCTGCATCTCTGTCAGCATGTTCATGATTTTTATTTTGAATTCTTTTTCAGGAAGACTAGTTAGGTCTGTCTCCTTCTCAGGTGTTGTCTCTGTGATCTTTGTCTGCCTGTAGTTTTGCCTTTTCATGGTGATAGAGATAGTTTGCAGAGCTGGTACAAGTGACCGCTGGAAGAGCTTCCCTTCTTGTTGGTTTGTAGCCTTTTCCTGGGAGAATAGCGACCTCTAGTGGCTTGTGCTGGGCAGCTGTGCGCAGACAGGGCTTCTGCTTCCTGCCCAGTTGCTTTGGGGTTTATCTCCGCTGTTGCTGTGGGCTTGGCCTGGCTGGGGCTGTTCCTCCAAAATGGTGGAGCCCCGTTGGAGGGGGAGCAGCCAGGAGACTATTTATCTCCGTAAGGGGCCTCTGTGCTCCCTGCTGCCCAGGGGGTTAGAGTGCCCAGAGATCCCCAGATTCCCTGCTTCTGGTCTAAGTGACCTGTCCTGCCCCTTTAAGATTTCCAAAAAGCACTCTCCAAACCAAAACAACAGCAGCAACAATGAGAGAGGGAACAGAAACAAAGAGAAAAAAAAAGAAAAAAAAGGAAAAAACAAGCGATTTTTTTTTTTTTTTTTTTTTTTTTGTCCTCAGGTGCCGGTCCCAGGCACCCGCTCACTGGTCCTGCTGCCCTGTCTCCCTAGCACCAGGGTCCCTGTCCTTTCAAGGCTTCCAAAAAGCACCCACCCACTGGTCCCGCAGGGAAGGAATGCTCAATATTCTTTGTCCTCAGGCACTGGTCCCACGCACCCGCTCACCAGTCCCGCCGCCCTGCCTCCCTAGCACCGGGGTCCCTGTCCCTTCAAGGCTTCCAAAAAGCACTCGGCAAAAAGAGAGAAAAAAAAGGGGAAAAACGCGCGATTTCCTCTGTCCTCAAGTGCCGGTCTCAGGCACCCGCCCACCGGTCCCGCAGGGAAAAACGGGGGATATTCTTTGTCCTCAGGCGCCGGTCCCAGCCACCCGCTCACCAGTCCCGCCACCGTGCCTCCCTAGCACTGGGGTCCCCGTCCCTTCAAGGCTTCCAAAAAGCGCTCGCCAAAAAGAGAGAAAAAAAAAAAGGGGAAAAACGCGCGACCTCCTCCGTCCTCAGGCACCGGTCTCAGGCACCCGCCCCCAGGTCTCGCAGGGAGAAATGCGGGATATTCTTTGTCCTCCGGCGCCGTTCCCAGGCACCTCCTCACCGGTCCCGCCAGCCTGCCTCCCCAGCAACTGGGGCCCGTCCCTCTAAGGCTTCCAAAAAGCGCTCGCCAAAAAAAAAAAAAAAACTGCTCCGGTTTCTCTCCACCCGCCGGGAGCCGGGGGGAGGGGCGCTCGGGTCCCGCCGGGCTGGGGCTTGTATCTTACCCCCTTCACAAGGCGCTGGGTTCTTGCAGGTGTGGATGTGGTCTGGATGTTGTCCTGTGTCCTGTGGTCTCTATTTTAGGAAGATTTTTCTTTGTTATATTTTCATAGCTCTATGTGTTTATGGGAGGAGATTTCCACTGCTCTACTCACGCCGCCATCTTGGCTCCGCCCCCCTGCAAAGACTATTTTGAGAGGAGCACTGACCTTTCGATTAGGGACCCATTCAGGCTAGAGCAACCTCACAGAGAGGAAGCCAGAGGATTAAATACCCTGACCTTACCTTCTTTCTCTTTCTAACCTCCTACTGGAGATCATATTGGCCAAGTCCATCCAGAAGCCAGAGAGAAAGGAGCCAATTGATAAAGTCCATATAGGTCACCTTCCAAAGGCAGAGAACAGGGTGAAGGCTGGAGAAGAGATCTAGAGGGGTGAATAGAAGATATCTGTTATACCATGTATTAATAGAACATCCTCCTTGACTAGTGTGCTCTGCTTAGTTTCATATAGCTTTTTGCAATTTTCAGCTAAGCAGAAAATATGAAGCCTTCACGAAGTGAGGTTTATACCTTTCTAAATGGTTTTTAGCAAAGTTATCATTTAATGTCTCATGAGCACCAGATAATGCAGTCACTATTTTCTTTATTCTGTGGAATTTAAGTCAGAGTTAACTTGACATTTACATTACTGTAAGTCTTTTTAGGGTGATAGTTCAGTTATTTATAACTGTACCTAAGTTTTTCTATAGCTTTTCATTTTTATCTCCCACTCCTCAAGACTTTTTTGTTTGTATCAAAAATATTCCAAACTGGAAAACTGGGGTCATGTTTGTCATATCCATCTTGTTGTCTCATAGCAAGCCAGTCACCGATTACCATTAAGCTTTGCTCTAATTTCTTTTACAGCCCCAATTTTTCTTTTTCCTTTTGTAACCACCCTTATGCAAACCTTTATCACTTCACACCTTGATTTTAGTGGTAGCCTCATAATTGCCACATTAATCTTCTTAGATGGTTATTTTGAACATGACACTCTACTCTCAAATAGTGTCAATGAATCCTCAATATCTTCAGGAACAGAGCCCAACTCCATAGCATGGAATTCAGAGCCCTCCACAATTCAGTTGCCAGCTTCCTTTCCAAATGCCTCTCAATAGTTCTACCAGGCAATTCTACTCCAGTGAAATCACTCAGCTCCTTGTGAAACTACTAAATACATTTCCCCTGCAATGTGTTGCCGCAAGTTGTTCCTCCTTGAAATGGCCTCTTTCTTCCTCTTCAGGTGTCTAAATCCCATTCTTCACTTGAGGCTCAGCACAGCTCAGCAACTCTTTTTCTCAAGACTCCCTGTACTGGGTCCTCAGAGAGCATCTGCATTCCAGTAGCATTTTATGAACAGGCATAGTCAAACTAGTACCTACATTCTATGGCTTTAAAAAGTAGTACTTTCTCATAGCTTTGTTGTGAGGCTTATATAACTTAATATATGAAATTTTTAGAATAATGCCTATTACATAGTAAGCTCTTAATAAATTTTAACTGCTATCAAAATAATTTATCATGATGATGATTACAACCCCTTTGGCAATTTGCATTGTACTTTGTGTTGCTGCTTTGTTTTGCTTGCACATGGGATATTTCCCCTAATTAAATTGCATTACCATCCCTATGAGGGAAGGGTATGGGTTTTTTGTCAATTGCTGTATTCTCCACATTTAGCACAGAGCCTTGCAGAGAATGGACCTGAATGCATGCTTACTGTGTAATAGATGATGGTGATGATGGTGATGATGGTGATGCCTGCTACTCTACTCTATGCTGGTCTTGGCTGCAGTATGTAACAATTTGTAAAATCCTTGATCACATTATAAAGCTGGTAAGTACCTCACAGGTAATTTAGTTCCATATCATCATCTTCTGATGGTAACATTGTGGTTCAGGGGAGAGGAAAAGACTTGACAAAGCAGAGTTGCAGTTAGTGGCAGAGTCAGGGCTAGAACGCAGAATGCATTCCGGATCAGTGAAATAAAACAAATATTTTTTTTTTTTTTTGAGAGGGCATCTCTCATATTTATTGATCAAATGGTTGTTAACAACAATAAAATTCAGTATAGGGGGGTCAACGCTCAATGTACAATCATTAATCCATCTCAAGCCTAATTCTCGTCAGTCTCCAATCTTCTGAAGCATAACGAACAAGTTCTTACATGGTGAACGAATTCTTACATAGTGAATAAATTCTTACATGGTGAACAGTACAAGGGCATTCATCACAGAAACTTTCGGTTTTGATCATGCAATATGACCTATAAACAATCAGGTCAAATATGAATATTCGTTTGATTTTTGTACTTGATTTATATGTTGATCCCACATTTCTCCTATTATTATTATTATTTTTATTTTTAATAAAATGCTGAAGTGGTAGGTAGATGCAAGATAAAGGTAGAAAACATAGTTTAGTGCTGTAAGAAGGCAAATGTAGATGATCAGATGATCAGGTGTGTGCCTATGGACTAAGTATTAATCCAGGCTAGACAAGGGCAGCAAGACATCCACGGATGCAGAAGATTTCTCTCAAAGCAGGGGGGGTGAGGTTCTGAGCCTCACCTCTGTTGATCCCCAAATTCTCACCTGATGGCCCCCCTGCGACTGTGCCTGTCTTAGGTTGTTCCTCCCTTGAGGAATCTTACCCGTCTCTGGCTAACCAGTCATCTTCCGGGGCCATACAGGGAAATGTAAAGTTGGTAAGTGAGAGAGAAGCCATATTTAAAACAAATATTTTTGAGCACCTACTATGTGTCAAATACAATGCTAGTTGTTGGGAACATGTCTGTGACCAAGATGGAATCCTATCCTTTTAGGCCATTGACTTTTTTAATGGTGGGAGAGACAGAAATAAACATATAGGCAAACAAAAAAATAAACAGCAATCATTGTTCTGAAGGAAATAAAAGAGAGTGATGTGAAAAACTAACAGAGGGAAGAGATGGGTCACTTAGGTCTTCTGAGGTGAGAGGTAAGCTGAGTCCTGCATGATGTAAAAGATGCACCCAACAAGGGAAAATCTGGGTAAAGACGGTTTCAGGTGCAAGGAAGTGTAATTGCAAAGGCCCTGATGTGGGAATGAGCCTGGTGTGTGCCAGGAACTGGAAGTGTGGCCAATGTAGCCAAAATATAGTGCATGAGTGAGAGAGATTTGAGGTCAGAAAACTAGGCAGGGGTCAAGTCACATAGAGCTCTTGTAGTCTCTAGTAAGGAGTTGGTGGTTTAGTTTTATGATCCTGTTTATGCTTGAAAATGATAATTCAGGTTGTTGTGTGGAATAGTAGTCTAGACAGAGAAGGACAAGGGTGTTTCAGAAAAACTAATCAAAAGTTGGAACTAGGTAAAATAGGTTCTGAGCCTTCTTTCAGTGTACTGCTGGACTTCACTTTCTATTATCTAGGCTATTTTACAATGCTTTGAGGGAGAAGTTAGCTTGTAGGTTGTTGCCTAATAGAGAGACAAATAATTTTTTTGCCATTCCTGTTGTAAAAAAGCACCCCAAAGGTTATAGTTATGGCCCTGTTGGATATTAACTCATTTTCTATCTAACCTATAAATAATATCCTGACATTACCTATAAATATTTAGCTTCTCAAATGGTCTTGGAGCAGATTTAAAATATTATTGATTCCTGTATTAGTTTATGAATTGACCCAAATCTCTGACGTGTGTTTATTTGAATCATGAGTTTACCTTTATGTATATTAAACTTTAATAAGTGAAAGCAGGCAGACTAGTTAGAAAGTGATTGCAGGAGTCCAAGTGAACCATGACAGTGTCTTACATTAGGGTGATGACAGTGGACATGGTTGGAAGTAACTGGATTTTCTTACAGGTTGGAGGCAGAACCAATAGAACTTCTGATTGATGGAACATGGAAGATCAAGGAAAGAATAATCAAGAAAGTTTCCTAGGTTTTTTTCCTAAGTAAATGCTAGTGCCACAAACTGAATTAGGGAAGACTGGGGGGTGGAAAAGTTCAGCAGAGCATGTGAGGTGGGAAATCAGAAGTTCAGCTTTAGATATGTATGCTAAATCAAAGCTGTTAGTTACTCATCCATGTGGGATTTTGAAATAGGCTCTGGCATATATGAATCTAGGACTTAAGAGGGAATTTTGGGTGTCATTAGAATTTAGGTGATGTTTAAACCTGGATGGAGCTGGAGTTCTTAAAGGCATTAAAAAAATGGATATTATTAGGGTCCATCACATATTCAGTACATTAGCGCAGGGCCTGGAAATCTCCAATTCTATCGCATGATCCAGGATCACTGAGAAACAGTGACCTAGAAAAAGTTGAGGAAACTTTTTTCTGGTTAGGTCCAGATAGAAAATATTATAGGCTTCCTGAATTACATAGTCTAACTCAGCTCTGCCACTGTAGCAGGAAAGCAGCCACGGACAACATAGACATGCCTGAACATGGCTGTGTTCCAATAACATTTTATTTATGGACCTAAAATTTTCACATCACAAAATATTTTTCTTTTGATATTTTTCCCCACAACCATTTTAAAATGTAAAACTATTCTCAGCACATAGGCTGTACAAAAAGAAGCAGAGGGCCAGATTTGGTCTGTAGGGTATGGTTTGCTTACACATGATATAGATCAGTCATCTGTTAAGAGACATACGGGAATATAATGTTAAAGTTTACATTTACTTAATCTTTGTTAAAATTTTCTAGTTTTGTATTTTCTATAATGTAATCATTATGACATGTAGTTCTTTTCATGTGGAAGGACTTTATATATACTAAATCATTAAAGCCTCACAATATAGTTTGTGTTAATAATACTCTGATAACATTATTAGCATCTCCATGTTATAAAGAGGTAACTGAGTTAAAGAGAGATAGAATAACTTGTCCAAGATCATAACTGGTAACTAGCAGAGTCAAAATTTGATTTTAGGCAGTTTGGTGTCAGAGTCTATCTCTTAACATGTGCATACTACTTCTCATAGATTAGAATTTTTCCCTCCCTACCACATCCCCATCTCTCTCTCTTTCTCTCTCTCACACACACATATATATTTATAATTTATAAATAAATATTCACCTATTGGAGAACATACTCAAAAACCATTTACCTGAAGAACAATCCCAAATGAACAGTCTAAACTGAAAATTAACAAAACTAGAAAAAGAACAAATGAGAGAAGATGGCAGCATGAAAGAAGAGACAGGGACCTCCTTCTAAAACCATATATAATACGAAAATATAATTAGTACAACTAATCCTGAAAGAGTAACAGGGAAGAAGGCTGTGCCAGACTGCGTACACCTGGAGAAAAGAACAGACTTCATGGAACAGGGTAATGTACCAAAGCTGAGGACCTGGGCCCTTCCCCTACCCCAGCTCACTGGCAGGAGGAAGAGAAATGGAGTGGGGAGGGAGAGTGGAGGCCTGGGACTGCTGAACACCTAGCTCTGGAGATATGCTCTGGGAGCAAGAATCTCTGATGATTAGGGGGGTTGGAAAGCTAAGACAGGTGGAATACCTGGAGAGACTGAGATTCCAGCTGCTTGTGGAAAACAGGGATCTATATCCAGCTGATCTGGGTGGGCACTCTGAGAGACTTCCTAAAAGCAAGAGGGCTGCTAAAAGGGCAAGGATTGCACGGACATTACTGCTCAGGAGAAAGGACAGGTAAACAAAATTGTCTGCGTGCACTCTGCCCAGCAGGTTGGGAGCTTAAATGATCTTCAGATGTTCCAGCCCCCTGACTAGCTACGCAGTTTCAAGGACCCCCACCTTGATACACAGCCTGCTGTGCCTTCCTCCCAGCCAGCCCACACCTGGCTCACAAACCAGCAAACCCTACCCTGGCATCAGACCAGCCAGAGGGAAGCCCCACCTACAGCACCTACAAAAGCAAAGCATAGAGGCTTACACCTGTGTGTTGGGCCCACTAGTTCAGGCAGTGGAGACAGGCATAGCAGCCAGTAAGCAGGAAACAGCTCTTTCTCCCCCCCCCCAAAGGCATCAGCACCACTGCCCTGTGACCCCCGACATTGCTTCAGGGGTTGAGTAGCTCCAGAGAGTAGAGCTTCTGGGCACTAAAGGGTGCCACATTCAAATATGAAACATCATAGGAACCTGGTTCAAAGCAAAATCTCAACAACAGAAAAAGGTTCAAGTGAACTAATAAATCTTCCTGAAAGAGATTTCAAAATAAAAATAAACATGTTCATGGAGGTACAGAAAAACATTCAAGAACTCAGGAACAAATTTAGGACAGAGAACCAATCATTGAGGAACACAATGGAGGGTATTAAAAGCAGATTAGATATGGTGGAGGAGACTATAAATGAAATAGAAATGAGAGAAGAGGAATACAAAGAAGCTGAGGCACAGAGAGAAAAAAGTATCTCTAGGAATGAAAGAATACTGAGAGAACTGTATGACCAATCCAAATGGAAGAATATATTATAGGGGTAGCAGAAGAAGAAGAGAGAGAAAAAGGGATAGAAAGTGTCTTTGAGGAGGTAATTGTTGAAAACTTCTGCAATCTGGGGAAGGAGATAGTCTCTCAGGCCATGGAGGTGCACAGATCTCCCAACACAAGGGACCCAAGGAGGGCAACACCAAGACATACAGTAATTAAAATGGTAAAGATCAAGGATAAGGACAGATTATTAAAAGCAGCCAGAGAGAGAAGAAAGATCACATACAAAGGAAAGCCCATTAGTCTATCATCGGACTTCTCAGGAGAAACCTTACAGGTCAGATGGGAGTGGCATGATATATTTAATGCAATGAAGCAGAAGGGCCTCAAACCAAGAATACTTTATCTGGGAAGATTATCATTTAAATTTGAAGGACGGATTAAACAATTTCCAGATAAGCAAAAGCAGAATTTACCTCCTATAAACCATCTCTACAGTGTATTTTGGAGGGACTGCTATAGATGGAAATGTTCCTAAGGTTAAATAAGTGTCACCAGTGGTAATAAAAAGGGATAGACAAAAAGTACAGAATATGATACTTAATATATAAAGAATGGAGGAAGAAGAAAAGGAGGGGAAAAAAGAACCTTTAGATTGTGTTTGTAATAGCATACTAAGTGAGTTGTTAGACTCTTAGATAGTAAGGAAGTTGCCCTTGAACCTTTGTTAACCACAAATCTTAAGCCTGCAATGGCAATAAGTATATACCTATCGATAATCACACTAAATGTAAGTGGTCTGAAGGGACCAATCTAAAGACATAGAGTCACTGGATGGATAAAAAAACAAGACCCATCTATATGCTACCTACAAGAAACTCACTTCAAACCCAAAGACATACATAGATGGAAAGTAAAGCAATGGAAAAAGATATTTCATGCAACTAATAGGGAGAAAAAAAGGAGGTGTTACAGTATTTGTATCAGACAATATAGACTTTAAAACAAAGAAAGTCTGAAGAGACAAAGACGGACATTATATAATGATAAAGGGGTCAGTCCAACAAGAGGATATATAACCATTGTAAATATCTATGCACCCAACACAGGGTCACTTATATATGTGAAACAAATACTAACAGAATTAAAAGTGGAAATAGACTGCAATGCATTCATTCTAGGAGACTTCAACACTCCACTCACTCCAAAGGACAGATCAACCAGACAAAAAATAAGTAAGGAGACAGAGGCATTGAAAACACATTAGAGCAGTTGGACCTAACAGACATCTACAGAACTCTCCACCCCAAAGCAGCAGGTTATACATTCTTTTCAAGTGCACATGGAACATTTTCAAGAATAGCTCATATACTAGGCCACAAAAAGAGCCTCAGTAAATTCAAAATGATTGAAATTGTACCAACCAGCTTCCAGACCACAAAGGTATGAAACTAGAAATAAATTGTGCAAAGAAAATGAAAAATCCTGCAAATACATGGAGGCTTAACAACGTAGCCCTAAATAACCAATTGATCAGTGACCAACTAAAAACATAGATCAAGCAATATATGGAGACAGATGACAACAATGATTCAACACCGCAAAATCTGTGGGATGCAGCGAAAGCCATGCTAAGAGGGAAGTACATTGCAATAGAGGCCTACTTCAGAAAAGAATAATTCCATATGAACAGTCTAAACTAACAATGAAACTAGGAGAAGAAAAAATGAGTCCCAAAGTCAGTAGAAGAAGGGATATAATAAAGATTAGAGCATAAATAAATAAAATCGAGAAGAATAAACCAGTAGAATCAATGAAAGCAGGAGCTGGTTCTTTGAGAAAATAAACAAAATAGATAAACCCCTAGACAGACTTATTAAGAAAAAAGAGTCTACACACACAAACAGAATCAGAAATGAGAAAGGAACAATCACTACAGACACCACAGAAATACAAAGAATTATTAGAGAATGAAAAATTACATGCTAACAAACTGGTAACCTAGAAATGGACAACTTTCTAGAAAAATACAATCTTCCAAGGCTGACCCAGAAAGAAACAGAAAATTTGAACAGACCAATTACCAGCAATGAAATTGAATTGATAATCAAAAAACTACCTAAGAAAAAAATGCTTGTACCAGATGGCTTCACCACTGAATTTTATCAAACATTTAGTGAAGACCTAATACCCATTCTCCTTAAAGTTTTCCAAAAAGTAGAAGAGGAGGGAATACTCCCAAACTGATTCTATGAGGCCAGCATTCCCGAATACCAAAACCAGGCAAAGATACCACACAAAAAAAGAAAATTACAGACCAATATCCCTGATGAACATAGATGCAAAAATACTCAACAAAATATTAGCAAACTGAGTTCAAAAATACATCAAAAAGATCATCCATCATGGTCAAGTAGGATTCATTCAAGGGATGCAAGGATGGTACAATATTAGAAAATCCATGACATCAACAAAAAGAAGGACAAAAACCACATGATCATCTCCATAGATGCTGAAAAAGCATTCGACAAGATTATTGTCTATCCCCATACACAAAAGTAAACTCAAAATGGATCAAAGACCTGAATGTAAGTCATGAAACCATAAAACTCTTAGAAGAAAACATAGGCAAAAATCTCTTGAATATAAACAAGAACAACTTTTTCCTGAATGCATCTCCTCGGGCAAGGGAAACAAAATAAAATTGAACAAATAGGACTTCATCATGCTAGAAAGCTTCTGTACAGCAAAGGACTCCATCAGCAGAACAAAAAGGCATCCTACAGTATGGGAGAATATATTTGTAAATGATGTATCTGACAAGGGGTTAACATCCAAACTATATAAATAATTCACATGCTTGAACAACCAAAAAGCAAATAACCCTATTAAAAAATGGGCAGAGGATATGAACAGACACTTCTCCAAAGAAGAAATTCAGATGGTCAACAGGCACATGAAAAGATGCTCCATATTGCTGATTATCAGGGAAACGCAAATTAAAAGCACAATGAGATATTGATATCACCTCACACCAGTTAGGATGGCCAACATAGAAAAGTCCTGGAACAACAAATGCTGGCAAGGATGCAGAGAAAGGGGAACCCTCCTACACTGCTGGTGGGAATGTAAACTAGTTCGAGCATTGTGAAAAGTAGTATGGAGGTTCCTCAAAAAACTAAAAATAGGAATAGCATTTGACCCAGGAATTCCACTCCTGGGAATTTACCCTAAGAATGCAGGATCCCAGTTTCAAAAAGACATATGCACTCCTATATTTATCGCAGCACTATTTACAATAGCCAAGAAATGGAAGCAGCCTAAGTGTCCATTAGTAGATGAATGGATAAAGAAGATGTGGTACATATACACAACAGAATATTATTCAGCCATAAGAAGAAAACAAATCCTACCATTTGCAACAACATGGATGGAGCTTGAGGGTATTAGGCTCAGTGAAATAAGACAGGTGGAAAAAGACAATTACCAAATGATTTCACTCTTCTGTGTAGCATAAGAACAAAGAAAAACTGAAGGAACAAATAGCAGCAGACTCACAGAACCCAAGAGTGGCCTGATAGTTACCAAAGGAAAAGGAGCTGGGGAGGATGGGTGGGAAGGGAGGGAGAAGGGAAAGAAGGGGCATTACAACTAGCACACATAATGTGGAGGTGGGGCACAAGGAAGGCGGTATAGCACAGAGAAGTATTGACTCTACAGCATCTTACTATGCTGATGGACGGTGAATGTAATGGGGTATGTGGTGGGGACTTGATAATGGGGGAATCTAGTAACCACAATGTTGCTCATGTGATTGTATATTAATGATACCCAAAAAAAAGTAAAAAAAAAAGCATTTAGCTATTGGGATGGGATCAGAAAGGTGTGGAGACCACTGAACTAAACATATGGACTATTAGGATTCTCCAGAGAAACAGTACCAATAGGATGTATATATGAGAGCCCCAGGGAGCTGATCGTGTAGTTGTAGTCTGAGTCTGAAGGCCTGAGCGCCAGGAGAGATGATGGTGTATGTTATTGTCCAAAAGCTGGCAGACTTGAGACCCAAGAATAGCCATATTTCAATTCAAGTTCAAAAGTAGAAAAAGACCAATACTGCAGCTCAATCAGTGGGGTAGGAGGATTTCCCCACTTCTGACCAGGAGGGTAAACCTTTTTGCTGTAGTCAGGCTTTCACCTGATTAGATAAGGCCCACCCATATTAGGGACAATTTGTTTCACTTAGTTTACCAATTCAAATGTTTATCTCATCCAACTACACTCTCATATAGACACACCCAGAGTAATGTTTGACCAAATATCTGGGCACCCAACTATCTGGGACCAGATGTCTGTGGTCATGTTGATACATAAAATTAACCATCACAAGGACTACTTTTATTAGTTAAATCGCTGTTTATCCCTTTGTGGTGTTATGAAATTATACCTTTACTTTGAAGGTGAAGCGTAATTGTAGCAGTGAGGGATGGTAGACTTTCAGTGATTGCAACTTTCTAAGTCTGCTCACAGCATGCTGCAAGCCACACTCTGTGTTCTAAGGTACCTCAGTATGTACTGTTAAGTGTTTTTAGATCTTTAGCTTTATGAGCTGCCTTTTGAATCAACCAACTTTTCTTATTATAAAAGCAACCCTGGTCTTTAAAAAGAGAAGCATTACTGGCAAATGTAAGCACATTGAAACACTTTTGAAATAAAATAGAGCAACTGCCTGTAAGAGGAAAGCATTCTAGAAACCTGGATTTCCTCACTATATTTGCTTAAAGGGAGGCGTATCTCAAGCTGCTTGCTTGTTTACCCCGATCCATGAGGATTTTTGCTTGTTAAATAAGCACAATTTCTGATTGTATTTATTTTCTTGTGTGTTATTTTGTTGAAGCAGGGTGAGTTGGAAAGCTAAACTACTTGAAGGCATGTGTCCTTTTAATTTTCCCCCTGAAATCCTTTTATTAACTCTGGCTCCAAATCTGTTGTTTTCTGTAAGATGTGTAGGTAAGAGAAAGAAAGATACTAGGTAAAGGTCAGTGTGGCTGGGGGATCTTGGGGTTACTGTGCAGAATTGCTCTGCTCAGTCCCTCCTCTCCTCTGAAGTATGGCA
Source organism: Manis javanica (assembly GCF_040802235.1). NCBI lineage: Eukaryota > Metazoa > Chordata > Mammalia > Pholidota > Manidae > Manis > Manis javanica. The sequence continues at coordinate 113,399,063 of NC_133174.1, forward strand.
GAAGGGGAGGGGCTCCATTGTTAGGAGAGCTCAGTCAGAGCCCTAGAGCTGTAAGGCCAGCAGGTGGAGGCAGGGTCAATACCAGAGAAGATAATTAGTCTCAGCCTGCTATCTTCTACCCTCACAGTCCCCTGTAGCCATCTTCCTGTATAGAAAACGGACTCTGGGGCGTGTGGGTGGCTGGGGATTGAGGAAGAGCGGTCTCATACAATGTGTTTGGTCCTAACTGGCCCAGAGGAGGAAGGGAGAGAAGACGTTTGCAGAATGACAAGAAGCAGAGCTGTGTTAAGGAAGCCAAAGTCAGAACGAAGGGAGATCCTGACCTCCCTGACATGCTCAGGACACATCATCTCATTTGACACAACCAACCCTGCCCCCACAAGGATTGTGCCCACCTCTTGCCCCTGCACCCTCAATTTTAAAGACAGTTGGATTGCTGGGCACTGAAAGCCCCTGCGGCCAGGGGAGAAGGGGAAAATGCTAGGAGGGTCTGCACCTGGGATTCTAAAAGGTAGAGTTGTTTGAATAACAAAAAGCAAAAGAAAACAATGGGAAGCCATTCACAAGGTGTGGGGTAGAACAGAGGAGCCCTGTAACAGTGAAGCAGAGATGCTGGAGACAGTATAGAAAATGACTGTAGTTTCTCTAAAAGGGGGCTTTTGCTTGATTTTTCATCTCTCAAAAGGTGTCAACTTAAGAAAACCTTACAGCTCCTGTGGGTTGCTTGCTTTCAAAGGGAAATGAATTATTTAGGAGTGTGATGAATAGTTCATCCCACTTCCTTCCAACAGGGTTGCTGGTTAGGCTCAGAGTAATTGGTCAGGCTCAGAGTAAAAGGTGCAGGCTCTTTCCTCAGGATGTTCCCCCGACCCCTGCCCCAAGGGGTCAAAAGGGGGAGTGGTGGGGGCGGTACTGCCTGGAGTGGATCTTTCATCCAAAACGGGGAGATGGGCAGAACCGAATACAGAGGTCATTCCTAGGACAGGCCTGCAGGAGGAGCCAGTGCCCTTCTGTGAAACAAGTTCTCTTTCAGAGAGAGAGGGCTCTTAGCTGGGAGGGCTCCAGGAAGCTCAGATGCTGCCTGGAAGCCTGGTCTCCCTTCGGGTGGAGCGGGCAGCAGGTGCTCCCAGGCCATTTCAGCTCCTGCTTTTCCCTACTGAGGCCCTGGGGGCTTTGGGGTCTGTAGGTTGAAGGTTGTCTAACAAAGAGAAGTGCTCTGCAGCATTGAGCCCCAAAGCCATGTGTCCAGCCTGTCCCTGAACAGCTGTGCTTGCCCCCAGCCTGCCTCTCTCCCCACTTGCCCTGTCTCATAAACAGCACCCACCCACCCACACCCGTGGAGCCACACACTGCAGGGAATTCGTCAACGGGATGTGCCCAGCTTTGTGAGAACAGATTTCAGGCTGAAGAAGCTGCATCTTTCTAAAGGCAGAGAAAGGAAAAACCTGATCAGAGTTTGTAAAATCACTGACAGGCTTGGAGGAAGACAGACAAGAACTATAGCTGGCCTCAGCCTGACCAATAGCTGAGGTGATATAACTCAGTGCTTCTCTTGAGTCTGTCAACTATGGGTTTAAATGAGGGCTGTGCTCCTAAGCTGCTTGGCCTTGGACCTTTGACGTAGCCCCTCTGAACCTCAGTTTCCCTCTCAATACATTGCGGATGGTAATAACGTTCTCACAAGGGTATTGTGAGAATTTAATGAGCTAACTTTTGTAAGTGCTTGGCCTATAATAAGCATTTGCTAACTGCTAGCTGTTGCTGTTGTTTATATTATTATTATTATTATTATTATTATTATACTCCCACATTAGTCATTGATCACATGGGGAACTGGGTGGAAGAATTTGAATGGCTCTGGAAAAATCCACTTCTTAATTATTGGAGAAAAATATCTGTTTGTCCAGTTCATACATGCTATCTCTTCTAGTCACTGGATGGCTTTTCTTATCAAATTGCTGTTGCCATTCTATTGCTCCCTACCCCAATTTTCTCTCTCTTTCTCTCTCTTGCCTTTCCCTTCTGTGTCTTGTGTTCTGAGAGAATTTTTCTGAAGTATTGTGAAATATCTGCTTTATAGCACTACATTCTATTATTAAAGGATTTGCATTATATTACTAAGCCCAGTTGCCCAAAACTTCATTACCCATTGTTCCAAACCTAACTTCACACAAAGAATAATTTAACTATACACACATGCACAAATAATAAGTGTCTCAGTTGACTCCTGTTCTTCCAAAAGATTTAGAAAATCATTTAGTACAATTATTCCTAATATGCTGCCCATCAGCTCTGAAACAGTTCTGTGAAAAACAGCTGCAGTCATTTCACTCAAAGTAATGGATTAAGATGATAAATCTGACAAGGCCTGCCTAGCAAAGTTAGCGTTGAACTAACATAGTCCTTTTTCCATCGTTTGAAATTGCCTCTTTGACAGAGGAAATGTTCTGAGTAGAAGCATGTTATGTCTCCCAATAAGTGAGAAAAGTTGCAAATGTGGGATCATCATGGGCAGGAAGCTCATATGCTCAGTTGGTAAAGGAGCCTGGCAGGTGTGGCTGCGTGTTTTCTGCTCAGCGCCACAGTGTTCTCTGTGGCTGAGGGGCAGCAATTTGCTGTCAGTGGAAGAGCCCCGGATAAATGCAGATCGTTCTCAGATTTCTGTGTGTGAGGTGCAAGGTCTCTGTGACCAGAAGGCTTCCACATGTCCACTAATAGGTACACGATAGTATGTTCATTCAGTCAACTGACACAGCTAGCATCCACAATATTCTAGGCAGAGGAACTACGGGAAAGACCACAAAATGGTCTCTGCCCTTAGGGAGCTTACAGTATAGTTACGAGACAAGCATATACATGAGTCCAAATTAAGAGATATGTCTGACAAACTGCTGTGGTGGGTCCTTCATGCTGTCTGGCTGGCCAATTTCCTGTGGGAGAAGGATTTGATTTGCTTTCCATAGCTGTTCAGGGCAGAAATAAGAATGAAGATAATTACACTTTTGAGTGTTAACTTTGTACCAGGCACTTTACACATATTACCTCATTTAATCCTCACAGCAACTGTATTAGCTAGGGCTACCATAGCTGGGTGGCTTAAACAATAGAAATTCATTTTCTCATGAATCTGGAGGCTGGGAAGTCCAAGATCAAGGTGCCGGCTGATTCAGTTCCTGGTGAGAGCTTTCTTCTTGCTTGCAGACATCTGTCTTCTTGCTGTGTGCTCACATGGCCTTTCCTCTGGGAGGGAGGGAAGGATAGAGGGAGGGAGAGGGCAAGAGGGAGAGAGAGAGCTTTCTCTCTTCCTCTTCTTATAAGATCAAAGTCCTATCAGATTAGGACCCTACTCTTATGACTCTTATGACCTCATTTAACCTTAATTACTTCCTAAAGACCCTATCTCTACATAAATCACACTGGCAGTTAGGCCTTCAATATAGGAATTTGGGGAGAACACAGTTCAGCCCATAGCAGCAAGCCTATGCTTTAGATGGTGTCATTACCCCCATTTTCCAGATGCGGGAACAGAGGCTCAGGGATGTTAAGTGACTTCCCCATGGCTATACAGTTAAGAAGTTCCAGAGGTAGGACTCTAGGTCTATTTGACTAAAGGCCAACTGCTTTCTGCTGTATCCTGTTGCCTCATGGATTCCCCCCTGCACCACTGGTGGCAGATTTTGAGTCAATATAAGAGAAAGATTTGATATTTGGAATAATTAGAGCTGGTAATACACTTTTAAGGTAATAAGGTCCTCATCACTGGAACTGTTAAGTCAGGTGCTGTAGAGGAGACTCTTGCATTGGGTGAAGGTGGTACTGGAGTAATGACTTTCAAAGTGTGCAAAGTGAGGGGGGGGCTCTGGGACACCCATACCCATCCTTCCTTTGATTAGATCCACTCAAATAAAAAAAAAGGAATAAAAACACAGTACTCAATAGAGTATGTATGACCAGAAAGCACCTAAATGTTGCTATCTACTGTGATAGTAATAATCCAACATTTATTGAATATTTACCAGGCACTATTTTATGAGTTTCCTATGTATTTATTCATTTGATCATCACGGCAATACTCTGAGGTAGATACTGTTATTACCCCCATTTTACAAGTGCCAGAAAATGGAGGCATAGAGAAGTGAAGAAACTTGTCTAAGGTCATGCAGGTAGGGTAAATGGTAGAGTTGGGATTTGAGCCCACGCTGTTTGGCATATACTCCCTGTGCAGTATGCCAGCCAGCTTCTCAATTTTGTCAGAAATAATGAGTTTCTTTGAAAGAATTCATATGAGTGAAGAGTGATATGGATAAAAAATTTTGAGAATCCTCTAATTATAGCCTCTGGAGGTTTCAGATTTCATTGGTTCAATAATTATTCTCCAGGTTGGGTTGGTCAGTAAACTCCTATGACTCTTTCTACCCAGCTAAGATCTTGGCTCTAGCCTGTGCCTGCCAGGCTTGAATCTTGACTTTGGTTTTGCTTAAGACAGGACTTGCTGGGTTTTTGAACCTGGTTGTACCTGCTAAACTGATAAGGTGCTGCAGCCTGACTTAGTCTTCTGGTTCTGGTCTTTACTCCCTGGTTCATAGCATTTGACTCTGGTCCATGATATTTCTACACACTGACACCAGCTGATCCATTGGTCCCATCCAGTATGATCATAAAATCGGATTAAGGTTAGCTGGGCACAGCTGGTGAACTGGTGGAGCATATAAGCCTAAAAAGCCTCCTTGGGGAGGACTCTGCCCTAGGGAAGGAGCTGCTGCCTGGCCCAGTGAGAAATCCCTAGTCATCAGAATGGAGGGGAACAGTCACTGTGCAGCATGGCTATCTGTCTCTCAGATTTGTCTCCTGGCCAAGACTGCCATGGGCTCATGCCTCAGCGCTGTGGAGAGTAGGAGAGGTCCATAAAAAATCAAGAGCACTAGTTCATGCAAAACTTCATGGGATGCCTGGGCACCAGCAGTGCTGCTTAAGTATGGCTCTAACTGAACAACAAAGTCATTTAGTTATCTATGGATTGAGCACCCAGGGTGTTTAGAGTCCAGTGTTTGCTTGGCATTCTGCTGAGTAAGAAATATAAGATTTTACTGGAAAGGGAATATGGAATAGGGGAAGAACATGGTCTTTGTTTGGTAGTGTCCGTGGAGAAAGGAATACAAATACAGTACTCTATAGAGTATGTATGACCAGAAAGCACCTAAATGTATATAAGCTGCATATAATCCTGTTGTCAGAGATTCAGTTTCCATATCTTCCAAGTCGGCTATTAATATCTACTTTGCATGGCTGTTGGAAGAATTAAATAAGAAAATGTATGTGTATGGATATAAAATGCCTAGTTCAGCACCTACGACATAAGGGCACTGATACATGGTTTACCTTTATTATTATTAGTAGTAGTGGTAGTCGTAGTATCATTGTTGTTATCATTATTATTAGCACCCCTGAAATGTATTGCTCTAAGCAGGAAGGAATATGAGTCTAGAGACAGTCTGTATCATGGTTGTGATTTGTCAGTACCAGCTTCAGAGGTTTAATAATTGTGATTTTTCTCTTTGAAGATGCTCTGGATATTATTTCTGTCTTACTAGCAGGACAGGAGTTCCCAGAGAACAGGAATTTCTCTCCATCAAATTGGCAACTTGCTATGGAAGAGGATAATGTCTTCCCAGCTCCACTGGAGAGCTACTGTCAGACATGGGGCTACCTGAAAGCTGGATCCAAGTCTCTACCACGGGACTTCAGGTTTTCCCAAGGGCGTACATACCATTATCATCCCCCTTTTCATTACTTGTTAGTAACTTGGTAGTATATATTACAAGTGACTCAGTATTACTATTGGGTGGAACTGGAGTAAGAAGGCAGGAGAGGGATGGAAACAGATGAGTCCAGAAGCCTCATAATAGTTGAGATTCCATGGAATACCGACAACCATTTACCCTCCAATATTTTGCAGCTAGCGAATGTCTCCATACACATGATGTTTGCCTTCATTTTGAAGCCTGGGCACATTTTAGGACCTATAGAATCCATGTGCTTTTAATTGATTTACATTTAACACATCAAAATGTTGTTTTGTAAGAGATTTGATGTCCAAAAAGCCTGCTGAGCTGCTTTTATGAACGATTTAAAGGCTTTTTCTTTGAAGGGATTGAAACCTGGGTGGTGCTCCCTGTTGTTTTTGGCATCAGAAGGCCGGAGGGTGCTGTAATAGCAGAGGGTGTCCTGGGATAGCCTGTCTCCTGTAGAGTGACTGATGGTGATCTGGAGGCAGCGAGAGCCTGGGTGGAGTTGGGGCTCAGGTGTGGATGGGGAACATTTTTTGTCATGATGGCCATATAGACACCTGAAGACCAAATATCTCCTGTTAAGACCTCGTTCAGGTCTTGGCTTTTTCAATGAGTCTTTCTCCCTCCTTCTTCAGACTTTACCTTCCTCTGTTTCTTAACCTTTAATGTAAAAACCACAGTTTTTGGCAGAGAAGTTGCTTGAATGAAATGTTATACTGGCAAGGGGGTGTGGAGTGGGAGGGTGCCCTTTGGAAGAGGAAACAATGCAAAAGGCGTAAAGAGCCATTAGAGTCGAAAGCACATTAGGTTCAAGGTACCTGATCCTGTGGTCATATATGCAGATGCCCATAAGTAACCCACTGGGGAATGGTGGGCACTTTGGGGAAGTAGAACGTATGTTCTCCATCTCTAATCATTTACAAAAGTTTAAGCACTGTGCAGGCCAAACAAAAAAATGTCAGTGGGCCCTGTTCACCGTACAGGTCTCTAGTTTATGGAATCTTGGTCTAATTCAACCCTGAAGTTTATCAGTGCAACAGCTAAGGCCTGTGAACTGCACAGTGACTTGTCAAAAGGTGCCTGGCTAGTAAATGGCAGAAAGAGATTTGAATTTTAAGCTTTTTAAATGTCTGGTGCTTTTTGTCATTGTATCATGTTGCCTTCTTAGGTCGAACCTTACAAATTAGAAAATATAAGAAACATACATATGAAACCAATGAAGGAAACTTATGAATCATCACAATGCTGACTGCTGGTAGTTCTGTGGGGAGAAGACTGATACACTGACAGAGGAGAAAGCATGAAAAAGCAGTCTGTGCATCAGAATTGAAGAAATTAAAAATAGGACAAACTTATCAGAATTTGGGGGTGGTTCAGAGAAGGCGAGCCTTACATCACTTCTGGACTGGAAGTGACAAAACTCAAGAGAGCATAGAGGTCATACATGAAAAGGGAGAGTGATGGCAACAAACAGCCTCTTTGAAGAATTAGGTGAGAGTGAGACAAACAGTTGCCTGTCCTTTAACGGACAGTCGCCTACGGTTGATATTTGAGCTAGCAGTTTAAAAAGTTTAACAACTACCTGAACTAAGAACTGGAGGAGGGAATATTTGTATTCATCTAGAGGTTTTGACTTTCAGCAGTATGACATGCACGGGCATGTGTGTGCGGATGTATGTGTGCATATTTCTGTGTGTCTGCAACTAAGTTAAATACTATTGGATGTCTAAAATCAGATGTTTGACAAGAAAATGAGTTACACTGTACAGGTATCTGATGTTCCCTCCATATATATAGCTAAATTTTGACAGCTTCTCCTGGGGAAAATTGTACCATCCACAGGCATCACAGTCCTCATTTAATTGCTGTCTAATTTTTACATGCAGTTAGAAGTTGATATTATGTGCACCTGTGAGGTGCCATTTCAGACCCTCTGTTTTCCTAACCAACTATGTGATATAATTTTCAGGGTTGACACCATTCATTAATACCTCACCAAGAATCAACTTTCAGCTAAATTTAAGGAACCCATATAGTAGATTACTTCAGGGACATAGTCATCTTCTACAGATTGGGATGGTAAGTTCAAACCTTACTCCATAAATTCAGGTTTCTATAGTGAAACTTAATTTCTGTTTGAGTTTTTATACCCCTTGGATGGCAGAGCTCGGTGCCATTCTACACCAGGACATTTCCTCCCTTCTTTTCCTAGAATCATGTGCCCTGGGGGCCATCTGGTCCTCCACGTCATCCACCAGGCAGGTGGCACGTTGGATATCCCTCTACCTGTCCCCTTCAGCACTCATGGGTTTCTCTGATACTTTCATGCTTCATTTGAGAACTTGGAAATCATTCTGCTCCTTCCAGGCCATGGTCAGGCTCAGGAATTTCTTTTCCTCTCCATTCCCCAAGCTTTGGGTCAAGAAGCTAGTTGCAAAAACCCTCTTGCTAGGTTCTATGTATAGTCACATATATAGTCTCAAAATTTTGTTGTCCCTTGTCTTCTCATGGGGAAGGGTCTTTTCTAGTCTGAGGAAATAGGAAATGCTCTCCTACTCAAAAAATATGTTCTTTATCCCCTGTCCTCTCTAGTGTCCTCAGAACCTAAGCTTTTCAACACCAAAGTGGAATGACACTTTTTTTTCCTGCTTTTGTTCAGTCATAACCCTCCCTGAGGAAATGGACATAGAACTGCTGAGTTTATGGAGTTGGGAAAAGGATGGTGGCCATTGTGGTAGAGATTGACTACCAGGAGAAAAATGATTTCAAATAAAATTATCCTGATCTAAAATGTAAATGATGTAAAATCATCATAGTCATCAGCATCAGCATCATGATTTATTCTTTATTCCCTAACTACTCCTCTTGACCCATTATGTGTATTTTGAGTTACTTCTCAAAGATGAAGATTAGATTGTTCTGGAGCCAGTCATACCATTCTTATTCCCAGGAGTTGCTGGGATTCTGGGGTGTGACATCAGGGGCAGGCCATGGCCTGGGAACTAGGCAGAGCATCTCACAGGGCGATTGAATGATGCCACATCTTCCTTGTATCTCTTCCCACTTTAGTGTCCACTGCAGTCATTACCCTGCATAAAGATGTTTAGTGAATTCCTTTTTGAAAGGGCTAAACTACTGTCCTGAAGAAACAGGCTTGCTTCAGAGTTCTGGTTGGAAATCCAGATACTGTTGCAAATCTTTTCAAACCTTAAGATATCTGCTTGCAAAATGTGTGTGCACACATGCATGCAGTCACATAGGGAGGTAAGTCAAGAGGGAACACCAACAACAGACAGAAAAGAATTTGGGCAGTATAGTGTAGGGGGCAATAAAAAGATAAGCATATTTTAGAAGATCAATAAATACTTGAATTATGGGTAAGAACAATAGAAAGTTGCTGATGCTTGGAGGGTTAACATAGGAAGCTTGGCTATGTTTTCGATAAAAGACAGGAACTCGCAGGATAGGGGAGAAAAGAGGGAGCGACAAATGTTAATTCAAGCTCATTTGCCCCTTCCTTGTTCTCCTCCCACCCTTCCTCCTCATCCCATGGTGAGAAATAATGATTATGTTCCACACTTGGAAGACTGGGTAATAGTAAGCATGGGGAGAGGAAATGACTTTCTCAGCTAATTGTCAGCAGAGGTTGAAGGACCCACAAGTAGTGGCTCCCAGGGTGCTCTCTCATACCCTTTGCCAAGGTAGACCCTGGTTGGCTAACTCAGCTGGTCAGAATCCTGTGCTAATGAGACCAAGGTTGTAGGTTTCTCTTAATCTGGGCCAGGTCACTTTATTGTGGTACCAGCTACAGACTGAACCCAGGCCATACATTTTAACCGAAAGGGTCATCTCAGTACAAGTCTCAGGCTGAAGCCCTAATGCTGATCATAAACTGAATTGTAACCCTTGTCATATGTTGAGTCCCCACCCCCAGCCATAGGTTGAATCCCTAATCCTGGCCAGCTACTTCAGTTATATGTATTGTGGGTCATAAAAGGGAGTAGGAAAGAAGGTAAGGTAGTTACGGTGTATGTCCATTACTTCTACATACAAACAACAAACAAACTTACTCTGCTAATAGGACAGGAGTGACCTGTTTTTATATGATAACCAATGCTACATATATACTTTTACACTAGAAGCCACAGGGCTGGAGCAGGAGTAAGAGCTGTTGCCCCTAGATCTAAGGATAGAAGCTAGAATAAAAGTGATAAGAGCTCTTTGCAAATGTGTCTGGCAGTCTGTCCCTTTTAATTTGTTAAGGGGACAAATAACAAATTCTGTCAAGGTTATCTTAACTTTCTTATGCTTAAGATTCTAAGGCCAATGGTCATTTGTGAAAATGGCACCTAGCACGGAACGCCGCTCTCACTCCTGAATCATTTATCCCACTGGTGTGCCAAAGCATCTGAAACCTCCAGCGTCAGAGTCACTCCTTTCGGTTTTGACATTAGGAATCCCTTTGTAATTGAGGATCTTGCTTGGGAAAATCCCCAAATACATAGATGCTGAGAATTAAAATGCATTTGGGAAAGCAGTCCATCCCGAGTAATCAAAATAAACTGCTCCCAGAATTCAAACCAGTCCAAAGATTGGTAGGTGAGGTGTACAAGAGGCTTAGCTACAACCTGGACAAAGACTTAAAGTGGAGTCAATCTCACTTGATACTTAAAAATTATTTAATGCAGTTTCAGAATCTTACTTCCAACATTTGTACATGTATAGGGAGAAGCTAAATTTAGATACCTGGAGAGCAGTTCTCTCAAAAGCAGGGAAACTGGGGAGTGACTCTCCACTTTTAACCAAATAGTCAAGACGCAGGTAATTAACTGAGGGTTGCTATAAAGCACAGCATTTCACATATACTGCCCAGAGACAAGCTTTTGGCCAGCTTGAGATTTCTAGTTGGAAGTCCAGGTATCATAGTATATATTTTCAAATGTTAGCACTTCTGATTACAGGAAGACTCCCATCTATTAGGGAAACATGAGATTTGGATTGCTAGAAAGGACGGTGGGACTACAAAAGGCTGCCTTCTGTATCTTCAGTCTCTTCCTTGCTTCTCAGTTTTTAATCAGACTCAAGCTTACATTCTCTCCTTAACATAAACAAAACAAAAACTTTCCTTCAATTCCATATTCCCTTTCTTAGCCAAAATGTATCAAAGAACAGGGTAAACTCACCATCTCTACTTCCTCACTTACATTTACTTTTACATTTCAACTTTACTGAGGTATAATTTACATACAATAAAAAGCATACTTTCTAATTGTACATTAATGAGTTTTGACAAATATATACACCTGTGGTGTGCGACCATCACCACAATCATGATATAGAGCATTTTTATCACCCCCAAAGTCAGTTGCTCCTTCCCAGTCAATCCTCTACTTTCCAGGCCTAGGCTACAATTTACCTGCTTTTTGTCACTATACGTAAGTTTATTCTAGAGTTTCGTATCAATGGAGCCAATGGAGTCTAGCATGTGCATTTTTTATCTGACTTTGGCTCAGCACAATGTTTTTGAGATTCATCCATATTATGGAGGCTATCAGTAGGTTGTTAGCTGTAGATTTTTTTTTTTTTACAGATGCCTTTCATCATTTTGAGGAAATTCCCTTATTGGCAAACTTTTCCAAGAGTTATCAGGAATGGACAGTAGATTTTGTCAAATGTGTTTTCTGCACCTTTTGAGATGATCGTGTTTTTACCTTTTTAGTCTCTTAATGTGGTGATTTATTTTGATTGACTTAAAAATATTAACTCAACCTTCAATAATGCTGGGATAAACTCCAGTTGGCCATGATGTATTATCCCTTTGCTGTGTGGTTGGGTTTGGATCATTATCTCTTGTTAAGAAGGTATCTTTTCGTGAGGGATATTTATCTGTAGTTTTCTTGTAAGGCTTCTGTGTGCTGTGTAACAGGAATGCTGGCCTTATAGAATGAGTTGGGAAGTATTTGTTCCTCTTCAATTTTCAAGACTTTGTGTTGAGTTGGTATTATTTTTTCTTTAAATCTTTGGTAGAATTCCCCATCTACCAAATGGTGAAGCCATCTGGAACTGGAGTTTTCTTTTCGGGAAGGTTTTTGACTATAAGTTCAATTTCTTTAATAGATACAGGTCTATTCAGGTTATCAGTTTATCTTTCAGTTAGTTTTGGTAGTTCTGTCTTATAAAGCATTTGTCAAGCACATGTCAATTTCACCTGAGTTGTCACCTTTATTACCAAAGTTCATCATATTCTCTTAATGTCCTTTAAATATTTGTAGAATCTATAATGATGTCCCACCCTCATTCCTTACATTGGTAATTTGTTTTCATCTCTTTCCTATCAATTTGGCTATAGGTTTATCATTTTTATTAGTCCTTTCAAAGAACCAGTTCTTGGTTTCATTGATTTTTCCTATTTTTTGTTTTCTGTTTCATGTATTTCTACTCTGATTTTGATTATTTCCTTTATTCTGCTTATTTTGGGTTATATTTGCTCTTCTTTTTCTAGTTTCATAGATAGAAGGCCTTTCTTTTTTTCAAAGATATGCATTTAATGCTATAAATCCCCTCCTAACTACTGCATTACCTAACATTCTACACATTTTCATATGCTGTATTTTCATTTCCTTTCAATTAAAAATACTTTCTAATTTCCCTTTTGCTCTCTTGCTTAACCCATTGGTCATTTATAAGTTTGTTGTTTAGTTTCCAAATATTGGAAACTAGTGAGTACAGGTTCCCTCTAATCCTTTATGTTTATCTCCTGTTCAGGATAGGTTGTGTCCTCACATGGATGGGCTAATCAACACTTAGCTGAATATTCAAGGAAGACTCTCCACAGCTCTCCACAGTTCTCTGCTATCCAGAAACTTGCCCAACAAACTATAGCCTCCTGACCACTCTACTCTAGACTTCTAGCTCCTTCTTATCAACTCAGAGATTCTATTAAACCAAGTCTGGGTTTTCTCTTCTTGTGTCCATGGCCTTAGAAACTGTTTCCAGGTAGAAAGCTGGGCCAATCATAGGCATAGGGCTTACCTCATTTGTTTCCCATCTCTCAAGGATCATTGTCATTTGTTGTTTGATGCCTGATGTCTGGAAACTATTGTTTCATATATTTTGTTCCTTTTTGTTAGTTGTTTCAGGCAGGAGGTTCAATCCATTATCCCATCTAGGCCAGAGGTAGAAGTCCCAACAAAATTTACTTTTAAATATATTCAAATTTGGCTTCTACATTCTTGACACTGAAAGTGCTCTTATAGGAGCAACCAACAAAATTTTACTGACTAATATGGTAGATGATCTTGAAGCCTCTTATTTGACCTCTTGGCAGCATTTGACCCTGTTAGGCCAGGATTTTTATCTTGAAATACTCTGCCTTTGACTTCTGTGAAATTACACATTGTTCAGCAAGGTTTTCCCCAGCCTTGCTGGTACTCCTTCTTAGTCTGTTTCATAAGCTTATCTTCTTCTACTCCTCTCCTTCATAATAGTATTTAAAAAATAACAAATATTAATTGAATCTTTCCTAGATGCTAGATGCAGTGCTAAGTGATACAAGGACCTCAAACTTAACATACCTCCAATTAAAATCATCTTCCCTTACTTCTGACCCTGGCTTCATAATTTACTTCTTTTTCTGTGTTTCTTATCCGAGTAAGTGCCCTTCTAATGGTCCCAGCTGAAAACTGAAGAATAACCCTTGGTTTTCCTCTCTCCTTCACCATTTGTCTTTATCTGTTGGGGTTATTGTAACAAAGTCGGGGATTTCTGGACTGGGTGGCTTATAAACAACAGAAAATTATTTCTCATAGTTCTGGGGGCTGGGAAGTCTAAGATCAAGGCACTGGCAGGTTCAGTGTCTGGTGAAGGCTCACTTTTTGATTCATAAATGGCCATCTTTTCACTGTAACCTCACATGCTGCAAGAAGAGGAAGGATCTCTTTTATAAGGACTTTAATCCCATTCATGAGGGCTCCCAAAGGCCCCACCTCCAAATATCATTACACTGGAGATTAGGTTTCAGCATAGGAATTTGGGGAGAAACATAAGTATTTAGTCTACAGTATTCTGCCCCTGCCCCCTCAATTCATGTCCTTCTCATTTGCAAAATACATTTATTCTATATCAATAGCCCTCAAAGTCATAACTTGTTTCAGCATCTACTTAAAAGTCCAAAGTCTGAAGTCTCACCTAATACATCTAAATCAGATATGAATGAGACTCAAGGTATATTCATCCTGAGGCAAACTGCTCTCCAGCTGTGACTGTGAACTCAAACAAGTTTTGTGCTTCCAAAGTAAAATGGTAAAACAGTCACAGGACAGAGATTCCCATTCCAAAACAGAGAAATAAGAAAGAAGAAAGTCCAAACTTTCCCCTATCACAGCACCCACCATGCTTAATTATAATTGCCTGTTTAGTTGTTTGCTTCTTTAGCTTGACTATGAACTCGAAAGCCGGGACTCTTCCTCGTTCATCATTATATTCTCAGTGGTGAGCATGATTTCTAGTACATAACATTTTAGGGGAAGATGGATGAATGGTAAATTTAACCTGCATTTTATAAGGAGCTAAAAACTTAAATGTATTCTAGAACTACCTCAGGTTGCTCTCAGATTCTTTTCTCTGTTCCTGTGGAAGGTATGGAGGAGGGAGGGAAAGAGAACTTCTCCATGGAGTGATCAGGAGAGGCTTCATGGGGAAGAGAAATTTGAGCTAGATTTTGAAAAACAGGACTTTTAACAAGTGGTTGGAGAAGGGCATTTTCAAACTCAGTGAACAGCATGACAAAGGCATAGAGGAAAACCTGATTGTACATGGAATGTTTGGAGAAGGGCTAATGGTTTAGAGTCATTAGAAGAAAGGGTTGATGTTGGAAACTTTGGATGGCATGCTATGTGGTGTGGAGTTTATTCCATGTGCTCTGAGGAGTGTTTTTCAGGTGTTTGTCATGTATCAAAGACTTCTTAATGATTTGAAAGGATTGAAATGATTTGAAAGTCATTTGAAAGGACTTGAAAACACAGTGTATTTTATCTATTTTCTGGGAATATATCTTAGAAATTGTACTATAAGTCAAGTGAGAAAGAAATGATCCACTTTACAAACAACCAATTTCAGACAACCTTTCAGGAATTTATGATTTTCTTTAAATGATGTGAATTTGAAATATATGTTAAACTCAAAACAAATGATTAAAAAATATATCCCTTGTTTTGGACTATCCTTGCCATGGCTTCCTTTTTATCAGAGATAACTGACAGTTAAGTACATATTAAGTAGACAAACTGTCAGTCTGGTACATGATGCCTTGCCCCTGCCATATACCTTAAATTATGGTTGCAATTCTTAAGATCAAATGCAGTAATTAACCATGTCAATTGTTAGCTGTGGCAGGAGAGAACAGTGTCAATTAGTGGGATGGAGGCAGAATATGAAACACTGGGCTATATAGGAAAAGAACTGGATTCTAGTCTTGCTCTCACTCTGGTTACTGTGTGATTTTGGAGGAGTCACTCCAGGTTTTCTTTTTTTAATTGAAGAATTGTTGATATACAATCGTATATTGATTTCAAATACAAAACACAGTGGTTCAGCAGTTACCCATATTACTAAATCCTCACCCCCACTAGTGCAGTTAGTATCTGTCAACATAGGAGTCCCTCTAGTTTTTTGTACTTGAGTTTCCCCAGCTGCAAAGTAAAGATTTAACTCTAACATTATGCATGGCCTTCTTTCTGTCAGAATCACTCAACCAGGACATCTTTATTTGTTAAGAGAACATACTCTTTTTTACACCAGTTTGTTTCTAATGAGTTACTCCCATGATCACTTGGCCAACTTACTTGGTTCTGACTTGGAGGAACAGAGCAAACCAAAAACAAAAGCACACAGTTAGTTTGTTCCACATAGTGCTTTATTGAGAATGACTTGAGTCAGTCCCCGAGATAACTGTTCCCCATTTGGAAACTTTGTCCCAGTCTCCTCTTATCTTCTTCCCTTCATTCACTCTGGTGGGTGATGTAATCCATTCTCACCAAAGACTTCTCAAGTCTGTATGTTTTAGTTTGTGCCTCTTCTGAAATTTGGATTTGAACTTCTAACAATTTATGGAACATTTTCACTTAGAAAAACCTGTGGGCATCTCAAACTTAAAGTGCCTCAAAATGAACTCCTCGCCTCCAAACTGTAGTAACAATGATGAAACAAACAAAAACCAAGTGTGGTTTTCTCCTTTTCTCTAACTCAGTGAAAGGTACAAGAAGTGCAGGTGACCATCACCTGTGTCCCTTCTGTCACCCTCCCCCAAACCTAATCAATTACATACGCTTCGCCACATCTTTTTCTTTCCTCTCCTACTGCCCCTGCCCTCAGTTAGGCCTTAGTCACCTCTAGTCACCGTCTGAGTGGCTCTACTCTCTTCACTTCAATCTGCATTCCACACGCCCATCAGAATCATCTTTCTAAAGCACAGCTGTCATCATGTCATTCTCCCCTTCATGAACTGCCACTGTCTCTGTTGCTTATAGGATAAAACCCAAACAACTCCACTTGTCACCTGAAGTACTCCATAATCTGGCTCCAGCCTACCTTTCCAGGCTTATCTCCCTCTTGCATTCCATGCTGTATATTTGAAATATATCCTATTCTTTCTTGCCTCATGCCTTTGTTGATGTGTTCCCTTCTATCTGCAATATATTTCTCCCCATCTTGCCTAGTAAAATCTTTCCTATCCTTCAGCTTGTTGCGTGTGCTGCTTTTCAATATTTTGTGATTCTTGACTATGAAATTATCTTTATTGATGAGATTCCCTGCAATACTCTTTACTGCTCCTGTTTATGTAGCTGCCATGCCAACTGGCAGCCACAGCCACTGTTCAGCTCTAATCACACACTCCCTGCCTGTCACCAGTGAATGCCCACTGGCAGGTCCTATCACCTGCACCCACACCCACCAGCCACACTGACTCCAAGCAGCCTCACGAGGATCCATGAGCAGTGGTCACACACTACTTCCACGTGGCACCAACAGCAGTCAGCACCCTTCCTTGCTACCACCTCTCCCCTCCTTGTCCCCCTTCACCACCCTCTGGGCTGCTTTTGCTCATACTTATTGCTGTGCCTAGACTGCTTCCACCCTCTGGTCTCTGCCAGCCTCCTCCTGTATCCCAATTATACCAAGTCACCTTTCATTTCTCAGCTTAATCATTGGTCTCTCAGACTAGGTTTAAATCCCATTTTATTTGCCTCTAACTTTTCTTTCACAGACTATTAGGTGTTTTAATAATTTAGTGAATTAATTACAGCCATTTATTCAAGTTCTGTTGGGGTGCATTTTTATTTTGTTCACCACTGTGTCCTTCATGGCCTAGTATAGTTCCTGGCACAAAACCAATATTCAAAACATATTTGATACCTGGCTCACTAACTGGCTGGGTGTCTGTTTATGCTCGGGCTAGTCCTTCAGAGTGCTGTGCTGGTATAGATTAAATTGCAGCTTGAGGTGTTTCTTTTTCCAGTGTCTCTCCAGCCATTGGCCAGGGTCTTGAAATTCCCACCATTCCTCACTCCTCTGTGAGGACAGCTATGAGAATCCAAACATGGTGGCCATTGGTCATTACCAGCACAGAGGCCTTAGCCTAGATCCCAGGGGCCTTTGGGATGAGTATTAGGCCAGCAGTTTATAATGGTAGAGGAGGAAGGGGCTTCCTAACGCAATCTTACAGCACAAACTCGGAGAAGGGTGTGTGTGGGCGGTGGCTGAGCATTCAGTGAGAGTGGATTGATGGATGAGGGTGGGAGTAGGGATGGAGAGAGACAGTGATGCCACAAACCAGGCTCTGCTCTTCTCATCTAAAGATCCGTGTGCATCATTTTGGTTTCTATATGGGAATTCATTGGCAAAAATTGGGACTTTTTTGTGGGGAAGAAAAATCCTAACTTTTTATTAAATGACACTTTGAGATTTATAATTAGATAATAGCAGCTGTCTCCTGAGGGGACTGTCAGTTTGCAAATGATTCTCTACAGATTATGCTGGGTTCAATAGGAGCTGAATAATTAAAATTCGATACTACTATGTCTCTCTCAATAACACTGTGGAGAATGATGTATGACAGATTTAATTGAATTTGTCAGACACCATAGCTACATGCATACATCATGGGGGAGGAGATATTTTTAGAATTATGTATTTGATTTTCTGAAGAGACTTGCAATGGGCCTTTTAACGTTTGAGGTTCCTCCTGAGCCCTGCACTGTTGTGCTCTGGGAGTGCTGACAAGACCAGGGAACATTGACCTGACTTTGTGCCAGATGTCAAAAAGTCTAAACATGAAGTGGCATGGTGGAGGTGGCTGCTAACTGAAAGCATGGTGAAAATAGATTTCAGGGTACAGGTGGTACCTTAAAGAATAAAACCTCCTATTACCTAACCGTTCAATTTCTCATAGCATTTGGTTTGCTACTGGAGAGAGAACTCTGGAATAATTCAAGCAACTTGAGGTCTAGTCCTAACTCTGACACCTAGATCTGTGGCCTTCAAAATTACCCACATCTCTCATATATAGAATGATGTGGTGATGCCATGTGTTGCCTTTTCTGTCTCACACTACTATGGGACAAATAAAATAGGAAGTTTTGAAGTACTTTGTGAAGTCTTGTACTATGAACATGTAATATGTTGTATCTTATTTTTGCTAGTATTGCCTCCATTTGTTCTTTCATCTGTCAATCCATTTGATCATCCATCCATCCATTAATCCAGTGGACTGTCACTAAGAGTGAACTATGCCAATCTCTGTGCACAGTCCTTGTCCTTGAGGGGCACCATGTCTACTGAGGGAACAAACTTATGTACAGTCAGGTGCTATAGGCATTATGATAGAGTGATGTACCTGTTGGGCACAAATTTGGTCAGGGTGAGATCATGAAAGGTTTGAAAGAGAAGATAAACATGACATGAATTGTGAATGTTAGGTAGGTGTTCACCAGGCAGATGGGGGTACATGAGGGAGCATTTTAGGTAGAGGGAGCATCATAAATAAAGGCACAGAAATATGAATGTTCTATGTACTCTGGGCACTCCAAGTAGTTTGGAGTATTTAAAGAGATGAATCTGGAGAAGTGTGTGGAGCTGGGTCACAAAGAGCTTACTTTGCACATCATCTGACAGCACTGGGTCTTTATGCCAAGTGGAGTAGGAAGCCACTGAGGAGCTTTAATCAAGGGAGTTGTATGAAGAGACTTGCTTTGAGTTAGAACCTCTGGCAACAGTGTTGGGAGTAGGTTGGAATGGGGCTGAGCTTGAGGCAGGAAGACCAGTTATGTTATTATAGTAGTTCTCAGGAGAGAGACTGTGGACCTGAGTTACAGGTCTCAACCCTAGGTGAGGGAGGACTTAGCAGTCATTTCAGGGAAGATACATGGAAGGAGGTTTTTAGATAAACTCTTCTGTGACCACTTATGAATTTCCCTCCAACTCTGGCTCTTTGTCCAGCATTCACAGTTGCAGAGACTAGCTCTACTATCCTTCCATTTGCACAAGTCAGAAACCTGGTCCTTCCTAACCCTTGATGTCTATTAGTACTGATTCTACCTCTGAAATCTTTCTTCATCTTCAATGCTACTATCCTGGTTCAGGCCACTGTGATTTTCCTATCACCTCCCTGCAATCTGAAGTCCACACTCTAGCCTGAAAAGCTCAGAGAGCAAGAGATAGGAGTGGCATAAGATGAGTCTTCACCATTTGAACCCCAGGGCCTTTATAACAGGGAAAACCAAGCAAAGTTAATTTGAGCAGTGTTTGCCAATCTTGTTTCAGTTGGTTGGAAAAGACACTAACCACTTTTGGTTCATTAAGATGCCTGGAGACAAACCAGTTCATTTCTTCTATTGAAGGGGATAGAGGGTAGGGATTTACAGAATCTTAGCTCCCATATAGCTTATTTCCCTTTCTCTTAGAGGGTGGAGCTGGGCAAGTCTCACCTATGTTTAAATGTTGCTGACACACTACTTTACCTTTTAAAGAGCTATCCAGGTCTTCTCTCTCTGGTTTACTCATTGTTACACTCAGGCAAATGCCCTTTGCTCAGTATTCCTCACATATGCTACCCAATGTTATTCTTCTCACAAATATTCATGGATCTGGCACATTCACAAGGTGGAGTAGACAGCTGCGTGCATAGTAGGATTTCACAGACTCATAAGGTATCAAAGCTGGAAGGGGTCTTAGGAGTCATCTGTACCAAGCACCTGGAAGCAGTGCAGTCAGACATGCACATATGGATAAAAATCCCTCTTCTGCCAGTCACAAGCTTGGCAGATTTGAGCAAGTCGCAGAACCCTTTAGAACCTAATGTTCCCTACCTGTAACGTAAGCATTGTAGTAACTGCTTGGGAAGATGTAGGGGATGATCACTATAAACAGCCTTGAGCACAGTGTCTAGCACATGGTAAGAGCTCAATAAAGTTCCCTTCATCTCTTTCCTTTCATTTTATTAATGAGGATACTGAGACTAAGAGAGAAGTGACAGGCCATACAGCTAGATAGAGCCCAAATTAGAGCACAAGTCTCTTGTATCCTTGTTCATGTCTATGGTTATACTTAGAAGCCCCTGGTGCTGAAAACAGGTAGAGGTGGGGGTTGGGAAGAATTTGTCTCCCCAGGAGAGGGAGGGGAGGAAGACAGTGAAGGTGGCCAAGACAGACTTTACCTCCGTCCTAATTTTGCTGAGGTGAGTTGTTGCTCTTATCCTAGAATATGATATGGTCTCATTGATTGCTGATGATTTCTACTTAGGAGCGTATCTGTTGTCAACATACAGGGCTGCTGGAGACAGTGATCCCCGGGCCCCTCTGGGAGCTTCCCAGCAGCATGTTGCAGGATAGGAGGAGTTCGCTGAGATGAGTGATTAGCATCTAGGGAATAACTGAGAAATGACTGGATTCTGAGATTGTTAAAACGAGACACATGAATGACTCTCCCAACAATTAATAGCAGGCAGAATTTAACAGTTGTTTCAGAGTGAACCGCCCTGAGGTCATTCAGATATTTTTTCCATATTTCAAATATGATGCCGTTAGACTAAAGTTTATTTCCAGAACTGTTATTTACAGCTCAGAGCTACAACAAATGGCAATGATGTTGGATGTTTCACATTTGGGTGCTCCTAACTTGTTGCTTTCAGACATTTATTGTCTGTTCTGCTTATAAATATTTACTTTCATGAATATTCTGGCTCCATGGCTCACTTCCCATTTTTCCAGTATGAACAGAGTCAGGATTATGTCAGTAAAACACAATAAAAAACACATCTTGATGTTGTTGACCGTGAGGCTCTGAGGGCTCGGTGGAGTAGGCTCTGCTTAATTCACTTTATTTTACGTAAGAGACTCAATTGCTACCCCTCTCTACCCTTCGCCCCTTGTCTTTTATCGGTGGATTATAAATTACAGTTGATAACTTGTTATCCTTCCTCTGACAAAGTAACACTGCTGATTTATAGTCAATTAGGCAGGATATATCCTTTGAATCGTCTCTGCTGGTAGGACATGGGGTTCCTCTTAGTCAGTCATACATTTTTTTTTTGCTTCTCTTTGTCTCCAGCCATAAATAGTTGTCAGGTGGCTCAGTCTGTGGTCAGTATTAGGGACTTAGTCTGGGGCCAGGGTTAGCTAGGTGCCAGGGGACACAGTGAAAATAACTGGATCACTTACCGTTGATGGAATGGCTGGTTCCGACTGGCCCCCACCTGAACCTTTCCTTAAATCCAAAAGGGCATTTACTTATATGATCCAGCAACTACCACATTCTACTCATGGCACAGCCTTAAGGGAAGAGAGCTGGAGCTGGAAGGTAGAGGGCAAAGGCAGAAGGGAGGGAAGGTCAGAAGCAGGTCCAGGCTAGAAAAACGCATAGGTCAGCTGCCACTGTGGGATGCTCAAGGGCCTCAGGCCCTACCAGATGGACTGGGTGAGGAGAGGACATGGAAACTGAGGAACCCCAGAAGCAAACCCCATCTACTTCACAGCTTGATCTTTCACACCTCCTATAGAATGCAGCACTTCTGTCTGGGGGGATTTCAAAAGGAGGCATTTTAGAATATCACATGTAAGGAGTGCCATCTCTGATGTTTGTTCCCTCCACCCTTGAAACCTTTGAAGTGTTCACCACCTTGAGCAATCTCTTGGTACACTGGTAGTCAGGACCTTTGCATGCAGGGACTTCAGTCTCGTCACGTAGCTGTTTAACCTGGAGGTCTGAGTGTGCTGCCAGGCCTCTCGCCTGGGAGAGGACAGGTCTTTCACTGGCGGCTGGATGTGATAATCAGAGCCGGTAAAAGGTCTCAGAGGAAAACCCTTTTAAAGGCATTCAACTTCAGTGTCACCACAGATGCCTTAGTGCAGCTTTGCAAAGAAGACAGGCAATGCCCTTGGTGTCTTCCAGGGGACATACCCTGGAATGCATTTGCAATGGCAGCCGGTTTAACAAGGCTCTGGTGAGGAATCAGGCAGTCCAAGAGGATTGTGGCTTTGGAGTGCACTAAAACAGTGGTTTCCCAATCCACCCGGAGTGCTTGTCAAACATAGGGATGACAGGGCCTCAAATGCCGAACTTTTGATTCATTATCCAGAGGGGTGGGGCAGGGAATATAGGCTGTTAACCAGTGCCTCAGGCGGTTGTGATGCTACTGGTGCCAGAAACTTCTGCGGTAACAATTCATTACTTCAAATTCTTTCAATT
Source organism: Manis javanica (assembly GCF_040802235.1). Taxonomy (NCBI): domain Eukaryota; kingdom Metazoa; phylum Chordata; class Mammalia; order Pholidota; family Manidae; genus Manis; species Manis javanica. The sequence goes on from NC_133174.1 coordinate 113,421,592, forward strand.
GGACTTTGTGGTCATTCTAATGTGAACTGAGCTGAAACTTGTGTTGGATTCTATAATGTGAGGGTCATTTTAGCAGTGGAACACTGCAAACAAATTCAGAACAGGGAGAATGGTTTACCTCTTATGGAAAATACTGTAAAAGCTGGACTGGGTCACTGACGGAAGAACCAAGTGGCGCTCAGAGGTCTTGGAGTGTTGACGTTTTATTTTACACCAGCGGGCTCAGAGGGGAGTAATCTCCCAAGGTCTGAGCTCTGAGCACAAGTAAGGGGAGCAATTTATATTATTTTGATATGTAGCATTTTGGCATGCGCAGGGCAAAAGAGGTGCCTGGAGGAGGGGAGGAGGGACCTGGGAGGGCTTTGCCAACTGGAGGAAAAAAGCGGTTTGCTGACCTTGATGGCTGTGTTGAATATTTTCTTTATCACTCCCACCTTTGATGCCCCTTTAAACACTTCATTTTAGGGGGCATCATCTTTTTGGTTTATGATAGGGTTATAATGGCTTATATTTATACTTTTGTACAGTTAAATATTATAGAAAGGTACTTTGGAAATGCAGGCTGAGACTTGAGTTCAGCTAGGAGAGACAGGCAAGCACAGCAAAAGAGTTTAATGATTACCCGATAGACAATAGAAAGGACAACTTTTTGAGGAACAGTTTAGTCAGAGGGGGCAGCAGCAGAGAGTTTAATGCCCAGGATGAGAGATTCCATTCCTGGTGAGGGCCAGGATCCACGGCGTGCAGGTGTTCATTAGTCAGAGGGTAATTGTCAGAAGTGGAGGTGGAGAGAATCTGGAGGTCTGGCGGGGCTTTCTACTGATGTATTTCCTTGTCCAGAGTATGGGCTCTTCTCACTGGAATGATGGACCCACGGAGTGATGCCTGTAACTTTGAGGGCAGTAGGAGTAGCTAGAACAACAATGTGGGGCCCTGTCCACCGAGGTTTCAGGGGGTCCCTTTTTCAATGTTTGACTCAGACTGAGTCCCCAGCCTGGAAGGAATGTACTGGGGTCCCTAAGGAGATCAGGGCTCTTTCTGTGGTAATTTGCTGCAGCTTATTTAGGGTGGCTCTTAAGGCTTGGAGCTGTTTACTCACTCTCTTATTTCCTATCTGGTGTAGGTTCCCTGGGAGGTTTCCTAGACATGGGGGAGGGCATCTATACCCTAATTCCAAAGGGGAAAAGCCTTGAGTCCCAGGTGTGCAGTGAGCATGCAGGAGAGCCAGGGGCAGTAGGTCTGGCCATGGGAGGCCAGTTTCTTGGCAAAACTTGGCTAGCGACTGGGCTTCGGGGCTTTCATTAGTGACTCGGTTGGGGCATTCGTTCTTCCAGTGCCCCTTCTTTACAGTGAGCACACTGGTCCCTGGCTAGGGGGCTCCTCAGCTTTCCCCTCTCGGCGGTCGTCTTTTCTCTGCCTTTTGGTTATTTCTTTCTTTTAGGGCAGCTGCCAGGAGGCGGGCCATTTTTTTTCATTCTTCATTCAGCCTCTCTGTCAGCCTGAACTTCTCTGTTTAGATATACTTTTTTGGCAATTTTAATCAATTGAGTGATTTTTATTCCGGCAGAGCCTTCGAGTTTTTGGAGCTTTTGTCTGATGTCTGGTGTGGCTTGAGCTACGAATGAGGTGTTGACCATTTGCTGGCTCCCTGGTGACTCAGGATTGAAGTGGGTGTAGATGTGATAAGCTTCACACAGTGTCTCATAATAGTCCCCAGGAGACTCTCCTGGTTCTTGAGTGACTGGAGATATTTTGGTCACGTTCATAGGCTTTTCGGACCCAGCTTTGATTCCCTGGAGGAGGGCGTCCTGATATCGGCAGATCTGGTGCTGTCCCTTGGGGGTGGTGAAGTTGTACTCAGGGTGCTCCTCGGGGGACAGTGATTTCAGCCCATGATCCTGATCAAGGACCCCAGCTGCCTCCTCTCTTCCATTGTGAACAGGGTGCGGAGAAGCTGTTGGCAGTCTTTCCAGGTCAGCTGATGGGTTTGGAAGAGGGATTTCATGAGATCAAGCAGTGCTTGTGGCTTCTCTGAGTATGACGGGGTGTTGTGTTTTTAATTGGGGAGGTCAGTTGTGGAGAAGGGTTGATAATAAAGCATGCACTGGCCAGGCTGGATGGTCCCGTCTTTATTTTGCCTTTAAGGCTCCCGCCTCTCTTACATGGGCATCTGAATGGTGCCTGCTCCTGACCGAGGGCACAGTCTAGCTGCTGGTCCAGGGGAGAGTGGGTCCACTGGTTCTGGAGTTGGCAGGGAGGCTGATGGCGGCAGGGTGTCTGGGACCGGGAACTGGGTGCTGACAGTCTTGGGGGCACATAAAGTGGGGACAATATTGGCTCTTCCTCTGAATCACCAGCAAGAATTTGCAGAGGCTCAGGCTTCTGTTGATTCTTCATGGGCTGTTTTGTTGAGGCAACTAAGACCCTACTTTGTCCCTGCCTGTTGCAAGTGAATCGCAACCAAGGGGGAAGAGTCTGGGTAGCTTCTAACCAGGAGTTAAAGTATGGGAACTGATTAGGGTGACCTGCATCTCTAGGGATGACCTGCCAGGCTCAGTGGATTGTTGGACATGTAGGGTTCCTTCTGGAGGCCACCCTACACTAAAGGTGGGCAATACAGATTCACACAGGGTTTTCAACCTGCCAGGGGTTAATTTTACTCTGTTATTTTCTGAAAATCCCTTTCTGAAATTCTTGATCATAGTGTCAAGGACTGTGGGTTTACTATACCTTGACCCCATGACATGTACGTGGACAGTGCCGTGACAACAGACAAGGGAGGGGTGCCTCCTCTAGAGAGGAGACCAGTCAGATGCCCGTCCATTTGCACTCCTCTCAGAGACTTTGGCTAGCCTTGGCTAAGGTGCACTTGTATCAGTCCCAGGCCAGGTCAGCCAAAGCTGAATCACCAATATGCCATGACAGCTGACCATGAAAGCGGATGAGGGCCCACGCAGATTCCATAGCGCAGGCTGTGGAATCACAGATTCAGTGCAGACTGAATGACTTCAGCCACCCTGCACACTCACTTACACGCACCCAGGCAGACCAGAGTTTAAACATTCCCCCCCTGGGAATGTCTACCTGTGAGACTTCTAATAAGTCTCCAGGAGGTGATCAGGCTCCCCTTTCACCCCAATGGGTGGGACTGGCTGGGTCAGGGGCCCCGGGGCCTTACTGGATTCGACGTCAGAACCAGGTCCTCATATGCCAAGCCTCCCTGAGTCCGGCAGGAACAGCAGAGCGGGGCTGGCCCAGGGCAACTGGGAGGGAGACTGCCGAAAGGTCAGGCAGGGCACGCCTTCTCCATTGTGATCTCCTGTTCTATCACCACCCCGCCATTGCTCCAAACCGGTGGCAACAAAGGGCCAGCGTGGTTGGGTGTCCAGGTTAGGGCACCAAAATGTTATGGAAAATACTGGAAAACCTGGTCTGGATCACAGATGGAAAAACCGAGCGGCACTTGGAGGTCTTGGAGTGTTGAGGTTTTATTTCACACTGGTGGGCTCAGAGGGGAATAATCTCCCGAGGTCTGAGCCCTGAGCACAAGCAAGGGGAGCAATTTATATTATTTTGATATGTGGCATTTCGGCGTGTGCAGAGCAAAAGAGGCACCTGGAGGAGGGGAGGGGGGAGCTAGGAGTGCTTTGCCAACTGGAGGAAAAGAGCAGTTTGCTGACCTTGATGGCTGTGTTGAATATTTTCCTTATCATACCTGCATAGAATACTCTGGAGAACAAGGCATTTGCAAGCACAATTAGACTACTGCTTCCATGTACTAAAAATTACTCTTCTATGTATATTTCTGTTAAGTCTATTCCTGTCTTTGCGGTAAATTCCATAGCAGCCTCTCATATACAATACTTGCTTTTCCAAGTTTAGGTTAATATTGAGTGACAAAATAAAAGTTCACTTCCAGTTAAAAAAAAGAGTCCATTAATTCAGACTGACTAGATTGGCTTCCCTTACAGCTTGGTGAAGTGAGGGGTGTAAAAGGGGAGAAAAGTAGTTGAATTGTAAAGACAAATGGACTTCAGCTAAAGACTATTGTGCTTCTTGATATAGAGATCTGTACTAGTCACCCCAGTCTCCAGGAACATCCCATTTCCATCAAGCTCAAAGCAGTAAAAGCCAGAAAAGAGGGAAGGAGAGGGAAGGCGTGGGAGGGAGAAAGGGAGAAAGAGAGTCACAGGCATAGAGAGAGCCTGCACAAGCTTCTGAGGTCTTTGGGTCTCTTTTCCTTTGGTGACTTTGTGGGGCACTTGGTCAGATTTCTCCAGCACTGACTTCCTGTTAGAGTTCTGACACAGGGCTGGGTATATAGGAAAATTGGAAAACAGTGGAGCAGCTACCAAATCCCAGCAAAGCCCCCACAGCCCACCCTCCAGCAGCATCCCAGCGCCGTGCCTACACCAGCCCGGGCCCAGCACTCCTCATGTGTAACACATTAACCCGGCATGCTGACTGCCTCCCGGGCTCTAAGCCAAGGCTTGCTCAGGCCCAATCAGCAGTTTGTTCTGCCTTTAGGGAAGGAGGAGGCCAGTGTGGACAATTGTAGCTATAATTAGCGAGCAGCAAAATTACTTCATGTGAAATTGTGGTCCCCAGAATAGGGAAACCTGATGTCTTGCCAATGGGTTTCAGCCTCAGGCAAGTTCACTATGGATTCAATGTGACCAAAGAAATGACAGTAGAATGTTCTTGGGGTGAAAGGGTTATACCCAACTTTATTTCCATGGTGGCAGGTCAGTCACTAGAATCCCGTCCATCAGAGCGAGTCTGCATGCAGCAAGCTGGTCTCTGCCTCTGGGCCTCTGCCTGCATAGTCATCTTCTGGGCCTCTTTATCCACACAGCTATCCTCTGGGCCTCTGTCCTCAGCACTGCCACCACTCCAGCCTCTGCTCTGCTCTCCTCAGCTGTGACACCGTGTCACCCAGAGCACTGGGCAGGGATCTCTATATAGAGTCAGTAATGACACATTGCTCTCACGTGTGTAGTGAGCTAGCCAACCAGGGCCAGGTGAGAATCCTGGCCACAGGACCTTTCATTTTTATCTACACCTGATTAAATCAAAACTAGGGAATTTGAGTCCCCGCATGACACAAAAGTGGTGGATGGGACAGGTTGTGGGATATATATGGTTGGGAGGGTACACACTTCCCTGATTCCCTTGAATCTCCATAAGCTAGAAGAAATATACAAAGATGGGAGATAGACATAGTGGGGGAATACAAAAGAGCTTTTGGTTGCCTGTCATAATTGGTAGTTGTAGTTCTCTTAGTTTCTGTTCTTTTAATGATAGAAGTCCTATGGTTGTTTAGGACAGTGCTTCTTGAACTGCAATGTGTATAAGATCTTGCTGAAATACAGATTTTGACTCTCTAGGTCTGGGAAGAGGTCTGATACTCAGCGTTCCTAACACTGCCCAAGGTATGGGGATGGGGTAGGGAAGGCTACAAGGAAGAGCTATGTCTTGGGTGGTGCATTGAACAATGAGGTTTGGTTTAAATGCATAGAGAAGAGATTTAGGGGGCATTTATTTGGTGCATGGAGTAGGAGAGACATTATTAAATAAAGATACTGAGGGGTGGTGTAAGCATGATAAATGCCAGGACAATGAAAGGCTGATCATTGCAGTTCAGAAGTCTCATTTGAGGAGGTAGGTGAAGGTAGGGTGGGGGCATTGCATGGAGGGTCTTGAATGCTGGCCTGAGGACTCTGTGCTTTGCCCCATAAATAAACAAAGAGTGAAGAATTTTGAGCAAAGGAATAACACGCTGATAGCTGTGCCTTCAAAAGAACTAATCTTACAGGTTACATAGGATGGATCAAAGAGAAGAGAACCTTGGAGGCAGGTAAATGTCAACTGCAATGAGACAGGTGTGAGGGGATGAGGCCCTGGAAAGCAGGTCGTCAGACTGGGAAACAGCAGGACTCTGACTGATTGAAGGTCCCCCTGTGTCTTTCTGCCTCTCCGTCAAATCACCTAATCCGGAAGGGCTAAGAGGCTGTGGGGCCAGGTTTATCTCACTAGGGCCCTTTCTGAAGCTCTTGTTAAGCTCCTAAAAATCAGACTGTGAAGTGAGTTGGCTGCTGTGACCTTGTGGGAGAACCAGCCCTCTCTTATATTGCCAGAGGGGCTGAAAGGTGATGTTCTAAATGGTATTTAAAGTTCTGCAAGGGTGGGACAAATGGTTGTCAATAAGACTTGTGAGAAAGTAACTACTACTGAAACATGAAGTCATAGACAGACCTTGGAGAAGCTACAAGTGCAGCAAGCAGTTTAGGCTGGATTTTGTTTACAAGGTACATGTAACTGAAGACTGTACTGACAAGAGCTCGGCTATAAATACAGATTTCATCCAGAAGTCATTTGAGGACAATGCCTGATAAGCTGTGGGAATGAAAGGTTAAGAGGAAGAAGTCATTGTGGGTTTTGTCCTTTCAGGATTTGTGGATCACGCTTGATTGGCCAGATATTCCTCTGCCCTTTCTGGTACCTACATTGTACCCCCACAGCATGAGAATTACTACATGTTCACTTCATTGTTCAGAAAAGTGAATGACATATGCTATTCTTCCTGGGCTGTGAATTGAACATGACACCAAAAAGCTCCTTCCCCTGATCTGAAAATCTCTCCCACCAGTGGAAGTCTGCTATGGGGTCTGAAATGCCCACTCTGCAAATCACTCTGTGAAGGCACAGGGTCCTGGGTAAAATCAAGGGTGTAAATCAAGAGGAGTCATTTCTGTAGAGATTTTTTTTTCTTTACTACCTCCTGAGCACAGAGAAAACCTTAAGGGAATGGGGAGGTAGGGCACATAGGTTGTAGTCAGCGGAAGTGGGAGAGTTCTGGATGATGAGTTAATGTTGGGAAAAGCTCCTCAATATGCATGTGGGTGGTATCAGGTAGCTTAGGGCCACTGTTGGGTCTGGAAAGATGAGAGACTTGCATCAACTTCACAGGTGTTTATGGATCGGGTCATAGCAGCCCCACAGCTGAGGAGCAGCAATCTTTAGAACGTCTTAAGCTTGAAGGTCTGGTGAGTGACTGTCTTCCGTTGTGGTGGAGCTGGTAGTATGTGTTGTTTGGACACTATCTTGCCAGATGTGAGGTTTTTGTGAAAAGAGCATTGATTCATAATGTAACTATATGTTTCTGCTGAGATGAAAAATAACTTGGTAGGCCTTAATGGAAGAAATTTCCTGACCTTGGAATGAATATGTGCAGAGGAACACACCTCCCTATATCTCTTTGTAGCACTGAGAGATGATACTGATAAGAAATTTTAGACTGTGAACAATGTGAGAGCTCCCCTCACCTGGCACACAGTCAGCATTTGATGTATGCTCATTGAATGAATGAATGAATGATTGAATGAATTAACAACGTACAAATACTGTGAAGAAAGCACTAAATATAAAGCAACAAGGTCTGGATTCAAATTTCTGGATTGCCATTTACAAGCTGTTGGATCTTTGGTAATTTTTTTTTCTCTCTCTGGGCCTCATTCTTTTAATATTTAAAAAGAGAATAATAACGCTTGTCCTGCCTCCCTTACACTGTTGTGGGAACAACACTATAGAAAAAGAAACATCCTTTTGGAGACTCTAAAATCCATGGAGATGTTCTGGGCTGTCCGAGGACAGCCCTTTTGATGTTTGCCAAGATAAAGGTGTCTCTGGAGCTCATTAATGGAGGGTCACTAGAGCCAGCCACTGTGACCCCAGATGTATCCTCCTCCAGGGAAACCTCTGTGCTGTTCAAAATCCAGTCCCAGGCTCCTGTGCAGTCTATGTAAAAAAATCAGATTCCTGTTCTGCCCGGCCAGCCTACCTTCCTGAATGGCAGGGAGCACAGGAGACAGTGTGGGCTTTGTGTGCATCGTCTTTGTAAATCATCCCCCAGAAGCCTGCCCTGGCCCCTCAGCTGGTCATATTCCTCCAGAGATGAAAGTTATCTCAGGATATGCTTTCTGTATTCTCAGCTGCCTCCATGATGGCCATCCCAAGAGGGAGAGCAGGTCGGCAAGAGTGTGGGGAAGAATGGGTGTCTGTCTCTTTCCTCCCTCATGTGATTCACGACGAACAGTTGATTTGACTTTTAATCGGCCTCCTCTTTGTGTTCTCCTCCTTTCTTCTGAGGGGCTCACTCCTCACCTTGGGCTTTGCTCAGTTGATCTCAAAGGAAGCCCTTCACATTCCCTTTCTTGGACACATTGTGCAGAGTCCCTATTTAAATGGATGCTTTGTTCTCGGGGTTAGGGGAGAGAAGGTGGGATGATTTAAAAATCCTGTTGGGAGTCCTTGAGGAAGCAGATTGGAGTACTGTTTGCAGAAGTCAATAGGCTTGTTGTAAGCAGGCATTGTGTGTTCTAGCACAGGCGGCTGAAACAAATCAATTTCAATTTACTTGTCCAGCAAAAGGAGCCATTATTTAGAACTGAATAGCCAGAGCTCCCATAATATATTGTGAAAACTTATTGTAGTTTTTACTGAGAACTAGCTTATGATGAAATTATTTGTTTAGAAGCAAAGTGTGGATGTTTACAGAATGTAAATTCTGGAGGTATTGATTAGAAGCAGTTAAAGAATGAGTCACATTTCTTTTCTAAATGTGTTGGCCGGGTGATATTCATCCGACATTGATATCAGAGTACATTGCTGGCTGGAAACCTTGCAGGAGCCTTAGTTTGACAACAAGCACAATTAACACAGGTAACGGTGTTTGCTAGTTAGGGAGATACAACAGTTAAGGCTGAAGTTCATTCACCTTTAAAGAGCAAGTTGGCTCATAAATTTGCCTCCTTTACATTTTCCCTCACACGAATGTCTGTCCCTGGCTCTAAATTTTACGTTAGCTATACGGCTTGGTATATTACCAGTAAACTGCTGAAACTCCCTGTAGGAGTAACATTTAAGGCTTGATTCACTGAAGTTTTACGTTTCCCATTTTGCACAGTTTATATATTGGGAAGAAAAAACAACCAAGACATTGGGCTTGAGATGTGATTTATGCCTCTCCCCCAAATTGGCTGATCATATATTTTTTTGTTTATCAGGCTCTTCTGTGTGTCTTGTGTAACTTCCAATTATTGCTCGTTTGGAAAATGGCCACAGTTTTTACTGTCCATTTATTGTGGTTTTCTATTGAAAGATGTCCCCCTACCTCTTCCATGAATGCAAGTTCTCATTTTTTCCTCAAAGTTCAGATGCATTTACTGTCGAGAAGTATCTCAACACCAGGTGCTTTGGCACGCCTACTCTGGGTCAGGCCCTGGGCCTTTGCTATTGTTGTAGTCTGGCAGAAGGTTGGATACTACTCAACTGACTTAAGGTACAACACTGGGCTGTAGAGTAGTAAGTGATGGCAACCTACTAAAAACCCTCAGTGTCTGGCAACCTAGAGGTATTTCTCATTCTAATTGTGGTTTCCTGCTCATGCTTGTCTTCCTTATGCAGTGGTCGCCACCCTAGCTTCCTCCCCTCTCCACCCTGACTGTTTTTATGAATCATAAATAGAGCTTGGATTTAGTGGGTGTTCATTAAATGTTTATTAGCTAAATGAATGGAAGGATGTCTCAAGGATAAACAGGAGATAATCAAGCTAATGTAATAATGGACGGGCATGACTTGGTATGCTCCCTTGCTCAGATGTACATATATAATATTTGTATTTAACAGAGACTTATCCATGGTGGGAGCTTTGGATACCATAGCTATACCCAAGATGCACCATGTGTGGGAATGAGGTCATATCCCATAAGTAAATTAAATGTGTGTGATTTGGACCTGCCCTGGTTTTAAGCCTCACCTTTGTTTATATGTGAAGCTTGATGTGGAAGGGGAATTGAGGGTGGATCAAATGCAGTGAGAGTTCAGTCAATACTGGATCATGCCTTCAGGCTCAGAAGCCAGGTATTAGTAACCTGAGGTGAATTGGATGCTTTAGCCCTGTGCTGCTGAATGATCCACAAAAAGGCATAATTTGTATGATTCAGATCAATTTAAATTTCCAGACAGTGAAAAGGAAAGACTCAGTCACACCATTTTAATATAGTACCAACACAAGTGGCTATTTAGGGCAGCTCAGTGAGCAGATATTGGTGGCAACTCAGTCAAAATGGTTGTTTGCAGCACACAGACCAATGGAACAGAATTAAAACCCCAGAAATAAACTCATGCATATATGGCCAACTACTGTTTGATAAGGAAGTCAAGAATACTTAATGAGGAAAGGATAGTTTCTTCAATAATTGGTGTGGGAAAACTGGATATTTATATGCAAAATAATGAAATCAGACCCTTATCTTACACCACTCACAAAGATTGACTTTGATTCAAGACTTAAGTATAAGTCCTGAAACTGTAAAAGTCTTAGAAGAAAACAGGGAGAAGGCTCCTTGACATTGGTCTTGGCAACGATTTTTTTGGATATGACATAAGCAATGAAAGCAAAAATAAGTGGGTCTATATTCAAGCTAAACAACTTCTGCACAGCAAAAGAAACAGTCAACAAAATGAAAAGGCAGTTTATAGAATGGGAGAATGTATATATAAGTCACATCTAGTAGGGTTTTAATATTCAAAATACATATGGAACTCGTACAACTCTATACTATAAAAACAAAAAATCCAATTAAAAAGTGGGCAGAGGATTTGAACAGACATTTCTAAAGATGAATACAAATGGCCAACAGGTGAATGAAAATGTATTCAACATCACATCATCAGAGAAATGCAAATCAAAACTGCAAAGGAAATGGAACCCATTTGTACTGTTGGTGGGAATATAAAACGGTACAGCTACCATGGAAAACAGTATGACAGTTCCTAAAAAAGTTAAAAAGAGAAATGCCATATAACCCAGTAATTCTACTTTTGGGTCTTTATCTGAAGAAAACAAAAACACTAATTCAAAAAGATATATGCACACCTATGTTTATTGCAGCATTATTTACAATAGCCGAGATATGGAAACAATCAACCTAAATATCCATCAGTTGATGAATGGATAAAGAAGATGTGGTACATATATACACAATGGAATATCACTCAGCCATAAAAAAGAATGAAATTCTGCCATTTATGACAACATGAATGAACCTAGAGTGCAGTATGCTATGTGAAACAAGTCAGAGAGAAAAAGAAAAATACCATATGACTTCATTTATATATATGTAAAACCAAAAAAACAAGCAAAATGGAAATAGAATCATAAATACAGAGAACAAACTGATGGTTGCCATAGGGGAGGAGGGTGGAGAGATGGGTGAAATGGGTGAAGGAGATAAAGAGGCTCAGAGCTCCATTATAAAAATAAGTCATGGGGATGAAAAGTGTATATAGGGAATATAGTCAATAATATCGTAACAATGTTGTATGATGATAGATGGTAACTATACCTATCATGGTGAGAATGTCATAATGGATATGATTGTCAAATCACTATCTTGTACAGCTGAAACCTGTTAATATTGTTTATCAATTGCTCTTAAAAAACATAATGAGAATATCACTTCATGCACATAAGGTTGGCTATCATCGGAAAGACAAGAGATAACAAGTGCTGGTGAGGATGTGGAGAAAAGGGAACCCTATGTACTGTTGATGAGAATGTCAGTTGGTGCAGCCACTATGGAAAACAGTGTGGAAGTTCCTCAAAAATTAAAAATAGAACTACTACCATCTGATCCAGGAATTCCACTTGTAGGTCTATATCTGAAGGGAATGAAATTACTGTTGAAGAAATATGTTCACAGCCATGTTCATTGCAGCATTATTCACAATAGCTGGGATGTGGAAACAGCCTAAGTGGTCATTGACAGATGAGTGAATAAAGAAAGTGTAATACACACACACATTCATATACACGCAAACACAGTGGAATGTTATCCAGCCATAGAAAGAAGGAAAACCTGCCATTTGTGACAGTATGGATGAATCTTGAGGACATTATACTGAATGAAATAAATCAGACAGAGAAAGACAAATACTACATATTCTCACTCATGAAGAGTCTAAAAAAGCTGCACTAATAGAAATAGAGACTAGAATGATGGTTGCCAGTGAGTGGCGGGCAGGGGAAATGGGGAGGTGTTGGTCAAAGGGTAAAAACTTCAGTTATAAGATGAATAAATTATGGGGATATAATGGGTAGCATGGTGACTGTAGTTAGCAATACTGTACTATGTACTTGAAAGTTGCTAAGAGAGTAGATCTTAAATGTTCTCACTGCAAATAAAAAAAAGGTAATTATGTGCAGTGATGGAGGTGTTAGTTAACTATATTATGGTAATCATTTTGCAGTATATACACGTATTGTACAACTTAAACTTACATATGTTATATACCGGTTATGTCTCAATAGATCTGGGAAAATACCTGATTGTTTGCATGACATATAGACAGAATCACTAGGTACTTGATGTCTTTTCATTTTAGTTGCTTATAGTATGTCACCGAAGCCCAGCATAATGAGAAATTCTGCTCTCCTTCTTTGAAGTTATGGTTTGAAAAGTTACAGCAGGTGAAACATACCAGATGAACCCTGACCTTTAACTTGGACCCTTATTTGCTTCTTATATAGCTGTTCAGGAGCCTGATTGCAGTAGTCTTGTTTGAATGTTGTTTGGGCATATTATATATAAGTAGAAACACTCCCATGTTTATCGTTACATCATTTTTTTGCAGAGACATCTATACTCTATTTCCATACAACTCTATCTCCTGCTCTGTTTTTCTTATCCCATTTCTCTTGGCATTATCTGAACTACTCTTTTGCCACTTACTCAGTAGCCTTTTGGACTCTCCTGTATCTCCTTCTTTTGTAGTTACTTAACATTGTTTTGGTAGGTTTTGTTTCTCTCAACTCTGGTAAATGTTCCTTGAGGGTTGAGGCTGTGTTAAACCATGTTAATCTCCAAAGGCACTAATATCTGTTGAATTAATATTACATCCAATTACAAAAACATTATAATATTTTACATTAGTATTTCAAGGAGTAATGTTACCATTAAAACAGATTTAACATGCACAAAATAATAATATTCCCTAGTTGAGTCTTTACTATGTGTCATTCTAGAAACTTTGCATGTATTAGTTAATCTTTGCAATGATTCCACAAGACAATTCCTTTTGTATCATCATTTTGTAGATGAAGAAACTGAGACTGAGAGATACTAAGTCATTTGTACAACATTGCCCAGCTAATAAATGATGGACCTGGGAACTCAAGTGTGTGTGATGTGAAAGTAAATGATAAACTATCCCTCAAACCAGCTTTTCATGAGTTCCTCCATAAAATGTTTTGAGACAGCCTCTCTGCCCACCAAAACCCACCTTCTCCCCTCACTTTGCATAGAAGGAAATCCTTCAACTTCTACCATGGTGAGCACACTTTTGACAGGATCCATGATCTACTCCGTGGCTAAGTAATTACTATTACAATGATGTAATACACTAAAGAATATGAAGACAGTCCCCAAATAAATATAGAGTATGTAGGCCTTTTTATTTCCTTCCATGGCACTATCAAGCTCCAAAAGGTTAACATAATAAAATACTGGGTACTGAGAGTGGCAATTTAGAAGTTATGACAAGTCTCTTATAAATAATGACTTTCATAAATAATATTAACAAAATTGAATTTTTGTGATCGGAAACCTATCTCCATGAGTCTGCAATGTCAAAAGCAGTGGGGATGGGTAGCCCGGTAGAAAAGTTGCTGTCAAGAAGGCTACACAATCATTATCATTTGCTTCTTCTGGAAACAAACAATTCTGGAATTGTATTTAGCAGTGTGTGTTTTAACAGCTTTACTGAGATGTAATTCACATAGTATATAATTTATCCTTTTAATGAGTACATTTCTGTTTTTGAGTATATTCACAGGGTTGCACAGCTATCACTGTGATCTACTTTTAGAACGCTTTCATCCTCCCCAAAAGACAGCCTGTGCCCTTAGGAGCCACTCTGTGTTCCCCTGTAGACCCTGCTCTAACTTAGTCCTAGGCAATCACTAATTTACTCTCTGTCTATAGATTTGCCTATTTTGGGCATTTCACATAAAAATAATCATACAATATGTGATCTTTTGTCATTAGCTTCTTTTACTTACCATGCTTTCAAGGTTCGTTTGTGTTACAGCATGTGTCATGTCTCATTTTTATTGCTGAATAATATTCAGTTGTATAGATAAACTGCATTTTATATATCCATTCATTAGCTGATGGGCATGTGGGTTGTTATTCAGCTATTATGAAAAATACTGCTATGCATGTTCAGGTACAAGTTTTGATGTTGATGTATGTTTTCATTTCTTTTGGATATATACCTAGGAGTTACATCGGTGGGTCATTGTGTAACTCTGTGCTTAACTTTTTGAGGAACTGCCAAACTGTTTTCCAAGTGGCAACACCATTTCATATTACAGCCAGAAATGGATGTGGGTTCCTATTCTCCACATTGTCATCAACACTTATCATCTGTCTTTCTAATTTTGGCTATACTAGTATATGTGAAGTGGTATCATGGTTTTGATTTGCATTTCCCAATGACTAATGATGTTGTTATGGACTGAATGTTTATGACCCTGCCCCATATCTACATGTTGAAGCCCTAATCCTCAACATCATGATATTTGGAGATGGCAACTTTGGAGGTAATTAGGACTAAATGAGGTCATAGAAGTGAGGCTCTCATGATGGCATTAATGTCCTATGAGAAGAGACACCAGAGAATTTTCTTTCTCTCTGTCTACATGCATGCCATGCACTAAGCAAAGGACATGTAAACACACATTAAGAAGTTTGCCTCCTGCACATCAAGAAGAGAGCTCTCTGGTAACCACTAGTCCCTTCTTGGTGTCTGTGAGTCCACTGCTGTTTTGTTCATTACCAAAGGGGAGGGGTTCAGGAGGAAGAAGGGGATTAAGGGGCACTATAATGCACAATCACAATATAGGTAGGTTATGGGGAAGGCAGGATGGCACAGAGAAGACATTTATTGACTCTATAACATCTTACTATGTTGATAGATAGTGAGGGGTTGAGGACTTGATAATATGGTTGAATGTTGAAACCACTGTGTTGTTTATGTGAAACCATCATAAGATTGGCTACCAATGATACTTTAATTTAAAAAAAAGAGAGACCTCTGACCAGAATGCAACTATGCTGGTGTATTGATCTTGGACTTCTCAGCCTCCAGAACTATGAGAAATAAAATTATGTTTGTTAAGCCACCCAGTCTATGGTATTTTGGTATGGCAGCTAAGACAAATGTTGAGTATCGTTTCATGTGCTTTTTGGTCATTTGTATATCACTTTTGGAGAAATGCCTACTCAAATATTTTGCCCATTTTCTAAATTGGGTTATTTGCCTTTTTATTGTGGTTATAATAAGTATAGTTATAATATATTGGTATATATTATAGTTATAATATTTTTTATGTACCTTATACACAAGTCTGTTATCAGATATATATGATTTTCATATATTTTCTCCCTTTCTGTGGGTTGTCTAGTTTCACTTCCTTGATGATATCATTTGAACCATAAAAATGTTTAATTTTGATAAAATGTGTTTTATTTTTTCTTTTGTTGCTTATGCTTTTGGTGTCACATCTGAGATTGCATTGCCAAATGCATGGTAACAAAGGTTTATCCCTATGTTTTCTCTGAGTTTTATGGGATTTGTTCTTACATTCAAGTCATTGGTTCATTTTAAATTAACGTTTGTATGTAGTGGGAAGTAGCGGTCTAGCCTCACCTTTGTGTGTGTGGATATCTAGCTGTCTCAGCACTATTGTTGAAGTGATTATCTTTTCCCCATTTTTTTGTCTGGCATCCTTCAGTAGAATTAATCATAAATGTAAGGGCTTATTCTGAACTGTCAATTATATTCCATTGATATATGTCTGTTCTTGCCAGTACCAGACTCTTTTTAATGGCTTTATTGAAGTACAATTGATATATACAAAGCATTGCACATTTTAATGTGTACAGTATTAAGAGTTTGAACATATGCACACACCTATGATATTATCACCATAGTCAAAGTAGTAGACATATCCAACTCTTCATAGAGTTTTCTTTTGTCCTTTGTGTATGTAGTAACAACACTTAACATGAGATCTAATATCTTAATAAATTTTTAAGTGCACAACACCTTATTGTTAATTAGAGGAAGTATGTTTTACAGCAGATCTCTAGAACTCACCTACCATAACTGAAAGTTTATACCCATTGAATAACAACTCCCCATTTCCCCCATACCCAGTCCTTCGCAATCACTATTATATTTTCTGCTTCTATGAATTTGACTGTTTTAGATATTACATATAAGTGGAATCATGCAGTATTTGTCCTTTTGTGACTGGCTTACTTAACTTAGCACACTGTCTTCAAGGTTCATCCATGATGTTGCAAATGGCAATATTTTCTTCTTTTATATGGGTGCATAGTAGTCTGTTGTGGGTATATAACACATTTTCTTTATCCATTCATCTTGGTGGATATTTGGGTTGTTTCTGTATCTTGGCTTTTGTAAATAGTGCTGCAGTGAACACAGAAGTGCAGATATCTCTTTGAGATCGTGATTTCAGTTCATTTGGGTATATACCCAGAAGTTGGATTGCTGGGTCATATGGTAGTTCTATTTTTAATTTTTGAGGTATCTTCAGATTGTTGTCTATAGCTGATGTGACATCTACACCCCCAACAGTAGTGTACAAGGGTTCCAGTTTCTCCATGACCTTACCAACACTTATCTTTTGCTGTTTAAATAAGCACCATCCTAACAGCTGTGAGGTGATAGATAGCTCATTATAGTTCTGATGTGCATTTTCCTGATAATGATGTTGAGCATTCTTCATATACTGGTTGGCTATTTGTATGTTTTCATCAGAGAAATGTCTGCTTAAGTCCTTTACCATTTTTAAAATCTGGTTATTTGTGTGTATATGTGTGTTGCTATTGAGTTGTAGGAGTACCTTATCTATTTTGGAAATTAACCCCTTTTCAGATATATGGTTTGGAAATAATTTCTCCCATTCCATAGATTGCCTTTTCATTCTGTCGACTGTTTCCTTTGCTGTGCAGAAGCTGTTTAGTTTGATGTAGTCCCACTATTTTTTGTTTTGTTGCCTGTGCTTTTTGTGTCACATTGAAGGAATCATTGTAAGACAAGTGTCAAGAAACTTTTCTACTATGTGTTCCTTGAGGATGTTTAGTTTCTGGTCTTACATTTAAATTTTTAATCCATTTTCAGTTGATTTTTGTGTATGGTGTAAGGTAGGAATCCAATATAATTGTCTGTAGGTGGCTATCCAACTTTCCCAATACCCTTTGTTTAAGAGACTATCATTTCCCCATTGGTGTGTTCTTGGCATAAATGAAAGAACAATTGACTCTATATTTGGGTTTATTTCTAGGCTCTCTGTTCTGTTCCATTGGTCTGTATGTCTTTCTTTATGCAGTACCATACTGTTTTAATTACTGGAGCTTTGTAATATATTTTGAAACCAGGAAGTATGATGCCTCAAGCTTTATTCTTCTTTCTCAAGATCACTTAGGCTATTCTGGGTCTTCAGGGGTAGACATTTGTGTGTTTTCCCTGATCTTACGGGAAAGGTATTCAGTCTTTCAACATTAATTATTATCTTAGCTATGCATTTTATATATACACCCTTTATAAGATTGGGGCAGTTCCTTTTATTCTTGTTTATTGAGTGTTTTTCTCATGAAGGGGTGTTGGATTTATCAAATGGTTTCCTGTATCTATTGAGGTGATTTTGCAGGTTTTGTCCTTTATTTTATTAATATGGTATATTACATTGATTTTTCATATGTTAAAACTTGTGTTCCTGGAGTAAATCTCATTTGATCATGATGTATAGTCCTTTTAATATGTGACTGGGTTTGCTTTGCTCATATTTTGTTGAGGATTTTTATGTCTGTATACATAAGGTATATGTACTTCTCTGTACTTCTCTCATCTGTGGTGACCTTGGATGGTTTTGGTGTTAGGATAACACTGTTTCCATATAAATAATTGGCAAAAATTCTCTTCTATTTTTTAGCAGAGTCTGTATGATTGGTATTCATTCTTCTTTGAATGTTTGATAGTCATTAGTGAACCATCTGAGCCTGGGCTTTTCTTCATGGGAAAATTTTAAAATTGCTATTTTAATCTCCTTACTTGTTATAAGTCTATTTAGACTTTTTGTTTACTCTTGAGTCAGTTTCAGTGGTTCATGTATTTCTAGCAATTTGTCAAATTCACGTAGGCTATCTAATTTGTTGGCATACAATTGTTCATAATATTCCCTTTTAATCCTTTTTATTTCTATAAATTCAGTAGTTATGGCCCCTCTTTTATTCTTTATTTTAGTAACTCTTCTCTCCTTTTGTGTCTCAAGAGTGCTTTCAGTAATGGAAATTGGATACTTCATTGAGTCAATGAGAAAGATCATTTAGTTATAATAGTATGTATTAGGGTTGACCTTGAAGATATTCATTGTTACATAATACATAACAGTTTATGTGGACTTTTAAAGGGGAAACAAAAGTATTCTTGCTTTTCTTTTCTGATTACCTGAGCTCATATGTGTCATCTAGGGCTTCTCTAGTTGTTTGGCCATGTTTACAGATCCCCTAATGGTTATGAAATATTTCTGTGTATTGGGAACACTTAGGAAATAAAGGACTCAGTCCCTGCACTTGAGGGCAGAATAATTGAAAAGATTATTTCAGATACTGTAGTCACTCTAACTTATTACTGCCATCTCCTAAATGAGAATCTTGAGATCAAGGGGAGTAAAGTGACTTTTCCAAGGCCATATAGAAATTTATTGAGAAAGATGAAACTGATACACACATTTCTTACATGTGTCATCACATAACCCCACCTAACTGTAAAAAAATTAGATAGTCTCCATGTTCCCTGAAAGAAGGAAAGAATGGGTTTTGGTGGACGGCTGATAATGCCTGACATATGCTGATATTTCAAGTTAGGAAGGCAAGATGACATATATATGGAGGCAGTAGATAAAGCAAGGAGAAAGAGGACTTGATGAAACCGTCCAGGGTCCTCATAGAGTTGTTAGGGAATGCATACAAAAGTAGTCATTGTTCATTCAGGCACTGGATTAATGCTGTCTGTGAATTATCCTATTTAATGCTTACAATTTTGTGAGAAAGTTACTATTATTATATCCTTCTCAAACATGAGGAAATAAAGTCCAAAGAGAGAGGCTGCTTACCCAGGTTCATAGAGTTCATAGGAGAATGGTTATGAGGCTGGACTTATCCAACTCCAATCACTGTGTTATATATTTTTCTGTATTTTATAATGCAGGAATGCAAATCAATATTCGGTGAGGGATTACTTTTGGCTAGAATGCTCAGCTGGGATTTGGTAGACGAGGTAGGATTTGAGCTGTTCAAGAAGAATGAGTGGGGTTAAAGTTGGAGAAATTTACAGTTGCAGGGAATTCCAGGGAGAAGCCTCGTAAACAAAAATTAGTAAGTGAATGTGTGTTTAGGAGATAGTGGAGTGAAGAAATTTTATAGGGGAACATTGGGAGATGTGCCTAGAAAACTTCAGAAGATTTAAGGAGTGTGTACTTAAACCTGTAGACAGTGGGGACAAATGAAGTATTTTGAGGATGTTACCACTATGTTGTTTTTTACATATAGGCAAGAAAAAAAGTATATGTGCAATTTGAGGGATGCTGGAAAGCTGCTTCCACCTGATTTCCTCACCACTTATAACTTCCTTACCCAAGTGCCTTAGGTCTGAACTTTCACTATTAGGGATTCTTTCCTTACTCTCTGCTCTCTTTTGAAATGCAGACATCCCTGGAAGGAGTAACATGTTGTTATTAAGCTTTCCATATGAAGGCCTTTATTAGTTCCTTTCATGCCTCAAAGTAGAGGCCCTCCCAAGAGTACAAAGTGCCTGAGCAGGAAGGAGGAAGTTGTCTTCTGGAGGAGAAAAGCAAGGGAGAGTCTTGCCTCAAAGCCTCAGCCTGCTTCTGGCTTTAAATCTGAGCCAGCTTTCAGCTCCAAACATTTGAATTACTAACCAATTAGATTCCTGTACCTTCTCTTGAAGAGGAGTAGACTAAGAATTGTATTTTTCTGTCTGCACAATGTTCCCCTTGAGAATAGGTCACTCTCCACTGTGAGAATCCAAATCCCCAGATTGGCCTAGTCTTATTCTCTCTCTGAATCAGGGAATTAATTTATTTGGTGTGAAACAGCCATAGAAATAATAATTGTGTGTTTGCATGAGTGTACACACACATATAATCCTTATTTCAGTGGTTATATTTCCATGCCCATATATATTGATAGTTTTGTGGTGAGACTGTTGTAAGAATCTAATTTAGCTTTTGCCTTTGGTGCTGAGTTAGCTGAGGATTTCTCTCCATTGTCCTTTGAGAGGAACCAGCCCCTCTGCTGAAAGACCCATTTTAGCTTGGAGAGCTTGTGGCAGTAGGCAGGAAGGATAGGAGTGACTGGGGGTGGGACTGTGGGTGTTGGGGTGGATAGTGTGGATGCCTTAATCACCAGTGGGTAGACGGCACTGTGAGAGAAGACAAGGTAGGGTACAAAAGGGCAGTCAGGCAGGGAATTGGAGTCTGACAAGTGTCCTCAGGACTCTATTCCAGGAAATAGGGATTTTACAGACCACAGACAGTGCCAGCCCTAAAAACTCTGTGTGGTTCCACATGAAAGGCACTCTCTGTGACAGCAAATGGCAGGCACTAACTTTGGGTGACCTTTGAGTGTGTCTCTGGAGTAGTAAACTTTGGTAACAGTCTGAGTTGATTTTTTTGCTCAAATAAAATGTTCTGTTGAGAGACTGAGAGAAAAAGAGAGTGAATGAGATCTTGAAAACTTTTCAGTGAGGGAGAGCTGGAGGGCTAGGCTCTCTTGCTAAAACAGTTTCTCAAATGGTAACTGTCACTGAATGCATTAGCTGACAGGAATGAGAGAATGACAGGAGAGTGTTACGCATTCAAAACCAGGTCTACAGGCTTGGTCTGGGCACATGTTACTTCAGCTTCTAACAACTTCAGGTGTACTGGCTCCTCTCTATGCTTGTTACCTACTGATACAGATGACCATTACAGAAGGGATGTTGTGTCTGACTGTGTGCAGGCTGACAGGGTGGATGCTGTTGGTGGTGGTATGGGAAAGAGAGAGAGAGTGAGAGAGATGACTGAGAATGATGTATGAAGTGCGGGGAGAGGGCAAGTCTTGGGAAACTTGGTTTTTTTAACCTGTTCCTACTAGGTGACCTGACAAACTTCTTTAGAGCCCAGGCTCTCTGTTCTCACTTTGAATTCACATTGCCCCAGACTAGAGATTCTTTCTCAAGCCTATGTCCCTGATTCCTAATTATGGCTTTGTTGTGCTCCATGGAGGTCTCTAGAACAGCCTGGCATTTAAAACTAGTGAGTCACTGGAATACATAAACAAACCCACCTGGAGCTTGGGAGGTGGGGAAGAGGGTAAATAAATGATGCAATAAATGATGATCTGTTAGGGAATTGTTGACCAGAAGCAGGATGTCATGAAATTGCATTCAATCAGATTTTATGTCAGTGTGACCAAAGGCATGCCTCAAGCTGAGTTGTGGAGGGGGAGGGTGTTCTTCCTCTTCCAGTACATTCTCCACATACCTGTCTGAGTGACCTAGAATATAGATTATACCACATTCTACCTAGAAGCAGTTTACCCTAAAATGCCATTCAAAGACTTTCATGATCTTGCCCTGCCTACTTCTCCAGTCTCTTTTTAAACATGTTGTATGTTTCTTTGTGTGGTTTGTAGATCCTCATACCTCAAACCATCCTGTTTCATGTGTCCATGTCATTCTTTATTCATGATGCCTCCTCTGCTTGGAATGCCTTTCCTACTTGTAAATTCTCTTTTTTCAATATTATTCTCTGAACACTCATTTTCCTTCTCTCTGCTCTGATAGTACCATAAATATACCTCTTTTTAAAAACATTTAACCATATTATATTCAAACTATCTTATTATATGTCTCTTTACCTAGATTCTCAGCAGAGTTGACAGGCTCAGTGGTAATTATTGCAGCTAACCTGGGCCAGAGTCCATGCTATAGGAATTTGAATTGTGGCTTTGAGAAAGATCCTGCCTTTGTATGGTTGGATTAGTAATGTATGCTCAGAATTATTTCTGCCATGTTGGTCCCCAAAGTAGAAGAAACTGGTTTGCAAAGAAAAAGGTAGACAGATTAAAATAGTCCATTCCTCAGGCCCAGCTGTATTTCTCACATTGCATCACATAAGACAACTCTATATCCTCATTACTAAGTTACCTTTTATGCTTGAGCTACTCAACTGGGTTTCTGTGGTTTGCGTGCAAACCAATACAATCTAGAGCATAGTAAGTGCTAGATGACATTTGTTAAATGGGGCTCAAATGGGGAGTTTTGATTTCTGACCTAAAGGAGCTTCCTACCATCCTAGTTTGAGAAGATAAAAGTAACCTACACAAAACAATTGAATAGCAATACCCAACACCGTATCTTGAAGCCTTTAGTCAAAGGACGCAGACTGTTAGCACCAAAGGAACACAGAGAAAGGTTTGTTCCGGTAGGAGTGGGGTTAACTAGGAAATGTTTCATGAAGGTGATAGAACTTGGCTTGGCTTTGAAGGATAGTTTGTCTTTGACCCCTGGTGTTCCAAAATAAAATTTCCAGAGAGGCCCCTTGTAGACCTCAAAAGTGCCCTAGATAAGCCTAGATGATTACAATCCTGGCATGATGCAGGTGACTTCAGCATCACTGGAATGAAGATAAGGATCCCTAAATGGGCTAGGTCTTGAGTGTGTCAATAGAGCCTTGGAACAGAAATTACCCAATGCTGTCTGGGCCTAATAGTGATGAATAATTTGGTACACTTTGGAGGGGCCCTAGGAAGCTAAAAAATAAAACCCTCCCCCAAACCCTATAGTTATTATTTATTAACTACTCTGTGCACCTGGAGGATGACCCTAGTGATTCTTCATTTGAATGCTGGAATGAAATGACAGTGGCCAGCTGGGCTTTGCTAACACAGAATTGGTATCTGTGAATTTAAAAGTCCCTGTGCAGAAGGAAAAGCTGTTTGCTCTCCTTTTCTCCTGTCATTAGATATGCTAGGCCCAATACCTTCATGTAACCTGAGAAGATGGCATGGAATGCTTGCATGGGCACCAAATGGCTGGTTTGTTCACTACTGTTAAATTGCATAGTCTGTAAAGGCTGTTTGCTTTGCCTTCCTTGCCACATGGATTTTAAACATTAGATGTGAGAAGAAAGCCTGTTTCCCCCAGATTTGGCCATGTCGCAGGGAGACAAAGCTTTATACAGACTTTCAACCAGCAGCATGAAGGATTATTAGATGTAAAAAAAAGTGCATTTGCTATTCTTTCAGGGCAGTTAATAGAGTTACTATATATAAAATCTTGGTAATATTTTCTATTGCCCTGGAAAAATTATTCATAAGCATATAGGTATTACAGATACACTATTAATAGTTTATTTTCACAAAATCCATGTTCAATTAACTTCAGACATTTAGAGTTTACTATGTGCTACTTATGTGCTAAGCATTAAGGCAAAAAGGTGAGACAAAAATGCTTACCTGGAGACTACTAACAGTATGGTAAATGCAATAAAAAGAGAAAATATACAAGGTACAGAGTAAGCACAGAGGAAGCATGAATGAACGTTACCAAGGAAAATCAAGGAAGACTTCTCTGAAGAGATAACTTCTGGCTGCTTTTTATGAGTGAAGTGAATGAGTATTCACTAGATATATGTAAGGGAGAAAGAAGGAGAGGTAACTGAAGTGGCAGAATAAGCATTTATGAAGGCAAGAAGAAGCAGCAAGGTTTGTTATCTATGTAACTCAGATTGCTAGGGCACAAGACGCAAGAGCTTGAGTTAGGGAAGATGAGTCTGGAGGGGCAGGCAGGAGCCTATTCATGAAATACATCATATACTTTGTGTTCACATGGTGAGGAGCCAGTGATGGGATTTAAACAAGAAAATTGTGTAAACCAATTTGCATTCATTTATTCATTCAAACAATCATCCAGTTAATAAGAATTTATTGAGATAGTACTATGTGCCAAGCTCTTGGTGAGGCACTGTGAGTATAGCCTTTCTCTTTATGGAAATGGGGAAGAAAGATAAGGGAAAAACAATGTAAATGTGATGAGTGCTCTGAAGGATAAGGGCAAAATGTTATGGCAGGTAATCTATTCGGGGAGGAGGCGTCAAGAAGAAGTAATGAAATATGGGTAGAAGTTAACTAAGCAAATGGGGAAGGGAAGAATATCAGAGACAGAAGGAGGGATATACATAGAATCCCTCAGGGAGAAACTAACAAGGTGTTTCAGGTAAATGAGAGTACACCAGGATCTCTGGAATGTAAAGAGCTTGTTTTGGTTTAATTGGATTGGGAGATTATTTTAGCAGCTGACTAGGGGGTGGGTTGTAGAAGTGGAAAATGGATGCAGGAAGAGAAAAGTATTGCAGCAGTCCAAGGAAGATACCGTGATGTGGAGCTGGCTGAGGGCAATGGCCGTGGAAATGGGGAAGGGAGAACGGAATGGGAAGCTATTTAGGTGATAGGAACAATAGGATTTAACAGCTGATTAGATCTGAGGGCTACAGGAAGGAGAGGAGTAGAGGATGGTTGGGTTTTCTGGCTTAGTTACTAGGAAATGGGAGCCAACAAACAAAATAGGGAATATGGTAGGTTGTTTTAACTCTGGCATGGCTTTCAGTTGCTATCAGCTTTCACGGACTTTGAACTTCTTATCTCCACCTACTGGTGAGCATTGTGCCCTCTATCAAAAAACAATGCATTTTATTAAATGAAAAATAACATTTGAATGTAGTAAAATGATTGAAACAGTACAGAAATGTATGAAAGGAAAATTGAAATCCCTCTCCCCATAACTCCTAGTCCATACTCCCAAAGGTAACCTCTGTTAATAAATTCTTCTAGAAAAATATTGTAGTCACCTACTAACATACAAACATAGTCTATAAATTTTCACAAATAGAATATTACAGACTGTTTTGCACCTTGCTTTTTTCTACTATATCTTGGAAATCATTCTATATCAGGACATACCTCATTCTTTTTAATGACTGCTTAATACAATGTTCCGTTACATGGACATTTGGGTACTTTCTAGCTCATTGTTATTTATTCCTTAAATAGATATTTATTGAGGGACTTTTCTGTGCCAGACATAATCTCTGCCTCTGTGAAGCAAATGGTCCAATGGGGAAAGATGGTTATTAATTAAATTACAGAAATGTAGAACTGCAACCATAACACACATTCCAAAGGTGCTTTGAGAACCTGCAAACAGGGTGTCTGACCTAGTCAGGGATGCCAGGAAAGGCTCCCCTGAGGAATTAATGCTTGAACTGACTACTGAAAGATGAGTAGGAATTAACAAAGTACAGAGGGGAAAAGAACATTCTAGGCAGAGAGCAAAGGCTAGGTGCATTGTTAATTTTGATTGGCAACAGGAAATCCTTATTATTCAAATATTCATTATCTAAGTTCCCACAGTTACAAGCTTTTATGGAGAAGCAAAAAATCATTAGAGCACAACAATATTCTCTGGGGAATTCATCACTTAGGAAACTGTTTCTCTCTTGACACCCCTCTCTACTTGGCATTGGTGTTTGTCTTTGCCCGTCATACAGATGTCTTTGGCAGTATCTACAATGGAAGGGGAGTATAAATCGATTGCAAAATGAATTTTCAAATTTTGTGAAAGACTCAAGACTTAATAAAGTTGATAAAAGTTGATGGAGATTTGCTTAACTTCCACAAAGCCATTGACAGGAGAAGTCTTGGCAAAGTTAACTTTTGAGGAAAAGAATAAATTTGCACCAATAATGACAAGATGAATAGGATGAAAGAGAATCATTGGAGTCAATAACAGGAATCAAGGGAGGACCTCGGGAAAATTGATGAAGCCCTCGAATATTTTATAAAACTTACCTTTTATGATCCTGTTGTGAAATAATGAGGAGGATGCCATTTTTGCCAGAAAAGTCACACCAAGGAAGTCCACAATCAACATTTGACGTATTTACTGTTTGGAGAATGCATGCATAGTTACATTAAAACTCTCTTTTTTAAAAAAATGTGTAGTAGACTTTTGCAGCTTTTATTTATTTTTGAAAGATATAATTCCAATTAAACTTAAAATCTACTATGATAGTCTGGTTTTCATTTTAAGCAGATTTCCTTTAAGAGGCCCCTTTCCCAGAAGTGGTTATTCTTGGATACATGAACTGCCTCTATTTTCCAGTTATCCTCTCCAGAGATGGGGCCACTTTGCATTCCCACCAACAGTGGGTAAGAGTGTAGGAGATGCCTCTTCCTCCTCATGTTGGTGAGCTTCTGAATTATTGACAATCTGACAGGCTTCTCTATTGAAAAGAGGCCCGTGAAAAAGGCTTCTCTATTGCTGTTTTTGTTTGCATTTCATTAATCACAAACAAGCTTGAACATTTTTTTCATGTGTTTAATGGACATTTGTCTTTCTTTTTCTGAGAAATGCCTGTTACACTATTTTTTGCCTGGTTTTCTTTGGGGTTGTTCATCCTTTAGTCACTGATTTGTACAAGCTTATTGTAAATAAAGGAGCATAGTAATTTGTCAGTCATATATGTTGCAAACACTTTTCTGGTCTTTTTGTTCTTATTTTTGACATTTTCAATTTCAATAAAAAAGCTTGAAGTTTAGTTGTAGTCAATTTTGTTTGTTTTTCTTTTTGTATGCTGAGGTGTGTGTCCTGCTTAGAAAGTGCTTCTCACTTTAAGTTTATAAATTAATCCCCCTATTATTTCATCTAGTGATTTTATGGTTTTGTTTTTTCACTTTTAAAATCTTTGATCCATTGAGGATTTGTTTTGTTATAATAAATGAGGAAGAAATTCAACCTTTTTCTGAAACAGTCACACATCCCAGCCTCATTAATGGGATTACCTGCATCTTCTTAACTGATGTGAAATTCCACCTTTGTCATGTACTAAATTCCCATATGTTTATCAGCCGAATTCTGGACTTTGTTGTATTCCATTGCTTTACCTACTTCTTCTACATTAATAAACTCTTTTAAATCATTTTAATCATTTAATCGTTGCAGCTTCATAATGCTCTTAATTCAGCTCTCTTGGGCTCCTTTTTCAGAATTTTCCTGGCTATTCTTGCTTATTTTTTGTCTACCTCATTTATCTTAGATAATAGAGTTGTGTTAAGGTTTACTCCTACTAATGTTTTGGGGGGATTTCTCCTTGCATTTTATGTAGTTTATATTCCATATATTCTGATTCTGTTATTTGGTGTGTGAATATTTATGGAAGTTATATCCTCATTGTGGATGGTGTCTTTTATCAAAACTTTTTTCCTTGAATTCAGTCTTCTCTGATATTAATATCATGACCCCTGCTTTCTTCTTTCATGATTTTCATGGTATACAATATGTTTCATAGTTCAGTAATGCTGTTTTTGTTTTCGGTTTGTTTTCTTAGCTCTGTAGTTTCCCTTTTCACCTCATTCTTCTCATTCCATTGTTTCATCATTTGTCTTTGATGTCTTGTTTCAATGTCTGTGTTCTTGAAAGTTTTTTTGTCTTTAGTGGGGAATGTTTTCTTCAGTCATGAGTTCATTATCTGTATTCCCTTCTCCTTTCTCTCCCTTGTTTTCTCCCCTTCTCTGTTTTTTTTCCTGCAGCATTTTTGCAGAGTTGTCATTCTATATCTCCTCATTTTACCCATGTGTAATTTAATATATATGCTGTATATACATTCTATATATAGATGTATATATGGTGTGCTGAATTCTTCACTCTCACTTTGTAGCTCTTTAAAAGTTTCAGTTTGAGGACTCAGCATTGGGTGCTCTACTCACTTTTTGCAGGCTGAGGACAGTCACACTTAGTGCATCCATACTGTCCTGTCTGAAATGTCCTTAAAATGCCTCTAACA
Organism: Manis javanica; assembly: GCF_040802235.1. Taxonomy (NCBI): domain Eukaryota; kingdom Metazoa; phylum Chordata; class Mammalia; order Pholidota; family Manidae; genus Manis; species Manis javanica. The sequence continues at coordinate 113,449,649 of NC_133174.1, forward strand.
TGATTTATTCCACATGGTTCAGTGGTTATCCATCCTTACTGGGCACTGCGATAATCTGGGGAACCTTTTTTAGAAGTACCAATGCCTGGATCTCGCTTCCAAAGATTCTGATTCCCGTGGTACCACCCAGAGCTCAGGAACTGCTCTGTTTCGGCAGCTCAGCAGGTGGCGACTCTAAAACAGTTAGGACTGGGAATCAGTGCCCCAAATGGCAGCACCATTGAGTCCACGTAGATACCTTCAGTCTCAGGTTGTCCTGTAACTTGAGATGAATCCTTGAACCTCTCCTTTTAACAAATATAATCAATACCAGAAGTCAGCTTTCCCCGCTTCATCCTCCCCTCTTAGACTGTAGAGAAAAAAAATGCAAATCCTTTGGGTTTTGGCCTCTGTACTATTATCCTGTGTGCCTGGAGGGGGACTCATCAGGGCATGTCCATGTGCCTCTTTTTTCTGAGCCTCTCACTCCTTCCACCAATTTTGTCTTATTTAAATTCTTTTTTTTTCTATTCCACCTACTTTCAATTGTTGCCAGAAAAAATTAGCTGTGGGCGATTATGATTGTTTTGTCTCCTCACACCAGCATCTGTCCTAGCTCGCAACACCCCAAATCAAGCCTCACTGACTTCCCTGTACTTTCCTCAGTATCCTGGCAAGAGACTCAGCTGGTGAGTCTCTGGCTTCTTGAGAGATTTTCCTTTTTTTTCCCCCTTCAATAGATTTTCAGGATTTTTATCCACCCACAATCTTTCCATTGTACTAAATTCATGGGAGAGAGGGGATTGATGAGAGTGGTATCAATTCTGAGAAACTTCTATTTTTCATTTCCCTTGGCTGCAATTTTTCAAAGATTATGGCATAAGTATGAGCCTTTCTTTGTTTGATTACTGCTTATTTTTTATAATTTATGTTTGTTATTGTTCTTTTCATTAAATTTTGAGAATGGATTGTATGTGAACAAGCCTCACTCCACTTTCTCACCCTTAGAATTCATCTGTGTTGTCTTTGTTTATTTGGCTTCATTTCTATTTACGAAGTGCTGTAATTCTTGGTTCTGTATCTTCACCCATTCTTATGGTCACAGGTCGCCAAAAAGCCTACATTTTTAATCTGTGACATGGTTTAGGGTACTTACTGTGGTACTAGGATGGCCTTGGTTTTTGAGAATAAGTCACTAGAAATGAGGTTAACAATATGGGCAGTTCAGTTGGTTTTTCTGTTACCAAACATAGAAATTTCTTATTGTCATGTTTTCTAACTGATAGAGTACCAGGATGTAAGACACAAATATTTCAGGCAACTTCTCAGGATGGAATAAATCTCAAAGGTTTGACTGGGGAAATAGGGTAATTCAACTGACATTACAGAACAGTGTAATTCAGATCTGCCCACGAGGGAGTTAGGAGAGTCTATGTCTCTCCTATGAAAGAATTTGCAGACATATTATCTGCTCTGTATGTTATTGGTCAGTAGTACTGGTTTGGTCATTTGATCTTAAGGTTAGTGTTTCCTGGTATCAGGTGACTAAACAGGGGTTATATCAGATGTTTAGTCTGATTTTTCCTTCAGATATTATTGGGTGCCTACTTACTATATGCTAGGCTCTTCTAGACACTAGAAATAGAACAACTGTCTCACAGAGACGCACCCCTTGCACTTCTGGAGCTTATTATCTAGTAGGCAAGAGAGACAAAAACAGATAAATAAAAAAGATCATAGTTTTACCACATAGTGACCAGTGCTAGAAAGCAAATAAAGACAACTAAAGAGATAGAGTGGGAGCGGGGCTACCTTAGAGAAAATGGTCAGGGCCATCAGAGTAGGTAACCTTAGGCAGGACGTTTGTGGTGGCTGTGGTGGGATTTGAGTGAGAAACTACTCACATAAGATGATCTATGAAAAAAAGAATCGAGATTTATATAATTTTGTAAGATGCTGCATGCTACCATTTTCTCCTGGAGATGCTCAGTGCAGATTAGTATAATAAAGCCTCTTGGAAGTTCTGCAGGACAGAAAACAGTTACCTTTGTATAGCTCAGTGTTTCTCAAACTTGTTTGATGACTCTTACATGCTACATGTAATGCATATCCCAGGGAAGGAGACATAAGTTTTGGGAAACTCTGGATAAAATGTATAGGGAGTCACATTAGGTCTCAAAGAGAAGTCCTTCTTTAGCTGAAGCCTAATTACTTAGAGTGCATAATTATGGCAGTGTGCTGAATCTTTCCACTTTCCATTACCCTGCCCCCAACCCACTTTGATGGAAAAGAGGCAAATGGCAATAAACAGGCTGAGATAAGGGATATAAAAACACAGAATTGTCTTAATTAAAATAAAACCAACAACTGTGTTGTCATGGAATTCACTGGGCTGGAGTAATTTAGTCCAGTCTCCTATCTCTGCTACAGATAGATATTTTTATGCCACTGACCATTGATGTTCAGGAGACCCATAGGCCCAGCATAATTGTGGGTACTCAAAGAAGAATTCAGCTATATTTGCCAGTCTAAACTTTTTTCAGAGATAAAGAAGGAATCACATTTTAGAAATATTTTCCACATTAGAGGTTGAATCTAAATAAATTCTGCTTAATCTGGTAGTCAATCAGAAATTATAAATGACCCTAAACTCCCACTTTCCAATATCTATCTAATGAAGCTTTCAGAAGTGACCACTAAGTGAGTGGGCGGGGCCAGGGCAATGGTGGTGGCTACTTTTAGTTATAGTCCTGAGCTTCTGTGCTGAAATGGGCAGAACCATTTGAACATACACTGGATAACATGTAAATTCTCTTGATGGGGAGATGAAAACCTATGTTGCTGAGGTTTCTTCCCAAATTCCTATGCATCTACTCAAATGTATTTCTATAGTCTTGGCTGCTGTTTTCAGGTTTTACTTTATGAGGGTAAAGTCCTTTCCAAAGGCAAAGAGTCCTTGGCCACATAAGAGGGGGTGAGGACTTGATAATATGGGTGAATGTTGAAATCACTGTATAGTTTATGTGAACCCATCATAAGATTGTATATCAATGATACTTTAATAAAAAAAGATACAAGAAAAAAGCAAAGAGTTGTTGGAAGATCTGTATATTTTGGGATGTTAGCTTATATTCAGAAGCATCAGTTTAGTGGTTCTCAAACTTTGCTATTTAAAATAATTTCTTGTGGGTGATTGCTGAACTACATTTTCCAAAGTATTTCCCCAACTGAGAGTTTGGTTCAGCAGATTTGGGGTGCAGCTCAGGAATCTGCTTTTGTAACAACTCCTCAGGTGATTTAATGCAGTGGTCCAAAGATCACAATAAGGTAAACATTAGAGCGTTCAGAGCTCTCCATCCCCATCCCAGAGTCCTAAGCTCCTTTACTTCCATTTTGCTTTAGGTCTCAGCTCTGGGGCATTGCCATTGCGAGGCACCTGGTTCACCAGCACTGGTACTGATGCTACACACTGTGAGCTCCAGCATTGTTTCTTCCATGGGGAGCTTGCTTCATCAACCGACTATGCAATAGGAGAGCTATGTCAAAGCTTCTTATTGTATCTTTAATTTTTGAAGCCAAGAGGTCCTCCTCTCTATTTCCCCATATAATGAATCTTCAAAAGTAGACAGTCACAGCACACTTCAGCAATTTTTTTTGAGAGCCTACTAAATCTAAGGCCAGAGGAAGATGTTTTATGCTTTCAAAGCAGAGTTATTAATGAAGCCTTTAAGACTTTAATAACTAGAAAGATTTTTCAAAAGGAGCCACCCTCAGGGGTTCATAATCCAACTTCAGAGTAAGCACTGAAAGGCATTTTTCCCTAAAAATTCAACACCATGCTTGGTAATTTCTATAGTGTTACAAAAACCAAATTGAATATGCCTGTACATAAAATATCATTTACTATTCTGGGCAATTTAGTTTTAAAGAGGAGCTGTCAGTCTTTTGACAAGTTTTAAGCTTAATTTACTCTTACAAATGTCAAGGTTGAGCATCAGGTTTATCTCATCAATCTTTGTAGTTTTACAGCTGGGGAAGGAACTAGATAATATTATCTTAGGAATGTGAAAATATTAGTTTAGTGAATCACCAGACATGAAAATCTGTCTCTTGTCTGATATTTTATTTTAGAAACTGAACATAGACTATGGTGTCTGAATATTGTTATATTCTTTATATTACCTTGACATGTTAATAAATATTGTAGGAAATCCAGTCTTTAGGTGAACATATGTGAGTATCATTTCCACAGTCTGAGAAACCCCAAATATCAGAAAATGACACTTTTAACAAGATGTCATTGATATTTCGGAGGTTGAATAGTGGGCTGACTGCACCTTACTCCGCTTTATTTACAGTCTCTATTCATAGAAACACTACTAATTGGACAAAGGAGATCATTAGCCCTTCCACTTAGAGTTTTTGTGCAGATTTTCTCCTTCCATTAGGCAACCACTGGTCATTGCTTGAATTGTGTAATCAGAGTGTCCTCCTAAGAGAATATGGAGAACTGACCATCGATATAAGATTCAGATTAAGATCTTAATTTTCCTTATTTAATAGGGAAAATGGTATTTATTGCCTGTTGAATCTGTATTTATGGTAGAATTCCTATCCCTTTCATTCACTTGTGTGTGTTTATGTCTATACATAAGGATTGTTTTCAGCCAGCAAAGTGTTCTTAATTTGATTATTCCATCTTTTACAATTTGAGCTACTGGACAAACGGATTGCTCACCTCATATAGCGAGCTCCCTGTTAAACTGATTAATCTGGGAATATTTTGGAGAAAATATTCAGCATCTTAGGAATCAGATTTGAGGTTCTGATTGCATCTTCTTTCCCATCAAGCATGTTTATAATATATTTTGCACTAAAAAGTAAACTTTGTAAAAGCAACATATATCAAGAGCCAGACCCAGTGTTAAGTATTTTCTCATATATTCTCTCACTCTTATGCTCCATTTTAGAGTAGGTGTTCAATACACATTCATTCAAACTTTCTACAAGCAAGTACTAATATTGAGAACCAACTATATACAGGCTGCTCTATTATGCCCTAGGATGGGGATTGTATTGTTGAAACTAAAGATATATAAAATAAATGAAAAGCTCAAGCATGAGATTATAAGGCAATTTCGCATGAAGTGTGGGTACACTTAAATGTGTCAGGTATTAGTGTTGGGACTATAGTCCTCCAGAGGACTATTACGTAAACTTTTATTTAAAGCAGATACATACATGATTTTGCATTTCCTGTCTGTTTCTACTTTCTCACCTATCCCCATCTGTATCATCTACCTCCAGTGCTTTATACATTTGGGCTTTCTTATAGTGGATTTCCTTAATATAGAAAAAGTGAGCCATGCAAAGCCCAGATGGGGACCTTAGTGCGGTAGAAATAGGACTTGGTATTTGAATCATATTTGTGACAGGAGAGGATGGCCCTAGCATTTTGTTTTGGTGCTAGATGGATGTTCTCCCCATCACAACAACTGGAGTTTATGATTAAGAGTTCATCTACAAACTGAAGCCCAACTTAGTTGCCGAGAGGCGGGCAGCTGCAAAGAAAAGCTCAGGCAATGATGGGTTTGCAGGAAGAATAAAAGCTTTCCCTAGTGGTTCAGGATTATATAATCAAATCTCTGTCAATTGCTAGAGCCAAATAATCGAGTTTGCCTACGATTACACAATCTGAAACCCAGGATGTACAAAACCCATTAAAAGGAGTACTTGGGAAAATGAGCATGGTACTGTACAGACTTTAAAATGCTTTTCATAACTTATCTCCAAATAATCAAATCTAGGGAGGAGAGGAGCCAAGCAGGAAATGAGAGATATTTTCCCAATAAAGAAAATAGATATTTCTATTGTATTGTCTCTTCCCTGGAATGGTACTGATAATAATGGTAATCTTTTAAAATCTAGGAAGAGAACTCCCCTTCACCACTTGCAGGTGAGAAATTAGTAGGTAGTGTTTTCTAAAGCTTCCAGCTTTGTCCAAACTCCCGAATGCAACTTCTCCTCCCCTTCAGTCTTCTTCCTTACTTAAACAGGTTTTATTTAACTCTCTTATTTGGGTTGGTTCTGATTTTCTTCCCTTCTCTTGGTTTTGCTACCAATGCAACATAGATGGGAGAAAGATACTATTGATAAGATGGTACGTGGCCTGTTTCTTATCTAATCAGAAGGTGAACACATTTATGCTAATAAATGTGTGCAGAAGACAGCCAGGCACTCTATCCTGTAACTTATATCATTGGCTGTCCTGCACCAAGGAAATTGTTCTCCACAACATATAGAGCTCACTCTCTCAGTCTAAACAAAACTTTTATGGTAGCCATATTGGCAAAACACTGCTGACATAAATTTTATGTGGGGATAAAAATATGCTTGGAGGGGGTGTAAATTTTATATGGATATATAGATTTCAGAATTCAAACTTGACAAATTGATGGGATGGCCAGGGAGAGCTGAATTTTCTTTTTTAAAAGGTGATAAAAATAACCCAAGGGCTGTAGACTGAGATAAAAATAAATGCGCTACATAATGTATTTGATTTAATTTATGATATCTTTCCTGTGGCTGTTCTTAACAGACTGGGAGGAAGTGGGGGTATAATGCCACTAGGCCCTGCTTTCAGACAGAGAGGTGGTGGTAATTCCTTATCAGGAAAGAGTCCTCCCTACTGGGGTCGAATTAAGAGGTGTGGTGGAAGCTGTGAGGCACCACCTAAATCCTCCTTCAAATAAGGATTGATTGCTCAACTCCTGGGAGTGAGATTAGCAGACAGCCTCCAGCTATCATCCCCTTCAAGGTTTGCTTCACCTGCAGAGGGTCGCATCACATTCCAGATGCAGAGGGTCACCTCACCCCAAGTCATACTCCTTCCCAGAGCAGCCCATATCCATTGACAATGTGGGAATAAAAAGGCCTGTCATCTCAGCTCACCGCGGAGCACTCTGAAAGGCCATTCTTGCTCAGATCCCCCTTGTTGCTGGCTGAGTCTGTCCTTGCAGCTCAACTTTTCCCTCTGTTCTTTTTGGCTTCCTCTCCTCTTCTACAAGGGCTGCTACCACAGGCATTTCTTAAAAATTATCCTGGACACTAAACTCTCAATATCTGCTTCTCTGGGAACACCACTTGGGACGAGTGGCACATTATGACTTCTGCCTTCCTGGGCTTCTTCCACTATAAAAATATTAAAAATTACATTCTATGACTGTACTGGTATAAATACGAATATATTAATATTATATGTTAAAGTTTTTTTTTCTACTTAAAAGTTGATATTTTTCTCTTGATTTTAAAAGACAGAAAAACAGTTTTGTGGGCCCCAGACTGTGCCTGAGGGAGAAGTCATCCCTGGCTGTGACAGGAGTCAACTGCATGTCAAGCACAGTACAAGATTACAGAGTTTGAGAAGACTGCTTTTGTTGATTTCTCTTCCAACCTTAGAATCAGGCCCCTCAACTAACTCCACTTTCCAGGAAAACCAAATGGCAGCTAGCCCTCCTTTTGGAAAGGATCATTGTACTAAGATGCAAATGATTACTAAAACTGAGGCTTAATTATTTTAACCCCATAGAGGCTTGTTTTGTAAGACAGAACAGTTCTTGTTACTAATTGTGTCATTTCCTTTCTATTCTCCACCTTATTTCCATGTCCACATTTGCTGTTGTTCTGTTAAAGCTCCTTAGGGTAACATAGATTGGACCTCAGGCCTGGGAGAGGCTGAGATGACCCTTATCCATGGTACCATCTTCATGTGGATGGGGTAGCGAGGAGTTGTAAGAGGATTGAGGGGACATCTATAGTGGCCTAGTTGTTCTCTCCTTCCTATGCCCTTGAAGCCTTTATTCCAGGCTCATCAGCTATATTTTCTTTTGGTTTGCTTGAGCACTAGAGGTTTCTTTTTGTTTTTAACAATCTAGCAAACAAGTGTTTTTGAGTGCCTGCTATGCACTGTCATCACTTTGGGGTGCTTTATTTACATGATCTCAATTAGGTACACCAGGCTATCCTAGCTCAGCCTTATCTTGGATTCATAATTTGGCCATATGCTGAATCAGTGGCCCATATAGTGTCAAACTTCATTAACTGAAGTTTGTAACAGGAAGGAGACCAAAGAGAAGCAAGCTTTGGTGCATAGGTGACTAGAGTCAGAGACAGAGAAGGGTTAACAGTGAGGACATGATCTTCAGAAAGGCAGTAGAGCATCACGGCAAAGAACATGGACTCTGGAGTCAAGCTGCCTGGATTCAAGCACTGACTCCACCATTTACTTGCTGAATAACCTTGGGCAAATTACTGAACCTTTCTGTGCCTCTGTTGCCTCACAGGTAAAATGGGGATAATAAAAAGTACTCTCTCCATTGAGTTGTAGAAAGGATTAAAAGTGCCAGCAGATGTAAAGTATTTGAAACAGTGCCTGACTTATAGTAAGTGCCACAAAACAAGATAACTAATGTTTTTATGGTGTCTGTTACCCTTAGTGACCCCATGGACTGGTTTCCTTCACCCTTGTAGATCTGTAGACTACAGACAAAGGCTGAAGGGGTTATTATTAAGATGGTCTTTGTGAGACTGAGTATCAACAGCACTGTTTTGGGCTCAGGTGACAAAATATAATACATAGCTGGGAGAAGGGGCTTGGTGCTAGCAGGTGCCATTTGGTATCTTAGGGGTCTTGCAGCTTTGTGAACACTAACAACTAGTCTCCTGAGCAGGCAAGCTGTACTCTTATCGGAATGTGCCCCTATGAGATCAGGAATGGAGGCAGAAGTGACTGGTAACATGTGATGATAAATTAGCAGGACTAAATCAAGCTGCTATGGCTTACCAACTTCCCTCCAGCACTTCCTGCTTCATTTATGTGACCTGATGTGATTAGGCCCCGAATCTTGAGTGAGGTTGGAAAGGGCAGCAACGGTCATCTGCTCAGAGACTGCTTGCAGGTGGATTAGATGCTTGGCTGCGTGGCCCTTTGCTCGTTGGGTCCAAACCCAGTGTGACCAGTACCACATCACCCCTCTAGTGAGTCTCTGCCTGGAGACAAATGTTTTATGCAAGGCCTTGTCATAAACAGACTTATTAGGCAGACAATGGAAGATGAGGAGAACTCAGAAGGGGGAAAATGTAGGGGTCAGTAGTGTTAATTTCAAACAAACATCTTTGCCAAAATGAAGTAATTACTGTATCTAGATAAAGCAGACTAAGTTGGAACAAGCAAATGTTCTTGGCAGGAAGTCGATCACATGCTGCACAATTCAATTTATGGGCAGCTACAGGCAGCTTTAAAATATTTTTTTGGCTTAATGTGGTGTTGAATTATTGAACCCTTTTTTGTTAAACATTTATTAACAATCCAAAAATACCAATAAGTGGATCATCAATTTATTTGTCCTATTCTTAAATAATCCTTCTCTGGCAACTTCATCTTTCACAACGGTCATTACTACATTTCTCAGAACATTGGGGAGCTCAGCTTCTTTCCTATGATCCACTACTAGGGACCTGACTTGCCCATTTCCAAGAGGGCTGCCATCTCAATGGTGATCTTGAAAGAGGTTGTAAGCAATAATAAACATGTTTCAGTCTCTCTTAGTCTACAAACAAAATCTCTTCCTTGATTCCCACAGTCCCTTCTTTCTTGTTTTTTTCTTCTCAGACTAACTTCTTAAGTAGATCACACTGTTTCCCCTTTGCACATCTATTCCCTCTTTGGTCTACTATAAACTGGCTTCTGCTGCCATTATCCACGAAAACTACTCTTGCCAAGGTCAACATTCTCATTGGACAATGCCATCCACTCATCACCTATCCACTGATGACTCCCAGGTCTATATTTTTAGCCCCAACATCTCCCTGAAATGTCAGAATTATGTATTAAATGGCCTGCCAGCATCTCCAGCTTGGGTGTCTCACAGGCAATTCAAACTCTATGTGTCCCAAATGAAATTCATCATTTCCATGCTCACATCCAGTCTGTCTTGATGTGTTCATTTTGTCACTCAGTCGAAAAGTCTTGTTTCTTTATTTCACCGTATTTCATATATATCTAATAAATCAAATGTCCAGTTGACTTTCTCTCTTAAATACTCCTTGCATTTGTTCTTTCTATGCTATCCCTACTAATGTTCTCTCATTTTAACTAACTTCTTGACTATAATAGTTTTTCAATTGACTCCTAATCATCTCCCTTCCAATCCATTCTCCAAACTGCAACCAGCAAGATCTTTCTATAATAAAATATGACCTTGTCATTTCTATTGTTAAAACTCTGCAAAACCCTATTACCTACTGAATAAAGCTCAATCTACCTAACCTGGCATTTAAGACCAGCCAGGACCTTATTTTGCCTACTTCTCCAGCCTTATCTTGGAAACATTTTTCATTCCTTCCCTATACCATGCCATTTTTTTGCTTTTGTACTTTGCATATACTATCTACTTTGTCTAGACGGCATTTCTCCCCCTATACCTTCCTGGCGTGTGTAATTTGACATATCATTAAGATTCAGCTTAGAGCTATCTTCTTTAGGAAATAGTCCCTGTCCACCTTCTGCCACTCCCAGGGTTTGTTAATAGCTGGGCTTTTCTGTTTTTGGTCTCATAATAATCTGTATACATCTCTCACTCTGCTTCCTCCATTTGATTGTAATTCTTTGTTGATATCTCCTCTTCCACTAGACTGTGAGCTCTTTAAGGAGCCATGTTTGTCTCACTCACAGTTCTGTCTCCAGCATCCAACGCTGTTGTGAGCATCTAAAAAGGAATGCAACAAATGCTCAATATACACATGAACAATGATGATACAATTTTATAGCATTGTACTGTTCATAAAGTTATTTTCCACATATCGTCTTACTTGCGTTGGCAAAGATTCAGGACAAACAGCTATCTAAATGGGAGGCAGTGTAGCAGAATGGGTAAAAGTTTAGGCTTTGGAGTCATACAGATCTAGCTTTGAGTCCTGATTCCACCACTCACTAGCTGTCTACTCTTGGGCAAGTCACTTAACCTCTCGAAGTATTGCTCCTGTCCTCTATAAAGTAGAAGTCATAGTAGTTCCTACCTCATAGACTTGTTATAAGGCTTATATGAGACAATTTATGCAAAAGACACTAGATCTTTGCATGTAGTAAATGTCCAATAAGCATTATTATTATTATAGTTATTTTTATCCTCATCTTTTCTCCCATATGGCTTTTCTTCTTCAGACTTGGACTAGATAATCAGATCCTATATGTAAAGCACTTAGTTCCTAGCACATATTAAGCATTTAAGAAGTGATACCTATTATAATTATTACCCTAAAGCTATACTGTCCCTCTGTTGGTTCACACAATAGAGGGACAGAAGAATTGCTTTGAATTTTAGAAATATTTCTCTTTTGCCTTAGGCTGAGATTAAGTAATTTATCTCATTCTTGTTAACAAAATGTAAACTATGACTTATTCTGAGTCAGTGGCAAGTGCTGAGAAAGAAACTTTTTCTCAAAGAATTAAGAAATGGTGGCACCCCAAAAATTCTATGCAAAATTATCTTTATTTTTCTGGAAAAGTTTTAAAAATTAATTTATTTATTTACTAAATAGTTATTGACTATCTACCATAAGTTAGGCACTGTGCTGGGAACTGCCCTTAGGGAAGTTAGAGTTTACAATACAGATTTACTAAATTAGAGTCTTCAGATTTGGGCCCCAGATTTGAGAACTGTTCTAGGGTAAATACAGAGTTGTATAGTACCAGAAAAGGAAGATAAGATCATTTAAATCATAGATGTAGCCTGCAATGAACATTTAAGGTAGCCTTGTAAAGTCCTATGTAAATTGATAATCCTTCCCTACTGACTGACACTAACATTTCTGAGCTAGTTTATCTTCATTTCTGATTGATCTTCAGTGGGCGGTTTTTCTTTCCTTTTTCTTTGTTCCTTTTTTTTAAGGGTTAAGTATAACTCTCACTCCATCAAGAGTATTTAAAATGTCACCTGACAAAAGACCATGTTGGAAAGGAGTAGAGGCAGAATTCCTGTTGTACCATACATGTGGGCACCCATAATGGCCTTCCCCAACTGTCATCACAGTCTACTTACTGGTTTTATTTCTTCTTTTCACTTGAGTTATCATGTACCTGGTATAATGCATGTTTACCAATGAATGGTAGGTAAGGTACTTACCTCTATGCTGATTTTGTGCTATTTGGGCAAACATTTCCAGGATCAAAAAACAAAAAACAAAAACCCCTCCTGATCTGTTGGCCTCTTGAGGATGTAAAGCCAGGCTTAATGATCTAAAATATGGCTACTCTGCCAACCCTTATCATTATAGCTAGTGGATTGGCTTCTTCATGGTGGTATACTACCATGTAAGTTGCAGTTCTGGGCTAGCAGCACAGACACACTCAGGCTACATTAAGTGAAAACAGATATTTGTGAAGGACATCAGGGACTCATATCTGCGAACAGAGACTGGGAAACCAAGTTTGCAAAGAGCAGAACTGAAGAAGCCCCAGTAAACATAGTAGCACAGTGTCAGAGTAGGAATAACCTCATTAGGACACTGCTGCCACCATCATTACTTCTGCCATTCATATTAACTTCTCTTTCCTTGCTGCTTTTATGAAAAATGCAAACCCTTGACAGAACATCCAGTTGGCTGAATTTGACACATGACTGCTCCTTGGCTGTTCCTTGGCTATTCCGAGGGCTGGTAAGAGAACCATCTGGACTTCTGGGTATTCATAGTGAGAGGCGGGGAGTGAGAAGTAAAGCTAGGAAATACTCTTCTGCTCCAGCTACCCACAAGGGGGCAGTGATGTTTTCTCCCTAATTGGAGCACTGGTAGGACAGGAGATAGATTCTAAACAGCCTCTCTCCTGATCCGACTCTAACCAGGCTTTTATACTTACCTCTCCACTGAAATGATTCATCACTGTCACCAATAATCAATAAATTGCCAAACCCAGTGGTTAATTCTCAGTCCTCATCTTATTTGCCTTTTTAACAGTATTTTTTAGTTGATCATTCCTTCCTCCATGGAATAATTAATTCACCTCACTTCCAAGATTTAAGTCTCTTCTATTTTCTCTTTAGTCACTCATTAACAGTCTTCTTTGCTGGTTCTTTTTTATCTCTGTGACTTCTAATTCTTGGAGTGTTCTAGCTCTTGTTTCTTGGGTCTCTTCTCCATGTATTCTCACTCACTTGATCTCATCCAGTCCCATGGTTTTAAGTACCACCTCTACCTATATATTTATATCTTTAGCTCAGACTTGTCCCTGAAGCTCAGAATCAAATAGCAAACTACCTAATATTAATCTTTACTTGGATTTCTAAAAAGCATCTCAAATTCAAAATATTCAAAATTTAACTCCTTCTCCAAACTTTTTCCTTTTTCCCATTTCAGTAATTGGAGATTCCATTAGACATCTTGTTGTTCTTAACATTTAAAATATATACAGAATCTGACTATTTCTCACCACCTCTACTACTACCACTTTTATCCAAAGCACAATCTGGACTATTGAAGAAGCCTACTAATTTGGTCTTTCTGTTTCCACCCTTCTTTATGGTCTATTCTTCTTACAGCAGCCAATGTGATCTTGTTAGAACAGAAATCAAATTATAATACTCTTAGAGTGAAAATCTTTCAGTTGTTTAGCCATTTGATCCAGGATTCTCATGTAACACAGACTGGAAAGTCTTTAACAAAGTTATTATATAGAACAGTTGCTGCTTAACAGATCTATTGTTTAGCAAATGCACAAAAGTTACTAACAAATGGACTAGACTCCAGAAAGGCTGATCTAATTCTTTATGACATTGATTAGAGAAGGGAAAGAATATACAAAGCAATAAAAAATAGACTTCCTCGGATGTCACTTGGGGAAGTGAAATGTGTTACATGTCAGAGGGCAAGAGGTTGAGGAGAAAGGGACCTCAGCAGAAATGGAAGCTATGGAAACTGTATAAACAAGATCATTACCATCTAATTAGACAATTCTGAGAAATCAGAGTTTATGCCTTTGTATACTCTGGGCTCATCTCAGTCTTGCTGTGGGAAGAATTACAGAGGTCATGGACACCTAGATGAATAACTAGAAGAAACCTGGCTGAAAATTTGCTAAATTTAGTGCACTGACAAAAGTCAATTGGGGCCTTCATGTTCTGAGTTTATCTGTGTACCAGAAAGTAACAGGGTTAGAGATAAGTTATGCAGGTCATCAGAGTAGCCACAATTATTGGCTGATGCTGAAAGGAAGATGAAAGAAATGGAATTTCCAATGGGAATGTTTAATGAACTGCCTAATTTGAGAACTGAGTTTGGATTTAGAAGACATGCCCATTATTGGGTGGCAAGCACATAGGCAGAAACAGATATAACGGTTCATGTGTAAATTAATAATATGGCTGAAAAGGAAAATATTGAATAGATGGGGCTTGTGACACAATCCTGAGATTTTAACCAGGATGCCTAACTGATGTGTTCACGTTAGTAGATGACATCGGCTTAGGAATTGCTTTTTTCTTCTTTTTGATTTATAATGTGACTGGAATTGATTTCTGAATAAACTCCCCAAAGAGGCAAGCTTGATAAGATTAATATTGAGGTCATTTACTGACATCAGAAAAGATATTGCTAATTGCTTCCCCGTATGGTATCAGTGGGAGAGAAAAACCTTGTGGATGATTAGCTTTCAATAAAGGGAAGGCCACTGGTTTTAAAGTGACAGTTTCATTCTTTGTCTTAGCAACGAAGCAAAGACCAACTAGGAGAGGGCTACAGCTGTCTGTAGTGAATAAAGTGGGAAACAGAATAATTTAATACAGGTAAGTACAACTCAATCCGATACATATGTATTGGGCATCTACTGTGTGGTAGGCATCATGTTAGAGGCACCAGGGGATACAGAAATGACACAGCTCTTGCCTCAAGCTGCTTGCAATGACACTAATGGCAGGGATAATAGAGTTTTTTTTTCCATATGAATTTTTGAATTATTTGTTACAGTTCATTGAAGAATGTTGCTGGTAATTTGATAGGGATTGCATCAAATCTGTATATTGCTTTGGGCAGGATGGCCATTTTGACGATATTAATTCTTCCTAGCCACAAGCATGGGATGAGTTTCCATTTATTAGTGTCCCCTTTAATTTCTCTTAAGAGTGACTTCTGGTTTTCAGGATATAGGTCTTTCACTTCTTTGGTTAGGTTTATTCCTAGGTATTTTATTCTTTTTGATGCAATTGTGAATGCAATTGTTTTCCTGATTTCTCTTTCTATTGGTTCATTGTTAGTGTATAGGAAAGCTACAGATTTCTGTGTGTTAATTTTGTATCCTGCAACTTTGCTGTATTCTGATATCAGTTCTAGTAGTTTTGGAGTGGAGTCTTTAGGGTTTTTATGTACAGTATCATATCATCTGCAAATAGTGACAGTTTAATTTCTTTACCATTCTGGATTCCTTGTATTTCTTTGTTTTGTCTTATTGCTGTGGCTGGGACCTCCAGTACTATGTTAAATAACAGTGGGGAGAGTGGGCATCCCTGTCTAGTTCCCAATCTCAGAGGAAAAGCTTTCAGCTTCTTGCTGTTCAGTATAATATTGGCTGTGGGTTTATCATATATGGCCTATATTATGTTGAGGTACTTTCCCTCTATTCCCATTTTGCTGATAGTTCTTATCATGAATGGATGTTGAATTTTGTCGAATGCTTTTTCAGCATCTATGGAGATGATCATGTGGTTTTTGTCTTTCTTTTTGTTGATGTGATGGGTGATGTTGATGGATTTTCGAATGTTGTACCATCCTTGCATCCCTGGGATGAATCCCACTTGGTCATGGTGTATGATCCTTTTGATATACTGTTGAATTCTGTTTGCTAGTATTTTATTGAGTATTTTTGCATCTACATTCATCAGGGATATTGGTCTGTAATTTTCTTTTTTGGTGGGGTCTTTGCCTGGTTTTGGTATTAGGGTGATGTTGGCTTCATAGAATGAGCTTGGGAGTATTCCCTCCTCTTCTATTTTTTGGAACGCTTTAAGGAGAATGGGTATTATGTCTTCTCTGTGTGTCTGATAAAATTCCGAGGTAAATCCGTCTGGCCCGGGGGTTTTGTTCTTGGGTAGTTTTTTGATTACCGTTTCAATTTCTTTGCTCGTAATTGGTTTGTTTAACTTTTGTGTTTCTTCCTTGGTCAGTCTTGGAAGGTTGTATTTTTCTAGGAAGTTGTGCATTTCTTTTAGGTTTTCCAGGTTGTTGGCATATAGGTTTTCATAGTAGTCTTTAATAATTCTTTGTATTTCTGTGGAGTCTGTCATGATTTTTCCTGTCTCATTTCTGATTCTGTTGATTTGTGTTGATTCTCTTTTTCTCTTAATAAGTTTGGCTAGAGGCTTATCTAATTTGTTTATTTTCTCAAAGAACCAGCTCTTGGTTTCATTGATTTTTGCTATTGTTTTATTCTTCTCAATTTTGTTTATTTCTTCTCTGATCTTTATTATGTCCCTCCTTCTGCTGACTTTAGGTCTCATTTGTTCTTCTTTTTCCAGTTTTGATAATTGTGATGTTAGACTATTCATTTGGGTTTGTTCTTCCTTCTTTAAATAGGCCAGGATTGCTATATACTTTCCTCTTAAGACTGCTTTCGCTGCATCCCACAGAAGTTGGGGCATTGTGTTGTTGTTGTCATTTGTTTCTATATATTCCTTGATCTCTATTTTGATTTGTTTGTTGATCCATTGATTATTTAGAAGCATGTTGTTAAGCCTCCATGTGTTTGTGAGCCTTTTTGTTTTCTTTGTAGAATTTATTTCTAGTTTTATACCTTTGTGGTCTGAAAAATTGGTTGGTAGAATTTCAATGTTTTGGAATTTACTGAGGCTCTTTTTGTGGGCTAGTATGTGGTCTATTCTGGAGAATGTTCCATGTGCACTTGAGAAGAATGTATATCCTGTTGCTTTTGGATGTAGAGTTCTATAGATGTCTATTAGGTCCATCTGTTCTAGTGTGTTGTTCAGTGCCTCTGTGTCCTTACTTATTTTCTGCCTGGTGGATCTATCCTTTGGGGTGAGTGGCGTGGGGAGAAGTCTCCTAAAATGAATGCATTGCAGTCTATTTCTCCCTTCAGTTCTGTTAGTATTTGTTTCACATATGCTGGTGCTCCTGTGTTGGGTGCATATATATTTAGAATGGTTATATCCTCTTGTTGGACTCAGCCCTTTATCATTATGTAGTGTCCTTCTTTATCTCTTGTTACTTTCTTTGTTTTGAAGTCTATTTTGTCTGATATTAGTACTGCAACCCCTGTTTTCTTCTCGCTGTTGTTTGCCTGAAATATGTTTTTCCATCCCTTGACTTTTAGTCTGTGCATGTCTTTGGGTTTGAGGTGAGTTTCTTGTAAGCAGCATATAGATGGGTCTTGCTTTTTTATCCATTCTATTACTCTGTGTCTTTTGATTGGTGTATTAAGACCATTTACATTTAGGGTGACTATTGAGAGATATGTACTTATTGCCATTGCAGGCTTTAGGTTCGTGGTTACCAAAGGTTCAAGGTTAGCCTCTTTAGTATCTTACTGCCTAACTTAGCTCGCTTATTGAGCTGTTATATACACTGTCTGGAGATTCTTTTCTTCTCTCCCTTCTTATTCCTCCTCCTCCATTCTTCATATGTTGTATGTTTTGTTCTGTGCTCTTTTTAGGAGTGCTCCCATCTAGAGCTGTCCGTGTAAGATGCCCTGTAGAGGTGGTTTGTGGGAAGCAAATTCCCTCAGCTTTTGCATGTCTGGGAATTGTTTAATCCTGCCATCATATTTAAATGATAGTCGTGCTGAATTCAGTATCATTGGTTCAAGGCCCTTCTGTTTCATTGTATTAAATACATCATGCCATTCTCTTGTGGCCTGTAGGGTTTCTTTTGAGAAGTCTGATGATAGCCTGATGGGTGTTCCTTTATAGGTGACCTTTTTCTCTCTAGCTGCCTTTAAATCTCTTTCCTTGTCCTTGATCCTTGCCATTTTAATTATTATGTGTCTTGGTGTTGTCCTCCTTGGATCCTTTCTGTTGGGGGTTCTGTGTATTTCTGTGGTCTGTTTGATTATTTCCTCCCTCAGTTTGGGGAAGTTTTCAGCAATTATTTCTTCAAAGATACTTTCTATCCCTTTTCCTCTTTCTTCTTCTTCTGGTACCCCTATAATATGGATATTGTTCCTTTTGGATTGGTCACACTCTTAGTATTGTTTCGTTCCTGGAGATCCTTTTATCTCTCTCTATGTCAGCTTCTATATGTTCCTGTTCTCTGGTTTCTATTCCTTTAATGACCTCTTGCATCTTATCCATTCTGCTTATAAATCCTTCCAGGGTTTGTTTCACTTCTGTAATCTTCTTCCTGGCATCTGTGTTCTCCCTCCTGACTTCATCCCATTGCTCTTGCATATTTCTCTGCATCTCCGTCAACATGTTCATGGTTTTTATTTTGAATTCTTTTTCAGGAAGACTGGTTAGGTCTGTCTCCTTCTCAGGTGTTGTCTCTGTGATCTTTGTCTGCCTGTAGTTTTGCCTTTTCATGGTGATAGAGATAGTTTGCAGAGCTGGTACGAGTGACGGCTAGAAGAGCGTTCCTTCTTCTTGGTTTGTGGCCTTCCTCTCCTGGGAGAACAGTGACCTCTAGTTGCTTGTGCTGGGCAGCTGTGCGCAGACAGGGGCACGCAGACAGGGCTTCTGCTTCCTGCCTGGCTGCTATGGAGTTTATCTCCGCTCTTTCTGTGAGTATGGCCTGGCTCGGGCTGCTGCTCCAAAATGGTGGAGACCCATCGGAGGGGAGCGGCCAGGAGGCTATTTATCTCCATAAGAGGCCTCCGTGCTCCCTGCAGCCCAGTGGGTTAGAGTGCCCAGAGATCCCCAGATTCCCTCCCTCTGGACTAAGTGTCCACCCTGCCCCTTTAAGACTTCCAAAAAGCACTCGCCAAACCAAAACAACAACAGCAGCAACAACAACAACAACAAAATTAAATAAATAATTTTTAAAAAAAGAAAAATGCACGATTTTCTTTGTCCTCAGGCGCCGGCCTCTGGCACTGTCTCACTCATCTTGCTGCCCTGTTTCCCTAGTATTGGGGTCCCCGTCCCTTTAAGACTTCCAAAAAGCACTCACCCAAAAAAAAAAAAGAGGGAAAAAAAAATGGCCACTCCAGTTTCTTTGTTCTCCAGCGTCGGCCTCAGGCACCCACTTACCGGTCCTGCTGCCCTGTTTCCCTAGTATCCAGGACCCCACTCATGCACTGTGTCTGCGCTCAGGTCCGGATGGCTGGGGCTGGGTGTTCAGCAGCCCTGGGATCCCTCTCCCTCCCCGCTCCGACTCCTCTCCTCCCGCCGGGACTTGGGGGGAGGGGCGCTCGGGTCCCATAGGGCCGGGGCTTGTATCTTGCCCCCTTTGTGGGGCGCTGGGTTCTCGCAGGTGTGGATGTTGTCTGGATGTTGTCCTGTGTCCTCTGGTCTCTATTCTAGGAAGAGTTGTCTTTGTTATATTTTCATAGATATATGTGGTTTTGGGAGGAGATTTCCGCTGCTCTACTCACGCCGCCATCTTGGCTCCGCCCCCTGATAATAGAGTTTATATATGACTCTGGGAACACAAGTTATTGCTTCCGTGTCAGCTAAAAGCAGGGTATAACTGGTGGAGAAGAGAGCTTTCTCCCCCAGTGAAGATGAGGAGGATAAAGCATTTCATAGTGTTATGCAGCTCCGCAGTGATGGCTTGGAGGTCCCGTGGGAATGTGCATGGAGGTTGCTTTGTGTCACTTGCCCTGGGGCATCACTACTCTTCCTGACCCTGAATTTGAGACAGAGGGTGGGATCTGGAAGAGCTGGGGTTTCAGTAGGTTCCACTGGAATTGCTGAGCTTGTGACTGGGCTGCCCTTCTGCCTGTTAGCATGCTCAAGGACTGCCTGACTGATCGCTGGCTGTTTCCCAGGGTGCCTTGGTGAGCCCTGTTGGCTTTTGCCTTCTTTTTTAAGTGCTATTGTGTTCCCAGGCTCATGGTTCTGTAAAAACTTGGTGTATAAGCTTACCCTCTATAATAGAAATGTAAAAAGTATGGATGCTTCAGAAGCACCATTCTCTGAAAATTGCTGCATGGTCATTTAAAATCATTCTTATCTGTACATTGAGAAGAATTTCTAAAAGTTGGCTAAAGGGACCAGCTAGTGAAGGGCCTAACCTCCTGGTGGCTTTCATATGTGTTGTGTTATAGCCACTGTCTGTAGAACTGGCCAAGTCATCTTTTTGAGAGATAACTTGAAGTAAAACTGAAGGAAGAAAGATTAGGACAGGACAAGTTGGCCCAGAAGGGATAAGGAAAAGAATATCAAAATTAGGAGTGAGTGACAAGGGAGAAGGGATGGTAGGGTGGTAGAGGTGGTGGTGTAAGTGAAGAAGTAATTGTTTTAAGTACATAGCAGTCTTGGATTAAGAAAATAAATCAAGGGAGAAAAGAGGAGAGGGGAAATAGTGGGAGTTACTATGGGAATAAAGAAGATAGAGGATGCTTGATTACTTTGTAGTCCACAGACTGAGGGCCTAAGGCTGATATGAAATTGCTAGGTTTCCTTTGGGGCCAAGGACAGGATTGTAGGGCTCACACATAAACCCTTGAACAGCTCCAGGGACATTCTGATTCAGCTTACTCATAATATGATTCTTGGATGACAGCTTTTATTCATTTGGGACATTATGCAAGTTCTCAAAAACCCTAATATAATGGGCAGTGTTCCTTGATTGCGGCAAGAAATAGGTATCTGGTCTCCCAGGCAGAAGCCAACCCATGCCAGGTTGCAGTTGGCAGTTCACAGGAGTGGGGAGAGAAGACTGTAAATTGCACTTTTGAACCTGGCCTCATAGTGCCCATCCAGGCAGCCGGGCTAGGCTGAAATGAACATGAGTTCAGTGCCGGCGAATAATGATAAAAAATGTTGTGTGTAAGTCTTCTCTGTCAGTAACAAAGCTCATTTTTTTGTGCCAGCAAGATATTGCAAGCAGTCCACATTTCAAATTCAGTTAATCTCAAAATAATTCAAAAATCAAAGAGCTTATTCAACCATCAAGATATACCAGATTGACTCACTGTGTATTCACAGAAGAGACTCTGGGGGGAGGGGAAGGGAAGAATCCAATATCAGAATCAGTCAAAGCAGCTCTAGTTTTTGTTCAGTTTAAATTGTTTTCAGACCACACAACTGCACTGTGAATACCAAGAAATATTGCCAAAGAATAGTAGTTGATGGCTTCATTTACATTTGCAACTAGGAGTAAATTATAGCACCTTGATCTCTGCAATTAAGTGGCCCTTGCTTCTCCCTCACATTTCAGTGTTTCCATCTCACTGGTTTCCCCTTTTAGTTCTTAATTTCACACCCTGGCCTTGCTGCAGTTGCTGTGGGCAAAAAGCTAGCAGGGAGGTGGGCGGGGAGACGGCTTGCTATTTGTTACACTGTTACCATTTTTGGAGTATTTTACATGTGTATCTCTACCACTTTGGCTTGTTCCAGTATTTTTCAACTCCTTTGTCTCTCTCCTACCTGAGCTGGATAGGGCGGCAGTTACCTACTCTGTGAGCCTCAACTCCCACATCTGTATTGTATGGGCAATAATCACTCCTGGAAGGTTCTCAGTACATATTAGCATTTGGCCCGGAAATTTATCCCTTCCTAGTTTTATGGAAGAGGAGACTGCAAGTATGAGAGGTAAAGGCATTGGCTTCAGGTCATAGGCCTGTGAACAGCATAGTTGCCAGCCCTGCAAATGGGCCCGCTGTCCTTTGCTTGGGTACTATTTGAAGCTAAGTGAACGGGGTGAGGGAGAACTGGCTTCCTTACAAGTTATCTTGTCCAGGGGGTGCCCACACTCCACGCTGGGCACTGTGTGCTTATGTGAAGTGCTTATTTGAAAGTGCTTATGTGAAAGCTTTTATTTACTGATAGTGCTTACAGCAACCTTCTGTGGTGGGTGACTTCCTGCCCTCAAGGAGCTTATAGCCCCAGGAGGGAAACAGCAGCTCCGAGTGACAGATGCTAAAAGAACTCTATAAGGAAAATATGCATTTGAGCTGCTCCTGTTACCTAGGCCCACACCCTGTACTTTATTGCCACACACGAGTGTACAAGCGAGTCCGAAAGGCCCTGGGGCCAAGGGAAGAGGAGGTAGCAGCAATGGAAAAGATAAGGATAAGGAAGGGGTGGCAGGCAGAGTGGCTCAGCGAACCAGGAAGTATCAAGGAGTAACATTTAAGGGGACAGAGTGACAGCCAGGTAGGGAATTGAAATGTAAGAGTGTGCTGCTGGCAATGGAGTTCTGATCATGAACCTTTAATGCCCTAGTTCAGGTTACTGTGGCAGATAAGAGTTTATTGGACAGCTTGGCACATTAACTTTGGAGGTATTAAAGAGAGGGCATTTTAAGGTGTAACATCTCATATTTCTCAGCAACTTCTTCCAAAGGCATGATCTCAGATGAAACCCCAGGGCCCAAGATTTTGTAAGGAGCAGGAGCCTTTAAACCTAAGGCCTCAGGCTGGCTACTGAACTGCTCCTGAGTGAGTATGGCTGATGCCCACGAAGGCATCAAACAATGCCTTTCCAGGTTGCAGGGCTAGGGTCAAGTTCTGAAATGTGAGACAGAGTCCAACCTGATGTAGCACTTGCTCATTTCCACTGGAACTGTCTTATTTAGTGCTCGTACTTATGTGAGACTTGATCCGTGCTGTTTAGGTGACCATCAATTATGGATCTCCCCTGGCAGCAGGCCACGCTCCCTCCCTTCCCTTGCAGGTAATTGATGGGCTGAAGCGATTAAGGGTGATTTGCTACATCATGGCCATCATTCTCATAACCAAGAAAACATGAGCACACAAAGCATCCTCAGTCGTTAATTGATAATTCTCATGAGCTGTTCAGACAAGGGCCATTTATATATTTGGCGCCCTCATTTTTCTTTCCTCCCTGGGGTTAGGTGCTACAGCTGGTGGGGCCATTAGCCCCTTGTCCCTGATGGTGAGTTCTGGTTAGTGGCCTGATGGTTTGTCAGAACAGAAGCCTTGAGCTCACAGTGGGTAGTAGTAGGACCGGACAGGCAGAAGGGAAAGGGATCTGGGAGCCAGTGATGTCACTTGGTGAGGCAGAAGCTTTAGGGCTCGCCTAATGGTAGGTATAGGAACAAGATGAACTAGGCTGTTGGGAGGATAGCAACAAGAGTTACATTAACATGAGCAGCAGATAGTATTGTTAGCGTCATAACGATTGTAATGACAACTAGCATTGCTTGGACACATACTCTGTGCTAGTGGCTTTTCATTCATTATTTCATTTAATGGTTGCAAGAACCCTGCATGGTAGGAATCATCATCCCTATTTTGCCCAATGCTGTATAGCTAAATGGTTGCAGAGCCCAGATTCAACCTCAAGTCTATTTCTATCCAAAGCACATGCTTTTTTTTTCTAGACTATATTGCTCATTTGGAAAAGTAGGTATATGCAGCAGAGGTATAATGTACTTGGAATTCATTGGAGGCAGAATTGGTTTGAGGGGCAGACCAGCCTGGTAGCTGCCCAAGGAATTAGGCTATAATGGGGTACTTATATAGCATTGGAAAATTCAGAAGTTTGGAGCCGATTTGCTTAGGTTCCCATACATGAACTTATATATAACTGGTTCTACCCCATCCAGAGCAGACAGAGATTTTGAAAGAAAATAAAAACCAGCTCTTACCAGATTTAACATGTATCTGTTATGTAATTTTGCAATACATATACAAGTTACATGAAGCACTAGATGTCTTGCCACCAATTCTTGGAACAGCCAGTTGCCGAAAATGACAGTAGCAGACAGTTGAAAATCTGAAAGAGAGTAATACATACTCTGGTGCATGTGAATGAGTTATTTTCATGTCTAAATTTTAAACACTTTTAATATGCTTCACAATACATTTTCTGGTTCCAAAAATTATATTTCATAAATTCCTTAATTTGGACATAAAGACGTATTAAGTTTATAAATAATCAGTTAAGTTTGTTCTCCTATTTCTCCATATGATTTTCTTTATTCTTCTTCCTTTCTGCTCTCTGTCCTCCTCTTCCTCCTTTCCCTCCTCCTTCTAGTCCCCTACCCTCCACTTGCACAGCTATGTGCCTTAGCACTGCAGCCCTATGACTAGTTTCAGACCCTATTTCATTCATTCTTTTTGTATATTACCTTGGGCATCACCATTCTGGGAACTCGTGCAGTTCTCTGCCATGGCTTGAGTCTTACAGAAACCTTGCTGTCTGAGCCTTATAGAAGATAGAGGACCACAAGCATGGATAGAAAACGTATTCTTGGAAAAGGGGCCACCAGATGCTCCAGTAACATTCTACTCACAGAGCAAGGCTTTGATGGTGTGAAAGGAAAATGTGTGGCTTCTATGTTGCTTGAAAGGAAGCCCTGCAACTAGAGGTTTCTCTTTCTTTTTTCCACTCTCACCCCAGTCCCCCAGAGATTTTGACTCATCAGTAGATGATCCTTTTCAAATCCTTTAAGCCACCCATGTGGGCAGTACAACTGGAAAAACGTCAGGCAGTCTATGTTAGCAATGTTAGCATCCTGGTGTCACGCAGAGGCACTGAGTGAAGCTAAGGGCCAGGGAGAGTAAGCAATTTTGATGGCCTGGAAACTCAGAAAGATTGGAGAGAGCTCTATAGCATCTTACTATGCTGATGGACAGTGACTCTAATGGGGCATGTGGTGGGGACCTGATGATGGGGGGAGTCTAGTAACCATAATATTGCTCATGTAATTGTAGATTGATGATACCAAAAAAAAAAAAAAGATTGGAGAGAGCCTGCACATTGCAAAACTGATGGAGAATAGAATCATAAATGTTTAGCACCAAGAGAACTCTTAGAAATCATTAATCTAACTCCCTCTTTGTACAAATAGAAGACAGAGGTCCAGAGAGAGAAGGGGCTTACTAAACTTATACAGTGGGCGTCTGTGGCACAGTAAGTCCTAAACCCCAGTGTCCTAACTTCCAGAGAAGTGTTATTTCACTACCCATCGAACATAGGGAATACACAGATCTGAAGGGAATTGACTCAAACTATCACCTTTGGCAGCAGCAATTAAAGCCCAGTCCCTGAATTTTCATTCCACTTGCATACTCTCTGTTGTCCTTAGGTCAAACTGTGGTCTAAGTAACTCTGTGATCTAGCTAGGAAATGATCCTGCTGAGAATTTTCTAGAATCCAGGTATCCAGGATTCAGACACAAATATGACTCTCTCTGCTTTTAAACCATCATTTTTAAACCTCCCTTTTTAAAGGGGAGTGGGAAAGTTTAAACACAAATTGCTGCTATTTGCAATATTAATGGAATTGAAAAAAGCAGTATTAATAAAGGCAGTGGCAGTGTGGACAGGGACCTGGCTCCACACTTATTGATTTGTCTCTGAGACCCTGCAGATAATAGGGGAAATGGCATTTACCTGACAAGGTCTTGTTTCATTGTAGGGCCTTTTTTTCCCCTATGTGCTTTAGTTTGTTACATCAAAGAAAACTGGTTACTTTTGGCTATGATGTGGTAGTCTGTTTATGTTGACTTAGAGAATTAGAATTGGTCTTTTCATTCCCAGTGTCCTTTAACAAAATTCCAAGGTTGAGTGTTTTGGCTTGTTAGGCTCATTCAATCAAAAAAAAAATAGAGCTTATAGGGAATTTCAGATTGAACTCTTCAGGAGGTGCTTCATTTTAGAGAAGAGGGCCAGGACCAAGACATGACTTGTTCAAGGTCACACAATAAGTTAGTGCTGAGCTAGAATTAGAACTCAGATCTTAATGACTCCTAGAACAGTACACTTATTGATATGAGGAAGTATTTTCATGACTTTTTTGGTAACATGTTATCATGTCATATTATTCTCAAAATATTCATGGGTCCTGTGATTATATTGCACAAGGCATTTCTGAAACCATTGTTCAGTTCCAGATGTGAGTTCTAATCCCGAGTCTATTACTGACTGTGTGACCTTGGCATGTCAATAAACTCCCTATGTCTCATCCCTATCTCACCTAGCTTTTCAGATTCTTGGAAGTCTCAAACAAGATGGTGGATAAGAAGGTGCTTTGCAAAGTATAAAATGTTATGCACATGAGATTACAGCAGTATTCATGCCTTTAAAATACCTCCAGAGAAGTTCTGCTTTCAGTAATGGCAGACTACTGGGTTTTAGGGCCACATCATGACTTTTGTGGGCTCTAGGCACTTGTGCCTTCATGAAAAAAGTTAAACATTATGTTTTATGACTGCATAGGTATAAAGATGGATACATTAGTATTACATATTAAAATATCTTCACTCTAAAGGTTCCTTTTTTTTCTTTTGATTTTGAAAGAAATTAAAAGATATTTTGTGGGTCGCTAAAAACATCGTGAGCCTTAGGCACCCTACTGTGCCTAATGAGCAAGTCAGTCCTGCTGGTTGGGACCAGCCTTCCAACTGAGAACAATAACAAAAAAAGCTGTTCAAAATATAGATAATATCCATTTTAAGACAGTGGGGACCAAACGAGGCAGGGAAGAAATAATGGACTAAGACCGAAAGAGGAGAGAAGCTCAGAGAGGTGCCAATTTTGGGGCCACATTTCCCTCAACATATTTCTTGATTCCAAAAGTGTAGCTGAGAGGCTGAGAACCTGAGCAAAATTTACAAATGCAGGGGCCAGGGGACAAACTTGAAGGTCAGGGCCCATCTAAAAAGGGGATTTTCTGGTAAAGCCCCAAGTTTTGGTTTGGGATCCTGAAGGGCAACATCCTAGTTTGTAAGGGCAAACCCGAAATAGGCTAGTCCTTGTAGGGCCTGCAGCCTAATTTTACATCTGGTCATTTTACTGTCAGATTGGATTAAAATGATCTGGGGTTGTTAGTGACCTTAGACTGTTAGTGCCTCTGCCAAAGCCAAATTTCAGTAGTCTCTGGAGGAAGGTAATATGGTCTAAAGCCTCAGATTAATTTTTCGTGGTTTTCACACATGATGTTTTGGACCTTCAGTCAAAAATAATCAAGCATAGGAAGAGAGATGATCACATGACCTAAACTAAGGGAACCACAGATACTAGAAAAAGACCCGCAAGGGCTCCAGGAAATGGATTTATCAGGTACAAACTTCGAAATAACTGCGATTTATTTGCTTACAAACTTAAAATGTCTGCAGATGGGATGATTTGGTTTAGACTGGAGATGAATTACAGAAATATACGTGGATATGTAGTGAGACATTTGTCAGTTTGGAGCCTATCCCCTCTGTGTGTGGATCTTACACTTGGGAAGCTACCTATAGATGTGCATGTGAGGTGTTGCCATCCGTGTAAAGTTTGGTTTTCCACAGGTGCTTATGACTTTCTTGAGCATTTAGGGTTCCATGTCCCTTTTTAGGTGTACAGCACAGCATTTATTTTCATAAACCCCACCCTCTAAAAGGTAGAATTTATGGTCATTTGGAAAACACTGGGCTTTATCTTTGCACGCACAAATAAACAGTAAAACAAGAGTGTAGGAGGAACGCCAAGTCTATTTAAGAAATTGAAGTCTTTTTAAAAAACAGTTCTCAAATAGCCTGTTTTTACACCTGCCTTCCTACAAATAATATTCTAATTACAAATGAGTCATATCTCTTAATTAAAGCTTGTCCAAGGGAGTCTTTACTGAAGCAATTTATTAGCAGTTAGTTTACTGTGCATAATACTTGATAGAATTATTTTTATTTAATCTTTCTCTAAAAGGTAGACTTGACACAAATTCTGATTAATCCTATTCCTAAATAATGTAATTTGGCAAAAGCTTTATTTTTATAAAAGGCAACTCTGAGTCTTCCTTTCATTGGATTCCCCCAAAATGGCCTTTTAACAAAACGGAGAGGATAGAAATGACGTTTTAGAAGGGC
Source organism: Manis javanica (assembly GCF_040802235.1). NCBI lineage: Eukaryota > Metazoa > Chordata > Mammalia > Pholidota > Manidae > Manis > Manis javanica. The sequence continues at coordinate 113,477,600 of NC_133174.1, forward strand.
CTGGGGAAAAAAAAGTAAATATTTTGAGACATGGTTTCAGCTGTTCTTCTAAGGAAGCCTACTCATGGCTGAAGGAGTGCAACTTGCTTTTCAGCTAGGTATGACCCAGGGTGTTAGAAAGAACCTGAGCACAGAGAGATGACTGTGGAATAATCACTTCAGAGACAGTTTCAACGGATTGTAATGAAACTATTTCCCACTTGACAAAGGACCAAAACTCATTTTCCCATAGAACACAACATGGTACCACCATTCCAATTCAGAAGGGGGTGCCACACCATTGATTCAGGAAGATGTGTATTTCCTGAGCTGTTACCATTCAGAAACCATATGAAATGTTTCTGAAAGTACACTTACACCCATCATTAACTGGCTATGATAGAATTCAGTTCACTGCCCTGTATTTTGAAAAAAGTGACCAAGAAATATAGAGCTTTTTACTGAGCAGCATCTGCATGAGGAGCTCACCTTGTGAGCTAAAAGGTGATACAGAAGAAAGCGCAGCAAGGGACTTTAGGACCAAATAGAAGAGAAAGCACACATCAGTGGAAATGGGGTGAGGTCTTGGCTCTGCTCTCTATTTGGACCTCATCTGTTTAGCCCCATTGTGCTTAACATGGTGCCTGGTGTATTATCGCCACTCAATAAAGGGATGTTAAAAACACTGAAGAAATGGATTAGTGTGGGTACTAATTTGGCATTAAGCCACATATACCTCCAGGACACAGAGCTCATCCAAGGAGAGCTATGTATGCAGTGCTCACAAGAAGGCAGTGAAATGGGATGGTGCACTGACCAGCAGCTCAGCAGAGGGTCTTAGCCTTTGATGAGGTCATTTGCTCTTTGAGAATATGATAAAACCTACAAATACTAGCTCCAGAAAACTACCTGAATGCATATGCATGCTAACTTTGGAGTGCAATTTCGTCTTCCTGTGGATTCCCTAAATGTCCCTACTCTACTGTACGCCTATTAGGAGTCAGGCACAGTGGATGGCATGCACTGGGTGCTGTGAGAGCCCAGAAGAGAAGTATTTATCCTGACATGGTGATTCAGAGCAGGCTTCCTAGTGAGGTGATGGCTGAGGAAGAAACCTGAAGGATGAGCAGAATACTAGTAAGTCACAGGACATCTTTCAGAGAGGCCTTTCCTCTACACTCTGCTGAAACTAACATGTTTTTTCTATTGCATTACTCTTTCTCTGTGTTTCATAGCACTTGTCATAACCTGTAATTGTGTTATTTAGTGTATTTACACACTTATTACCAATCCCTCCACCAGAATGTAAGTGCCATGAAAATAAGTGAATTCTGTCTGTTGTGTACACTGCTGTATCCCCAGTACCTGAAACAGTGCAGGTGGACATTCTCAATTATTTGCTGAGTGAATGAGGGCTTCCTAAGTGCCTGGAACAGCCTGAACTAAAGCACAGAGGCCTGAGGGAGTATGTGGAGACTATGAACAATTCCGTGAACCTAGTGGATGAAATGTAAGAATGCAAGTGAGGGCAGATGAGACTGAAGAGGGAAGGAGAAGGGTCCAGATCCTTGCTAAGGTTGCTCTCTATAGTTCCACTGTGATGGGCAAATTCCCATAGTCATTCATGGGGACAAGATCCTAACTTCCAGGAGAAAGAACTGGGTGTGGGGCAGGGACAGGGAACAAAGTAGGACAAAGGAACTCCAGTACAGTCTTACTTAGGATGTTTGGTTATACAAACCCTACAACTGCTCCTTGCCTTTGACTATAATTTGGCTCTCTAACTATGGATTTGCATTTTGGACTTAAGCTCTGTTAATAAGGATAGTGACACTGCTGCTGAAAATAATAATTGAGCCAGGCACTGTGCCAAGCCATGTGCACAGATTTTATCATCTCATCCTTACAACTACCTTAGGAGGAAGTGCTGCTATAATCCTGTGATTTAGACAAGGACATTTGAGACCCAGGTGAAGCAACTTCTCCAATGTCACACTTCAGCAAGTGGAGGAGTAAGAATTTGGAACGAGCAGTCTGAGTCCAGAATCCCTACTACTAGACTTCTGCCTCCGCCCTCAGGCTCTGCCTCTGGTCTTGGACAAACTCAGAGCTTTGCCACTGGGCTTCTTGTCCTTGTGCCTTAACACTGGTTCATGTGCTTTAAGGGCCAGTTCCTATTCTGGCCTGTGATAAAACATCACACCAAAAATAATCAGATCTCTAATGACATTCAAGACTGAATTCTCTAGAGGTAGTTTGAATAGATTAGAAATTATCCAGGCCAAATCTTGCTTTCAAATCAGTATTGATGTTGTCACTTTAAGTGATTTGTTGACAGAAACAGTATCTTTGATTAGCTTGGTCTAGAGTAGGCCTTTTCTGTGTCAGGGAAAGTAGGGACTGGAAAGGCTATGGAAATGTTTTGTGAATCAGCCTGTATCCCAATGAATGTGTAAGGAGGTAATCATGATAACCATTAACACTTCTGGATTGCTTACTGTTTGCCATACACTTTTTATAGTATTTTTCATGTATTATTTAATTCATGTAACCTTATGAGGTAGGTAGCATTATAATCTTCATTTGACAGATCAAACTGAAGTACAAAAGAAATAATTATTTAAATTGTCCAAGATAAGAAGCTAATAAATTACCACTCATATTCAGCCAGAATATGAATCCAGGCAAGTCTGGCTCCAAAGCCTGTTCTCTTAATTAGACAGGCTGTTCTTTGGAGGGTGATTTCATAATGTGGTGTAAAAGTTACATTAAGAATCATGCATGAGAGCCTGTGATGTGCACAGCACACTGCTAGGAACTAAATTAGGATGCCTTCACATAATGCCAGAAATGATGGAGCTTAAACTGGGATACTGAAAATAGGCTTGGAATTCAGGGCCAGATACAAGGGACATTTTGGAGAGAGAATTCTCAGGTTGCATGTGAGCAGGAACATGTATGGAGAGTGGTTGAGTGAGGCAGGAATCAAAAATGACTTGAAAATTGTTAGCATCTATGCCTAGAAAAATTATGGTCAGTTTAACTGAGATGACTCATGGCTATTTGGAAGTCAGGTCTGAAGCTCAGAAAAGGGATCAAGATGAGAAGCATGAGAGGATCTGAGTTCACTTGGGCCGGGAGGGTAGAGTGAGAAGATAAAAGAGCAAGGAGAGAACGTTGCGAACTCCATTTGGGGAGTGGGCGGAATAAGAGGAGTCAGTAAAGGAGGCTGAGCAGGAGTGAATGGGGATTTCACGGCAGAACTGAAAGAAGGCAGGACTGTATAAGTCTTGGGAGAGTAAATGATGAACATGGCCAGATGCTGTACAGTGGGCACTGGGATGACTATCAACAGGAGGCCTTGGGATGCACAATTATGAAAATGCTACTTACCTTTGTGAGCATGGTGAGGGCAGAAGCCAGACTGCAGGAGTAAAGAAGTGAGCAGATAAGGAATGGCAGCAACTTCATATTTCTTTTTCAGAAAGTTGGCAAGAAAGGAATTAAGAAAAATAAATAGTAGGTTGCAGGGGGTGTAGGTTTGTTTAGGTTAGGGTAGGAGGACTTGAGTGAGCACATGTGTGGGCCAGAGGCTGTAAGTCCCTGGAGAATGAGGAGGGAAGAAGGTAACAGTGGTGGGCAGAGCAGGGTTATGAAATGATGAGAGATCAGAAGCACAAAACAAGGCTTAACTTTATAGCAGTGGAGGGCTACTTTCACCTTGGAGAGAGAACTATAAATTAAAAAGTTATGGATTTCACATTCAAGGGATATGTTTTTCTTAGTGTAGCAGGAGGTAAAAATCATTTGCTAAGGGTGAGGGGACCCAGAATGCCTTTGACATTCTGAGAATGGGGTGAGATGAGAAAATGGAAATGGCTGCATGTGAAATTGCAGTATTTCAGTAAATGATATCCCTCAGAATATTATTCCAGGAGACAGAAAAATGTTTCTAAGGCAGATATATTGGGAAATTAATCATAATTGACCTCCCACATTACATACAAGAGCATTAAATACTTAAGATTTCTATCATAAGAGAAGCTACCTACCTTTTTTTTATCCTGCATTTTCCAACTTATCCATAGGCAGATCTTCACAAGGCAATTGTTACTACTCTCATCATTAGTTTTCCAAGAAACACAGTTTGGGGAATGCTGATATAGAGGGTTGACTGGAGATAAATCAAAGCACTGCTGAAGTACACTGAGAACCCAAGTGCTGGCAACACTTTGTAGCCAGGGAGCTGGAACAGAGAAAATGGAGAGTTGGGTTTGTCTTGCTTGGGTTCTAGAAGTGGGAGTGCTGTTGATGTGGTTGATGAGTGGGGGCAGGCTGGGGGAGAAAAAGGGCAAAACAGCTGGGAGAGGCGGGAGAAGCTGAGGACCTTATCTTGATGCGGCAGGGTATTTCTAGTGGGAAAGAGAGAAAGGGAGAAGTGAAGAATAGAAGAAACTGCGCTGGAGTTTTGAGCTGCTTCAGAAGGTGACAGGAGAGAAGAGTATTTTTTTTAACAAATAGTGTGTAATAAACTCTCATGCTGCTGAGAGATTGAGTAGGATGAAACTGGAGAAGAGGCCTATGCATTTGGCAAGGAGGAGATGATGAATTACATTTAAGGGAACAAGTTGAGCATAGTGGTAAGAGTTAATAAGGGATTGTGTGGTGAAGAGGGTACAAAACAGTCTGCTCATTGATTTTTGTCAGTAAAAGGAATGGGAAATGGGGAAATACTTGAGAAGAATACAGTGTCCAAATAAGGTTAAAAAAATATTGTTTACAAATGTGAGGAACAGGTGAAACTGGGGGCTTAAGAAGAGTGGGGCTATAGGCTGGGAGGGTTGGGGTGGGCAGTTAGTAAGAAATAAAATAAAGCCACCAGAAGTGTTGAGGGCCCAGAAAAGGAAAGTTAACATAGTTTTGTCTTGTGGTGGTGAAGGAAGGTGATGGAACAGTGGAATGCAAGCAGCTGGAATGAGTGAGGTGCAGGCAGAACTACTCTCTTGGCCCTGATGGGGAGAGAAAGAGGGACATTATCTTGGAATGGTCATGAAGGAAACAGAGATCTCAGGGGGAAGCCAGCAGGTGGCAGGTAAACCACAGGGCAGTGGGCATACCCTGGGGGAAAGGTAGAAAATATAATACATGCTATTGACAGGAGGATAAACCTCCAGAAGGTCAGTGAAAGAGACCAGAGAGCCTACGGAAAGCAGAGGTGGAAGGATGAGCTGGAGACGGCTGGAAATCAAGTAGGTTTGCCTGTTTTATTCTGTGAGCAAGAATGATGGTGAAAAATGGGGATGAAGACACAGGACCTCAAGGCTTCATGATGGGACCCAGTTGAGGGATAGGCAGTTCCTACCCCCAGGAAGGAAACCGGCATGATTGGCTAGAGCTAGCCAGACTTCCCACGAGATCTTGGTGAGCCTGAAGGCTGCATGGAGTTCCGAGCTGCATCGGTATGCTTACTTGGGCTCCTGACTGATGAGAGCAGTACAGTCTTTTTGAGTTGTGAGATCCCACATCAAAGCCCTTTGTTCAAGGAGAAGCTCAAAGTATCCCCCCAGTCCTGTTTCTGGTGAAGGAGGATTCCCTATCCCAGTGGACTGGCAGTGCCTCCCAATGCCTCTGTGCCACATGAATAACAAAGTATTCTCAGAAATCCTGGGGAGCATAGGAGTGAGGAGAAGGAGCCAAGCTCATTTGGTCAGGTATCCTTTAGAGCCCACCTTGGGAAATTGTGACATCAGAATTGTTCATGGTACTTGCGGTATTTGCCTGTCTATCTTTCTCTATGTGGCCCCACACTACCTGAGCACAACATGCTCTGGGCCCTTGGGCCATACCTGGTTTCACCAGGACTGCTTGCAGTAACCGGCCCTGCTCCAAACCCTAGCCTGGCTCTGCTCTAAACTTTTTCCTTCTTTTATTCCAGCACCTGATTCTGTGCCTTCGAGGCCCTACTCTCTTCTTCCCAGGCTGTTCCCCTGGTAGCTATTAAATGAATCAGTGCTAAGGCAGTTAAATCTAATAAGAAGTTAATGTCTTCATGCTCCCAGGAGTTTTTCCATTTCACTTGACTGCCTTACCCCAAAGAAAAAACCTGACAATAATGATGGGAACTGAAAGCTCTAGAGAAGGGGAAGGAGTGGAAGTAAGGGCTTCCTGGACCTCAAATTAAACCAGCAAGACATTCAACGGCTGCTCATTGCACTGAGGTGCAGACCTGATACTGTTTCCAGAGCACTTGGGATTCCTTGTGTCCTAAACGTAATGACACCCAAAATGTCTTGGTATAACAACTTGCAACTTCTTCAATTTTCATTCTCTGGCCCATCTATTTAGGCCTCTGTGGACTGTGTGGTTATTTTTCTTTTCCTCTTTCTCAGAAACTTTATGCTCTAGCCTGCTTGAAGCATAAATAAGCTAAGCCTTGCAAAGAGTCTTCTAAAGGTACTTCTCCCTAAAATCAATGAAAAGAAGCTTTGAAAATAGACCCATTAAGTGGTTTTAACTCTGCATGAAAAACTGTATAATCAGATAAATCTAATTCTTGAACAGGCTGAAACCTGAGTTTTTGCATGCATTTTCCTCCTCCAGCCAAAGAACTCCAGGGGCTTACTAAGGAATATAAATGTCAAGGTGGGCTTTTTTTGTATGTGCCTTCTAGGGATCAGGACTGTGTCAATGGCCCTGTTGGTTTCCAGCAGTGTCTGGGGCCCTTGCCAGCAATCATAGGCCTGAGTGCTCGCCATATGCAGAGCCCAAAGTGGCATAAAGCCCTATCGAGAGCCAGTGCTGAGCAAAATGGAGCTACTTTCCTCTCTATTCAGAATATCCACTTAATAACTGTTCTTCAGTGTGTGCTGTCTGTGTGTTTCCATGTAAGAGTTGTTTGTGCAGAATGGTAACATGTTTGGAGAGTTTTTTTCCATCTGTGAATTTCCTAGACTAACCTCTTCTTCATCCAACTAGCAACTGATTTATTTGACCATCTGCTTCACTCTCTACTTTTAGGCACCTTATGCATGGAGACATTATAAACACTTTGGCCTTTCTTCCTCAAGACACTGAGTGCTTTGAGGCAACCCTTAGACAGTTCAGGGACCTCTACTGTGCCCGTTTTATGGCCGTGTTGTACTGCACTGTGTTCTGTCCTGTCCAAATACCTGTCTGCTGGCAACTGTCATACTGGAAATCAGTCTGGAAAGTCAGTCTGCTAGGGTCCTAATACCCGATAATTGCCAAAGTGTAGCTTCTGTCCTTTCCCCTTAGGCATACTTTCATTTCAGAAGGAAATTTTTAGGACCACAAAAATTTATTCCAAGGAATGCTCTCTATGGTATGAATTTTAGACATTTATTCTTTTAATATTTAATACATGCCTACTATGAGTCAGACACAGCATTGGGAGCAACAGATGTGACAGTAATAAAATGTGGTTCCACCATAGGAGCTTACCATATAGTATGAGATGAACTTGTAAAATAATTTCACTGTAGTGTTATAAGTGCTATGAGAAAGGTATTTTTAATTTGTAAAACACATTTACTAACTGCCTACCGTGTGTCAATCACTGTGCTAGATAACAGAGAAATAGTGAATAAAGACAGTCTCTGTCCTCATTTAGCTTCCATTCTTTTGTACAAAGAAGCGTGGTTCAACACAGGAAGGAGTGACTTCCCTGGGAAGATTAGGCAGGGCTACACAGTGGTAAGTCACATAAATTGAGTTACATCTGGGAGGATGAGTAGAAATTCATCAAGTCCAAGCAATGAAAAAAGAAGAGAAACATTCTAGGCAGAAGGAATGTTCTATATAAAGACACAGAAGCATGAAAGATGGATATCAGATGTCCCTGAGACATAGCGAGTAGTTTGGGATGTCTGGAGACTATGTAGGGGACCATCATGTCAGTGAGGTTGGAAAGACAGGTAGGCTGGATGGTGAATAATAGCAGCTGTATAACCCCATGGTTCTGGATCACATTTGGACTCTGTCAAATTTGGATTCTGCCACTTATTTGCTATGTGATTTTGCGCAGGTTATTTCATCTCTCATGCCTTGGGTTCCTCACCTTACAGAATGGAAATAACGTTTGTAACAACTTTGTGGGATTGTAGTGAGATGAGTTTATGTGAAGTGTGGTGTTTCTCCATGTGCTTATTAGCACAAGGCCTAAGACAGTAAGTGTTCCATAAGTTGTAACTGTTGTTCTTATATAAAGGAGATTGAATTGTATATATAAGCAGTAGGGGACTTGTTGAAGTTGGATTATGAAAAAGGGGAGTGACTTGATCAGATATGTATTTTAGACCACTCTGGCTAGAGAGAGAAGCAGAGATCTTAAGGGTTAGAGACCAGAGGCAGACTGCATAGTCTGGAGACTAGTGCAGCAGTTAAAGAAAGAGATAACAAGGGCCTGGAGAAACTTGGAGCAGAGTGACAAAGACTATGCCCTTGACCAAATTTTTGTTATGCTCCTTTGAGCCCTATTCTGAAGTAGGCTTTGACCTCAGACTTCCATATCCGTCCTTGCTGACTCTGGTTTTATCAAGAATCCTGCTAGGTCTGTTTAGGGAGGTTCTCCCACCCTTGATATCTGGCCACCCTGGACTGCCTTTACCAAGAATCCTGTAAAGTCAGTTTACCTTATCAAGAATCTCCCCACACTTGGTGTCTCCTCTTACTAATTTTTTTTTTGAGAGGGCATCTCTCATATTTATTGATCAAATGGTTGTTAACAACAATACAATTCTGTATAGGGGGGTCAATGCTCAATGCACAGTCATTAATCCATCTCAAGCCTAGTTCTCTTCAGTCTCCAAACTTCTGAAGCATAATGAACAAGTTCTTACATGGTGAACGAATTCTTACATAGTGAATAAGTTCTTACATGGTGAACAGTACAAGGGCAGTCATCACAGAAACTTTTGGTTTTGATCACGCATTATGAACTATAAACAATCAGGTCAAATATGAATATTCGTTTGATTTTTGTACTTGATTTATATGTGGATCCCACATTTCTCCCTTTATTATTATTATTATTTTTATTTTTAATAAACTGCTGAAGTGGTAGGTAGATGCAAGATAAAGGTAGAAAACATAGTTTAGTGTTGTAAGAGAGCAATTGTAGATGATCAGGTGTGTGCCTGTAGACTATGTGCTAATCCGAGCTAGACAAGGGCAATAAAACATCCACGGATGCAGAAGCTTTCTCTCAAAACAGGGGGGGGGGGTGAGGTTCTAAGCTTCACCACTGTTGTTCCCCGATTTCTCACCTGATGGCCCCCCTGCGACTGTGCCTGTCTTAGGTTGTTCCTCCCTTGAGGAATCTTACCCGTCTCTGGCTAACCAGTCATCTTCCGGGGCCATACAGGGAAATGTAAAGTTGGTAAGTGAGAGAGAAGCCATATTGTTTGAAAAGGTTAGCTTTTTACTTCTTTGCAGATTTATGCCCTGTGGCTTCTATGCCCAGCACTTGTCTTGAGATATCTTTACCACCTGGAGGAATTATGATACTCGGTAAATTCGATATGAGGAACGAATTCTATTTAAGGGTTGTAATTAGGAAGGAAGAAGAAAAGCTATAGAGGTAGCATATGGAAGAAAACATGGGAGGATTGATTATTTCTTTGACATATCTTCTTGTAGAGTACCTTAAGCATGTATAGGTTTTAAACTACTAACTAACTTGCGAACACATATTAACATAATAGGAATACGGTGACATAAACAAAGCAAATCTATAATTACCAGCCATCTCCAGCGAAGCCAAGAAAACCATTTAGGCACCCTAGGCATTTGTGAAAATTAGTCTATGATATGATGGATATTGTCCAACTGTACTTGAACAGTCTGAGAGAAGTCAGACAAATTAAAGCAACCCATTTCTGGGATCTGTTCACATCCCATATGTTCTTTTAACCGTAGATAGTCTATAGTCGTAAGATTTTGGAGCGCTACAACTTACACCCCTCCCAACTCCTGACTGAGTTCCAACAGTACAGATCTGGTCAGATTCGTTGTCTCACTGTATGCACATGCCAGCCTAGACATCTCCCTCCTCATTCCAATGGCAAGTCCAGGAAACGGTGGGGTGGACGCAGCCACAACCGCAGCATCACCTGGATCCCTGTGGAGGCTTTTTGATGTTCATCCCCCGGCACGAGTCCTCCAGAGAGTGCTGATGCCAGAAGCTCCTCCTCATATCGTATCTTAGTTCATTTTCTAGGTAGCCAAGCTAGGCCTTGATCTTCTGCATAGAAACAAACAGACCCTTTGCCCACACTTTGACATGCCCTCTATACCACTGTGTAGAATTCATTGGAGGTCAGCACACAGGAACTGATTTTTTTTAAATCTTTAATCTACACTTACATGAAGAATACTATGTTTGCTATGCTCTCCCCTATATCAGGTCCCCCCTAAAAACCACATTACGGTCACTGTCCATCAGCATAGCAAAATGTAGAATCACTACTTGTCCTCTCTGTGTTTTACAGCCCTCCCTCCCCTTTCTCCCTCCCCCCACTATGCATGCTAATCTTAATACCCCCCTTCTTCTTCCCCCCACTTATCCCCCCCTGCCCACCCATCCTCCCCAGTTCCTTTCCCTTTGGTACCTGTTAGTCCATTTTTGGGTTCTGTAATTCCGCTGCTGTTTTGTTCCTTCAGTTTTTCCTTTGTTCTTATACTCCTCAGATGAGTGAAATCATTTGGTATTTCTCTTTCTCCGCTTGGCTTATTTCACTGAGCATAATACTCTCCAGCTCCATCCATGTTGCTGCAAATGGTAGGATTTTTCCTCTTCTTATGGCTGAGTAGTATTTGTGTATATGTACCACATCTTCTTTATCCATTCATCTACCGATGGACATTTAGGTTGCTTCCAATTCTTGGCTATTGTAAATAGTGCTGCGATAAACATAGGGGTGCATCTGTCTTTCTCAAACTTGATTGCTGCGTTCTTAGGGTAAATTCCTAGGAGTGAAATTCCTGGGTCAAATGGTAGGTCTGTTTTGAGCATTTTGATGAACCTCCATACTGCTTTCCACAATGGTTGAACTAATTTACATTCCCACCAGCAGTGTAGGAGGGTTCCCCTTTCTCCACAGCCTCGCCAACATTTGCTGTTGTTTGTCTTTTGGATGGCAGCTATCCGTACTGGTGTAAGGTGATACCTCATTGTAGTTTTAATTTGCATTTCTCTGATAATTAGCGATGTGGAGCATCTTTTCATGCGTCTCTTGGCCATCTGTATTTCTTTTTTGGAGAATTGTCTGTTCAGTTCCTCTGCCCATTTTTTAATTGGGTTATTTGTTTTTTGTTTGTTGAGGCGTGTGAGCTCTTTATATATTCTGGACGTCAAACCTTTATCGGATCTGTCATTTTCAAATATATTCTCCCATACTGTAGGGTTCCTTTTTGTTCTATTGATGGTGTCCTTCACTGTACAGAAGCTTTTCAGCTTAACGTAGTTCCACTTGCTCATTTTTGCTGTTGTTTTCCTTGCCCGGGAAGATATGTTCAAGAAGAGGTCACTCATGTTTATGTCTAAGAGGTTTTTGCCTATGTTTTTTTCCAAGAGTTTAATGGTTTCATGACTTACATTCAGGTCTTTGATCCATTTTGAGTTTACCTTTGTATATGGGGTTAGACAAAGGTCCAGTTTCATTCTCCTACATGTAGCTGTCCAGTTTTGCCAGCACCATCTGTTGAAGAGACTGTCATTTTGCCATTGTATGTCCATGGCTCCTTTATCAAATATTAATTGACTGATATGTTTGGGTTAATTTCTGGAGTCTCTAATCTGTTCCACTGGTCTGTGGCTCTGTTCTTGTGCCAGTACAAAATTGTCTTGATTACTATGGCTTTGTAGTAGAGCTTGAAGTTGGGGAGTGAGATCCCCCCTATTTATTCTTCTTTCTCAGGATTGCTTTGGTTATTTGGGGTCTTTGGTGTTTCCATATGAATTTTTGAATTATTTGATCCAATTCATTGAAGAATGTTGCTGGTAATTTGATAGGGATTGCATCAAATCTGTATATTGCTTTAGGCAGGATGGCATTTTGACGATATTAATTCTTCTTAGCCATGAGCAGAGGGTGAGTTTCCATTTGTTAGTGTCCCCTTTAATTTCTCTTAAGAGTGACTTTTAGTTTTCAGAGTATAAGTCTTTCACTTCTTTGGTTAGATTTATTCCTAGGTATTTTATTCTTTTTGATGGTATTGTGAATGGAATCGTTTTCCTGATTTCTCTTTCTGTTGGTTCATTGTTGGTGTATAGGAAAGCTACAGATTTGTGTGTGTTAATTTTGTATCCTGCAACTTTGCTGTATTCCGATATCAGTTCTAGTAGTTTTGGAGTGGAGTCTTTAGGGTTTTTTATATACAGTATCATAGCATTTGCAAATAGTGACAGTTTAACTTTTTCTTTACCAATCTGGATTCCTTGTATTTCTTTGTTTTGTCTGATTGCTGTGGCTAGGACCTCCAGTACTATGTTAAATAACAGTGGGGAGAGAGGGCATCCCTGTCTGGTTCCCGATCTCAGAGGAAATGCTTTCAGCTTCTCGCTGTTCAGTATAATGCTGGCTGTGGGTTTATCATAGATGGCCTTTATTATGTTGAGGTACTTGCCCTCTATTCCCATTTTGCTGAGAGTTTTTATCATGAATGGATGTTGAATTTTGTCAAATGCTTTTTCAGCATCTATGGAGATGATCATGTGGCTTTGTCTTTCTTTTTGTTGATGTGGCGGATGATGTTGATGGATTTTCGAATGTTGTACCATCCTTGCATCCCTGGGATGAATCCCACTTGGTCATGGTGTATGATCCTTTTGATATACTGTTGAATTCTGTTTGGTAATATTTTATTGAGTATTTTTGCATCTACATTCATCAGGGATATTGGTCTGTAATTTTCTTTTTTGGTGGGGTCATTGTCTGGTTTTGGTATTAGGGTGATGTTGGCTTCATAGAATGAGCTTGGGAGTATTCCCTCCTCTTCTATTTTTTGGAACACTTTAAGGAGAATGGGTATTATGTCTTCTCTGTGTGTCTGATAAAATTCCGAGGTAAATCCGTCTGGCCCGGGGGTTTTGTTCTTGGGTAGTTTTTTGATTACCATTTCAATTTCTTTGCTTGTAATTGGTTTGTTTAACTTTTGTGTTTCTTCTTGGTCAGTCTTGGAAGGTTGTATTTTTCTAGGAAGTTGTGCATTTCTTTTAGGTTTTCCAGGTTGTTGGCATATAGGTTTTCATAGTAGTCTTTAATAATTCTTTGTATTTCTGTGGAATCTGTCGTGATTTTCCTGTCTCATTTCTGATTCTGTTGATTTGTGTTGATTCTCTTTTTCTCTTAATAAGTTTGGCTAGAGGCTTATCTAATTTGTTTATTTTCTCAAAGAACCAGCTCTTGGTTTTGTTGATTTTTGCTATTGTTTTATTCTTCTCAATTTTGTTTCTTTCTTCTCTGATCTTTGTTATGTCCCTCCTTCTGCTGACTTTAGGTCTCATTTGTTCTTCTTTTTCCAATTTTGATAATTGTGATGTTAGACTATTCATTTGGGTTTGTTCTTCCTTCTTTAAATAGGCCAGGATTGCTATATACTTTCCTCTTCAGACTGCTTTCACTGCATCCCACAGAAGTTGGGTCTTTGTGTTGTTGTTGTCATTTGTTTCTATATATTCCTTGATCTCTATTTTGATTTGTTCGTTGATCCATTGATTATTTAGAAGCATGTTGTTAAGCCTCCATGTGTTTGTGAGCCTTTTTGTTTTCTTTGTAGATTTATTTCTAGTTTTATACCTTTGTGGTCTGAAAAATTGGTTGGTAGAATTTCAATGTTTTGGAATTTACTGAGGCTCTTTTTGTGGGCTAGTATGTGGTCTATTCTGGAGAATGTTCCATGTGCACTTGAGAAGAATGTATATCCTGTTGCTTTTGGATGTAGAGTTCTATAGATGTCTATTAGGTCCATCTGTTCTAGTGTGTTGTTCAGTGCCTGTGTGTCTTTACTTATTTTCTGCCCGGTGGATCTATCCTTTGGGGTGAGTGGTGTGTTGAAGTCTCCTAAAATGAATGCATTGCAGTCTATTTCCCCCTTAAGTTCTGTTAGTATTTGTTGCACATATGCTGGTGCTCCTGTGTTGGGTGCATATATATTTAGAATGGTTATATCCTCTTGTTGGACTGAGCCCTTTATCATTATGTAGTGTCCTTCTTTATCTCTTGTTACTTTCTTTGTTTTGAAATCTATTTTGTCTGATATTAGTACTGCAACCCCTGCTTTCTTCTCACTGTTGTTTGCCTGAAATATGTTTTTCCATCCCTTGACTTTTAGTCTGTGCATGTCTTTGGGTTTGAGGTGAGTTTCTTGTAAGCAGCATATAGATGGGTCTTGCTTTTTTATCCATTCTATTACTCTGTGTCTTTTGATTGGTGTATTAAGTCCATTTACATTTAGGGTGACTATTGAGAGATATGTACTTATTGCCATTGCAGGCTTTAGATTCGTGGTTACCAAAGGCTCAAGGTTAGCTTCTTTAGTATCTTACTGCCTAACTTAGCTCGCTTATTGAGCTGTTATATACACTGTCTGGAGATTCTTTTCTACTCTCCCTTCTTATTCCTCCTCCTCCACTCTTCATATGTTGTGTGTTTTGTTCTGTGCTCTTTATAGGAGTGCTCCCATCTAGAGCAGTCCCTGTAAGGTGCCCTGTAGAAGTGGTTTGTGGGAAACAAATTCCCTCAGCTTTTGCCTGTCTGGGAATTGTTGAATCCCGCCATCATATTTAAATGATAATCGTGCTGGATACAGTATCCTTGGTTCAAGGCCCTTCTGTTCATTGCATTAAATATATCATGCCATTCTCTTCTGGCCTGTAGGGTTTCTTTCGAGAAGTCTGATGTTAGCCTGATGGGTTTTCCTTTATAGGTGACCTTTTTCTCTCTAGTGCCTTTAAAACTCTTCCTTGTCCTTGATCCTTGCCATTTTAATTATTATGTGTCTTGGTGTTGTCCTCCTTGGATCCTTTCTGTTGGGGGTTCTGTGTATTTCTGTGGTCTGTTCGATTATTTCCTCCCCCAGTTTGGGGAAGTTTTCAGCAATTATTTCTTCAAAGATACTTTCTATCCCTTTTCCTCTTTCTTCTTCTTCTGGTACCCCTATAATACGAATATTATTCCTTTTGGATTGGTCACATAGTTCTCTTAGTGTTGTTTCATTCCTGGAGATCCTTTTATCTCTCTCTATGTCAGCTTCTATACGTTCCTGTTCTCTGGTTTCTATTCCTTCAATGGCCTCTTGCATCTTATCCAATCTGCTTATAAATCCTTCCAGGGATTGTTTCACTTCTGTGATCTCCTTCCTGACATCTGTGATCTCCCTCTGGACTTCATCCCATTGCTCTTGCATTTTTCTCTGCATCTCATCCCATTGCTCTTGCATTTTTCTCTGCATCTCTGTCAGCATGTTCATGATTTTTATTTTGAATTCTTTTTCAGGAAGATTGGTTACATCTGTCTCCTTCTCAGGTGTTGTCTCTGTGATCTTTGTCTGCCTGTAGTTTTGCCTTTTCATGGTGATAGAGATAGTTTGCAGAGCTGGTACGAGTGACAGCTGGAAGAGCTTTCCTTCTTGTTGGTTTGTGGCCTTCCTCTCCTGGGAGAATAGCAACCTCTATTGGCGTATGCTTGGCAGCTGTGTGCTGACAGGGCTTCTGCTACCTGCCCAGTTGCTATAGAGTGTATACCTGCTGTTGCTTTGGGCATGGCCTGGCTGGGGCTGCTCCTCCAAAATGGTGGAGCCCTGTTGGATGGGGAGCAGCCAGGAGGCTATTTATCTCTCTAATGGGCCTCTGTGCTCCCTGTTTCCCAGGGGGTTAGTGTGCCCAGAGATCCCCAGATTCCTTGCCTCTGATCTAAGGGTCCTGTTCTGCCCCTTTACAACTTCCAAAAAGCACTCTCCAAACCAAAACAACAACAGCAACAACGAAAGAGGAAAAAGAAAAAAAAAAAAAGGAAAAAAACACACGATTTTCTTTGTCCTCAGGCCCTGGTCTCAGGCACCTGCTCACTAGTCTTGCTTCCTTGTTTCCCTAGTATTGTGGTCCCTGTCCCCTTAACGCTTCCAAGAAGCACTCGCCAAAAAAAAAAAGGGAAAAACGCACGATTTTCTTTGTCCTCAGGCACCGGTCTCAGGCACCCGCTCACTGGTCTTGATGCCCTGTTTCCCTGGTATTGGGGTCCCTGTCCCTTTAAGGCTTCCAAAAAGGACTCGCCAAAAAAAGGGAAAAACGCATGATTTTCTTTGTCCTCAGGCGCTGGTCTCAGGCACCCACTCACCGGTCTTGCTGCCCTGTTTCCCTAGTATTGGGGTCCCTGTCCCTTTAAGGCTTCCAAAAAGCACTCGACAAAAAAAAAGGGAAAAACGCGTGATTTTCTTTGTCCTCAAGCGCCGGTGTCAGGCACCCGTTCATTGGCCTTACTGCCCTGTTTCCCTGGTATTGGGGTCCCTGTCCCTTTAAGGCTTCCAAAATGCACTCGCCAAAAAAAAAAAAAAAAAACCCGCTCCGGTTTCTTTCCACCCGCCGGGAGCCGGGGGGAGGCGCCCTCGGGTCCTGCCAGGCCGGGGCTTGTATCGTACCCCCTTCGCGAGGCGCTGGGTTCTCGCAGGTGTGGATGTGGTCTGGATGTTGTCCTGTGTCCTCTGGTGTCTGTTTTAGGAAGTTGTCTTTGTTATATTTTCATAATTTTATGTGGTTTTGGGAGGAGAGTTCCTCTGCTCTACTCACGCCGCCATCTTGGCTCCGCCCCCTCTCCTCTTACTAATTTTTATCCCCCGACCTTGCTACTCTGCCCATTACCTGTAAATTCCCAGCTGTCTGCTGTATTTAGGGTTGAACATAATCTCTCTCCCATTATAATACCCCTATTACAGTAATCTTGAATAAAGTCTTCCTTATTGTATTATCAAGTGTCAGAATAATTTTTTTTCTTATCAAGGAAATGAGGTTGTAAGGGAGTGGAGTTCAATGGAATTTAGAGGACTGTCCTCTTAGCTCTTGATTTACAGGGTTAAGAAAAGACAATTAAGGTTGAAGATGGAATCATAGGTGTTTCTGAGTGGTTGGATGGAAATCTGATACCTTTAATTGAAGTATGAATTACCAGAGGATGAGTGTGGGTTTTTTCTTTGGGGGAGGTACTGAGTCTGTTTCAGCAAGTTTTGTCAGGTTTGTATGTCTGTGTGATGTATCTCTATTTATCTCTGTATCTTTATCTTGAGAGTGATTCAGCAAACAGATGGAAATACGCGCTCATTGATGAAAATGTAGTTGATGAAATAGTATTAGATGAGATTATTCAAAAGAGCACATACAAGTGTAAGAAGAGAGGACTGAGAACAGGGTCCTGAGGACCCCAACATTTAAGGGTAGGCAGAGGAAGAGGAACAAATTAAAAAACTCAGAGAAGCCAAAGGCATGAAGGCAAAAGATTAGGAATGAGTATTACCAGAGCTAAGGGATGAGAGTTCCAGGGGGAAGGAGGAAATGATCTCAGCTGCAGCTGAGAGATCGGGTTAAACTGGAAATTAGGAAGACACTGAAAACCTTTACTAGAGCTGCTTATTGGAGAGGTGAGGACAGAAGCCACAATGCCTGGATTTGAGGTGTTGCCTTGATCTCTCTACCTACCTTGCTTTACAAAGGCAAAGGGGTTATCATCAGCAATTTGGAGGAAGGAATAAGATTTGGGTCTTGTATACATATGCAACCAAATGCTCTCCTGCTCCTGTAGTGGGGCTCTATCACAGGCAGTAAGGTCTGTGGCTAATTTGATGACCCTTGGAAACAGCGACTCAGTAACTGTGTAGACACATTATAAGAAAACAGCATTTTAAGGGTTTGAGAGAGGAGAGTTGATCTTTATAATTTATAATTCAATCAAATCAGAAACTCTTTGGTTATCCTTGTTAAAATTTAATCATAGATTAGTGAATTCTATTTTTCCTTTAATGGAATGCAGTTAGCATTTTCATCTCTGAAGAGTTCTTTAAAGAAACTTGCTGCTTGCTATATTTGCTTTCCTAAGGAAAGCTAAGTTACCTCTTAATATCTTCGACTCACATGCGAGGCATAGAAATTCATGTGGAATACAAAACTTCTTCCTTTTTTTTAACCATGTAGGATTTTAACAGCATCCAGATGCTCATATAAGAAAGGCTAGACTCCACACCCCTTCCCCAGCACCCTGCTACTCTTTCTTCATTTGTATTGAAGTCCTCATAGTATATTAAAGAATATATACAGAAGAAAAAGAAAACTTTCTAAAGCCACATCTGCCTTTGCCTAACAGAGAAACCACTGTAAAGGACCATTGTGTAGCAGACCTAAGGTGTTCACTATAATAGATTCCAGATGTCAGCCTTACAATTCATTTCCAAAAGGAATAAAACCACCCAATTCTAGTACTTGTCTGGGAACTCCTTAGCAGAGAGGAAATGGCTAGCAGATATGCAGATGTGGGAATATGTACTACCTAGCTTCAGAGGTCTAGGATGGATTTTAGTCACAGAGGAAGTTTGTAAGCAATAAAAGAGGCCTCTGTGGAGGCTCTTCAGGTCCCAGAGCTCATTTTACCCTAAGAATATAGGGCCCTGGGGCCTGTGTGTTCACAAACAGTAAAGCAGTCGAATTCTTCCTAAGTCGCTATAAAAGAACATACTAAAAATGATGCCTTCCTCAGCACTTCCTTTCAAATGGTTTCAGAAGAAAAACCATGGCGTCTTTTCTAATACCCACATCCTATTTTCAAATCTGCCAAAAATAGTGGCTTTAATTCACAGGCGTTAGACAAGAGGGAAAAAATGTACTCAAAGGGACAGCTTGATTTACTGCTAATCTTAACATTTTATAAAAATAAGTTTACCACAAAGGCGATGATCTTGGATAGAAAGCAATCTAATTGGGATGCCCAAGCTCTTCAGTTCATTTGCTTTGTTTTTGCTTTTTTTTTTTTCAACTAGAGTAGATGTCTTTCCCCCAAACATCCCCATGTTCTTAGCTCTTTGTGAGAAAAGAAGCAGGTTTGCTAGTCTGACTACTGAGGCTGAAAAGTAGGCATGGAGGCTAGAAATGAGGAAGACCAGTGTGGTTGGCAGTCATTTCATTTGTACCTTTGACATAGTTCCTAAAAGACAATATAAAAGATTTGTAATACATACTTATAATTGAAACCTAAATTAGTGTCTCTTGAGCACAGCACATAGTGTATATCATGTCAGGAAATTGCTGTTATTTATTGATTAATTGGGACAGTGAAAGTGTTTAGGCTTTGCTTCAGGCTACTTACTAGTCAAAGGACTAGCTAAAGAAATTGACCACGCTGAAGAATACCATTGCCATTGAGAAAAGGAGAGGCAGAGAATAGGGAAAGCTAAGCTAGTGTGTGTGTGTGTGCTGAACACAGTACCCCTTTAGACCTGAGCAAGTAGAGTCCTTGCTATGGCCCATACCTCAGGGAGCCATGCATTTGAAAGTATCTTCCTCAAAATTTCTTAGGCTTCTCTAGTGTTGTCCAGGTGAACTTTCTCGAGTGTGGACTGGTACCTGTGTGAATGTCAGCCCACATCTTTCCACTTTAGGGCACACTATCGCTCCTTTGTTCTGGGCATAGAGTTGGCCAGATGCCCCAAGGAGCTCCAGGACGCATTCCTATGAAATCCTTTCACAGACCTGTGGACCGGACCCTGTTCTAAGAGGATGTTCTAGTAAGCTGCTAGCTCCCTCTGGCTGGTGCAGTATTTCTTTCCCAGGATTGGGCAAGACTGTGCTGACAGACTGGTATTGCAATGTTGATTTGGGACAACGCTCACTCACACTGAAAATGTGATAAATTTAGGGCACCATGACTTAAGCATTGGCTCTCTCCCAACCACGTGCATTCCAACAACAAATCAGCCTCCTGCTTTTATCACTTGAGGGCAGTGAGGGGACTTGCTAGTATCTTCTAACCCCCTCTGTCAATGCTGGCACCCAGGACAGTCACCCCATCCCTTTCCCCAGGCTCTGTGTCATGTGTCACACAATCTGTGAATAGTCACACCTATTTCCTCTCAGGACTTTTGAGACCATTGCTATGCACTGCCGACAGGTTCTTCTTATTGATGTCCTCTCTTGGTTCTGATTGATGTGGTGTTGGCATGTTCTCTGAGGCTGATCTAAAGCTGTGCCCGATGAGGGACAACCATTCCTTGCATGAATAGAACCACTCTGCCAATGGGCCCCATGCTTGCCTATCCTCCCTAGCTGGTGGGGGTGTATGAAAATCAGGGGTGTGGTGGACACTGAAAGCAATCATATTTAGGAATGCAATAATTGTGGCCAAAATATTCAAAAGAAGACATAGTTTTAGACAGTATGTTGTTCTATGATCATGCCATAAAACCCCAAATGATAAAAAGTTAACGTGGCCAGAAAACAAATTTTCATGCCCATTTTACTGTGTTCCCTGGGCAAAGTTTGTATTTGTGGTCATCATGAATGAAACACAGTAACAATTCCTGAATTACTAATTGGAAGCCAGCATTACTGGGGAGTGGGGCATGGATGATGCAGCATCATAAGCAGTAATTTAATCAGTATTAAATAGATCATGTAAGGAACTACTGAGGCAAGAATATCTGTATTGTTTCAACATAGTTTCAGTATAAAAAGCCATGAAATTGTGAATAATAATAGCATTGCTATGTTTTTCTCATGGTGGCCAGTATGAAATTAGGCAAGAATGGAATATTTGACTATAAAGAACATAAAGAGATGGAGCCCAAACACTAAGAAGAATTTTCATGTGCATAGATTAGACAAGACAGCTACATAAGCACCTCTTTTCTACCCATCATTCTAAATCTTTGTTGATAAGTTGCTATGCTTCACCTGGGTCCATTCATTTTGTAATCTATTTTTAAGTAAAATGGTTTATATAGATAGGAGCCCCATAAAAAAAAATTCTTAGGCTTTTACCCACCCTACGAGTGGCCCTGACTGAAAAGGTAAAGAGTTTGATCTGCTTGTTACTTGCAATGCTGCACTTTATTTCCCAGAAGGATGTTTATTTCCCAGAAGGGTCTTTATTTTCCTGCAAAGAGCAGGGTCAAATAAGAAAGCTGTAGTTCCTTTAGGTTTATGAGATATTATCTGGAGCTCTGCCTCAAAACTGGAAACTTAATGGGAAACTTACTTATTAACAAATAACAGACTTAAATTTCACTGGCTTAGACAAAATCATTTCATGTTCATTCATTTAATATATTTCAAATACTTCACTAAGCTTTGGATATATAGTGGTGAACAAAGCAAGGTCCAAACAAAGACCACACAGAGCTTTGAGAACCTGGGGAGACAGGCATTAAATGAGTAAACATACAAATATAATTTTTATTACACATTTCAGTACATTTTAAGGAGAAGAAAAGGAAGGCTCTTTGTGAGACAGTGATGAATAGAGTCCTGTTTATATGGGAAGCAAAGATATTGTTTTGAGGAAGTGACAAACTGGGACATGAAAAATCAGAAGAGAAGATACCCTGGCAGAACAAACAGCACATGCACAGCACTGAGATGGTTCTTTCTAGGAATGGAACACTTTAAATGTTGAAAAGAGTAAAATAAAATGAGGTTAGAAAGTTTGGCAGAAACTAGGTGATGTAGGGCTCTGAAGGAGTTTGAATCTGATCCTAAAAGGAACAGGAAGCCTTTGGTGAGTTTTATGTAGGAAAAGATGTGATCTCATACACATTGTTAGAAGACTGCTCTGTGAAAAATGGAGGGAGGTGAGAATGGAGGTAGGAAGACCAGGTAGAGGCCTACTGCGTGGGTCTAGATGAAAACGATATGAGCTTAAATTTAGGTAGCACAGAATTGGAAAGAAAGAAACCAATTTGGCCTATATTCTGGAGATAGAATTGGCAGGAATTGCTGATGAATGGAATTTGTTCATTCATTTATCCAACCATTATTTGTGTCTCCTCTGTGTCAAGCTTTGTAGGTACTTGGGATAGAGCAGTGGCCAAAATATAATTCCTGCCTTCATGGAGCCTATAGTATAACAGGAATATATGTACAATAAACAAGTGAACTATAATATGCCCAATGTTGGTAAGAGCAATGAACAATAATAAAGCAGAGCAAGAAATAAAGGGAATATTGTATGGGTCTGAGGTTCACCTTTTATAAACAGAAGTTAGGGAAAAGCTCTCTATAAAGGTCACATTTGAAAAGATACTTAAAGAAAATAAGGGAGCAACCTATCTGATTATTTGGGGGAAGTATGCTAGGCAAATAAAGCATCAGGAGGCAGGAATGTACTTGGTCATTACAGAATAGTGGGGAAGCCAGTGTGTCTAGAGTAAAATAGGTGAATGAGAGAGTATTAAGAAATGAGATTAGAGTGGTTCTGCAATGCAGAAGCTCATGTTGGGCCATTGTAAGAGCCTTGGTTTTTAAAATAGTATGAGGGGCAAGCCTTTGTAAGGTTTTGAGCAGAAGAGTCATATAATTGCTTCATTGTATGTAACAGGATCATTCTGGCTGTTATGTTGGTAATAGACTGTATGGGAACAAGAGAGCATACATAGATACCAAATAGAAGGATATTTCAGTAATCTAGGCTAGAGATGATGGTGGTTTTCATTTGGGTGGCAGTAGTGAAGATATTGTGAAGTGGTTAGATTCTGTACAAATTTTGAAGGTGAAGTTGATAGAATTTACCAATCAGTTGCATGTGGGTTCTGAGTTAAAGAAGATGATTCTACAGTCTGAGCAACCAGAAGGAATTAGAATTGCCATATATGGAGATGGGGGAGACGACTGGGAGCAGTGGTTTTCATGGGGGAGGAGTATTAGCTTTAGAGGGGGAGGGAAGAAAAAGAATTCAGAGTAACTCCTAGATTTCTGGTTGAGCAGTTGGGTGGAAGGTGGCGCAATTTCCTTAGGCAAGAAAGATGACAGATTTAAGATTGCCCAGTCCAACCTGCTTGCTCTGAGAGATGAGGAACCGAGGCCCTGAGAAAACTGCCATCTTGTTGAGTAGTGAGCCTAAAGTTGGTCCTCCTAACTGAACAGTCAAGATTCTTACTTCTTTCTATCTGATTTTTTCATTTTAAAATCTCTGGAAAGGGAATGAAATTGTAAATTTCTTAGTCAAGCTCTGCGCTTGAAGCTTCTTTTGTTGTTCTGTTGTAGTGGGCACTTACTGTTTTATGCCCAGTACCCTCTTTTTTTCAGGATCCATTCTTCTCCTCACCCTACCCACATCTACATGGTTTCCACAGGAGTCACCGCGCTCGTACAGTGTGGCCCCACCTCTTGACCACCATGGATTGTTTGAAGGATTGGCATCTGACCCAAGGTGGCAAATTTCCTCTGCCCATTTAAGTGAGAAGGGGAGGAGAGAGTATTCTAAACACTTAGTAAGTACCTGTTGACCTGAATTGAAGGAAGGTTGAAGCTTTCAGAAACCATATATATAAAACTTTTTCAAAACATATGAATTAGGGGATGATTATTCCCATTTCAAGAAAATTTTTTGCTCTACCAGAAGATTGACTGTAATTTTGCTTTAAATAGCAATCTTTCAAGTGCATTCAAGCATTTGTTTATTATTATTAACTATTTGACAGGCTTGGGTTGGAGGAAGAGCATTTTAAAGTTAAAGCATCAGAAAATACTTCCCATTAAATTCTTTTTCCATGCGCCTGGAGCCTGAGCTCAATAAAGGCCTATATTTACAAATAGTGAATTAGAAGCTATGAAATAGATTAGCACCCAGAATCAATACTGGCTAGAGGATGCTAAATAAACTTGTGGTGTTTTGAATTGTGAATTCACCTTAATATGTTTTATAGGCCTCTATATAAAGACTATTTTAAATATTCAGTCTATTAATCAAAGACATTGTGCAAATGTAAGGCTAGGATTATGTGAGTGTGTGAAATAATATGGTTACCAAAGATGATAACTTTGTTTAAAATCAAGGGTTTGTTGGCGATAATAAATGTTTAAATCTGTACACTGCATCAGTCATACATATGGTAAGTGTCTTTTCTCAACCTTAGAATAATTCTCTTATATTTATATATTAAATCTATCTAATTTGGACTTTGCCGACTGACTAGAGCTCTTTTCCTGGTAGTTTTGGTTTCCAGTGGTTTGGTGACAATAAAAGAATTTGAGGTAGGGTTTAAAGTCGTGTTCTTGGTGTTTAGTAAAAAAGATAATAATATGTATACCTACTTGGTCTAAGTCTGACCAAGAGCACTATCTATCTATGCAGAGTGATCATTCATCACTGTTTGCCCAGGGCAGTACTGGCTTATGCTTGTTTTCCTGATGTATGTGTTAATAGTACCTTCTTGTAATCCAAAGTGTCCTGATTTGGAAACTAAATTGTGTTTGTTTACTTACATATCTGCACATCAGTTCTACAGGTAATCCTGATCCAGCCAACATGGAAAAATCTGCAGGGAATTCAGCTAACTCTCCTGCTTTGTCATGAGGTTTAAATATCATTCCTTTTGCTACCCATCCCTTCAGATGAGACACGAAATCTTAACTCATACTTCAGTTAAAACATTTTGTCAGAGAACTCAAATTGCATCCAAGTTGTACTGCTTTCTGGTGATCTAAATGACTGTAGATAGTGTAGAAGACCTTGAGGAATGAATGAATAGCATGTCTTCTATTTAGTTCTTGACTATTAGTTGCCTTAAATTGGCTTTTGGCAGGAATTAGAGAGCTGTTGATTTAGCTTGAGCTATCTGGCAAGTGCGTCAGCTTGCAGAGATTTTGTATTACTGATTGAAGCAAGATGCATAAGTTTTAGTTAAAGGAAATTGTTTTATTTAGGATTAGGTCTGGCTTCCTGTAGCAGAAAATCCAAACCACAGGGGACTTGACCAAGACAGCTTGATTCTCACTCGTCTAAGACACTAGCCCTAGATGTTGCAGACCTGTTAGGATACCCGACAGTTTGAAGATCCAGGATCTCTCTATTTGTTGCTCAGTTGTGTACAGTGTTCATTCCCAAGGTCATTCCATATTCCCAGGTAGCTGGTTTAGCTCTAGACAATGTATCCTCATTCTAGGCTGCAGGAAGTAAGAAAGGGGCAAAGAAGGAAACACCCCCTCCCTCAAGGGCATTTATTAAAAGTTTTAATCATCTTTGCTTAGATGCTTTTGGCCAGAATGTGGTTGCATGGCCACATTTAGCTTCAGGGGTGGTGGGGTCTGAGGAATGTAATCTTAATTCTGGATCACCATGTGCCTGGCTAAAACATAGAGGTGTGAAAGGAAGAAGGGGAAATGGTTATTGAGGAACAATTAGCAGTCTCTGCCATAGGATCAAATATGGCAAAATTGACATTCTTTAATGAAAAAAATCAAGACTTGAATTATTTTTCCAGAACAAAAGTCATCCTACCTTCTCACAGCAGTGAATTTGGAAGTCTGTTTAGTTATCAACATTTTCTCCCCAGATAAAATGTTGCTTGTGCTTGATGCCATTTAGTACCTCTTTTTTTATAGTTACATATCTTTTAATAGTGTGAAAATTTATTCCAAATAACTAACCTTCTTGAAAAGTCATTGAGGAGCAAGTAGATGGGAAATACATAAAAATGCCACACTGTCTTTAGTCAAGGGATGAGTCTTTGGACAGTTGCTAGGACGCTAACCTAACTCAGCCCAGGCTGGTCTTAGCAGTTACTTGTCGGCGTAGTACTCCATGTTACTCTCTAAGGAATGAGCTGAATTGTACTCTGTGTATGATGAAGTAAAGAGTAACACACATGGGAGTCTTCCTAGACTTTCCTCCTCTTTTTAGAACTCTACCCTCACAGAGACTCTTTGCTAGCCTGGTTCCTAGACCTTTGTGAGGCATAGTCATAGCGTGGGCAAAAAAGGGAGAGTGAATAAGAAAGACATGAAAAAAAGGGGAATGCTCTAAGTGAGGTGAGACTAAGCTACATGAAGTATAAAGTATAAAGGACTTGGAGGAGAGGGGAGTTGGGGGAAAATAAAAGCCAGGTGAACTCATTCACCTGGTGAGCTGGAAGGAAGACATTTTTGGAGAGGCTTTTGAACAAGAGGTTCTTAAGGGGATTGCATTAACTATTCTTGTAAAATTTCATACCCTTTATAGCTTGAATCAGCTGCATCCCACACCCCTTCATTAATAAGTGAAACTGCAATTTGGTTGTGTTTTGGAGGTTCTCTTAGATTTGATTAATTCCTCCAAGAGTCTCATGTTATCACAAATGATTAATTGGAGTTAATGAATTTCCTGCTGTGATCAACCATTTTGATATATTTTATTTCAATGGATCATTCACTTAAACAGCAGAGGGCCACAGTCATTGTGAGTTTTCATGGCTTGTGGTCCCTTGGTCCCTTGGAATTGTTTGTCTACTAAGAGCTAACCATCTTCACAATGATCTCTCTGAGGTTTGCTGGTTCCATTGGACATAACATTCACAGTCTCTACATTTGGGCATATTGTTCATGCATAACTATGTATGGTCGTCCTGAATACAATAAAGGATAATGTGTTCACATTTGCTCCCTGAAGAAAATAAGTGGTACATCACTGTATATGCAAAGATATTTTTCTTCCCACATAAAATGGGCAAGATCATATTGCCTGAAAAAGAAAAGTGAGAGACAAATGTAATAAAAAATTTTTTAAAAAAGGGAAGAGGATCTTATTGATTTGATACTATAGACCACAGCAAGGTCAGCTGCAACTGAGAGAGAGCAGGTGGTCTAGAAGATGGAATGAATTGTGTGCAGCAGGTATCCAGAGGACAGGGCTTTGGGGTATGTGGCAAGTATGGTATCTGCCAAGTAAAATGACAGGCGACACTCTAGCCTCCAGGTGAGTAATTAGTGTCAGAAGATCCAGCCACAGTTAACATGGTAGTAATGTCACTGCACTGGGGAATTCAGAAATAGGCAGTTTTCAGAGATCAAAACCGGTGGCACTTGGAATAGTTTGTTCTTCTATCACGTGGTTGTATGTGTTTTCTTCTAAGTTTTTGTTATCCTGAGAATATTTTTCCTTGGGAGAATTCTTCTGAAATGATGAGCCTTTACTTTACATCTGTATTATGTACTATTCCAAGAGTGGGGAGTGACATACGCTATCTGGCTTAGTAATCACCAGAGCTCTCTATAGCTTTGGAAGACTAAGGTTAGGCCTGACTAGACCACCCTTGACCCCCATACTCCCTCCCTAACCTCCACCAAAGCAAAGCAAACCAAAAAAAATCATACATTCTTCTAATTAAGAGTGACTGTTTGCTTTTTCCTACTGGGATACTTCAGTATAGAAAAACATGTCGTATGAAAAACCAGGTAGACAAAAGAGGTCAGTGAGGCAAGTGATACATAGGAAGGAATTATCTTTATGAAAGCTTTTACTATACAATTCCCTTAAACAGAGAGCTCCCTAGTGTATTTCAAATAAGATTTGATTTGTTAAACCTTGACTTACATAAACCTCTTTAAGAACACAAAATATATCCCTCTACCTGCTCCTTGGGTATGCCATTATTCAAGATGTCCTGCTAAAGACAGAGAAGAAGAGGAAAGGCAAAGAGGAGCTTAATACCAAGATTTCAATTACAAAGCATGGAAATCAGATATATTTCTACCATCATGCATGTGCTATATTCAAATTAATAGTTAATTCTAAGTGAGAGATGATCCAGAGTACTGATAGAGCCTGTATTATGTGATAAATGAAATATATAAACACATGTGCTATATGAGCCTGCCATTGGGGTCTTGCCATGACCTGGCCAGATATTGTCTGTGAGGTATATAAAATATTTACTTTATAAAGAAGGATATGTATATATATAAACAAAAGGGGATTCTAGGGATTGCCAAACAAAAGATTGCTAATAGAAGCTGATTGTGGGTGATGCTGGGCAAGAAGGAATGGTCTCCAATGAGAGGAGGACAGTATGGAATCAGAACAGGGGCGGACATATCGACAATGGTCTAGAATAGAGATTCTAGAAACAGATCTATGTATGTAATGAACTTTGACATATAACTGAAGTGGCATGGCAGATCACGGAAAAAGGAACTATTCAGCAAATGAGGTTGGAAAAATTGTAGACATGGGCGAAAATAAAAATGATTACCTACCTTATATTACATTTATAAAAAATCATCTTTAGGAGGATTAAGAATGTGAATGCCAAAAGCAAAATATTAAGACTTTTAACAGAAAATATGAGTGATTACTTTTCAGACCTTGCAGTGAGGAAATACAACATAAAGGCTCTAACCATAAAATAAAAGTTAAAGTTAAGATCTTTTCATTATCAAATAAACACCATAGACGAAATTTGAAAGACAAGTTACATACAGGGACAGAAGTATGTATCTGTAACACACATAACCAAAAGTATCTTATTATCAAGAATATATAAAGAAATCCTATAAATCACTAGGGAAAGGACAAATATCCTGATTGAAAAAGGTAGGGTAAAAAGACAGTAACTAGATATTTCAGAGAAAAGGAAACATCCAGCCAACAAACATGAAATGATATCCTTCACTTAGAAATACAGATCAGGACCACAGTGAGATACCACTTTACATCCATTTGATTGATAAAACTCAGGTAACCTGAAAATACCCAATGTTAGAGAGGATGTGAGCTCTCTATTACCTCGCTGCTGTAATATAATTTGATACAGCTGCTTTGGAGAACAATTTGGTATTATTTTGTTGAACATTTGCAAAATCTAAGACCTGGCATTAATAGCAGATATATTTCAAGAGAAATTTTAGTACATGTACGCAGGGTTTGTTTATAATAACAAAATTTGGGGAATCACCCAAAGGCCATTAAAAAGAAAATGAGTAAATGATTTGTGGACTGATCACATAATGGGAAATTACATTAGTGAAAATGTAAGAACTACAGCTATAAGCAACAATATGAATAAACTTTAGTAATATGATACTGAATAAAAAAAGCAAGACCCAGAAGACAGGATAGAATATGATATTCTTTTTGTGAAATGAAAAAACACAAAACATTTTTAAGGAATACACATGTACTTGATAAAATAAATAAAAAGGGAACAGAATGGTAAACATGAAATTCGGAATAATAGTTACCTACAGGGGGTTGTGGGGAGTGGGATAGTAGAGAAATACAGGTAATAGTCCTGTTTGGCAGTTAGGCAGTGAGTTCATGGATGTTTATTAGACTACTAAAATAAATAGATGGGAAGAATGATTCCTAAGGCCATGGTAGTATAGCTTGAACCAGGAATTATGATTAATTCAATTCTGTACCCCTGAGGTTCAAGAAAAATCCAAAACAATAAACACCTTCCATAGCCTACAAGGTCCTATGTAATCTGCCTTTTAGCTTGTCTTCTGATTTAATTTCCCACCTCTCTTACCCTTGTACACTCAGCTTCAGCTACATTGCTTTTTCTGCTGGACCTTGAATTCTTTTAACTTGCCTTTGCCTCAGGGCTCAGAACATTCCTACCTCATGTCATTCAGGTCTGCTCTCTCAACAAGGCTTTCTCTGAGCATCCTATCTAAACTGCACCTTATTATCTACATCTCTACACCCTGCTGCATTTTTCTTCATACCAGATACTGATATATTATTATATACATATTATTTTTTATTATTTGTCTTTCCCTACACTGAAGATCCATGGAAGCAAAGGGTTTTGCTTTGTCCACTGCTGTATTGTTGTTTAGTGGCCTCCTACTTTCCCTTTTTCTCAGATGTTATCCTTCTAGAAAGCGTTCTCTGACTCCTCTAGTCAAGTTAGTGTTTCTCTTTTGGTCTCCACTTTTTGCTCCATAATAATACAAATGTGAAACTCCTCACATTCTTTTGTGATTGGCTGTTCACTTTTGTCTATTGTGCTATATTTGTGTGTGCTTTGAAGACATAGACCCTAGTATGTGTGTATGCATGTAATTAATCCCAGACATCTTAGTGTGTACCACATAGATGTTTAAAAATGGGATAACTATTATTTAGTAAATGATAAAATGGATGGACAAATTAGCAATCAAGCAAGTGATCCAGCCTCAGGGCTAAGGTGGCTAGCCAGATAAATGAAGAGGGAGATTGGCCATGTGGAAACAGTTAATTATAGTGTGAATAGGAGAAGCTAGATGCTTTGGGGTGAGATTTAGTTGTGTTTCTATACAATCCTTCTTTTTATGCAGACTTTGGTAATCTTCCTCACTCTTAGTGTAGGGTCTCAAGAGATGCCCCAGGCTGGGTATATGCATATATCACCACAAGGGATAGAAATCCTGGAGACATTTAATCATTCAGCATTTTTGCAGTTACAGTTTAGGGAGAACTTCATAAGCACATGCTGATACTGAGATCTTTTGAGATGTTAAAACAAGACTATGGGCGATCAGATTCAGATTCTCTGCTAAATAAATTTCAGTGTGTTGTAACTATTTGTTATTTTATAATCTGTGTAAGGTGTAAGCTTACCTTTCTGTTCACTGAAATAGAAAATTTACTGGGCAGGTCCTTTCCTCTGCCCCATGGCCTCTGTCATGTGAATATCCAAGTGCTATCAGTTGCTTGCAGATGCTCTCAGTAGCTTCATGTTTTCCAAACCAAATTATCCTTTTCCATTTTTTGGCTTAGTCATATGGGATCACCTTTCCTATCATTATCAGCATTAATGCTGTGCCATAATTATTCACATAATTGGATCACTTACTCACTTGCACAGGTAATTGTATCAAAATGCCTTCAGCTTTGCCGGCTACCAAGTAATGTACCCAATAGCCATATGAGTGTATGAGAAAATTATTGGCACTGATTTATTCTATATGATGGATCAGCTTCAGAATTCATGGTGTGGGTGTAATTATACGTTGAGAGTTGTTCACTAAAGGGATGTTGCCTCTTTCTTTTTTTTTTTTTTTTGCATAGGCTGTGTCTATAGCATCCTCAAAACTCTGGTATGTTTAAGGTGGCCTCCTCAACGACTAGTACCTAGAAGTAGCGCTTGGTATCCAGATAGTAAAAATGAAGTGCTAATTAGACCAAAGGAATATGTTTTATTTCTGTGGAGGAGTAAGCACTTTGGTTCCTATTCATGACTTATACCCCTGTTTCAGCAAGCCCTGTCTTTGGCCCCAAACAGAGCCATAACCACAGACATAACTAGAAGATGGTGGCAGTCCATGTATGAATATAATTAAGAGGTCACTCAAGGGCAGAATGGCTTGACAGGCATTGCAACATGATGATAGAAATTCTGGGAGCAGGGGATACGCCAAGATGCAGATAAGTAGGGAGATTGCCTGATAAGAAAGGAATGATACATAACATGTGCTGGGGTCACTTCTGAGGTTCAAGAATGGGACTTTAGTTTGATAACAAGATAGGGCAAAAGTTTTGCCATTATCAGAATTAAGATACAGAGGAAAATAACAGGGGTGGTATTTGAAGTGGGTCACAAGATACAGTCTTGGCCATGCAATGGTATGGTGGAGCTGGCTTGTAGTGGCTCATGAGAACTGACTGCGTATACTTTGCCTCCTAACTCCATGTTCAGTGACTTTATGTTAGTTGATATCTGTAGGGTGGGAGTATTTGAACTATGAGAATGAGCAAATGATATAAATAAGGGCTTTTTTGTTCCCCCTGGAGAGCCAGTTTACCACCCCACCACCAGTAATGAGAATAGGGTAGCAGCAGGTGACTTATTGAATTCTTACTGTGTGCCAGGCATGTGCATTATCTCATTTAAGTCTCACATCATCTCATTTTTGGATGGTGAGGAAACTGAGGCACAGAGAAGTTTAGCAGGAAGTTCAGTTACTAGAATGGGGCTATGTGATCAGATCATGACTACTAGTAAAAGTGGTTGAATGATGGGCTTCTTGAATCTAAACTAGGCCTCATAAATCCTTCCTGATTAGGAATAACTTGGTTGCAGAAGTGAGTTACAGGAGGAGTAGAGCATGGCATAGGGAATCAGGCTCCTCACCCCTGCTAGAATTCTAACCCTCTTGTACCTTCATTTTTACTGTACCCTCTTGTCTGAAGTTTCCCTATGTCTGAAGTTTTCCCACGATTCACCAAACTGAGGTAGGAAAGCAGTAGAATGAGCCTCAGTATCCCCTTCTCCACTCTGTCTTTACTGTAAGCAGTGATTTCTCTACTTCTAACCACTTCTCAAGGGCTTCTCTCAGCATCTTACTCATGACCCTGTATGTAATCCTGAAGTTCTAGAGAATAAAGCATACACACTTTTCACAAAGTTTGAGAACACATCTTTATTTCTCCATGGCACAGTCCACATTTTAATAGCTAGAAAGAATATTCAAGATGGAGCAATTTTATTTTGTTTTCTTGTAACATATAGTTTTATTAAAAAGTCAGTTATTGCAGTCCAGACACATCACTGGGAGTGACATTGGATTTAATTTGTCTTAAATTTCTTTTCCAATGAGACAAAATAAATAACCAACCAAATGAAAAAATTATATTAAACTGTACAAATCCAAACATACAAACATCTAATAAGCCCTGACCAATTATTGGGAATTGTAAATGAGGTTTTTAGTTTGGCATGTCTGCAGATTAATGTAAACTTTATTTAAAACAACTTGTTGTTTTTAACCCTAATAATGATTTTCTTTTACTTTACTGTAACAATTCTCAGCAAGTCAACTGAAAGAAGATTTAGCAGAGCAGTTATATCCTTTCTATTACCTTAGACAAAATGGAAACTCAGCTCTTCCAAGAAATCATTTTTGCTCTGCAGTTGGTTCATAATTTCATATAGACTTGTGGGAAAATAGAGAAAAAGCACATTTTAAGCAGGTGTAGGCTTTGTGTTTGTGACATTTGTTTTTGGTTTTGATTGATTTAGTATTTTGCATACCATGCAGGGTCCTATGCTACATGGAGTGTGGATTCAGTTGAATCCAAGAGAGGTGGTAATACTTAGGTAGCTGAATGAATATAATCTGTATTACATAGACACAAAACCCCATTATACCTATGATGTTTTAGACCAAAAGTCTAAAACCTTTCTAAACCAATACACCTGAACTCTCCTGCTGGAACATGTATATATGCGCATACATCTGTTAGGGGAAGGAGACTTAAGATTGAACACTGTAGAGTGAAAGCTCTTTGTTATCAGCATGTTATTGTTGCATACCAAACTATGTTACAAATTAGTGGCTTTAAACCAAACATTACTACAAAGTCCCATTGCAAAGGGTATGGATCCAGTGATGAGTGAAGAATTTGAGCCACTTTTGCAATCCATCTACCATGTTCTTTTAGTATAAAATGGTAAATCTTTTGAAGCAGAATTGGCGAGAGTCCATGGATGTGGTTGCTGGTCCGTACATCAATGAAAATCAGCTTCCATGTCATCTTCAATACACATGAAACAGGCTGCTGATGCACTGAGAAATGAAATGTGTTACTTTAAAAATAAATGCTATTTGGGTATACTAATAGACCCATAATGTCCAGAACAATGAAAGGAAATTATCCTACTGAGCTTTGCATTGAGTGTGGTATGTTGTTAGTTCATTCCTTCAGGTAACATTTATTTCTCACCTAATATGTGCCACTATACAGTTTAGAAAGACATTAGCAAACTGGAGTATGGCCAGAAGGGGACAATGGGAATAGTAAAGAATCTGAAAACAGTCTAGGAGAAATGGTTGAATAATTTGGTGACTTTCGGCCTGCAGAAGAGAGGACTTAGGGGAAATGTAAGCAATGTCTTCAGATATGTGAAGAGCTGCCACATAGATAAGGCATAATAACATTGATGTATATCATCCTAGAAGGTAGAACAGCCCATTGCCTTTATAATAAAAACCGAGTTTTTAACCATAATCTACAAGGACCTACCTGATTGGCTTCTGCCTACTGCTCTCACCTCATTGCCTACTACTTCCTACTCCCCTTTGCTGACTACATTCCAGCCGCACTGGCCTCCTTGCTGTTATTTGTGCATAGCAGACACACTTCTGCCTCAGGGCTTTTTTTTACTTGCTGTTCCCTTTTCCTCCATGAAACACTCTTCCCCCAAATGTTTGTGTAGTTAGCTCCTTGTAGTTACTCAGGCCTTAGCTCAAATGTCACTTCCTCAGACGGGTTTTTCCTGATAAACGAAAGTAATATTAACTCCTATGCCTCTTATTTTTTGTTATTATTTATCTCATAACCTTTTTTTTTTTTACATTTAATTGTACCGATCACAACCTGGAATTGTCGTATTTATGTACTTATTTACGTACTTGTTATTTATTTCCTTACAAATAGGATGTAAGCTTCATGAGAGTAAGGATCTTGGTTGTGTTGTTTACCACTGTGTCTCCATCATACCTAAAACAATACCTGGTAGCGAGTGGGTTCTCAATAATTGTATATTGAATGAATTAATGAATTTAATAATTCACAGGTATTTTGTGGGCTCTCTTTTGAAGTAATTGGTTTCTCTCAAGTGTTTAAATAGAGGTTGAGTAGAGGTAGGATGACCATCTAATCAAGAAGATCCTGCATTAGGTGGGAAAATAGACTTGATGACCTCTAGGAGTCTTTTGAACTCAGATACTTTATATGTCATATCTAATGAGAATACTGTAATATCTGCAAACTGCTTTTTTTTATAGATTTATAAAATTCAAGCAAACTTCAAAGTTAGTTGTCCCATATTTCAAAAGTTATACCATTTTGTCTGACTTAATGACCTCTAGGAGTCTTTGAACTCAGATACTTTATGATGTCAGATCTAGTGAGAATACTGTAATATCTGCAAACTAGTTTTCTTATAGATTTATAAAATTCAAGCAGACTTCAAAGTTAGTTGTGCCATATTTTAAAAGGTATACCATTTTGTCTATTGAAAATTTTGAGATCAGGGTATCACCACACCAGACACACTAGAATGTGTTCACAGTTAAGGCTTATTTACTTTTTGCTAAGTTTGGGCTCTCAAGGAGTTGAATTACAGCCACCATAATATGGGGCTCTAGGATTCTGGAAAAACTCTGCCATAGAGGTCCTCTCACCATTATATTCTTTCTTTCCTCTTCCCTGAAGGAAAGGCTTCTTGAGAACATGAAAATGAGCTGGAGCTTGAAAGGTGGGGCAGGCTCTGGATCAGTGTAGACATGTGAAGCTGGGGAAGAGCCTGAATTAAGGCATGGCCATAGACGTGGACATACGATTTGTGTAAAGGAAGTGTAATAGCTGGTGTGTTGTTTTTAGTTTTTTAAGTCTCTTTTATTTTTTATTTGTTTATTTTATTGAGGTAACACTGGTATATAACATTATATAGGCTGCAAGTGTACAACGTTGTAAATCAGTATTTGTATACACCACAGAGTAATCACCACTGTAGGTCTGGTTACCATTCATCACCATATAATTGACCCCATCACCCATTTTGCCCAACCTCCTTTGTTTCCAGTAACCACCATTCTGTTCTTTGTATCTATAAGTTTGTTTTTGTTTTGCTTCATTTGTTTTTTATATTCCACATATAAGTGAAATTATGCAGCATTTGTCTTTGTCTGACTTATTTCACTTAGCATAACACCTTCAAGGCCCACCCATGTTGCAAATAGCAGCATTTCTTCTTTTTTATGGCTCAGTAATATTCCAGTGTGGGGGCATTTATGTGTGCACATGTGTGTGTGTGTACATGTACCACATTTTTATTCATTCATCCATTGATAAACACAGGTTGTTTCCATATCTTGGCTATTGAAAATAGTGCTGCAGTGAACATGGGGATGCAGAAATCTTTTCAAATTAGTGTTTTCATTTTCTTTGGTTAGATACGTGGAAGTAGAATTGCTGGAGTATATAGTAGTTTATTTTTAAGTTTTTGAGAAACCTCCCTACTGTTTTCCTTAGTAGCTCCATCAATTTACATTCCCTCAAACAGTGCACCAGAGTCTCTTTTTCTCCACATCTTTGTCAACACTTGTTATTTCTTCTCTTTATGATAATAGCCATTCTTATAGGTGCGATGGGGTATCATTGTGGTTTTGATTTGCATTTCCCTCTAATTAGTGGTGCTGAATAATTTTTTATTTGCCTGTTGACCAGCATTATATCTTCTTTGGAAAAATATCATTCGAGATCCTCTGCCCATTTTTAATTAGGGAGTTTGTCTTTTTTGTTGTTGAGTTATATGAGTTCTTTACATATTTTGGATGTTACCTCCTTATTGTATATATGATTTACAAATATTTTCTCCTATTCAGTATATGATCTTTTCATTTTGTTGATGGTTTCCTTTACTGTGCAAAAGCATTTTAGGTTTGATGTGGTCCTGTTTCTTTACTTTTGCTTTTGTTTTCCTTGTCTTTGTAGTCAGATCCTAAAAAAATATTACCAAGAGTAATGTTAAGGAGCTTACTGTGTACGCTTTTTTACTAGGAATTTCATAGTCTCAGGTCATATAATCAAATCATTTACCTCGAGTTAATTTTCATGTATGGTGTAAGATAGTGGTCTAGTTTCATTCTTTTGTATATGCTTGTCAGTTTTCAAAACCTTTACCACATGCATTTTATCAGAGAGATTTTTACTTTCATATGTTTCCTTGCAAGTAGTTAGTGCATTTTCTTTTCATCTTAAAGAAGTCCCCTTCACATTTATTGTAAGGCCAGTTTAGTGGTGATGAACTCCTTTAGTTTTTGCTTGTCTGGAAAACTTCCTCTTTTCTCTAATTCTGCACAGTAACCTTGTGGACCTTTCAATACTTTGAATGTATCAGGCCACTCCCTCTGGCCTGCAAAGTTTCTGTTGTACAATCAGCTGATAGTCATGGTAATTTCTTTGGATTCAACAAATTGTTTTTCTCTTGCTGCTTTTAGTATTCTCCTTTTAACTTTGACATTTTAATTACAATGTGTCTAGGTGTGGGTCTTCTTGGGTTCATCTTGTTGGAACTTTCTGGGATACCTAGATCTGGATGTCTGTTTCCTTCCTCAGGTTAGGGAAGTTTTCCACTATTACTTCTTCAAATAAATTTTCTAGCCCTTTCTTTTCCTTTTGGGACCCCTATAATGTGGAGGATATTCCACTTGATGTTGTCCTACAAGTCCCTTAATCTATCTTCACTTTTCAAAATTTTGTTTTCTTTTAGTTGCTCTGATAGACTGATTTCTGTTGCCAGGTTGTGGATCCTTTCTTCTGCTTCATCTAGTCTGCTAGTGTATTTTTCTGTTCAGCTATTGTATTCTTTGCTTCTGTTTGGTACTTTCTTAAGTTTTCTGTCTCTTTGTTGGAGTTCTCACTGTTCATCTATTTTTCTACTGAATTCAGTAAGCATCTTTATGAATGTTACTTGGAACTCTTTGTCTGGTAGTTTACTTATCTCCATTTGTGGATAAAATGAGAGTTCCTGTGGCCAGGATTCTCACCTGGCCCTGGTTGACTAGCTCACTGCACACCTGTGGGCAATACATGGCTGTTGACTCTATAAAAAGAGCTCCACCCAGTGCTCTGGGTACGACACAGTGGCAGGGCTGCAAGGCTGTAGGAGAGCAGAGCAGAGCCTGGAGTGGTGGCAGCGCTGAAGACAGAGGCCCAGAGGCCGGCTGTGCAGGATGACTGTGGAGAGAAGCCCAGAGGACAGCTGTGCAGACAGAGGGGCCCAGAGGTAGAGACTGGCTTGCTGCACACAGACTCACTCTGAGTGAATGCGATTTTTGTGACTGACCTGCCACCTGGAAATAAAGTTGGGTATAACCCTTTCATCCCAAGAACGTTTTGCTCTCGATTCCTTTGGTCACACTGAATCCATAGCGAACTTGCCTGGGGCTGAAACCCATTGGGAAGACACCATTTTATTAAGGTATTTTTCTGAGGTTTGTTGTGTTCTTTGGTTTGGAATATATTCCTCTGTGGAGACTCCTTTTGTTTGACTCCCTGTGTTTGTTTCATGTATTTGGCAAAACAGCTTGCTATCTCTCCCAGTCTTGAACACATGGCCTTCATTCTTCAGATTTTACATTCTAGCTTCTGGTTGTTTCTTGGATGTTTGTGATTGTGTAAGTAGCCTGATTTGTTCTTGATAAGTCCCAGTTGTTGAGAGTGTGCCAACACCTGATAGTGTTTCAAAGGGAGGATGTCAGACAATGCTTAGTTTCAGGCTAATTGTCAGTCAGATATTCAGGCAGCAGCTTTTAAGGTACATAAATATATATTGTCTTGTGGGTCTTGTAAACCCTGCTGACTTTCAGACCAGGAGATCTGGAGGTGTCCCCTCAGCAACACTTGCAAAAATTGTGGCTTTAGAGTATATATAAGCTCCTTTCTGGGAGGCATCACTGTGCTGTGGTGAGGCCAAGGGAGGGTGTGAATATGGTGTCTGTGTGCCTATGTTCCCTGTGGATGCCTCCGTAACTTCCTCATGTGTGGCGAACCTGAAGCCTGCCCCTCAAGCTGAAGCTCCCAGACAAGAAAATAGGCCTTTTTCAAATGAAGACTGGAAGCCTGTTTCAGTATTCTGCTATTTGTGCAATACCCTGGGAGGTGGTAGTCTATCAAAGACTCTCTCTCCAATCGTTTCAGACCCAATGGGGCCCAAAAATGAAATCCTGCCAGAGACAGGTGCTTAAGGGGCATCCCTTGTGTGGGCTGCACATGCCCACTGGTGGTGGCAGGGTGGTGCACTCGGCTGGCCCAGCTGTGGTGTGCGGGAGTTGGCTGCTTGGCTGCCTGGCACCCAGCTTAGCATAAACAGACAATATCTTTTTAAGAAAAGCTGAGAGGTAGAATGGGACAGATAGGGTTAGTTTGAATCATAGAGAGTTTTGAGTACCAGGTTTGCATTTTATCCATAGAGAACAGGATTCTGGAGTAGAAGGATGTGCATCTCTGAAATAATGGGGAAACCTGACCAAGGATTTTGGATGACATTAAACCTAACCCTTTATTTATTTTTGGAAGATTAAAATGAAACCTTCAGAGAATAAATAACTTGCCCAGGTTACCCAGCCAGTTTGCAGTATAGCTAAGAACAGAACTGAAGCTTTCTGATTCCTAGGTCGGTGTATTTTCCACTATATTATGAAAGTGATAAGTGAGAGTGATATTCGCATTTTTACATATTACATGCTTATTTAAACATGCAAGTGATTCATTAGGATGAATTCCTCACCAACAGATGTTCAGGAGCAACTCCTGAGGGTTTTGGGGGTAGCACATGTTTCATAGTGACTGCTTTGATGAAGAGCTGTACCACAGGGCACTATGTTCCTCTGCAAACAAGGAGACCTTCTATACTGTGTCCACTGTGGGTGGCCCAGCTGGGGAGATGATTAAATTTAGACATTAGATGGGAATGATCAAGTACCTCTCACCACCTGCTCGGTGGTTTTCTTTAATTTCCAAATGCTGCACTGGCTAGAATCCCTCTGCTTTAATTAATGGATATTCTTATTACTTGGCTGCCCAGTGCACTCCATTTCCAAAGGCCATCACTATCCATCATTGCTTTGGGTTAGACTAGGGATATTCAGTGTTGTTGGAGCTGCCATATTGATTAAGAAATCTCGAGTAGAGGCATGGGTGACAAGGTAAATGCTCATGCCTAAGTTTCAGTTCAATGATTGATGTTTTTGTAAGGAAAGGAAATTGGAACTACTTCTGATATACACTGGGGCTTTTAGAGAACCTATCCCTTGTGACACACCCTACCACCCTTCTGTCACTGAATTGCTCTGAATCTGCGAACTTTACTATTTAACTGGTTTAGAGTCAGACAGACATGGTTTCAAATCCTTGTTCTACTAGTTGTGTAATTTTAGGCAATCGACTAAAACTCTTGTTTTCTAGGCTGTAAAATAAGAAGAATAATAGTACTTACCTAATAGAATTTTGTGCAGTATTAGATGATATTTCTAAGTGTGTGGTATTATCTCTAAGGTCATGGTGATATTTCTAAGGTCAGTATGCTAAAATTACCATTATGATTATAGAAGTTGATCAAACTGAAACTGGACAGTTTTGTCTCAGTAACTCACATTTTCATAATGGTAAGGTTGAGTTTATCTTATTATAGAAAATTGGACCTTGAGAGAAAGAAATGATGGGTGGTTAAGTATACATAGGATATAAAGGATAGGTAATACAAGTCTGATTCAAAAAGTGTCTGGAAAAGGTCAGTTTTGAATGTGGTACCATATGCGGACCTTAGGTAATCAGAAAGTAACATGAGATTATGTCATGAAGATATGTGCCAAAAGGGAGATAAATGTAGAAAAGCCCTAACAAAATCTATATGAATGGGCTTTTAAAGTCTAAGAAAAGTCATATTTTAGGGAGGCAGGAAAGAGCACTAGACCTGGATTTATGAGCCCTAACAACTAGTCCTGACTGTTATTCACTAGCTTTTTGACTATATACAAGTCACCTAACATCTCTAGACTTTCATCTATTCATCTGTAAAATGAGTATTACACTAAACCAAGGGTTGGTAAATATGTCTCACAGCTTAAATCTGGTCTTTTTGTACAACCTGCATGATAAGAATTATTTTTAAACGACAAAAATGTGAGAAAGGCTATAGGTGGTCCTTGGAGTCTAAACTATTGGCTATCTTGCTCTTCACAAAGTTTGCCAATCCCATGAATATTTGACCAGTTAGGACCTTTTCAACACTGGTTGTTGTAAAATTACACTAGTCTGTAATTCTAGTCCTTGGTTGATTTATAATTGTTTTACTGGACAGACCATGTTTTTTTCCCCTTTTAACTTTCACATTTACACCAAAATGTGTGTTAATCAACAGAATACTAGACTTAGATTTAAAAAGGCCTTTAGAGATCATTTCAGCCAGCTTTTCTTTTCCAGGTGAGGGCACTGAGGGTCAGAGAAGGTACTGTCACCATCTCATATGTCATTAGTGGCAGAACCAAGTCCCAAATGTAGATCTTTTAATTTCTTATCCAGTCATTTTTGTATTACACTCCCTCATACTTTAATAGTAGTCATTTCAAAGAGCTTATGACTTTTTTATCCCCTCCCTCTTTTACTCACCAAATCAACTCCTTTACTTTAGTTCCTGACACCACTATGTAAAGATTGGTATCCTCTCTATAGCTTGCAAGGATTGCTGTACAGCTACAAGAACATGACAGTAATATGCAGATGTGTACAACTGATGAAGTGAACATGATATCACATCAATTTTATAGCCAGCATTATGAGATCTCATAATTTTGGGATTAAGTTTTGAACAGAGTAAGGCTGAATAAAACTCATAGACTTTTATGGTTAAAGATTGCTTTGGTACATATTAATACACTCCTCTGATGTTTATACTGACAAATAACAAGACAGCAAAAATACATCACATTGAATTTACACAGTGACAAAAGGAACAGATCCAGTTCAAATGGACTTCTGTGATATCTGAACACTGTTCTTGCTGCCCCAGCAAAAAACGTCCTTTAGAGAAGTCAAGGAGAAGTAACCCAGAGGGAGATGAGAACATGGTTTATCAATTTCATCTGAAGTCACCATTTTCCTAAGTAACCACCAAATTTCATTCCTCTTTTAAAAAAAGCTTTCTGTTCTGTGTTAGATTTCAAGTTAATACCTTTTGGGAGAACTAGTGTGAAGCAATGAGTTCAAATCTTTAAAGATGCCACAGGTGAAATCATGTGGTCTTCTCCAGATTTTAAGGCCCTTGAGGGCAGAGACAGTGCCTTCTTAATCACTGTATCCCATAACACATGCTTTTTGCTTTATTCTTGTTTGATGTTGAGTTGAAGTCCATGCAACTGCAATACAGAAGGCTTCCCCAAAGGGCCTACCCCGTTGCTTTCAGCTCTATCTGCAGTTTTCTTTCTTTCGGAAATTCCTGGGATAGCTGCAACCCTCACTGATCACTCCTCGTCTTGATTTCTTGTCTTTTTCTCACAATTTCATATGTCTCTATAATTTCCTCTGAAGGCAGAGTCCACTTAGTTCTTTTTCATCAATGCTAAACACAACAATATTGAATTGATTTGAATTAATTTAAATACCTAAGTACATAATTTTGCAACATTTGTTACCATTGAAATTTGTATAGGTCTTGCTTTCCAGCTTGATTTAAAGGCGATTATTAGTTGCTGGTGGCCATAAATACAAATAAAAGCTAATAGCCTCCTTTGGGTTTCCCCAGGATGCATCTAAAATTTAGTACCCTGTGGTTCCAAGAGCCCTACATGAGGAGCCAGAACACCAGGGTTTTAATCTGATGAATAGTATGGTCTTAGGCAAATGAGTTGGTATCTTAGTGCCTCATTTGTAAAATGAAGGAATTGAATGAGGTGATCACTCAGATCCATTTCCAGTCCTGTCATTTGGTGACAGATGAGTCCCTTTCCAAGAGGTAGGGTAGTACAAGACAACAGTCGATTTGTGGGCTAAATCTGGCCCCACACTTGGTTTTGTACTGCGTGTAAGCTGAAAGTGTTTTTTTTTTTAATTTTTAGAAGGGTTATATAAACAAATCAAGATGAATATGCAACACAGACCTATGTGGTATACAAGCCTAAAATATCTGCCATCTGGCCACTTACAGAAAAATTTGCTGGCCCCTGGTATAAGAGGAATGTGCATGGCTTCTGGTCCCAGCTCTGTTTACATAATGATTCCGTCATTTAAGGTATATTTTGTCATTTCCTGTGCCCCAGTTTCTTATCTACAAAATTAGCAAAGTAATAGTACCTAAAAATGTGGTTGTTGTGAAGATTGAGTTTATATTTAAAAAACTAGGAAGGTGCCTGCCACAGAAATTACTCAATAAATAAATAATAAATTCTTAATTGTTGTCATTTCTATATCTCCTCGCAAGAGGTAATCAATCAGTTTTCAAGGAGGAAATTATAGAGGGCGAATAAGAGGACCTTGAACCATGACATTTTAGATTTGGAATGGGACTCAGGCACCATCTAGTCAGTTCATTTTTATCACAGATGCCGTAACTAAGACTCAGAGAAATCAAGTGGTTTATCCATAGTCATATAGTTTGTTCCTCACCTGTACACTTCGCTTTTATAAGAGTCACGTAGTGATTCTTAACCTTAGACTTTAGATCAGGAGCTCATTTATTTGTAG
Organism: Manis javanica; assembly: GCF_040802235.1. NCBI lineage: Eukaryota > Metazoa > Chordata > Mammalia > Pholidota > Manidae > Manis > Manis javanica. The sequence continues at coordinate 113,520,778 of NC_133174.1, forward strand.
GTTTTTATTTTGAAATAAATTCAGACTTACAGAACAGCTGCAAAAATAGCACAAAGAATTTTCATTACCCTTCTCTCATATTTCCCAAATGTAGACATTTTACCACATTTGTTCTCTCTCTGTCACTGTCTCTCTCTTCCTGTAGGTAGATATAAATAAAAATATATTTTTTCTGAGCTGTTTGAGGGCAAGTTGCAAATATGATGTCCATTTACCCCTAAAAACTTCAGTGTGCATTTCCTAAAATCAAAGACAATTTCTTACTAGTCATTGTTTAGTTATAAAAATTAAAAAATGAACACTGATACAATATTTAATCTGAAAGTTCTATTCAAATATTTCCAATTGTCCCAATAATGTCTTTAGTAACAAAAAATTTCTTGATGGTTCTTGGACAGCACAGATTTAATTTTTAATGGGAGAACTTGTCCAAAGTAGGTTTGAAGCTTCTCTAATGAAAATGTGTTTCTAAATTTCTCCACATGGCGATTCCATGCATTTTAAGGACAGAGGTGAATTTCCCCTGAGATCTTTCCTTTTCTTTGTCTTCATCAATCCAAAGTGGTCAGAAAGATGCAAGTAACATTTCCTCATAGACTAGTGGAAGCCATTAGCATAAGTGACATGTTTCTGGGCTTTAAGTGGTTCTAGACAGTGTGGTCCAACACTTAGATGGATGGTTATTTGTATTTAAACCTTAGAGTGAAAATGAAGTAAGAATTTGGCACATTTTACTCCTGCTGGAATCAGACAAATAAAACTCATAAAATTGAGACTTAGATAAAATCTGTTCTATTTACTTAGCAAATGACAGATTGATAGTACCCTCTCTTGGAACACTTTCAGAAGTTTGTTTGAGGCTGATGGAGGTGGAGATGTGTTAAGAGAAGGACTCTTTTACAGTCCTTTGGTTTATCTTGTTTGGCTATATCCCAAGTGAAAAGATAACAGTCTATTCGTGTTTTTATTCAGAAAGATGGGCAAAGCACTCCCTTGTCTCATTCTAGCTATGGGGTTCCATTCTGAAGGGCCAGATTATACAATAAACAGATTCCTTTGATACATTTATTGGGTAGAAAACCTGGGAGGGAGGTGTTCTCAGTGCTGCAGTGTAATGTTGAATTCAGCTTCACAAGGCGCATCTTTCTAGTGGGGTTTGTCTTACAAATGCTATTTGTTTCACAATTGCTTTTTTAAGCAGAAGTAAAGCTACGATATTGCTGTCATTCAAGACGCCTTCTTTGTTCAGACTGAAGGCTGTATTTCAGTACCAATCCCTGCCTCCTTTTTATTACTACTTTGTACTTCTTTGTTCAGCATCTGACATTTTCTTTCTTTTACAGAAAAACATTTTTGTTGCAAAATATAGTAGACTTACAGAAGAGATCACAAAACAAAATATACAGCTCATGAATTTTCAAAAGGTAAACACTCACACATAAGTACCACACAGCTCAGGTGAAAAGACTGCAGACCACCAAACTCTGTCCAGAAGCCACCCTATACCCTCTTCTGAGTATGCACTCATTCCTCGCACCTCCTTACAGATAACCTTTATTCTAACATTTATGGTCAACACTTCCTTAATTTTGTTCATAGTTTGCCATCTCAGCTTCCATTCCTAAACTCTATAGTGTTGCCTGTTTTTTTGAACTCTATGTAAATGGAATTATACAGTATGTGTTGCTTTGTATCTGCCTTTTTTTTTGCTGAATATATTTTTGAGATTCATCTATGTTGTGTATTGGTGTAGTTCATTCTTTTTTGTTCTTCTTTTTAGGGGGTGGAGAATATACCACATTCTCCTCCAGTAAATAGACATTGGACTTGTTCCAGTTTTTAGCTATCATGAATAATGCTCCTGTTGTACAAGTACATGCATTTCAATTGGATATATTCTTGAGTGAGAATTTTGAGGTTATGGGTAAGGTGACTATATTCTGGCTTGCTTAATTCAATTCTGGTTATACTCATTGTCCTGGCGTAATTATTTATAGGGGCTCATTTCACACTCAAAAATATCTTTGAATGATAAAATAGGACACTCTAATCATGGGGTATATTTTAAGGTTCAAATTTAAGATAATGCCAAGTGGTTTTTCAATGTGGTTATACCAATTTACATAAATTTACATACTATCAGCAATGTGAGATTTTCTGTTGCTCTTCATCTTCATCAGTACTTGTTATTTTCAGTCTTGTTAACTTTAGCTCTTCTGGTGGGTATGTAGCAGTATTTCATTATAATTTAATTTTAATTTCCTTGATTACTATTGAGATGGAGCACTTTTTATGACATTTATTGGCTGTTTGAATTTCTAATTTGTGTTTGTGCATATGTGAGAATTGTTTGAGTTCTGTCACTTTTAATTTGAATATTAAAGGACATAGTAGGTGATATGTTTAGGCTTGTTATATCACTTCATAATTGTTAGTGACTATCTCTAATTATGCTTTTTGCATAAAAAATCTATTGTGTCTGGTGTTTCTAAAGCTACATCCACTTTCTGTTGGTTATTGTTTGAACACTTTATCTTTTCCAATCATTTTACTTTCAACAATTCTGTGTCCCTATGTTTTGGATATTCTCTTGTACATATTATATTTGTGTTAATACAGTCTGTGAGTCTTTCTTTTTAATTGAAATGTGAAGGTCATTGACAAGTTAGTGTAATAACTGATATATTTGGGTTTAAAACTATTATCTTACTATGTGATTTTTGTTTTTCATGTTCCATTTTCAATTTTTTTTCCTTTTTAAATTTACTTCAGGTTATTTGATTTTTATCTCTATTCCCCCCGTGGTAGTTATATAGTCTCTTGTTATTCTATTGATAAGTAACCTAGAAATTATAACAATCATTCTTGACTTATTTTATTGTAGAAAAACAAATAAGATCTACCCTTTTAAAATTGAAATTTAAGTATATAATACCTTATTGCTGACTGTAAGTACAATTTGTACAGCAAATCTCTAGAGTTTATTCATCTTGCTTGACTAAAACTTTGTTGATTAGTAACTTCCTACTTATGCTTGCCTCCAGTCCTAAGCAACAGTTTAATTCTTTGATTATATTTATTTGACTATTTTAGATATCTGATATAAATGCAGTCATATTTTTTCTGACTGGGTTATTTTACATAGTATAATGTGTTCAAGGTGCATTCATATTGTCACATATTACAGAATTACCTTTTTGTTAAGATTGAATAGTATTCCGTTGTACGTACATAACAAATTTTGTTTATCCTTTCACCTGTCAAGAGATATATAGGTTGTTTCCACATCTTGGTTATTGTGAATAGTGCTGTAATGAACAGGCGAGTGCTAATATCCCTTTGATATTCTGATTTCAATTTTAATTTAAATAATTTTAATTTTAATTGCAAACCCTTAAGTGGGACTGCCAGATCATAGTGTAGTTCTATTTTTTCTTTTTTCTTTTTTGAGGAAACTCCATACTGTTATCCATAGTGGATACACCATTTTGCATTCCTACCAAATGTGTGCAAGAGTTTAAAATTCTCCACATTCTTGCCAATACTTGTATCTTTTGTATTTTTGTTTATAATTGCCACTTGATTGGTGTGAGGTGATATCTTATTGCAGTTTTGTTTGCCATTGCCCTGATGATTAGTGACCTTGAGAATTTTTTCATATACCTGTTGATTTGTATATGTTCTTTGGAGAAATGTCTATTTAAGACTTTAGCCCCTTTATAAATCATTACTTTTTTTGCTATTGAGTTGAGGCATTCTTTATATATTTTGGAAATCAGCCCTATTAGATCTCTGTTTTGCAAATGTTTTCTTCCATAGGTTGCGTTTTCAGTCAGTTGATTGTTTACTTTGCTGTGCAGTAACTTTCTAATTTGATAGTCTCACTTGTTTATTTTTGTTTTTGTTGGCAATGTGTTTTGTGTCCTATTGATGAAATCATCGCCAAGAGCAATGTCATAAAGTTTTCCCCTATGTTTTCTTCTAGGAATTTTAAGCTTCCAGTCTTATGTTTAAATCTTTGGCCCATTTTGTGTTATTTTTATGTGTGATATAAGATAAAGATCCAGTTTTATTTTTTTGTGTGTGGGTATCCAGTTTTCTCTATACAATTTGTTGAAAAGACTGTCCTTTGTCCACTGTGTATTTGTGGCACCATTGTCAAAGATCATTTGGCTGTATATGCATGGATTTATTTCTGTGCTCTAAGTTCTGTTCCATTGGTCTATATTTCTGATTTTATGCCAATACTATACTGTATTGATTACTGTAGCTTTGTAATATAATTGAAATTAGGACATGTGATACTCCTAGCTTAGTTCTTCCTCAAGATTGATTTAGGTAATCATGGTCTTTTGTGATTCTATATGAATTTCAGAAGTTTTTTTCTATTTTTATAAAAAGTGCCATTGGTATTTTTGATAGTAATTGCATTGAATCTGTAGATCACTTTGGGTAGAGTGGACGTTTTAACAATATTAAGTCTTTAAATCATGAATGTGGAATTTCTCTCCATTTGTGTCTTATTCAATTCTTTCATCAATGATTTGTAGTATTCACATCTAAGTATTTATTTTCCTTAAGTAAGTTTATTCATGTTTTTTGGCATATCACTGACTTATTAAAGTCTAAATTAATTGGTAGTGGTAACTTTCTCCAAGAAAACTCAAGAATCTCAAGATAGTTTAACTCTGTTTTCCTTGTTTCTGATTTATATGCTATTTTTGCCAAATATCTTAATTTTAATTAAAATACACATATTGTACATAAAACTTAACTATATATTATTCTCTTTTATACAATAAAGTTTTCTAGACACATTGAAATACTGATAGTTTTCTTCCCCTTCCCCCCAGCTTTATTGGGATATAATTGACATGTAACATTGGGTAAGTTTAAGGTATACAGTGCAGTGTGATGTTTTGATAAATGTATGCATTGCAAAAAGATTACCAGAATAAGTTAAAACCTTCATCACTTTACATAATTACCATATTTTTTTTGGTCTTGGGAACTTTTAAAATCTACTCTCTTAACAACTTCCAAATATAATATGGTATTATTAACTAGAGTCATTCTGTATATTACGTCCCCAAAATATATTCATCTTATAATTGGACATTTTATTACCTTTTTGTAGGTATATAGGAGAATGTCATTTATATATTTGACTAACTAATATCTCCTTATTTCTCCCATGCCCTAGACTCTGGTGATGACCAATTTAATCTTTTGTTTCTATGAGTTTTGAGTTGAAAAAATTTTTTTTGATATAAGTGAGATCATACAGTATTTGTCTTTTTCTTACTTATTTCACTTAGCATAGTACCATCAAGGTTCATCTAGTTTGTCACAAATGGAAGGATTTCCTTATTTTTTACAGCTGAATAATTACATTGTATGTGTGTGTTTGAGTGTGTGTATGCCACACTTTCTTTATTCATTCATCTGTCAATGGAAACTTAAATTGTTTCCATGTCTTGACTACCGTGCATAATGCAGCAATAAACATATGGGTGCATATATCTCTTTGAGATAAGTGAATTCATTTCCTTTGGATATATACCCAGAAGTGGGCTTGATGGATCACATGGTATTTCTATTTTTTATATTTTGGGAAACATCCATACATCCATACTGTTTTCTGTAGTGGCAATAACAATTTACATTCCTACCAACAGTTTAAAAGGGTTTCCTTTTTTCCACATCTTTGCCAGCACTTTTTATCTCTTGACTTTTTGATAATAGCCATCTTAACAGGTGTGAGATGATCTTATTGTGGTTTTAATTTGCATTTCCCTGATTATTAGTGATTTTGAATATCTCTTTATATACTTGCTGGCCACATGTATTTCATCTTTGGAAAATTTCTTTCCATGTCTTTTTTTCCATTTTTAAAACTGGATTATTTATTTGCTATTGAGTTGTATGAGTTTCATATATTTTGGGTATTAACACTTTAATCAGATAAATTATTTGTAAATATTTTCTCCCATTCCATGCACTGTCTTTTCTTTTCATTTTGTTGATTGTGACTTTTTTCTTTGCTGAAGCTTTTTAGTTTGATGTAGCTCCACTTGTTTGTTTTTGCTTTTATTGTATGAGCTTTTGGTGTAATATCTAAAATAAATAATTGCTAAGACCAAGGTCAGGGAGCTTTTCCTTAGGTTTTCTTCAAGGAGTTTTACAGCTTCAGTTCTTACATTTAAATCTTAAGGCCATTTCAAGTTAATTTTTGTTAGTGGTGTGAGATAGGGGCCTAATTTCATTCTGTTGATTGTGAATACCCAGTTTTCCCAGAACCATTTATTGAGGATACTATCCTTTCCCTATTTAATATTTTTGGCGCTCCTGTCAAATATATACATGGGTATATTTTTGAGATCTCTGTTCTGTTCCATTGGTGTGTGTTTGTTCTTATGTTTGTACCACACTCTTTGTTAACTTTAGCTTTGTAATATATTTTGGAATCAGAAAGTGTGATGCTTCCGGCTTTGTTGTTCTTTCTCAAGATTACTTTGGCTAGTCAAGTCTTGTGTGGTTCCCTGTGAATTTTAGGGTTGCTTTTTCTTTCTGTGAAAAATACCACTGGAATTTTGATAGAAATTGCATTTGAATCTATAGATGACCTTAGGTAGTATGGACATTTTAATGATATTCTTCTGATCCATGAACAAGGATATCTTTCCAATTTCTTTCATCAGTGTCCTGTAGTTTCCAATGTATAGTTCTTTCATCTCCTGATTTAATTTATTCCTCAGTATTTTATTGTTATTTATTTATTTGCTTTTTAAAGTGAATTGTTTTCCATATTTCTTTTTCAGATAGTTCATTGTTAGTGTATAAAATGACTGATTTTTATATGTTTATTTCATATCCTGCAACTTTACTGAATTTGTTCACTGGATCTAAAACAGGTTTTTGATGGCAACTATAGGTTTTTTTTATGTATAGGAGAATGTCATCGGTAAACAGGCAATTTTACTTATTCATTTATGATTTGGATGCCTTTTATTTATTTTTCTTGACTAATTGCTCTGTATAGGACTTCTAGTACTATGTTGAATAGGAGAGGTGAGAGTGGGTACCCTTGTCTTATTCCTGATCTTAGAGGGAAAACTTTCAACTGCTCACCAGTAAGTATGATGTTAGCTGTGGGCTTGCCGTATCTGACCTTTATTATATTGAGTTATATTCCTTGTATAACCAATATGTTGAATTTTTATCATGAAAGGTTGTTAAATTTTGTCGTATGCTTCTTGGGGATCTGTTGAGATAATTCTATGAGTTTTACCTTTCATTCTGTTAATGTGTGGTATGTCACATTTATTGATTTATGTATTTTGAATCATCCTTGCATCCCAGGGATAATTACCACTTGATCATGGTATATCAGCCTGTTACTGTGGTGGTAAATTCAGTTTGTTAGTATTTTGTTCAGAAATTTTGCATGTATATTCATCAGGGATATTAGCCTGCAGTTTTTGTTTCTTGTAGTGCTTTTTATCTGGCTTTGGTATATGGGTATTCTGGCCTCATAAATTGAATTTGGGAATGCCTTTCCTCTGCAAATTTTTGGAAGAATTTTAAGAAGAATTGGCATTAATTCTTCTTTAAATGTTTCCTAAAATGTACCCATGATGCCATCTACTCCTGGGTTTTTATTTTGTGGGAGGATTTTGATTACTTCTTCAACCTCCTTTGTCATTATTGACATGGTGGATTTTCTATTTCTTCATGTTTCAGTCTTGGTAAGTTATATGTTTACAGGAATTTATCTATTTCTTCTAGGTAATCCAATATCCATAGTAGTCTCTTGTGAGTCTTTATTTGTGTTATTGTAATGTCTTCTCTTTCATTTCTGATTTTACTTAATGAGTTTCTCTCTTTTTTTTCTTAGTCTTGCTAAAGGTTTCTCAGTTTTGATTTTTCAAAAAGCAAGCTCTTTGTTTCTTTGATCTTCTCTATTGTTTTTCTGGTCTCTAATTTATTTCCATTCGATGATCTTTGTTATTTCCTTCCTTCTGCTAACTTTGAGCATGATTTTTACTTTTCTAGTTACTTATTGTATATTTAGGTTATTATTTAACATCTTTCCTTTTTCTTAATGTAGGTCTTTATCTCAATAAAATTTCCTCTTAGAACTGTTTTTGCTGCATCTCATTAGGTTTGGTATGTTGGATTTCCATTTTTGTTTGTTTCATGAGATTTTTTTGATTTATGTTTTGATTTCTTGTATCCAATAGCTGTTCAGTTATTTAATTTCCACCTATTTGAGAATTTTCCAGTTTTCCTCCTGTTATTTTGTAGTGTCTTACCATTGTGGTCAGAAAAGATACTTAGTATGATTTCAGTATTTTTAAATTTGCTGAGACTTGTTTTGTGACCTAACTTGTGTTGTATCCTGGAGGATATTCTGTGTGCATTTGAGACAAAAGTGTATTCTTCTGCTATTGTATGGAATTTTCTGTTGATGTCTGTCAGGCTCTTTTAGCCCAAAGTATTTTTCTAGCCCAATATTTCTTTATAGATTTTTCTGTCTGGATGAGCTATCCAGTGTTAAATGTGGGGTATTGAAGCCCCATACTATTATTGTATTGTTGTCTATTTCTCCTTTCAGATGTTAGAATTTAATATGTTCCAATGCTCTGATTTAGTGTGCATAAATATTTACAATTGTTATATTCTCTTGGTTAATTGATCCCTTTACTATTATATAGTGACCTTCTTTTTCTTTTGTTAGTTTTTTACTTAAAGTCTATTTTGTTTCAGAATAGCTACCCTTGTTTTCTTTAAGTTTCTGTTTGCACAGAATACTTTTTCCATCCCTTTACTTGAAAACTACATGTGTCATGGAAATTGAAGTAAGTCTCTTCTAGGCAGCATATAGTTTGGTCTTGTTTTTCTCTCAAGTCATTCAGTCACCCCATGCCTTTTGACTGGAGAATTTAATCCATTTACATTTAAAGTAATTATTGACATTTAAGGTCTTACTAATGACAACTTATTAATTATTTTTTTGGATCTTTTGTAGTTCCTTTCTTCCCTTCTTTCTCTCTTGCTTTCTTCCTTTGTGAAATGATGATTTTCCATAGTGGTATGCTTTGATTCTCCTCTTTTTATCTTTTTTGTACCTACTGCAGGTTTTTGCTTTGTGGTTACCATAAGCCATACACAAAACATCTTATACATCTAGTAGTCTTTTTAAGCTGATAACAAAACTTTAATTGTATGCAAAAACTCTACCTTTTTGCTCCCCTGCACATTTTATGTTTTTGTCACCATTTACATCTTTTTATATTGTATATGCATTAATACATTATTTTAACTATGTATTTTTTAAAACTTTTGTGCTTTAACCTTTATACTAGAATTAAATGTTTAACACACCACCAGATTACAATATTGGAGAGTTCTGAATTTGATTGTATACCTACACTTACCAGACTTTTATATTCTGTATTTTCTCATGTTACTAATTAGTTTCCTTTCATTTCAGCTTGAAGAAATCCTTTCAGCATTTCTTATAAAGCAGGTCTATGAGTGATGAACTTCTTTAGCCTTCTGCAAAATTTTTATCTTAACTTTATTTCTGAAGGACAGCTTTGCTGGGTAGAGTATTCTTGGTTGACAATTTCACCATTTATACCATATCATTTCACTCTTTCCTGGCCTCCAAGATTTCTGCAGGGAAATCCACCAGTAGCCATATGGAGGTTCCCTTATATTGAAGGAATTTTTTTCTTTTGCTGCTTTTTAAAATTCTCTCTTTGTTTTTATTTGTAGATAGTTTTAGTATAATATGTCTTGGAGAAGGTCTTTTTATATTAAAGGTTTTGGGCAACTTATGGGCTTCATGAACTTAGATGTCTAAATCTCTTCTAAGATTTTAGAAGTTCTCAGCTAATATTTCTTTAAACATACTTTTCCTCCCTTTTCCCTCTCTTCTCATTCTGGGACTCCAGTAAAGCATAGATTGTTTATTTTAATGGTATCTCATAATTCATATAGACTTTCTTCACTCTTTTCATTCTTTATTCTTTGTTTCCCTCTGAATGGATAATTTTAAATGTTCTATCTTAAACTTCATAGATTCTTTCTTCTGCTTGACTCATCTTTTTTGCCTTTTTTTCTAGGATTCATCTTTCACATATGTTAGCTTTTCTTGCTCCCTTTATATCTCTTCTCTTATTTACCTTCCATTCTTTCTTTTAATTTGTGTCATCCTGGATAGGGTTTTTAAATGATGTTTTCCATTTCATTAGTTTATTTCCAGTTGTTAAGCTCATCCATTGCATTCCTGAATTTGATTATTAAACTATTCAGTTCTAAGATTTCTGATTCTTTTTCAAACTTTCACGTTTTAAAAATTAACTTACTTTTAACAGAAAAATTGCATGTATTTGGTATACAATGTGATATTTTGATGTATATATGCACTGTGAAATGATTACCACAATTAAACCAATTAATAAGTCCATCATCTTCCATAGTTGTCATTTGTGTATGTGTGCATGTGTGTGTGATGAAAACACTTGAGATCTACTTTCTTAGCAAATTTCATAGTAATAGAGAATAGAATGATGGTTACCAGAGGCTGGTGTGTGTGTGTGTGTGTGTGTGGTGAAATGGAGGATATTGATTAGAGGGTACAGATGGTCAGTTATAAGATTAATAAACTCTAGAGACCTAATGTACAGCAGGGTGACTGTAGTTAATAATGCTGTATAATGTCAAATTCCTCACTAAAATTTTCAAGTTGAGTGTTTATTTACGTGAGAGTATTAGGCATATTTGTGTTATACCTTTTAGCCTTTTTGTAAGTTTTACAGATCTCTTCTGTCTGTGCTGTTTCTCTCTCATGTTGTGATATTTCTTTTATGCCTGGTTTTCTTTGATGCTTTGCTGGATATATGTTTTTTTTTCTTTTGTTATCTTTATCTACAATTACATGCAGAACATTATGTTTACTAGGCTCCCCCCTTCACCAAGTACCCCCCACAATCCCCATTACAGTCACTGTCCATCAGCATAGTAAGATGCTGTAGAATCACTACTTGTCTTCTCTGTGTTGTGCAGCCCTCCCCGTGGCCCCCACGCACTATACATGCTAATCGTAATGCCCTCTTTCTTTTTTCCCTGCCCTTATCCCTCCCTTCCCACCCATCCTCCCCAGTCCCTTTCCCTTTGGTAACTGTCAGCCCATTCTTGGGTTCTGCGATTCTGCTGCTGTTTGTTCCTTCAGTTTTCCTTTGTTCTTATACTCCACATATGAGTGAAATCATTTGGATATATGTTTTTAATAAAAATTTTCAAAAATTTTGTAACAGTTTTTAGTTTTACAGGAAAATTTCAAATATACTACAGAGTGTTCCTCTATATCTCTCCTCCACTATATTATTAACATCTTAAGTTAATATGATACATCTGTTGCAATTAATGAACCAATATTAATATATTCTTATTAACTAAGGTCCATACTTTATTCCAGTTTCCTTTGTTTTACCTAATTTCCTTTTTCTGTTCCAGAACCAAATCCAGGATACCACATTACATTTAGTTATCATGTATCCTTAGATTCTTCTTGGCTGTGACAGTTTCTCAAACTTTCCTTGCTTTCATGGTCTTGACATTTTGATGAATACTGGTCAGGCATTTTGTAGAATGTCCATCATTTGGGATTTGTCTGGACTATGCTATCATCTGGCTTAGATGTAGTTACCATAAAAATGTCATACTAATTTTGAGGTAAGAAATGATTTTGCAAACAACTATTATCTGAATGAAATCAGGTCCACGAAGGGATTAGTACCGTTTCTTTGAAAGGGCCAAACTATGAATACAGGATGATGATTCACAGTGACTACTTTTGTGGGGCTCAATAACTTGTTGGACATTTTGCTAAATGATACATAGATTCCTTAAAGGTAAGTCTTAGGTCTTCATTTAGGGTATATCATTAGCCAAGAAGGTCAGTGACAAAAATTCATCTCATATGACCAAAATGAGATCTGAATATTGAAAAATACATGGTATTTAAGCATGTAGAAGATTGGTGTTACATCTGCAGATAGTGCCATTACTGGCTTCTTCCTCAATTGGAGGAGCCATTTTGGAAGCAATATATAGTCAAACCTAAGTACATCCAGTAATAATAACATAATGGCCAAAATTGGAGCAATAGATAACTGGCAAATATTCAGTATTTTTTAGAAAACCAATATTTTCTGTATTGAATCTATATATGGGAACGAAACTACTCTCTTTTGGCTGGAACTTGTATTATCCTACTAATTCTGGACCTTTTCCTGCATTATTTGGGATGACCACTTTCAAAACACTCATGCAGCATTGTTAAGCTTTTTAAAATATCACCCTCTTTTAGGGAAGTTGACTACCTGAGGAGACAAAAACTCCCTGCTAAACTTTCAAAATTATTTATGTTAAAAAAGGAATAAACAGCTTGCAGTCATACATATTGGTGTCGCGGCTTCCTGAGGTCACTGAAATAAATAAGGCAACATTTAGTGAAAGGAAAAGGGAAATCCCATATAAATGAGAACAACAGATGGCATAGAAAATGAGCAGCCAAGGCAAAAGGGAGAAACTGCAGAAATGAATGAAGGTGATTGGTATAGGCATTTCACATGTCAGGAAGCAGGCATAGAAATGGCGAGGTGATTATAGGCCAGCTTCTAAGAAAGGAGTTTCTCATAAAAGAGGATAATGGCATATGAAATTGGCGAGGGGAATTGAAAAGGAAGAAAGTGGCAATATGGTATCAACAAAGCACCAAGTTAAAATGTAGGAAAACAAGAAATGACAAGCTGAGGAGAAAACTATCTGACTGTGATGGGATCAGCCAGGGTCCCTCAAGCATTTTACTATTGTGCCTCAGCTCATTGTGACCCTCAGGAGGAATAGTGACCCTCCCATGAAACAATCAGTGTCCTGTGGTGTCTCCGATTTTTTTTTTTCATTACATGGGTTGTGACTAAAAACCTATCTCTTCTAAGGAAAGGTTCTAATTTATCAAAGATAACCAATACAAAGTAAATGACAGTGCCTATAAAGGTACGGTAGAATTTAGTTACTGCAGTAATAGCAGGTTCAGGCATTTTTTTACAATGCAGATTATAGTTCTTGAACAGGGAAGAGAATTCAGAGATGCTGTGTACCAATACATAGCATTAACTGAATTGACTGCTTAAGCTGCAGCTGCTGGAATTTTGGGCTTTCTGAGGGGATCATAAGTACTGGAGGTACTTGGTAATGTTTGCGGTTACAATGTTGTTGGTTAACAAAGCCTTAGTTCCCCATGCTCTTACTGTATACATCCTATTTTGTGAGCCATCAACTTTTGTTTTTCAACTTTTATGTCCTTCTCAATCAAGAATTAGTCAACAATGTTTATGGGATTCTTTACAAAGCATAACTGTATTAACCACCTTCATATTACAGCAGTTTACATTTGGACAACTATTTACCTATTCATTCTCTTATTTGATCCTTATTTGAACCCAGGGCAGTATGTTTGACAGATTCTATTCTACTTTATTTAAATGCAGGCTCAGAAAACTGTTCAATCACTAACACAAAGTCATGTAACTAGTGAGTAGCAGCAATTGGACTGTGCCCCATGTCTCCTGACATCTGGTCTCGTGCTCTTCCTGCCACACCAGGCTTTCATTTTTAAGCTTCTTGCTACTTTGATTCTTCATTTATTACATTTCTTTCCTCTCATCCTCTTTATATTTTCCCTATTGCTAAAATGAAAACCAAAGCCATATTTAAGATTCTTCTTTTTAGAGAGCATGGGGATAGTCCCTTGTGAGATGAGGCTGTTAAAGTTCAAATCTGAATTTACGGCTAGATAGGAGGGATAAATTACAGGATTCACATGCATTCCTCTCCGTATTTATAGACTCTGATCTCTTGGGTTGTCCTTTTTCCTCGCTTATCCTTGCTGTGGTGTATTTGTGTGTATGAAAGAAAAGAGACAGAGACAGAGGAAGAGGAAGACTGGTATTATCTTAGATATTAGAACATCTTGGGTTCCATGTCTATGAACCAGTCAGGTAGCTTATAAGTTATTAGCTACCATATATTAAATGTCAACTATGTATCAAATGTTGAGTCAGGTCTTTATATATAAAGAACAGTATGATATCCAAGTTGCAAGGACCAGTCTTCATCTTAGTAGTACTCTGACCTATAGGTGACTTCTTTGAAAAGTAGGCTATACTCTTTCTATTCATAATCTCTGTAGGGTACATTTGTAGCAACTGGGCAGTCCAGGATTTTCCTTCAGTTCTATCTACTTGCTGGCTTGTCTGAAGCCATTACTGTGCATAGGGCTGGGTCTGGATAGATCCAGTCCCCATTCTACCACGCCTGAAGGTGGTTTCCATTCCAACTTTGGAAGGTAATATTTCATATAGTTGCCAAAGACATGGAACTTGAATCCTTCATTTTTTTCCCCTGAGTAACTAAATGCCAGGCTGCATGGCCGATCTGGGTGGCACATCTCGTTGGAAAGCCAGAACAGAATGAAAACCCTGAGTATTTGAAAGACCTGGTTTTAGAAGAAAGTAGCACTGAAAGGGAGAAAGGAAGGTAGGGAAGACATTTTGATTCCATACAATATTTTAGAGAGTCAGCCTTAACTGGACAGCCTTAATTAGAGAAGGTATAAACACAGTGTGCAAATTTAGGAGAGCTAGAATTCCTTCTCCATATACAATAAGTATATGCCTAGAGTCTAACAGAACGAAGCAACATAAAACTGAAGGCCCTACCTTGTATGACATACGACCATAAGTGAGTTTGATTTAATTAAAAATCCTGAAGTTGGTATAACCAATTGAATGATATTATCATTAAATGAATCCCTTATAATACTAACTCTTGTTATATTGGGACCACCATAGCTCTCAACCCTGCTGAAAGTCAGCCTTGGGAATTACCTTCTGGCACAGTGACTCAATCTTTTAAATCTCCCCCTTTGTGACAAAGCATTATTCTTTAAGGATATATTTGAATTAAAAAAATAAAAGCCATTTACATGCAAACTTTATGAATACTATATCTGGTTGATCTGAATAAATGCCATTTTCAAGTCAGAAAAAACACTACTATTCTTGTGTGCTTATAGTGTTGAATTCTTGTCACTAAGTATATTTTTAAAACAGCATTTTGAATTGCATCACTGGAACAAGGTTTAGCTTCCCAACAGGACCATTCTTGTTTGCTGAAGATTCATTTCAGTGTATCATGGTCACACCTTGCTTCGCCTCTCTCCAAACCCCTATATTGTAAATTGTCTTTATAACTCTGTTTGGCTTTAGGCCATTTCTCCTTTCTTTCGTAGTGGTAAGCATGCATTTTCAGCTGTGAGTTTTTCTAAATGAAGCTTAACTGAAAGAAAAACCAAATTACTGTATTTTGACTTGCAGTTATGTCAGTTCTAGACAAGGGCACTATTTTCCACTGCTGGTCTTGAATTCCTGTGCTTGTCAGTATCTTCCAGGTAAGTATCCAATTTGTTAAAGGCAACAACAGCTGGCATCTGACACAATATCTAATAACAAAAAACATTATTTTAGAACATTTCCTCTTAATATAGATAAGTTTGAGAGGCATTTAGTGTACACTGAATGAGCATGTTTGGTGATAAGAAACATCAGATAGGCATGCTCAAGTTCTAGTCTCTGTGTTGGCAATCATTCAGCTAAAACACAGCACATTTCCAAGATGGTTATGACCATTTTGCAGATTTAATGGTTTATATTCTTATTCATATTTTAAAAGAAATTTTACACTTAATACAGTGTTAGTTTAAGATAGGAAACATGAAGGACACCAGTGTTAAAATTTAGCATGTCAATAAAAGAATGAAAAATAATAATATTGCATGTACCTTAAGATGTTTTTTACTAGATTGGTAAATTGCTTGCTCTCATTTGATCAAGTTCTTGTTCAGTATACTAAAAGTTTTTGAAAGGCAGATTAATGTTACAAGGAAGAAATAGACTATTAATTATATCTACTGCTTTTTCTTTCATTGGGAATGAAGACTCCATGCACAGTAAATTGTGTGGGAGAGAAAAGCTGGTGAATAAAATACCAAAACCTTGTTTCATAGGTTGTCATTTAGAAAAAGAGCAACAAACTTATAAAAATAAGCCAGTTCTTTCTTTAAATATAAAATGAAAGAGCTAAAAAAATCAGTTTTTGCCTATTTTTGATGCTATAGCATTTAGCAACACTTCAACTTTCCTTTGTATAAACATTTGGTTCGCAAATGAAAAGTAATGTATTATTTAGGAATTTATATGTTGACATTATGCTAATATTTTATAAAGTAAATTATCATTCCTTATTAAATTAATGATTATAATTAAACATTATGCTAGAAATAAATTTCATCTTAAAATATGCTAATGTAATAATCAAAATGGAGTACTTTTTTACCTAAAATATTTTCCTTACTACTTCAAAGAAACAAAAAAAATATTTGAAAATATTTACTGAATGATTTCTTAGTCAAAAAAGGATAGAGAATATTTTTCTAGAAGAAATTGTATAAGAAATCAGTCTGTTTTATTTATTTAGTGGCTGAAATCTTTTCTGTAACTGAAATAATATTAGTTTTGAGATTGATGAGGCTTCATTTTCTGAATTTGAATCTTATATCCAAGAATCAATATCTGGATTATTTCTGTTTCCAAAATGAGGGGAAGCGGGAATGGGAATCTAACTCTCTGAAGAGAACAAAGCAGGTGAGATCTTTTCACTCTGAGAAAGGAAAAAGCTTTGAGGTAATAGGAATCATGAAATAGTTGGAAAAGGGAATCAAGCAATGATTTGTGACTCACAAAATATTACACCTCGGTGGAGCCCTCTTGAGTCTCCAAAGGTCATTTTAGGATACATGGAAGGCAAACCTTCACAGAGCAGGGGACAAACTTCTGCAACTTAGTACTCTCCACTGGTGAATAAGTCAGGAAACAGTCTCAAAAGAGACTTAGATAAACATCTCATTGATAGATCTAGAATAAATGAGGAAAACAAGAAAGTTTCTCATCACTACTTTGTATTAATTCATAAAGTACTTTGTTTCATTGTATTATACATGTCTTAAGCCACTTACATTTACTGTGATTACTGATCAATTTAGATGAGATTTTACCATCTTTATGTTTTCTATTGGTCTACTTTCTCTATGCTTCTTATTTTCTCATCCTTTTTGTGCCTTCTTTTGGTTTGAGTTTTTTTTTTTAAAATCCATTTGTCCCTTCTCATTTGGAAATTACGCACTCTAGTTCTCCTGTATTGGTGATTTGCCTTAAAATTTTAGCATGCATATTTATCATACTCTGAATGTAAGTAGTATCTTTACACCACCACCAAAAAAATATAAAGGTCTTATAGCACTTCAGCTCTAATTACCCCCTCCAACCATATATACTGTTATCTACTATTTGTTATTTTTTAATCCCCATAATTAGTAATTATTATTTTTATTGTCTATGCTCATTTACATTTGCCCCACTTGTTTGCCAATTTCTTTGTTCACTAGTCCCCCATGGTCCCATAGTCCCCCATGGTGTGCTGACCTGTCATTGCAGTGAATTGGTAAATTTAAATTTGTTCTATGACAGGTGTGTATCTGGTGGTCTCTGGCTGGAGGGTACTGACTCTTGGGTGACATAGAATTGCATTTTTTCACCAGTTAAGACAAATTTCATCTTGTAAGTTTTACCAAAATGCAGCCATACTTCTGATATAATTTGCTTTCTTCCTAAGGAATATCTTTTAGACTTTGCTTTCATAGAAGTAAGTGAAAAACATAATTTTTCTTTGAAAGTTTGCTCTCATTCTTAAAAGACAGTTTTGTTACTACACAGTTATAGATTAATTTTTTTTCTTAGTGCTTTGAACATATTGTTTCACTGTCTTCTGAAGTTCATTGTTGCTGTGGAAAATCCTATTCTCAGACCAGATGTCTTTTTGTCCATTACCCGTCTCTTCTCTGGGGCTGCATGTAAGATCTTTTATCTGTCTTTGATTTTTAAAGTTTTATCACAATGTGTCCAAATGTGCTTGGGATACTTCATACTTCGCAAAGCAGAGGATGCATGTCTTTAATTCTAGAATCTCAGCTATTTTTTGAATATTGCTTCTACCATTTTCCATATCTTTCTTTCTAGAACTTCAATTAGACATATAAAAAGCCTTTCCATTTTATCATTTATATTTATGAATTTTTGTTTCATGTTTTCCTTATTTTGTCTCTATATTTTATTCTGGGTATTTGTTTCTGTTTAATCTTCAATTCATTTATTCTCTTCAGCTTTATCTAATCTGTTTAACCCATTCACTGAGTTTTAATTTCATCACATTTTAAATTCTAGATATTTTCTTTTCTTTCCTTTCATTTCTATCTGTTTTTATGTTATCATCTTGGTATCTAAAATCTAAATAAGTAGTTTCTTGTTTCTGCTCACAGACTGTAAGCATGGTTTTGCTCTGAATAAATATTGTGTGAATTTTGAGGGTCAGGGTTAAGGACCCTCATGCTTTCCTCTAGAGGGGATTTGTGTTTCTTTCTTCCAGGTGCCAAGAGTTGTTACCCATCTGAGATCTCTTTAACTTCTTGGTTTGGGGTTTCTGATGATGGTATAAATATAAACCCCAGATATAACTGAGGGAAGGCCTATTATTACTAATCTTAGGAGAGCCGTGTATCCACACCTGGAGCTATAGAAAAGAAAGAGTTTTTCTCCTGGGCTCCCATTACCATCTGGCAGATTTGTTTTTTCTAGTGTTCACTAGGGTGTGATTTCCCTTTGGGCTCCAGCAGGTATTTCAGCATAGATGCCCAATTTGCTCTTGCTCTGGCCCAAAGCCTAATCTCCATTATGTAAGGCATATGTTAATTCCCCAAATCCGGCTTTCGGGTACCTGCATAACCCCCTAGGCTAGACCTGGTTTTTGCTTTTGCTTAGGACTCTGTTTTCAGCCTCTGTCTCTCTCCATCTCTTTTATTTTACTCTGGGACCCCCACCCCACCTCTAGGTATTTCCCTTATTTCCCACAATCTCAGCAATGTATTCAAAATTGTATTTGTTATAGTTTATTTACAATGTAGGTGTTTTGAAGGAGAAGGCTTTTTGGAAAATCCATTCTTCCATACTAATGTAATCTACACTTGCATATACTAAGTATTGAATATTTATCAAATTAAAGAAATAGTGTCAGGGAAGATAAGAATTTTTCTTCTGAAATGACTCATTGAAAGGAAAGGAGCGACACACAGCAGCAATTCACCGGAGAGTTCCGCTTTATTAGGGAAAGGTGCTGGGTTATATAGGAAGGGGCATAGGGTGATTGTGGTGTTACTTCTACGGGGCTGGTGGCTGTTGGCTAGGTGCTGGGATTGGGAGGGGGGCGAGAGGTGATTGGGCTTCAGGTGGCGCCAGCGGGAACCGAGGACCCCGAAAAGAAGCCGGAAGTTTGCCATCTTACTGGTGGGGACCCTTCATTCCCCCCTTTCTCCTCTATGGGGTTGTGGACGTTGCTTTCTCTCTGGCTGCTTCCTGCTGAACAGGGGCAGAGAAGGGAGTGAGGGCTTGAGGATTGGGAGGAAAGGGTTGATAGGACTCCCCACAGTAAGGATGAGTAGATGTGGACTTCTTCAGGTTTGGAAATCAATGAAGGTTCCCTGTAACCATAGGTCGAGGACCTGTTGATTCCAATGGTGCCAAGAGGATATGGGTGTCAGGAGCCAGGCATCTGCAGCCATTGTTTCCAGGAACAGTTTCCAGTGGAGAGAGGGGTCCATCTCAGCATGTGGTGAGGAGGTCACGTGAGGGTGAGGGATCTTCTGTGGCCAGAAGCTGGTAGTTCCTGAGTAAAAGCTGGTTGAAAGCTTAATTAGAGATTTTTCTGACTTGGGATTTGATGAACTTTATTATACAGGGTAAGAAGAGACAGGCGAGAAGAATGATTATTATGGGGCCTGCAATGGGCCAGAGCCAGGTGAGGAGGAGGTTTGTTAGTATTGAAGAGAATGGGTTGGAATTGGAAGCAGAGTGGAGGCTGGAGGCAAGGTCGGTGAGTTTGGTGATGTCAGTTTCTACAATGCCGGATTCGTTGATGTAATAGCAGCACTCTTCCCGGAGGAAGACGTAGGTGCCGCCCTTCTCGGCTGTAAGCAGATCTAGGGCCCGCCGGTTTTGAAGGGTGACTTTAGCTAGCGAAGTGACCTGTCTTTGGAGAGGCTAGGGAATCAGCGGTGGATGTCAGGGCTCCCTCAGGTTTGGCGTTGAGATCTCTAACTGCCCATAGAGAGTGACTCAAGGCTCCTCCCGAAAACCCTGCCCCAATGGCTGAGGTGATCAAAGAGATACCGACCATGATGGGAAGGAAAGCAGCCCTTTTTGTGCACGAGGGCAAGGGAGGTTGGAGCTCAAGGAATTCTGCCATGCTGTAAAGTGTAAACTGTGGGATTAGGGTGACGAGAATGCAGGATGTATCGGAGTTGAGAGGCACTGAGTTGAAAAGACTGCCATTACACCAAAAGAAGTGTCCCGGTTGTGTAAAAGTCTTAAAGCCGGAGGTAGGGGTGTAGATAGAGAGGCAGTGAAGTGCACTGGAGGGGGGTGGAGTTGGGCCTACACAGTGGTGGATGGTGAGATTATCTGCATATTCTGGTTCCCATAGGGGTATGTCTGCCAGGGGGCAGAGTGGTTGTCTTTCTGCATGGAAGGAGTAGTTGGAAATATTAAGGGGCACGGCAGCCAGCAGTGGGCGCTGTAGTGATGCGCACAAGAAACAATTGGCTGTGTTAAGGGTGTGGTTGAGAAAGATGGTGGTGTCCTGAATGAGCTGTAGTGAAGAGTAGGAGAAATGGGAAGAGGGGTGGGGATAAGAAGATGAAGAGGCACTATCAAGAGTTTGGATAATGACTTTTTCGGAATGTCTGCTATCTGATGCAACTTGAGAGATCTGGGAATGAGAGGGAACATACTTTTGAGAGATATGAAGGGTACCGTGGGGGGTCGAGGACCCCCCGTAGTAAACTGAGGCTGTGACTCTGGCAGCTCGAGAGTCCCAGGGATCTGGGATTGATAAGGAGAATGAGCCGTTGGGATATTTCATGAAACGGTTGGAGGAGTAATACTGTGGGTACTGGAAGTTACCCATGTAGTGAATGGCACAAGACCAGTAGGGACATCCCCCGTAGGTGTCTGGTCATTGACTGCAATAGGCTTGTTTTTGGTCATAGAGGAAGCAGAGGTAGGGAGAATAAGGGTAGCTGCTAGTGAACACTTCGGTGGAGGGAGGAAAGTGGAGGTATAAAGGCTCAGAGCAGCTTTTCAGAGGGCAGTCTGGTGTGGCAATGAGGGCAGTAACTTTTGTTTGATGCTGTGTGTAAGTCTGTCTGACTTTGAATCGCCATACAAAGGAGGGTGGGGTGGTGGGGAAGACCATAGGAATGAGGGGAAAAAAAGCGAGAGCGCAGTAAAGGAGGAAAAAGTCATGATTCGGGTATGGATGGCAAAGGGGGTGAACGGGATTTTGGAGGAAAGAGGACAGTAAGGTCAGGAGTCTGGAGGGAGGGAGAGTCTGTAAACTTTTGTAGGTTAAGAGATCTTTTAGGTGATGTGGGGACAGAATGGTAAGGGGCGCCCTGAATGTCAATCTATGTATGAGCTGCCTTCTGCAAGAGCTGTCTAGTGGCTAATGCTCGTAGGCAGGGGGCCCATCTCTGAAATGTGGGCTCTAATTGCTTGGAGAGATAAGCCACTGGGGCAAAGGATGGGCCATAATATTGGCCTAGGACTCCTAGAGCTTGACTGGACCTCTCATGAATGTATAATGAGAAGGGCTTCAACAAATCAGGGAGATGGAGAGCTGGAGCTTCTACAAGGGCTTGGCGGAGCTTAATGAAGGAGTGTCGGGGTGAGGAGGATAATGGTTTTTTAGGGGGGCTCTTGCTGAGGTCGTATAGTGGTCTTGCCAACAGGGTGCAGGGAGAAGTTAGGGATGTATGCTCTAAAATATCTAGCCAGGCCTAGAAAGGAAAGGATTTCTGTCTTGGTTTTAGGAATGGGCAGGTCAGAGAGGAGCCGTTTTCTGTCTAAGGTAATGGACTTTCTTTGTTGAGATAGAAGGAATCTGAGGTAAGTGACAGGAGGGGAAGAGATTTGAGCTTTGACGGGGGATACTCGGTAACCTCTGGAAGCTAGAAGGTTAAGTAGGGAGGCAGTGTCAGGTTCAGACTGTTCCCACGAGGGACTGCAGAGTAGAAGATTGTCCATGTATTGTAATAAGGTGGACTTGGAGTGATCATGATGAAACTGTTTGAGGTCCTGACCTAGGACCTGTCTAAAAATATGGGGACTATCTCAGAAGCTTTGTGGCAAAACTGTCCAAGTGAGTTGTTCAGAATGTCTTGTGTATGGGTCTGTCCAGGTGAAGATGAAAAAATCTTGGGAGCAGGAGTCTAGAGGGATAGAAAAATGGGTCCTTGAGATCTAGGACTGAGAAGTGGGATGCTGAGGCAGGGATCTGCGATAAAAGGCTGTATGGATTTGGAACTAAGGGATGGATAGGGACAACGGCTATGTTGATGAGGCTTGGACAAGGCGGAAAGATCCGTTGGTTTTTTTAACAGCTAATATGGGGGTATTAAATGGGGAGTGAGTGGGTCTGAGGTAATTTATGTTTAAGAGATCTTGAATGATGGGTTGGAGGCCTATGAGGGCTGAAGTGGTTAGGGGGTATTGGGTCTGACAGATATACTGAGAGGGGTCACATAATTTGATAGAGGCAGGGGGACATAGGGCCACAAAGGGGCTTGTAATGTCCCAAGCTTTGGGATTTACAGGGTGTATGAGGGCGGAACCGGAGCTTTCATTGGGTAGAGGGGGGTCATTGGCTATGAGGGCCATCAGAAAGGGAGTACTGGGGGCTGTGGGAGTGGATATAGTTATGGAAACGTGGAGGAGGGAAAGGATGTCCCATCTTAGTAAAGGGATGGGACACTTGGGCATAACCAGGAAGGAGTGGGAGAAAGGTATGGGATTGTCTAGGATTGTGCATAAAAGGGGGGGGTTTGAATGGGAAAATCTGTTTACCTCCTACCCCGACTATAGGAGTAATGGCTGGCGTGGTAGGGCCCCAGTATTCTCGCAAGACTGAGAAGGTGGCTCCTGTATCTAGGAGGAAGGAGATGGGGCAACCGTCTACTGTTAAAGCAACCCTGGGCTCCTGTTTGGTGATGGAAATGGTCGGGCGAGAAGCCCCTGGGCCCCATCAATCTTCTTCTGCCAGCCCCACTACGGCAGGCTTAGGATGGGGGTTGTTCGTCCAGCCTCCCCTTCGGGTGGTTC
Source organism: Manis javanica (assembly GCF_040802235.1). Classification (NCBI taxonomy): domain Eukaryota; kingdom Metazoa; phylum Chordata; class Mammalia; order Pholidota; family Manidae; genus Manis; species Manis javanica. Next base: position 113,544,177 of record NC_133174.1, read on the forward strand.
AGCAATCAGACCCCCAGTGGCTCATTTTGTGGCATCTGGGGCATGGGATGGTAGGAGATCTGGGGGAGGGTCACGCCCTTGACCAATGTCCCTCTTTTCCACACTTGAAACAAGCTCCTGGGGGGGGGGCTTGTTTGTAGAGGGGCGCCCAGGTTGTGGTTTTATCAGCTGGGCCAACATCTAGAAATTGGCCTGATCAGCCTTTTGTTTATGGCATTCTTTCTCCTCCTCCCGGTTATGGAAGACTTTAAAGACCACTGTTAGGATCTCAGTCTGTGGGGTAGTGGGGCCCTGTTCTAACTTCTTGAGTTTAGCTTTAATGTCGGGGTAGCTTTGAGCTAGGAAGTATGTCATAAGGACATGTCTTCTTTCAGGTGTTTCTGGGTCCAGGCTGGTATACTGTAATAGGGCTGGAGTGAGTCTGTCTAAGAACTCGGAGGGGATTTCGTCTCTCTTTTGAATTATGTCTTGGAGCTTTTGAAAATTGACTACTTTACGAGCTGCCTTTTTCAGACCTGGTATTAAGCAGGAGGCAAAAATATCTTGAGAGTGGAGACCTACGGAGGTGTTATAATCCCAGTGTGGGTCTTGTTTGGGGACAGCAGTGGGGCCAGGGGGATAGGTGGGGTCAGTCTTGTGGGTTTCGGTAGTGTGCATTTGGGCTAAGTCCCAAACTCGTCTACGCTCTTCAGGGAGGAGAGTATTGGCCAGGAGCATGAAAATGTCATGATGCATGAGGCTGTAATACTGGAGGGTCCATTGAAACTCCCTGATGTATGTCATGGGATCAGTGGAAAAGGAACTTAGGCGTTTCTCTAGTTGGGCTAAATCTCCTAAGGAGAAAGGGATGTGAACACGCACGATGCCTTCGGATCCTGCTACCTCCCGGAGGGGGGCGATAATTTTGGGAGGCTCTTGGGACCGAGTCTGAGGGGGACTGAAGGGTTCTGGCTCAGTCTGTGGGGGAGTGACGCGGTCTAGCCGTGCCTAGTCGAGCAGGTCCTGAGGTGCAGAAAGGGGGCAAAGAAAATAAAGAAAGATAGAATCAGACCCACGTGTTGCCAGCCTGCAGCCCAGCTGCTTGCCTCTGCTGCTTTAGTTGGGCTTGAACTCATGACTCATGAGATTAAGAGTCCCATGCTCTACTAACTGAACTACAGCAGGGCTCCAGTTAATTGCTTATGGAATGCTTAAACAGAATGTTCTTTGTTCTCCATTCTTGCCACATCCACAAGTGGGGGAAGGGCATATTTAGAAGCAGGGGCGGTGTTTCTACACATCTTCAAGGTCTCCCTATTTTCAGAGTGAGGAGTCTTGGCAAGATATGTTTTTGTGGACAGATAACTTCCAAGGACTGCACCGGTTGTTCTCTAGCTTGTGCTTTCCCATGCTGCGTTCAGACATGGGGGGAGGTGCTTTCCCATTCTCTCTACAAACATGTGAGAAGACAAAGGCGGTCCCTAACAGGGGAGAAACAGGTGATGAGGGCAAAGATGGAGGAGGCCCCTGGGACCTAGTTAAAGGGGGGCTGAAAGGCTCAGGCTTAATTTGCAGGGAATGAAGGTGGAGGAGGTGAGATGGGGGAGGAGATGGTTGGGGAGGAAGGGAGAAGGGCTGTTGTAGGAGAAGAAGGGGAAGGGAGTGAACGGGAGGCTTCTGCGGGGGCGGGGGCTTCCAGGCTAGGAGAACTTGGGAGGGGGCGGGGGGAGGAGGAGGCGGAAAGCTTCCATATAGGGAATCTCCTTCCATTTTTTCAGGTGCTGGCAGTAGTTAAAAAGATAGCGAGTGATGTTAGGATCAAGGTTCCCCCTGCGGGCCATTGGTTGTTATTGTCTAGGGGGTATGTCGGCCAATCTTGGGAGCAATATTTATGGAGAAGTTTTGGTTTTATATCAGGCATCAGGGAGAGGGTAGCCAGATGCTTAAGTAGGCATTCAAGAGGTGAACTTTCAGGGAGGGATGAGGAGGCTCCCATGGCTAAAGGACAGAGAAGGAGACAAACAGCGGAAGACGAACGGAGATCCTCGGACTGGAGGTAGACTGCAAGGAGACAAAGGGCGTCCCCGATGATCCTTGGTGGTCTGCGGAAACTCGTATACGAGTCGGAATTTCTTAGGAAGTGTGGGTCGTCACCCAGACTTCCCTAAGAAGGCAGAGTGCCGGAGTCACGAGGTACCTAGCGCTAGGCGTTTTCGGCGGACGGAGCAGAAGGAGGAGGGGGGGAAAAAGGGAGCGTTCTCATCCACAAAGGAGTCACTTCATTTATGGCTGTTGGAGGGGGGCCTGAGGGTCCGCCGCAGCCGTGAAAGCCTGAGGCGGGGAGAGTTCCCTCCTCGTCCCCGAGCATCAGGGCCTTGCTGGACGATCACAGTCAATGGCACTGCGATATCTCGGGGAAGAGTGGCCCACTCCCGGGGGAAAACTTACCTAAAGGCCAGAGAGGAGTGGTGAGTGTGATGAGCCAGCACCGGAAAAAGAGGATGAGGGCAAGCTGCTGCTGGTGTCAGGGGGAAGACGGGGCCCAGTTGTGGTGTCCCGTCTCCCGGGTTTCGGCACCAATAAAAGGAAAGGAGCGACACACAGCAGCAATTCACCGGAGAGTTCCGCTTTATTAGGGAAAGGTGCTGGGTTATATAGGAAGGGGCATAGGGTGATTGTGGTGTTACTTCTACAGGGCTGGTGGCTGTTGGCTAGGTGCTGGGATTGGGAGGGCGGCAAGAGGTGATTGGGCTTCAGGTGGCACCGGCGGGAACCGAGGACCCCGAAAAGAAGCCGGAAGTTTGCCATCTTACTGGTAGGGACCCTTCACTCATAGAGCTCTGTACCAGAATCCTGGGATGGATGTTCCCAGGGTAGAAATAGTTATTTTTTCCCAGTATTTTCCCCTGGAATGCTTACTTTTATCTACTTTTTCTCTATATCCTCCTCATTGCCATAGATTTAGTAAGAAATGTTGTGTACAGTTTTAAAATACTTATCAGTGTATGGAATTATTTGGAGTAGAATAAGAATGGGGAAAAAACTTACTCTCCCTAACTTCAAAATAGGGCTTCTTTTTAATATGTATTTTTTCATTCTTTATATATATTTTTTTTACTTTTTGAAAAGAAACCAAGTAAAAGGAAGTGCATAGCAGCAGCCAGAAACAAGTCCTGAGAAACCAAAGCTACAATAACTAGGAACATCTGTGTCAATTTTTCAGTGATTGTGAAAACAGGCCAGGATTCTTTCAGAAAGCATGAGCTATACTTGGTACCAGGTATGGTGGTGCATAAATTTTTTTTGGCATTAAGAAACTTTATCATTGCTTATGAGATTTCATGACAGTTCTCTTCCTTCCATAAAACCTGTGAGAAAGAAAAACATGTTCTGACTGCTGTCTGCTTATTGCTACATGGTGCTCAACAGGTAGAACTGGGTGTTCTGTTGACTGTAAATGGATTTCTCAGAACACCAACATCAGACAGGTTTGCTCTGTGACCATGAGGGAGCAAGACAAAACAAGCCCACTTTGTCATTATGTTTTAGTATAGACAAAACCAACCATACTTTCCAAACTACAAAAATGACCAAATATCGCTTATCCTGGTGGAAGAGTGGCTGATACTTCCTCACCAATTACAGTTTTGCTACCATTGCATTCCTTGCCCCTCTTCCATAAGAACTGAGCTGCAATCATGGAATTACCCAATTCCTGAGATAGCCTAATCCCTAGAAAAACTGTGATACCTAAACCCTATCCTAGAGATCCTCTAGCAAGTTCCTTTCACTGAAATGCTCCCATAGTCCCCCATGGTGTGCTGACCTGTCATTGCAGTGAATTGGTAAATTTAAATTTGTTCTATGACAGGTGTGTATCTGGTGGTCTCTGGCTGGAGGGTACTGACTCTTGGGTGACATAGAATTGCATTTTTTCACCAGTTAAGACAAATTTCATCTTGTAAGTTTTACCAAAATTTGTCAACAGGCTTTGAGAGCACTGGTTTCAAGGAGCATGGATATGAACTTTCTCATGACTTATTGCTACTAATGGTGTACGGTATGGACATAGAATGGCATTGTATCAGAAAAAAAGAAAAGAATAGGGAAAAGGTTAGACTTAGATAGGACTTGGACTTTTTGGGAGATTTAATTGATACCATGTTGGTGACACTCCTAGCTGACATTAATTCTCTAGCCTGGTTTTCCATTAGCATTATGGCAAAATTCAGTTGCTGATTTTTATCCATGCCCACTCTACCTCATTTCCAATGAATGAGGACAACCACTTTAGAATCATTTAGTTCTCTGTAAAGCAGAAGAGAAATTAGAATTACACATTTGTCTTTTAAGTTTCTAGAAGCATAATCTCATGAGTCAGGTGAAACCAGTTTAATGTAAATTTGGAGTGTAACAAAATATGGTTTGTGAACCTTTCAGAAGAAGAAGGAAGTTTGATATGCTGAGATATACAGCAAAGGGGCTGGGGGAAGTCTGGGTTTATTTCCCACACTCAGAGCATTCGGCCTAGATTTGTGAAAATGTTAAGAATGATGAATGAGCTGTAAATAGAAGATTTCTCTGACTGAGCCATAAACAGCCATAAATGGATTAGACTGAACAGCTGGGAGCAAAATTGTGGGCATTATGCAAGCACACAGGACCTGCTGAGGACTGTAACTAGCATCCCACCCTATTGATTAGCTGTTCCATGGACCATAATAAAACTATCACGGTTAATTGCTAGAAAGAAGCACACACCCAGAAACAGGCAAGTTAAGGTGTCAGCCCTCCAGCTTATTGCTCAAAGGCAGCATAATTTGTATTTCATTGCAGCACTTTCACTTGAGAATCTGCAGGGTTCAATCAGATACTGCTCTCCCCGCTCCCCCACCACACACACACACCTTTTCGAGTGTAGGAACATTTGATGACATTTTGTTGCCTACTAGTTATGGTTCAGTGACTTTTCTAGCTAGGCCTATTCTGATTTGTAAGCATTCCAAAGGAAAAGTGCAGGTGTTTACAGTGCAGTGCAGTCTGGCCGATACCAAAGGGTGTTTTTCAATATCAGGCCACCAATTTTTTCCACCAGGTCAACTCGACTCCTTTAATTTTTTTACACATTTTTACTCACAAAGAAGCCATAAGAGGGGCAGTCCCAATCCCATAAGCCATATAGTTACAAGAGGGGAGATGAGATCTTCATTATTATTATTTACACCAAGAGAAAGTGACAAGTGTTTGGTAAGGGACTTTGTGGAATTTCTCCTCCATTTAAGACTCACAGCATGTAGGATAGAGAATGTTCTGGTTTATGTCATATAATGTTATAGAAAGGGCTAATTAATGGGCTGTTTAGTTTTGTATTCTATCATAGTTATCCTGTTTGAAAAGGTTCTACATCTTTTGAGGCTTTATTGTATAATAGGAAATATGAGGACTATTGGCTATTTCCCTTTAATAATTTTACCCTAGAGTGAAGTGTCTGTGTACGTGCTGCTATCATAGAGCACACAGGTTGGTATGGAAGGAAATGGGTGTGTCTTGCCAGTATGAACTGTGCTGTGAAGGAAACTTCTTTCTAGGTGCCATGCATATCTATACTTGGTTTCCTGCCATATATTGGAATACACTTTTACTTCTGCTTTATTTCCAGGGTTTCTTCACTTGGCAGCCCAAAGCACCATTCATTTTTCTTTTCTTTCTTTTTTCTTTTTTTGGTTCCTGCATATGGCCATCGATAGCCTTGACCATGTTTTCCTTTGCATCAGGGTACAGGAGAGAAGTTGCGTGCTGATGGGGTATAGCTTTTCTGCACATACCACTCAGCATGCCTGGCAATCAGATTTGCAGCTCTGTCCTCTTGGTGCCCTAGTCTCACCACTGAACCATGAATCTGGGTTTACACACAATAATCTGTGTTTCATTCAATATGTTGGTATGTATTTATTGATCACGTAGAGCATCTACTATGTGTCATATAGATTGGCACTGACAGGCAGTGGACACATTATGGGACTCATTACCTGACCACTTTTAGTTTTATTTAAGGTGCTAAAGTCAACCACCACACATTTGTTTCTTTCCAGGGTACCATGATGTATATACCCATTAGGGTTTTTGTTTTAGGTCTTTTTGTGAAGTAAAACATGAACCTTGCAAAAAAAATGGCGTGTACCTCTTAGAACCATAGGGATGGGACAGGATGCAGAGGTAACAGCCTCAGGGAAAGAGCTTTTGACAAACTGCACTTTTGGAGTTCATAGCTCTCGCTTTCTAAATAGGCCTATGAAGAGTCAGTCCCTTAAATGAAGAATCCCCCCAGATCACGGTACTGCCTAGCTCTTTGATTAAGAGTAAATCTAATTGTTGGCCTGACTGCTCTGAACAGCTGTTGGAGGCTTACTCCTTTCCTCCCAAACAACTCTGTAGTGGACTGAATTGTGCCTCCCAAAACATATGTCCACGTCCTAACTTCAGGCAACTATGAATTTGGAAATAGGGTCTTCGCAGATGGAATTAAATTAAAGAGCTTGGGGTGAGATCGTCCAGGACTTAGGGTGGGCCCTAAATCCAATGACTTGTGTTCTTATAGGAGAAAAGAGACAGAGCTCTGAGATACAGAGAGACAGAGGGAAAGGCTAGGTGAAGATGGAGGCAGAGATTAACATGAGGCAGCTACAAGCCAGGAAGGTCAAGGGATGCTGGCAGCAAGCAGAAGCTACGAGGCCAGGAATGGATTCTTTCACAGAGACCCCAAAAAGAACCAACCCTGCTATCACCTTGATTTTAGATTTATGCCTTTCAGAACTGTGAGAGGATACATTTCTGTCATTTTAAGCCACCTAGTTGTGGTAATTTGTTATGGTAGCCCTAGGAAACCAATGCAAATGTCCACTCTTTAGTCTATACAGAATTCCCCTGGGATGTGTTGGGCAAAAATGGAGTGGGTTTATTGCCTTTGGTCAATCGACCATTATTAGTTTTTTCCTGTGCTGAAGAAATCTGATGCTATTCTCTTATACTCTAAACTCTACTGGCAACCTAATTATTATACAGTTTTGATTGGATACAAGCATATCACAACAATGGTTTTTCCTTCCTTCTACCTGGTATCACTGTCAATCTTAGAAGCATAAAGCGCCATATATTCTGGGTATGATAACACCTTTCTGAAGTGCCTTTCCTCTTCTATATATGCCATGTATATTCAGAAGTTTTCCTTACAGGATCTCTTTTTCAAAATATATACTTGTAGACTTCAGATATTTAGTGAAATTATTTCTCCCAGCTGATCGACTAGTCTTGGAATTGGTAAGTCAACTCTAAATCATCTTTTTCATACAGGCTGTGATATTTTGTTATAGGAAGTTTCTTCCTTCTCAGTCCTTTGATGACTTTTCTTTTTCTGGGGCACTGATTAGAGGAAAATCGTTTAATAGTTATGAGTACACCTTTTCCCTTTGCTGTGGCCTTCTTATTTATGTGTTTCTCAGAGAGGGTGGGCTTAATTCTCAATGGTTCTCAGATGTCTCTCTTTTGCTTCTCATCTAAACTTGGTATACTCTCCACTCAAAGGAGAGCAAGAAACATTTCTAGTGTATTATCATTTGGGTCCAAATTTTGGCTCATTCTGGAGAGATGTGGTATGAAGTAAAATGTTCCCTCCTGAGTATTCTTCCCACTGTTCCCTAACGGCCAAGCATGCTGACCCTCAGGGTGGGAATGGGGGCACATGCATTCTTAGCTAATTGTCAGATCATGAGCTTGTAGCTTTCCCAGCCCCTTCCATCTAACTTAAGTTTTATCCTGCCAGGCTGCTCATAATGGGGGTGAGGCTTTTATCCCCTCCACCTCAGAGCCTTAGGGGCAGGTCTTATCTAGAGTGTCTTCTCATAGTATGACAATGTACTGGACTCTCTCTTTGATATTAACATAGAGGAAATGTGTTGGGGAATTTGGAGAAAGACATTTATGCTAATTAGGAAAGGCCCATCAGCAACAGTGGTACAATAGGCTTAATAGTCTTTTCAGTTTGTGGTGGGAGACTGAAAGTTTGAAAGGTATATTTTGATCAGAATAGGGAGGACCCTAAAAATCAGGCAGAGGAATTTAGAAGTTTTAGTATAAATGTGTTTATCCATATTATGTATCCTGCCCAAAACTTTCCAAAAAGAATATAGGTAAACACACATAATAGGGCAATAAAAACACATTTTTTTGGAAAAGAGATCAAGAGATAGTTAAAACTGCTGCCCCTTTCTGTCCTAACCCCTGCTCTAACAATCATGATCTTGCATCTCTGTATTATTCTCATCTATAGCCTGAACCACCATTTGGACATGCTACATACTTATATGTTATTTTATTATCCTACCTTCTAATTTGAATTTGAGTGGCATTAGAGTCAGTATTTTTGTCTGTTCTCTGTGTTATCCTTTCTATCTAGAATGCTGCTGGATAACAGTAGATGTTGGAAAATGACTTGTTCTTGAATAAATAACTATGGTAGCAACCAGGAAGGGAATTGCTCTAGATTATTGAGTTGTGACACTAGGCAACAGTCTGAAGGTGCTGATAGTGGTGATGGTGGCTAGAGTGGGTGAAGCCACCAAAGGGGCACTTGAAGCAATTCTGTCCTGTCATGAGCAAACATGGCCTGGTCCGGGATGATAGGAGGAATAAATGGAGGGAAGGAGAATCCAGGATACATGATGTGATCCTATCCTCATTTTCTGCAAAATTACTCCTATTTCCACTACTCTTCCTGCTCAAGGGGATAGAAGAGAAGGTGAGCATAATTTGCTCAGAATAGTTTCCACAACCTGCCTTCAGTGGTATGTTGAACAAGATGATCTTTTATAAATCCTTTTCAGGAGTATGATGCCCCAATGCTGTGATTTCACCACCTCCAACTTCCAAGCAAAGCATGCTTCCCTGAAGCAAGAGGGATTGTAAGAGCATTTCTGACAGACAAACAGACTATCAGTAAAGTTGGGTGACTGTGATTCTGGTGCTGCGGATACAGCGGGCATTGGTGTTTGTACGGCTGATGCTTTGGGGCAGTTTAGAGATGTGCCACCCTTCTCTCTCTTACTAGCAGATTAACAGTGGTAAGTCATGCAACAAATAGGGCCACTGTGAACAGGCCAAAGGCAACAGTTGGGGATTTTGCCAGAAGGCTCATGAGAAATGAACAAATCCATTTACAGCTGAGAGCTCAATGCTGTTGAATTTTCTTGTTCTCATTTCCCCAGCCAGTGCCTATTACCACTGGGTTGACATTCCTGAGTTAGAGAAAGAGCTTTCCTGGAATTGGAAATATCTACATTTGCCTCTCTTCAGGAGAAAATTTTCATGTATTGAAGAAATGTTTTCTACGTGTCCCCTGAGTTGTTGATAATTGTTATTAACAGAACCTCTATCATTCTCCCTGGCTGACCTACAGAGCAAAAGAATAAAAATCTTAAAGAAGTGGAATTAATAACTCCATCGCAATGCATCATAGAGATAAGCCAGTAATTGCAAGGTCAGATGGGCATACACAGATGGATTGTTGGCTGGTTATACTATAATGAAAGAGCAGACCTTTTACATAAATTTATGAATAATGTTTCTCATAAAGACAGGAGATTGATTATCTCAGAAAAGCTTCCCCCTGAACCCGAGACCATCAGCAATCACAATAATGAAATATTAATAACAAGTTTGAGAATCTATCAGGAGTAAATTTCATAACCCACTATAATGAGCTTCTTGTTTCTAATTTTGGAGGGGAGCTAAATTAAATATTACTGAAGGCAGAAACAGAAGAATGTGTTTTGAACTGGGCAACAAATCAGGATTATTTCGTCATAAAGAGCAGATTTGAAGAGGTAGAAGGTGAGATAGAACAATAGGAAGGTCAGCTGATCCTCCTATTTTCACGTTTACTTCTATTTCCCTGTGCAGTTTTATTTATTTCCCATTTAGAAATGACTACATTAGTTAATCTCATTTTAGGGAAAAACAGTCTTTGGATGCCTTTTTTTTCTGGTAAGCAAAGTGTCTAATTATACCTTTATATTGTAAGAGCTTGAAGAATGATATTTGTTGGTTCCCCAGCAACCATAGGAACTCTGGAATTTCAGCTAGAGATCAAAACTAGAATCCTTAACATGGAAATAAGTAAGATGCTTAATAGTAAAAATACTGCATATGGAAATTTTGAAAAATGACCAGAAAAAAAGGGAAATGATTTTATCAGTATGTCTTTATTTTTCTGCTCAATATAAAGCTATGTGGGTAGCACCAAGCACAAATCCAATTTTCAACTGCTATGTTTAGCATCCACATTAAGGTTACCTTCTTTGTGGTTATAATTGCTCATATTGAGATACCTGAATGTATCAGTACTACATAGCTATATTTTTTCAGGTATTAAAAAGGATGGGTGTCACCTCAATACAAATCAAAAGCACATAATTTAGGTCTAGCGTGTATGTTGCTGTTTTCACATATGTTGATGTTCATGATCTTTCTTACTTTAAGCTGTGTCTCCTACACTGGGGCTTGGCTCAGTTGGATACACTCTTTCTCAGTCCTCTCTTTCCCATTTGTGATCAAAAGCATTCATCAAAAGGCAGTTGGGAATGTTCTAACATTAGACTGTGGTGATGGTTGCATGACTCTGCGAATATACTAAAAACCACTGAACTGTATACTTTAAAAGGGAGAATTTTATGGCAAGTGAAATATGTCTTACTAGAGCTGTTATCTTTTTTTAAAAAAGCAGTTGGGTCCTTCAGCCCCCACAGCCCTTATTCCCCTTTGTCTACTCAGCACTGCCTCCAAGGTAAAAGCATCTTGTGACTGGCCTCAGGGCAGCTCTCAGACCCCTCATGAATCAGATTGCCAAAAAGAGAAGCACTACATTAGGCTGATACCAGTCCACAAGTTCTGTCAAAATTAAGCCCACTGGAAGAGATCTAGAGACACTGGTGGCACGATGAGTTTGAGATGCAATGGTCAGGTCTTGCTGCCCAACACTGGTTATAGAACCAATATTCAAACTGAGCACATGCTGCCCAGAGGCTTCTGGAAGTCCCTGTGCACAAAGTCAAGAAGCCAAGACTGCTGCTGCTCGTGAGCAGCAAATCTTCCTACAGTGCGATGACACAGGATGTTTCTCCCCACAAAATCAAAGTCCTGGTACAGAGAGAAGTTTATCTGGCCGTTGGGTTCATCAGAGCAATACTAGACTGTGGATTGAAGAAAATGAATAACATCTCTCATTGAATAATTTATTTATATAGATAGTACTATAAATTCCCAAATAATATAAATTCCAAATACATTTTATGTAGTGATTAAATTCAGGACTTGGTGGACAGAATTTTGTCCTGTGTGTTATAGTTCCCATATTCATAAATGTTCTTTACTGTTTATACCTAATGTTCTAGTTACTATTACTTTCAAAATATCTTCTTAAAAAATTTCATGATATGTGGGTTGACCCTCATTGATAATGTGACCATCTGAATGAGATTAACCGAATGAGATAAACCAGATCTCACAATTCCCAACCCATTTGTTATTCAACTGCATATTTTGTAAATGCCTAGTTAATATAACACCAGGTGGCAGGTCCTTTGGAGAACTTAGAGATGAGTAAGATAGGATTCCTGCCATAAAGGCAAAATTTCTGGATAATTTTAATGTAAGTCAGAATCAAACAAATGCACAGTAGAGGAGGTAAACCATACCTTGGGGTTTCAAAGAATCATAGCTGGTTGAGAATATCAGGAAGTGTATGAAGAAATAAGTAGCATTTCTGGTTAATCTTGAAAGATAAGTTATACTTTGACAGATGGAAATAAGGTAGAGAAAACTTTCCAGATACAGCGAGCTACAAAAGTTAAGGCACACAGTTGGGAAAGAAGTAAAAGTGGGACTCACTAAATGCAATTGGATATTTAAAAATGGTTGATTAGTTGGCAGTAAGCATATGATACATGTGAGGTGTTGTGTTGGCACTATAGAAGATCTAAAGGGTTATAAAATTCTATGCTTGGTCAAACCAGACCTCCAGGTGGCGATTTATCAAGATACCTCTATTTCCTTAGTCTTTTGCTGGAGCCAGTCCTTCTGTCCAGCTCGTGTTTTAATGTTCTGCCCTCTGCTGTTATCAAAGCAAGTGATAAGAAAAAAGCTAAAGGAAGCTGTGGAAGTACTCTTAAAGTTATCATTCTTTATATTACTGAGTGGTTCTTATGATCCCCATTTGAGCAATGGGGAATTCTAGAATTAGAATGGACCTCTAGTGGAAGCTTTGTTGCACCTGAAAAATTAGTATGAATTATTCTTTTTGAGGGTTAAATCCACCTTCCTCTTTGCTTTGGCTAGCAGGAAGTTCATATCCAAATCTGAGGCTCCGTTACAGCAATTAGATTTTACTTTATAGTCTACATAGAAACTTTATTTCAAAATTCATTAACACAACACATATGTATTGATCACATTCCAAGTGCTGAGTAGACAGTGGTGAATGAAACAGATAGAAACTCATCCCTCAGGGAGCTTATAGTCTAGTGGGAAATTCAGGCAATGAATAGGTAAACAAACAAATAAATATGTGTAATTTGTATTTTTTCTGCTCCTGGTTCCCTTTTTCATTTATCATTAGCTTTAAATGTATTCTTATTGTAAACTATCTTTGTGGAAAATAATTTGTATTAAGTGAATTTTTAAGTGAATGAACTCACTTTGTGGGGAGGTTTTTCCTTGAAATGGAATGATATGTGCATAGCTACATCAGCTGATGAAATGGAATTTCCAAAGTTATGATCTTTTGTTTTAAAGTGGTAGGAAACAGAGAAAAGCAAATTCTTCATGTATGCCATCAACTCCTGAGGCATCCCCTGAAGAAAACCATAAACAAAAGAAGAATTTCACACTATACAGTCTAGTCCCATTAAGGCCTTTTCCACATAAGTGATTTCTATGCCTCTGCCAATGGTACACTCATTATAATCAAATCCTGGACTAAAGAATTTACCCAGTCCTCTCAAATGATTAGAGTGTAAGTGGCAACAGGGTTCTTCAAAACAGATGTACAATCAAGTGTACAAATCACATTTTATAAGTCTTTCTTCAGTTACAAGCTAAAGTGAGCATGGTTTGGCCAGTGATCCACTTTTAAAAGAACCATTTTTGTGAGGCCACAGAATAAAATGAACTAGAGCTAGCTTCTACCCACTGGGCTTACCACTTATTAGGGGGCAGGGTCCAGATCAAGTACACAACCAGAAGGCAGCACGTGGTAAGTGCTCAGTAGATCTATAAGTAACAAATCTACCACAGTGGACAAGAGGAAGAAGGTGTTAAGATCCCTGGAGGTGGCATTTGACCTGGGCCTTGAAAAATGGTTATCATTTTGGTAAGCATAGCATGGGGGAAGGGCATTATGACTGGAGGGAACAGCATGAACAAAGGAAGGGAGGCCTCAAGGTTTAAGCACTGGTGAGTAGTCCAGGGTGTTTAGAATAAAGACAAATAGAAGGATGCCATGGGATATGAAGGTTGTGGATTTTATGGATCAAAAATCATGGGAGACCTTGAATGCAGAGCTAGGGAGTTGGGACTTTGAGAGGAAATAATAAAAATTAATAAACAATGGCCACTTAAGAAATCCCTATAGATAACATTTCCATCTAATCACTTATTAGGTCTTTGCTGTGATAGCCTTTGGTGTTAGCTCAGTGAGGGAACAAAATGTTAAAGTTACAAGAAGAGATTTTAGTGTCCTGAAATTTGGGGCAACTAAGTACTTGGCTATGTGATAAAATGCTGGTTTGCAGCAGCAGACCTGGATTTAGAGCACACGCTGTTGAGAGATGCACACTGTATGTTTGAATGCCTTCAACTTGCAGCCTTGGAGATTTAAAGTTAATACATGTGTCTGTAAAAGATCCAAGAAGGACTCTAAGAAGCCGTGGTGAAAGTAGCTATGTACAACCCCAGAGAAATACGGAAGTGAAGACTATAAATTATGTTGGAATGCCTAGCAACCCCTGGAGGGATCTCCTGAGAATAGGTTGTGTGAAGGCCTTTAGCCAATCCATCCTTGTGAGGGCTCTGATTAAGTTTTTGTTTGGTTTGGTTTGGTTTTACCAGGGCAGACCAAGTCTGATCTTGGCAGTCTTGTATCTGGAGCTAGTATGAGCCTTATACAGCTGCCTATCAAACGTGTTGGGAAAGGCCCTGAAAGACCTTTCTGACAAAAGCTATCATCTTCCACAAGTCCTGATCAAGATGCTGGCCAGTTAGTCATGTGCTTCCTTCAAGGGGTAGTTCCCAGGAGGAGTGACTCATGTGTTTGTCACAGTAGTTTTGAGGTCTATGTTAACAGTGACACCCTTCTGAAAAAAAATAATTCTGCACCTCAATGTATGAAATGGACAAAAGTGAAACTTTTCAGTTAAAGTGGGGAGTGCTGAGCTGGCTCACTCTTATAAAGCTCTCTGTGAAACCACAGTTCTGAGGAAGACAGATTTCTTCCAGACACCTGAAAGCTCTCTCGGAAGGAAAATGATGCTTGAAAGGGAAAGTTTTGGAATTTTGGTCGTGTGGGGTAGAACCAACTATGGTGGGATGGTCAGTGGGACCACTAGGAAGTCAGAGGCAGTACAGAGCTACGAGGACCTACAGAGGGGAAAAGAGAGGAAGAGGTGGCCATGGATTAGGATAGGACTGGTACTGAGAGGTGTAGAGACCACTATGTGGCCTGACATCATACTTCCCACATATCCAAAGAGCTGCTGTTTTACGTTCCCTATTTGCTCTATTTCCTGCCTATCTTCCATCACCCCACTAACTAAAATCTTTTTCCTGCTGACTTGCTTTCTTTCCTCTTCACCTTAACACTGAAAATAAACTGAACTTCTTTGACAGCAGGAAACCTGGATGCTTCCTGAAAGTTCAGTTTAATACCCTTCCCCCTTTACCTCAGGTGGTGTCGTTATTATGTCCACATCTTCAATTGCACCTCCTCATCAGGCTGGCTTATTGTTTCCCTCATTACATAGAAATTGCTGTTTCCAGGCCCTACTTTGAACATATATTCAGGTGAATTAAAACCATTTATCTGTCCCTTGGCTCTTGTTATTCTGCATGTATCACCTGTCTTCTTCAAAACCTTATTTCATGCCGTCTCTTTGATTAGCACTTACAACTTCTTTAGAGTTACATGTGCAGAGGACATTTGGGAGGGAGACTGGTTGAGAAGCATTTATCTGGCAACTGAGGGGAAACTTGTTTTCCTTCCTTCCTTCTTTCTAAGAAAATGCTTCAGGCTCAGTCTTGATTTGAGGTGACAGTTTCCATTGAGATTCTCTTCCACTCCCACTTTCTCCACTCACCAAATATTGTCACATCTCTGCAGGGACTGCTGTCTTGCCCTTGAAATTTCCCATGCTCTGGATGCGGGGGACTAGGCCCTGGGTGGGTACTCTCCCTCTGTAGTAATGTATACTATTAAGCAAATGGCACTGAGCAATGTTCTCTCCCCAAGTCAAAATGCTCCTATTTAGGTAAAATTTGAGCCTGCTGTTGGCAGTTAGGAGCCAGAATGCAAAGGGAAATACAATGTAAGAGCAATATGAGTTTGAATGAAATTATAGTAAGTGTCAGATGGCACCATTATCCACATCCCCATAGGCAGGCATTAGGGAAGCTCATAATGCAATGTTGGAACAGAATTCCAATACTGGAAGGAAGAACGGCATTCCAAACTGGAGTGCGGAACAAACATGTTAACTCCTGGGGGTCCTTTGGGAGCCACAGATATGGAATAAGTGACCATAATTTGTATGTTGGTTGAATGAATAGATAAAGCTCTGAAATGTTTATATATTTCTGGGATGTTAATATTATATATTAGTTACTACATATAACATACATATCTATATGTGTGTACACACATATATATAGTGTGTTTTATTTGAATCTTAGGAAGGTACATTGATGTCACATTTATTTTCAATAATTAGACAATTGGATCTTGCTTTCAAATGAATTCCCAGATAACAGGAACTTACTCACTTGAAAAGTGAAACTAGTTTTAACTTGACCATTTTGAGGAGATAATTTTCCCAATTAAGAAATTACATTAGTGTGACCCTACCTTATTAAACCAAATATACCAAATATATATTTCCTGATGATTCAGCTTACCATTACAATCAGTAATTATAGTACTCTTTTTTATACTTTTTTATTGAAGTATAGTTGACATACTATATTAGTTTCAGGTGTACAACATAGTGATTTGACATTTATATACGTCATTAAATGTTCACTGTGGTAAGTGTAGTTAACCATCTGTCACCATGTAAAGTTGTTACAATATCATTGACTATATTCCCTATGCTGTACTTTCATCTCCATGACTTATTTATTTTGTAACTGGAAGTTCGTACCTCTTAATCCCCTTTCCCTGTTTTTCCCTTTCTCCTACCCACCTCTCCTCTGTCAACCACCAGTTCTCTGTGTTTATGAGTCTGTTTCTAGATTGTTGGGAAAGGCTTCAAGAAACAGACATTTTTATCTGGAATTTGAATGATGGCATGAAATCTGCCACATATGGAAGAGGATAAGCAGTACGGGTGGAAGGATAACATCATCAACAAAACAAAATGGAAATGCATATCATATTTTGAGAGGAGTGAGCAATCTAATGTAGCTTGGGTGCAGGCATGTATATAGAGCTTAATATAACTAGGGGATGAAATATCAGAGGAAGAAACTAGAATAGGAATTTGTGATTAAATTGTAGGAGACTTTGTTATATAAAAAGTGTGAATTTCAACCAATATACAATGGTGAATTATCAAAGGCTTTTAAGCAGGGGAGTAATGTGTTCTCTTTGTGATCATGTTTTTGTCTTTGTATCAGAGGCTGCATTAAGGAGTGGTTGGGGAGATGCTTAACACCTCTGTGATCTCCTTCAGCCCTTCCCCAACTTGCCATATCTGCAATCTAATAAAAAGTGCTATACAAATGGCTCCAAATCCCTTTACAACCAGATCACTGTCTCCATACTTCTCCAAAATGGAGATGCTGACATCACCTCAGCTCTATGTTATATCTCAATATCTAAAAAGTGTTTACTATGTGCCAGGCATTCCTCTTCTGCTGTTCATATACATTTTCCCATTTTAATTATTCAACAATACCATGAAGTAGGTATTTGTGTTACTCCCCCATTTCAAAGGGGAGGAAACTGAGACTCACAGAATTAAGTAATTCATCAATGATCCTGGTCACATGGCTAGCAAGTGGAAGAACCAGTGCTCCAATAAGGTTGTTTAACTCCAAAGCCCACACTGTCACATTAGCCCAGGCTAAAGGTGGGAATGGACTTAAATTAAGGTATTTCCAGTGAGCTCAGAGAAGAGGGGTTAAATCTGAGATTATATAGAAAGAAAGAATTAATGCTCTTTCAAAATGTCCAGAAATTCATTAAAGCAGCTCTTGTAGGGCCATGTTATGAACCTTTGGCAATGTCTATTTCTGCACAGAAATTACAACAAAAGCAAATGTTGAATGAAGTCATTCAATGAAGAGGTTATTTTGAAAGTGCTAGGTAAGAAACTGGTATTTCTCATGTGATCTAATTGTGTGTGTGTAGCTACTGTTTGAGTGTAGTCAGCTACTGTTACTGTGTGTACCCAATGGTAATGAAACAGTTTCGAAAACTCCATTGTTTAAATTACTAGCTGATTAGATTTGCCACCCAATTCCTATTTGTCTTAATCTGTAAGTTTGTGGTCCTTGTTTCCCTTATCAAACCTTGCATTTTTTCCAGATGTTAGAGTTTTCAGGATTTTTTCATACATGTTTTCTTACTTGAATTGCACATAGTCATGTAAATAAATGAGGCTCAGAAGACATTTAATGTCTTGCCCAAGGTGACACAGATGATTAGTTGTTGAGCCAGACTGGAAGTCATATTTCCTGCCTCCTAATTCAGTGTTCTCTCTACTTCACCACAGGCACCATGCTATCCCCAGCAGCTAGCACAGGGCATGGACATGCAGGGTGCTCACTCAGTGTTTGTCCACTGGATAAATGAATAAATAGCAGCTAATATTAGCATTGAGTTATGAATGAATTGGTAATGAGTTGCTGATACTTAATGATTCCCAATGTCTGTTCAAAATCTATCCTTTATTTTAATGATGCACTAGGGATAATTCAAATGGACTATTGTTGTTAACTTCATTGAGGATAAACTAGAGCTCTATTGATTTTGCAGTAGTTTCCAGGGATATTGTGGTGGTGGTTAAAAGTCATTCTTTTGATAAAAAATAATTACATTTGGTTACACAAGAAGGATGATTTGTGGCATAGAAAGAACAGTAGATCAACTTGGGTTCAAATTCCTGCTCTGTAATTTATTAAATATTGTGACCTGGGGGAAATTATAAACTTTCTGAACCCCAGTTTCTACATTGATAACATAAGGGTAGTAATATATGTGTCAATAGGGATGCTGTGAAAAATCAAGTATGACAATATGTATGTGGATATTCTTTGTGAACTATAATGTGCTATACAGATGCTATTTGGGGGTTTGGTTAGTATTTCATGTTTTAGATAAGACTGAAGGATGTTCTGTAATAGCCACAAGGCCAAGGAAACTATGTAACTTCAATTGAAATAGTACTGCTGCGAAGATGAACAGCCAACATTCCCCTCTGTGCTGACAAAGAAAATGTTGAAATAAGTTGACTCATTGTTACAGGGCTTACAAAAGGGAATGTTTGTGTGAGGCAGGCATCTGTTTTAAAAATTCTTTGTTAGGGGCATTGCTTTAAATGGCTATGCCATAAACTGATTGCCTGTGAATTTGTGGAAAGGTGACCCATTTCCCACTTTGGTATCACTTTCTGAAATAGGATTACTTTAGTCAGAAAGCTCTGCAGGAGATTGGCTGGGATATCTAACTTACATGTGTGAAAATCTACAACAGTCAGGTCCAAAGGCCAGTAGAAATGCATTTGCTGTTTTGAATTTCTTAGTTGTGCCAGAGAGTTAAAATCCATCCTATTGGAAAATAAACTCATTACCTTCTCCCCCAACCCAGTTCCTCCTCTTGAGTTTCTTATTTCTGTATCCATCAGTTTTTCAGATGCATTTTGATTTGTTTTCTTCTTCCCTAGTCATCAAGTCTGGTGACTGTTACTTGACAGTGTCTTATATGTGTATTTCTTCCTCTCAATAGTCACCACTTCACACCCCCATTGTCTCTCTCTATGCCTTACTGACTGATTTTCATGCCTCCAGCCTCTGTCACATTAGTGTCTCCTCTGTCCTCTTCAGATGAATCTGCCTAAAGCACTGCTGTTGCTCACTTCATCTCCCTGCCCAGAAGCTTCCGTGGCTCCCAGTTGCCAACTGAACATGCACTGGCATTTAGGGCCTACCACAGTCTGTCCCAGGCCTCAACTGTCCCACTGATTCCCTATATAGGCTTTAGTCAAAATCTTTTTTTCATGCTTCCTTAGATGATATCTTGCTTTTTCCTCTCTCTGTGACTTTACTCAAAAGTTTCCTTGCCTATGGAAGCATCTTCCTTATTCCCACCTAACAATAACCTTCCCATCCTTTAGGGTGCAGCTCAAATGGCATCTCCTCATATCTGAGCTCTGGAGTCATCTATGCCAGGCTCAAATCATAGCTTTATGAGTTTTCTCACACATCCTGTGCCCTTGGGCAAGTTACCAAACCTCTTTCGAGCCTCAGTTGCCTAACCTGGAAAATGACGATATCCCTGTGAAGTAGGTAGTATTATTCCTGTGAGGAGGAAATAAACTGTAATGCATGAAAAACTTAAACCACATGCCTGGCATATGGTAGCCACCCAATAACAGGTAGCTGTTTTCATTGTGATTACCTCAAACAGAAAAGAGGTAACCCCCTCTGAATTTTGAAACCCACTTTATACCCCTCTCAGGGGATTTATCTCATACTAGTTTATAATTAGCTTTTCATGTCTTCCCCCCTTAGAGATTGCAAGCTCCTTGAGGTTGGGGAACTCATGTTGGATATCCGTAAAGTCCCTGCATAGAGGCACTCAAAAAATATTTTCTGAATGAATGAAAGATACTTTAAACAGGGGGACCATCACCCCTCTTCCTTTTTGGGAAGGTCAGTATTTGTAATAATATAAATGTATGTAATGAAATTAGACGCATACTCAAAGCATCCTTGTTAAGGAATAGGGAAGGACCTTCTCTGTTTGTATATGAGAAAAATGAAGTCGTAAAGGTACTCACACAGCACTGTAACACTTCTCTGAGTAGCAATGGTTGAGAATCTGGTCCGCTGGGCAGTTAATATTACTGTATTATACTCTCTTAATTATACACTCACTTTCTTGTTAGCATGTTTCAGATTTCATAGAATACTCTTCATTTATATTGTGTTTGTTCACACAGGAGAAATAATTAAAATTAAAATTAATTGCATATTTGGTTGAATGTTTTTAGATAAACTAAGTCCTATACTTGTTGCCCCTTCTGACTGGCCTGATGTAAAGAACTCTTCAGAGAACTATGCAAATCCTGACCTGTCCTGAGCATTTTCTGAAATAGCTGAAATGGAAAGGGTATAAAAAACGTAAGTGCCCTCCTTCTTGTCCCTGCCCAAGCTGTGTATAGCGGCAAAGGGGTGGAGCTGTCCCCACGATATGATTGGAAAGCATTCTGACTCTCCAGGCTCAGAAGCAGTGTTGATGATGGTGATTTTGGGAGGCTAGGAGAGGGGAATTATGTGAGGAGGGGGTAGAAAAGTGAGAAGGCAGGTGAATCCCAATGAGCTTCATCACAATGCCTTGTGCAATGAGGTGGCTGTCTTTCCAGTCCCTTTCTATTTCTTTAGGCCCATTTTCCAGTCAGAGCCCAGATCCCAGATGGCAGTCACTCTGTTTATCTGCCTGCATGTAAGAAAATCACACCCATCTATTAGAGTGGTTTTATTTCTAATGTGGGGGAAATAATATTCAAATAAGCAGTCTTGGGAGGGACTGGTGACTACTCTTGGATAAGAAGAGAAAGAGGATGACTTAAATCGTGTGGCCTCCTTTTATCCATGTGGGGTTTGAGCCAATTGTCAATGTCAGTGACCATACCCTCACAAGTGGACCCATCTGTATTATTCTATTGCCCTAATGCTCTGCACACAGTGGGTACTCTATATTGGTTGCTGACTGCCTGGTCCATTTTGCCAGAAGACAGTTCTTTGATCTGAGCTTCTATTGTAACTAGCTACAACGGGTTTGACTTTTCCTCCGCATTAGTGGCTGCAATCAATGTGTCAGCTGATGGCATACCCTCCTCCTGGGATAAAATTGATGACAACCACACTGAGTTCCAGGGAAAACTGAAGGCAGTCCTCCCCTAGCTCACTAAGCTGGGGCAATTTGCCCTCAGTGCTTCTTTACACATGAATTAACCAGGAAAGATTGCACCTAAAAAGAAAGTCATTTGTTGATGTACAGTTAAAAGCACTATATCATTACCTGTTTCAGATTTTTTTATTAAAAAGAATGAAATTCTGATAAATGAGAGCGAATATAATTGGTTTTGTCCCAGTTTTATGTAGCGTATCAAATTAGGTTTTGAGTATTTGCAGAGCAATAGCTCAAGATTGATGCACGGAAATCTGATAATCCACAACGTGACCCAGCACAATATTGTCCTAATCTGCTTTGTGAGGATTAACTTAACTATTTTCTGCTTTCGTGGCAGTGAATACACAATGTGGTACAAATAACGCCCTGTAAGCAAATTATGACCTTCCTTAATCTTTGCAAAGATCTCGGGTTGACCTTTTCTCTGAGCGTCCTTTAGTGGATTCTGGGATACAGTCCCACAACATGTGGAAAACCATGGGAGAAGAAGACTCCAATCAAAGAGAACAATGGTTTATTGGACTCAGTGCTCATTCCCAGAATTCCAGTTTTCTATTACATTTTAAATGTAATTTGTATGGCATATTGGTAGTTTTTCCTAGTTGGCCACAATAACTGAAATATCAGAAGTGAAAGTCCACTGTAACTAAATATATCATAGTAAAACTTCTCATATTTAATGTGACTGAAATTTCATTCTAGCAAGTGTAAGTAGCAATGCTATCAACAGAAGAAATTTGGTTGCTAGCATGGCTGTGGTCTTATATATCATCTAGGGACTGTTCTTTTACTAGGCTTCATAACCTTTCTTGGAACAGTAGTTTGGGGCAGAGTCATGTTGAAAAACTAAGAAAAACCAGCCCCCAGCCTTATACTGACATACAGACATGCAGAATTTTGCTATGACTTCTGGGGTTTAGAGATCTTGGAAAGATTAGCCACCAGAGGTCCATGCTAAAGAATCTTTCTCATAGAAGAAAGCCAGAAGAGAGTAGTGGCAGCTGCATCATAGCCAAGGAGATTTTAACACATTAAAAAATATTTCTGAAACATCAGGGATAAGCTCTTATTGAGATAGTGTAGTGAGAGAACAGACATCGTAGAAGAATCTCTTCCTTCCCTGTCCCCAGCCCATGTTTCTTAGATTAGTAACCAATGTTCTATTTCAATATTTTAGGACTCTCCTATTTTATGAGCATCCTGTTAATTAGCCATGTGGTTTCTATAAAACTGTTCCCATAGCATTGGTGGTAGCTATTTGTGGCTGCCAGAAAACCCTGACTTTTATGAAATATCCTTACACAAAGAAAGGACAGTATAATAGGTGTTGGATAATGTGTGGTCATGGGGAAACTTAGATTGACATAAGGCATTACTAGAAAGGGGTTCAGGATTGCAATCCTAATTTAGCACAAAGGGACCAAATTATTGTAACATGCCTTATACAAACAACATTATGAAGTGATATCACAATTCAAAGCTTTGTCTTGGTAGACTAGGGATTTAGTTTCTATGAGGACACTGAAATTACTTTAGGTATACTTTTATGAATACCTGGATCTATTTTTTCCTTCTTCTGGCTTAAATGAAATACTTTGGCCATATTGCGTAATTGTGAAGAGTGACCGTGGATTCCAATGTATAAGAAGAGAAATAAAGCAGGAAGATTACTGGAGAATGCTCAAAGGGGGGAAAGGGAAGACCATGCTCAAGGTGGGTCAAGAGAAGGCAGGCTTGAAACAAAAGCTGGGCTTGAGCATAGCACAATAGGTTTGGGCAATGTGAAAACCATCTGATCATAGATGCTGCTCTGAACATTACTCAGCAACCTGTCACATGGCCCTGGATCACCTTTCCTGAAGTGCTAGACCAAATGGATCCCTATCTTCTCTGATCAAAACAAACTCTCCTGCTGAGAGACAGTAGAGTATAAAATTGGAAAGTATGGGCTTTGGAATCAGGCCATATTCAATTCCCAGGTCTACCACTTACTGGGTGAACTTAGGGTGCTTTAACTACTTTGTGTATCAGTTTCTTCTCCTGCAAAATGAGGATACTAGTTATATCCATGTGCTAGACTTATTGGGAAGATTGAATGAGTTAACCTTTATGAATCACTTAAACTCTTTCTATATATTAAGCTCCCAATAAATTTTAGCAATTGTTAATATAATCCAATTAGCCCTGTGTTTTTAGTTAGTATAAGGGGTTCTAATGACCAAACCCCCCTAAAAATTATGAGTTTGTTGATAGCAGGGGCTTTGACTTATTAATGTTTGCAGTCATTGTGACAATTCCAGTACACCGTCTAGAAGGGAGTAGTCACACACAGAAAACTGACAAATGAATTTTTGAAATATTTTTCAGCAACTATGGTTTTGAGTTTAAATGGCCTTTACTAGCACATTTAATGAAATTCAATTTCTGTTGCTTATGTATTAACAAACGTTTCTATGATGATTGAAGAATCTCATGTTAAATATCAGCTCCATGTACATTAAACATGTCTTGTGTATAGGAGCTTTACCTTTTCACTGGGCTCTGCTCAGACTTGGGAGTTAACAGTGATATCCCCCGCCCCCTACCAGTTCTTTTTCCATTTCATGGTTCAAGGTGTGAAGCTGAGGGCACACGTGCATTTCTCCTGGTCACTTCAAATCCCATCAATACCTTTCCACTCGGCAGAGGTCTGTGGTGGTGTGGGCCAGGAAAAAAAATTCTATTCATCTTCTTTTCCTGTCCAGGCAATTATTGACCTTCTTTCAGTCCTTCTCTTTGATGCTATTTAACCTTGTTCTCCACATAGTTCGCTGTCTGATTTCTGATTTTTTAACAGGCACTTAGTACTGATGCTTCTCAACAACACTTTTGGCACCTCAGAGATTGCCGAGTTAGTTCGGCTTTTTCCTAATTCAGACTTTTGACAGACTTCTTTTAAGATACTGCAGTTTGCTAGAACTGTAGCTCTGCACACAATATGAGTACATTTTAATTCAGCAAACCAACCCTGAATGCTTGAATCTAGCCAAATAATCGTAGCCCTTTTCTTTCTTCTTTTTTAAGTCAGCCTCCTGATTCCAAACAGACTTTTGAGCCAGGTTTTGTTTGGTTTGGTTTGGTTTGCTTTGGTTGTGAGAGGGGTGGTTGGGTGGTATGTTATGCAGAATTATAGAGTCTTGTGAATGCTTACACACATGAAAGAAATATTTTCAGATAACTTTAGAGTCTTACCCAGAGTTCTGTTGCAGAGACTACTATTTAAATTAAATTTGTCTCCCTTTCGTAAATCTATAATTGTCCATGAGTAAATGAAAATACTTCTGAAAGATACATTTTGATTTTCACATGGTATTAATGGTGTCCTAAGCTAGCCAAAGACTTCTCTTTTGAGATTTATAACTAGAGCTCATCATCCTATTTAAATTCACTGTTCACAAATATAGTAATAATAGACACCTATATATTGGGTATCTGTGATACTAGACACTGTGCTAGATGCTTTATGTATATTGTCATATTCAGTCCTCACGACAAGCCTAGAAACTAGGTATAGTTATAATACCCATTTTGCAGATAAGGAAACTGAGTTAAAGTTAAATAATTTTCCCGAGGCTTTACAGCTATAAGTTGCTTTACTTAGTATGAAATATAGATATGTAAATTGCCATTTAGTTCATTGCTCTTGTGCACTGTGAATGTTAGCCATTATTTGTGCTTTGTGTAGATTGCACATTCCCTACCTGTCTGTTGTTTTTGTCTTTACAAAATGAACACACACACACACACACACACACACACATGCACATGTGAATAGGCAGCTCTGTCTCATGGGCATTTGAGTCATTGCTTCCCTCATTTTAGCTATTGGGCCTTGGCCTTTTCACTCCTGCTGGCATTGATACTGGAGTGACCCACAGACTTTGACTCTAGTCCTTGCAGAGCATGGACTTTGGGGCCTAATTTTTCAAGGTATCTCTGACTCTGGCCATAACCTGTTTGCTCCTACTCTGCAAAGTATGTCCTGCTGTCATCTATATATTTTTTTGGCTTTTCACCCATTGTTCTTCAGTACCTACTTTGGCTTTTGTTCCCCTAAATAATGACTTGATCCAGTCCTAAGTCATCATGTACTAGAGAAAGGATGTTCAGAAGCTCAGCCACTCTGCTTTAGCCTACATAGAGGTAAGAAAGGATTCCTTAGCTGGGGTTCAAGTAGAATGAAGACCAGAGGAAGGTATACTGACTTTTGAGGATCTTGCTCTTCTGGGAAATTATCATGACATCAAGGTACATCCTCTCCCCTTTACAAGACTGCCTTGGAAAAATCCTGTGAACTGAGGCTAACCTTATATAGGCAGAATGTGCAGAAAATGGTGTAATTGTCTAGTTACCACTGTGTTATATTGCACAAAACTGATACTTAGGTTCAATGCATCAGTATTCCACAGTGTTTCATAATGAGAGCTGAGACATTTAGGCATTCTGCCATTGAAAAAAATTGATAATACCAGTCTTATAAGTAGGACCCTAACAAAAAGCTGGGCAAGTAATAATGTGACATAAGATAGAAATTTTTGGATACGTCTAAGGAAAAAGTCTAGACTCCAGACATTAGGGGACTGAACAGATCTTAATGGGGCACCACAGGTTGGGGCTTAAGTACCTGAAACACGAGGTCGTTGAGCGTCTGGAGTTAGAGTAGAAGATCAACAAAGCCTAGTGTTTATCTACATTTGATTTTGTCTTGGCCTATCAGCTTTAAGACAATGTTTTAGGTGTAAGGCAGGCAGGCAACAAATTCCTCCAGACACAGGGCAAACAGAACTGAACATCAGCTACAGGGCAATGGTCTAATAGCTGACTACTTGATCTCTGGCTCCGTGCTTTTTTCAAAAGAGGTCACTCTACCTCATTACTCCTCTCCCTCTTTAAAAATGGAACTTAGCACAGTACGTTTCATTAGGTGGGTATATTATCCCATGCTGTGTCATCATGACCACCATTTTCCCTTTGGAGAAGGTAGTGACTTTATTAATACAGATCCTTTATGAAAACTTAATGAGGCTATCTATCTAGAGTGATGTAATAAATTTGCTTACTCACTGATTAGTATGGGCTCTTTGGGTATTACCTATTAATGTGCTTTTGTTATGGGCCTCACTTCCTTTAAAAGCATATATGCTAGAAATTGGACAGAGAATGGCCCCCAAGAATAGAATGGGTATGCTGAAAGCAGAGTAAATGGCTTCAGGGTTTTGAAAGGCATCATCTCAAACCTGATCATTGTGGGTGCTAGAGGAGAACTGAAGCGGGACAGAAAACATGCTGGTGAAAAGGGAGATGAAAGGCATGCAGACAGGCCATAGGCATAGATCCTCATGTAAAACCACAGGCAGATCCTGACTCAGACTCGCTTTGTAACCTGATCATGACTGAGTGAGAACTTCTCCCTTTTGTTCATTTTTGCTTTTGTTTCCCTGGCCCGGGGAGATATGTTCAAGAAGAGGTCACTCATGTTTATGTCTAAGAGATTTTTGCCTATGTTTTTTTCTAAGAGTTTTATGGTTTCATGACTTACATTCAAGTCTTTGATTCATTTCGAATTTACTTTTGTGTATGGGGTTAGACAGTGATCCAGTTTCATTCTCTTACATGTAGCTGTCCAGTTTGGCCAGCACCATCTGTTGAAGAGACTGTCATTTCCCCATTGTATGTCCATGGCCCCTTTATCGAATATTAGTTGACCATATATGTTTGGGTTAATGTTTGGAGTCTCTATTCTGTTCCATTGGTCTGTGGCTCTCTTCTTGTGCCAGTACCAAATTCTCTTGATTGCTGTGGCTTTGTACTAGAGCTTGAAGTTGGGGAGTGAGATCCCCCCCAACTTTATTCTTCCTTCTCAGGATTGCTTTAGCTATTCGGGGTCTTTGGTGTTTCCATATGAATTTTTGAACTATTTGTTCCAGTTCATTGAAGAATGCTGTTGGTAGTTTGATAGGGATTGCATTGAATCTGTATATTGCTTTGGGCAGGATGGCCATTTTGATGATATTAATTCTTCCTAGCCAGGAGCATGGGATGAGTTTCCATTTGTTAGTGACCTCTTTAATTTCTCTTAAGAGTGTCTTGTAGTTTTCAGGGTATAGGTCTTTCACTTCCTTGGTTAGGTTTATTCCTAGATATTTTATTCTTTTTGATGCTATTGTGAATGGACTTGTCTTACTGATTTCTCTTTCTATTAGTTTATTGTTAGTGTATAGGAAAGCCACAGATTTCTGTGTGTTAATTTTGTATCCTGCAACTTTGCTGAATTCTGATATTAGCTCTAGTAGTTTCGGAGTGGAGTCTTTAGGGTTTTTTATGTACAATATCATGTCATCTGCAAATAGTGACAGTTTAACTTCTTCTTTACCAATCTGGATTCCTTGTATTTCTTTGTTTTGTCTAATTGCCGTGGCTAGGATCTCCAGTACTATGTTGAATAACAGTGGGGAGAGTGGGCATCCCTGTCTTGTTCCCAATCGCAGAGGAATAGCTTTCAGCTTCTCGCTGTTCAGTATGATGTTGGCTGTGGGTTTACCATATATGGCCTTTATTATGTCGAGGTACTTGCCCTCTATACCCATTTTGCTGAGAGTTTTTATCATGAATGGATGTTGAATTTTGTCAAATGCTTTTTCAGCATCTGTGGAGATCATCATGTGGTTTTTGTCTTTCTTTTTGTTGATGTGGTGGGTGATGTTGATGGATTTTCGAATGTTGTACTATCCTTGCATCCCTGGGATGAATCCCACTTGGTCATGGTGCATGATCCTTTTGATGTATTTTTGAATTCGGTTTGCTAATATTTTGTTGAGTATTTTTGCATCTACCTTCATCAGGGATATTGGTCTGTAGTTTTCTTTTTTGGTGGGGTTTTTGCCTGGTTTTGGTGTTAGGGTGATGTTGGCTTCATAGAATGAGTTTGGGAGTATTCCTTCCTCTTCTATTTTTTGGAAAACTTTAAAGAAGAGAATGGGTATTATGTCTTCTCTGTATGTCTGATAAAATTCCGAGGTAAATCCATCTGGTCCGGGGGTTTTGCTCTTGGGTAGTTTTTTGATTACCGCTTCAATTTCGTTGCTGGTAATTGGTCTGTTTAGATTTTCTGTTTCTTTCTGGGTAAGTCTTGGAAGGTTGTATTTTTCTAGGAAGTTGTCCATTTCTCCTAGGTTTCCCAGCTTG
Source organism: Manis javanica (assembly GCF_040802235.1). Classification (NCBI taxonomy): domain Eukaryota; kingdom Metazoa; phylum Chordata; class Mammalia; order Pholidota; family Manidae; genus Manis; species Manis javanica. The sequence goes on from NC_133174.1 coordinate 113,572,837, forward strand.
TTAGCATATAGGTTTTCATAGTATTCTCTAATAATTCTTTGTATTTCTGTGGGGTCCATCGTGATTTTTTCTTTCTCATTTCTGATTCTGTTGATGTGTGTTGACTCTCTTTTCCTCTTAATAAGTCTGGCTAGAGACTTATCTATTTTGTTTATTTTCTCGAAGAACCAGCTCTTGGTTTCATTGATTTTTTCTATTGTTTTATTCTTCTCAATTTTATTTATTTCTTCTCTGATCTTTATTATATCCCTCCTTCTGCTGACCTTAGGCCTCATTTGTTCTTCTTTTTCCAATTTCGATAATTGTGACATTAGACCATTCATTTGGGGTTGTTCTTCCTTCTTTAAATAGCCTAGATTGCTATATACTTTCCTTTTTAGACTTTTTGTTCTATTGATGGTGTCCTTTGCTGTACAGAAGCTTTTCAGCTTGATATAGTCCCATTTGTTGAAGAACTTCTCCCTTTGCCAGGGATCGGATTAACCTGCTAAAGTGTGAGCAGGCCAAATTCATTTCTCAAGGCCACCCATAAAATTTGATCTCGTTGGGCCCTTAAGGAACTTTTAAATTTTGTCTCAATAGCTGTCTATGACTCCCCACGGTGGATGACTCCCAAACTCCGACCTATGCAGCTTCTTACATTCAGCCTCCATCCCTCCTTTCTTGCTTTCTCATGTACCAGAACCTCCATGTCTCTGGAGTCTCCCTGCTTTCAGGGTCCAGGCTTTGAGAAAGCTCATCTATTTTAAGATTGTTTGGGAAATACTGACTTAATATACAGAGCCTTCCCCTTTTAAGGTCTTCATTTCTAAGGTTTTTTGCAAACCCCATGATTTACCCAAAGATTTGAACCTTGTTTGTTTTCGATGCAATGTTCCAGAGCCAAGGCATTGTAAGTCAAATGAGCATGCCTGTTTGTAAAGCATGTTGAAGTTTTAGTTGCATGGTCAGGTGAGAGAAGGAAAGGAAATCAGCAGTAAGTCAAGACTCATCTAAGGATTAACATCAATATCTAAATGTGGGATGCAGGCAAGCTGATGGGTGAAAGGAGAACAGCAGGAATCTCACGAATATGGAGATAATGCAGATATCAGTCTATGTTAGAATAGTATCCAAGCCAGCCACTGGAAGTTTGGTGGTCCATCTGTCTTCCATGGCAAGGGGCTGGCAAGGAGTAGAAGTCAGAGCCCCACCCAAGTGGTCTGAGGTTTGGACAAGATTGTAGTCCCAAAGGAGAAATGCAATATAAACATAAACCAAGGCATGAGACTGGTGTTACAAATTGTGCCCAATTTGTCAGGATATGGCTGCAGTTCACTCCAAGCATCCTAGATATGAGACTTCTAGTTGTCAGACTAATTCTAGATCCTACATTTTAAAAAGGTGGGCACCCCTAATGTGACACCAACTTAGACTGGATTGCTTTCAGAAAGTAGGCAAGCTGAGTTACAAAGGCTGAGAAAGCAAGGACTGCAACATGGAGCTCTTTTGCAAAGTGTCCAGCACCATTACTACATTTTATCTCATTCAACTGTTCCACAAATATTTATCAAGCTCCTGCCATGTACAAAGGACTGTGCTAGGCATCAAAATCCTGCCTGTTTGGCCAATAACAAGTATCAGCCTTATCTTAGCAGGTAAGTCTTACTGATTTCTTGTCGGGGTACCTGTACTCCTTTTTATATGTGTTATGGCAATTTAGTAGAAAAGTACTCGACAGGGATCAGGGGATCTGGACTCTAGTTCTAGCTCTTTTACTCACTGGTTATCATCTTCGGTAAATCATTTCTTCTCTGAGTTTTTTTCTTCCTCCCTGACACATTAGGGGTTTGAGCCAGGTTATCTTTAAGGCTTTTGTTTCCTAGCTTGATTTATCTTTGGTTACATGACTCTTTACCATCATTCATTCATTTATTTACCAAATACCAAATTTGAAATGGGAGGAAATGGAAGATAAAGTGAAGATCCATGAACAAAAGTAGTTCGTGTTATGGCTTTCATATCCAGAATATTCTTTGAAACTTTATATTTCCAGAATGTGAAGCTCAGGAATGAGAAACAGAGGAAGGTCTGAATTAAAACCACAGGAATCACAGGATTAGCAAAGCAATGGGAAGAGACACTTGTGATCATTCACTGTCTTTCTACCTCCAGAAGGGCTGCTGCCTCCAACAGGTCATGCCTTAATGAATGCAGTGGGTGCTTACCAAACACAATTGCTAATCAAATGTCCTGTGGAGAAATGAATGTGTGGTAGGCAGCTAGCTACCTGGACAATAAAGACAAGTGTTTGCAGCCAACACAGAATGTCTTTCTGGCCAGGGAAGCACAATGTGGACTGAGATGGAAGGTAAACTGGAGAGACACTGTGCTGGTCAGTGAGGGTTATAGTGGGCTGACAAGAGGGGAGGAAGAATGGAAATAGGCCCACCTAGTTCCTGGGAAAGCGGCCTCATTTCAGGTTCATTTTCTCACCCCTCTCTGTCTTCTCCTGTGTGTTGCTGGAATCTAGTAGAGGAAAGAGATTTGCTGACTTAAATGTGAAAAAGGCCCACCCTCTGAGAAGCAGGTAGAATTTATTTTTGTTGCCTTCTAACAGCTTTCTCTCCAGTTCAGTGGTTATCAGCAAGAGGCAGTTTTGCTCCTTTGGGTACATTTGGCAAAGTATAGAGGCAGTTTTGGTTGTCACAAGCATAGAGGTGTTACTAGTATCAACTGGGTAGAGATAAGGCATGCTCATGAACATCCTACAGTGCAAAGGACAGATGCCTCGTAACCAAGAATTGTTAGTAGTCAAATGTCAGCAATGCGGCTGAGAAACCTTGCTTTAGATTGTTCATGCATGAAGTCATTCAGAGCACCTACTGTGTTCCAGGCACTGTGCTGAGTGCTGGGGATATAGTGATGAATAAGACACAAACATGATGCTTGCTTTTAATGGGATTTACAATGGGGAGACAGAAAATGAACAATTAGCAATAGGTTCCTTTTATTTTTTGCCACAATTCCCTGTGCCTATTCACATAACAGACATTCATTACACCATATCCCATAAGTACAGGAAACACACACAAACTCATATAAAGTAAGCATGAGCAAAAATGCATATGAACCATCATGCAAAAAATAATATTGTTGAACTTCTTCTGTGAGGTACATGCAATTTTGAGGAGGGAGAGCAAACCCAAAAGGTGTGACCGAAAGGTAGACTCAATTGTAAATAGGTTGCTGCTTATTCTTTTTTCAGCATCAACTGGGATTAGTACTTAAAACCAATGAAGAACTGTTCGGGCCATCTTTTCTTCCAGTCCCTTGGCCTCTGGGCTTCTGCCTTCTCCGTATCCTGCCTCATGTTAGAATCTTATGGCCGTGTTTTATTTTTTTGAGTATCTCATTACTAGGAGTAGAATGATAATAGGCTCACTACACTCAGTCAGGGCTTTCACAGATTTTCAGTCCTTGCTCCAGATCGTACATTATACTGTAAACAGCACAAGTCTTGTAAGTGCAGATGAAAACTTGATGAGGGCTCAAGATCTTGACATTTAGTAGTACTTTGAATGCTATGGAGAGTGTGATAGTTTCTCTTTGTATTCCTAGGGAAACTTCTAGCAACAAAACCCTTGGCAGTAAGGTTCTATTATTTGAAGTTTGCAGACTGAAAGGTAAAAACCAAAGGCTTCATAAGACATGTGGAACAGCTTGCTTTTCAGTCTTACAACAGAACTATCTTGGTGCACAGCTTCAATTTTTGCATATCTACTTCCTACTCAAACCTCCCCTTTAGGTGAGGACACTTTCCAACATAGGTGGGAATGTGTCCTCTTTCTGAGCCACTTTTTTTTTTTACTCAGAGCCAGACTTGCCTCCCTATCCACCCCATCCCATAGGGTCCCTCTGCCATTTTGCTGAATATCCAATCTTGCCTTTACCCAAACAAGAAAGGGACTGATGCCATTCTTATGAGTCTGGGATTGGTTGAGAATTTTATCCCAAAGTGTTTTGTTGCCTGTAGGCATTTGTACTTTAAACTTTTCATTCCACAATGAACTTTGATGTTTATAAAGGGATCTCGGCCTCAGCAAGCAAATATGGAGGTTTTTGGAAGGATCAAGAAGACCCCTAAAGTCCTATGAAACTGAAGGCAAAGCTTAGGCCTTTTGTGGTTAGAAGAGAGAGAGGAAGAACGGCTGGAGATAGATCCTGATCCCACTGCCCCTCTCCTCCACCCCATCCCATCTCCTAGCACGCTTCTCTTTTAAGGAAGAGAAATCCATGTTGGCTCTGCTGAGATTGCTGGATGCCTAGTTGTCATAGGGGCCAGGAGTCAGGAGAAGAATACATTCTCCCTGACTTTCTCTGAGATGAGAAGCCCACTGTGTTCCAAGAGAAGTCTGCCAGAGCACTCTCTCCACATTCCATGCCAGAGCAGTGAACATAACTCACTTCTCCTTCATTTTTGTATGTATGTTCTGGCACCAGCTTTATATTCCATTTATTGCTTGCTGTATTTATGACAGAAAGGGATGCATGTTATTCTTCTTTTTGCCATTTCTACCATTGGTTGCTATTGTTGACAAGGAAGGCCTATCCTCTTTGGTAAGCTCTATTTTATGTCATGCATGTTTTCTGACTGCTTGATGGCAGATTGCTAGCCTCAGTAGGCTGCCCGTTAGATAGATGTTGGATGGCTTCATTGCCCAGTCAGCTTTCATTAACCCCATTTTTTAGGGGCAGAAGCTTTGTCTAATAGCCTAAGACGTTCCATTTTTAATACTGTTTTTGCATACTTTTCTCTGCACCAGTTACTATGCTAGTGATTTACATGCATTATGTCACTGAATCCTCAGAGCAACCCTATGAGATAGGTTCAATTATTAACATCCTATGTTCAATTTGAAGGAACTCAGAGGGGTTAAGGATCATGCCCAAGGTCATATAGAAAGTTTCACTCCTGAATGTCATGACTGAACTTATATAGGAGCAGATGAAAGGAATGACTGGACTTAATCACTGAAATAGTGGCTTAAAACTGATGTGTCTCTGGCCCACATCTTGGACTTTGATTTGTAGGCCCTCATAGAACATGAAGGTAGTAGTGGTATTGATAGCATATTGAGTAGTTTTGCTTATGCATTGTATTTGAGGAGATGGTAAAGTTCCTCACCCTGTGATTTACAAAAAGCACAGTAGAAAATTTAACTAATAGTAGTGACATGTATTGTTGCTTGTAGTGAGGCTAGGACTTTGAGCAGTAATTTGCTCGCTAGCCAGGGATGGGCTGCCCTGAGCTATCTGCATACTCTTGCCTGCTCCTTCTGGTGGGAGATTTACAAGCCCTTCCTGCTGATGTCCTCAACCAAATGACCCTGCTTAGGTTCTAATTCTATCCTGACCAGTACTGCAGAAACCTTGCTGTGAATGTGATATGCCCATTCACAAGCCCACTGACCTCAGCTGCTTCTTTCATCACTACAGACCTCATTATTCCTGACTAGTTCCCTAGCTATGCTATTAGGACTTGCCTTCCCTGAGTTCCACCTCACTTTGTGACCCTTACTGCCTACCTAGCCCAGGTATTATCCTCCTCCCCTAGGGAGCTGAAACCTGCTCTCAACCCCTATTTTTTTTCAGAATCTTCTCCTCAGACTGCCTGGAACCATGATTCCTGGTACTGTGTACTTGACTTTGGATACTGTTGTTGGAGATTTCTGACAGAATGGGTTGTGCCCCATTCTGTAGCCCTCCTATCCCATGCTTTCTAAGATGGCAACTCCAGCCCAAATAAGCTGAAGTTTGAAGATTTATTGAATGAGTGATCACCCTCCTACTCCGCAACCACAGTTGATGGGCCAAGCCACAGAACTGTGTCATTTCCCCAAGGTTACCCTGTTCCAGCCTTGTTTGCTTTCTCACTGAGGTCCTGGCTTGCCAGGTGACCATGTTTCCTGAAACGGACATAGTTGGTTGAACTCACTTACTTCTTCAGCACTGCGCTATAAACAGTTTAAGGATGAGATGGCTTCACTGCATCAACAATGTAAGGATGTGAAACAAAACAATTTACTCCTAAAGCTCAACTGCCTCGTTTCTGTTGCAAATGCTGAAAAGGATAGTACAGAAATAACCCAGCTCTCTTTTCGTCCTCTGACTTTCAAGCAGTACATTAATATGGCTACTTAGTGCTTTCCAGTTTATGCCATCAACATTGTAAATTCAGTAGCTTAAGTCTCACGGTGATTTTGGTATAAGCCTTTAATCTTAGTAATGATTCCTTGATCAGCTGTGTCCCTTCCAATTCAGAGGTCATTAGTGGTCCCTGTTGAGAGCTCCCCAGCTGTTCCATTCCAGTTCATGTATATTTATTTACATGGCTTTTGAACCACATTTGCGTATGCAGGGACGCAGCTCCTTTTAGAGGCTGTGCTCCAGATCGTTCCCTGACAGTGCAGCAGAGCTGGGAGAAAACCAAACCCAAGGCATGGTGTGTCTGCAGTGCTTGGGATGCAACTGGGCTCCTGCTTGTAACTACCCAGGGTTAATGACAGGCTTGCCAGATCCTCTTTGTTGCTTTCAGAAAGGCCAGTTGGAAATGAAAAGCCATTTTCCAGGTAGGATATCATTTTGTTGGCAAAGGCAGGACATTTAGACAAGGAAATCAAAACAATCCACTGAAAAGTGAAAAATTCAGTTGAACTGTTCATTTGGCATTACTGAGACCAGAACAAAATGTACTAGCATGAAGTAGCAGACTAAAAGGGTTTGTATGTGTAGACGGAAGTAAAAATACTTTACAATGATCAGTGTCAGGGCATAGCTTGATCAGTGCAGAAATATACCCATATTGGAAGAACTTGTAAAAAACTTGTGGCATCAAATGGCACCTAAGTAGATTTTAAGGATTAATGTGATTCTCTTAGGAACTTAAGGCATATAGCTGTGAACTTCTAGAGGTGAAAAAGGACATTAGAGATTACCTGGCTCAGTCTTTGAAATTTACAGATGGCAGAACTGCGAGAACCAGAGAAGGGAAACTGCTTGCTGGAATTCACACAGCCAGGTAGTGGCAGAGTGAAGACAGTGATTAAAGTATTGGGACATCCCTCCCTCATTTTTTAAACTATAGATATATAGGTGACAAATATCACATTGCTATCCCAAATTAGGGAGGCAGTAGAGTAGCTGAAGGAGCAAAGATCTCATGGCAGAAGAGGCATGGGTTAGAAGCTCTGCTCTACTGCTAACTAGCTATGTGAACTTGGTTAAATGACTTACTCTGAGACTCAGTTTCTGCACTTGTGAAATAGGGTTAAGGATACCTACCTCAAAAAAGTACTGGAATTGTGGTAAAACATGTAAACTGCCCAGTGTGGTGCATAGGCAGTGACCTCCAAATGACAGGTGAAGCTGTTGACTCTGTTGTGATTTCTAAAGGACTACTTAGAAAGAGCCAGTTCTCTTGTTCTAGAAGCCTTTTCTCAATGTCATTAAATATTGGACAAAGGGTCAGAAACAGCAAAAATCTTCAAGCATTTATTAGTTGAGGCTAGTGTCCAAATGATGATAAAGCTGCTCCATGATTGTATTGTGTTGCAGGGAAGAAATATACTTTGATTTGCAAAAATTCAACTTAGGGAGCTCTTCTGGAACTTACTTGCATAAAGCAAGGCACATCTGCACAGCAGTGGCAGCACAGAAGCACTTCCGTTGAAAAGTGTCTTCTGTTAAAGTGGAAAGAATGTACATAGTCTTAGCTTCCAGTTGGGTAGCAAATATCAGAATATTTCCTGAACAAAGACGAGTAGGCATGAGGTGTGTCATGTTTGATCATTAGGTAGTTCGGCTGGAAAAAAATAACATACACCAAGACAGCAAGGGCTGTCAGATACTCCGTGCGGTGCTTACAGAATTGGGGTCCTTTTATTTGCTTTTTCACATTCTCACTCGAACTTCCTTCAGTTATCCACAGAATGACCTCAGGGATGCCCAGCTGAATTTTATCTTATCTCTTTCCATTAGCTCCCCCATCCTGCCACCAGCTTTTCTTTGCCTTAGTGATCAATAGTGAGATCTCTTTCTCTGAAAAATAACAAAGCTCTCAGCAATGCCATTCTTCTAGTGGCTGTGGCTGGCTCAGCCCCAGGCCAGGAAGTCAGAATTGTGGCTATTGATTTGATTACAGCCCTGGGAAGGAAGGAGGGAGGAAAGCTGCTTATACTGCTGTTAGATTAGGAGCTGGTTGCCATGACTAATCTGGAGCCTGAGTACAAACCTGAATAATTGATAGAGAAGGCAGGAATAGAGATACTTGTGGATAAAAGAATGTCAGAGTCATGTATTGAATGAATCTTCTGATGGTAACTAAGAAGTTCATTAAGGTTTGATGTATGATACATGCCATGATTATTTTTCTCTGAAAATAAAAGTTAAACTAGACACTTTTAGATATCCCCTTAAGACCCCTAGTCTAGCCAGTAGAGAGCATAGAGAGTCCACTGTTTGCTGTTTGGAGCACCAGGGTTCTAGGGGCAGACAAACCTGTTTTCGTTGAGATACAACAGGGAAATGGGACCAGAGTCATACCATTGTAAAATCTACTTAACCTGTGAAAAAGGCCCAGTTTATTCTTTAACTTAATCTGCATGCAATTCTTCCTCTAACCCCTTAATCAATTAAGCAACTTTGTAAGCAGGGAGATAGACCTCTGGAGTGTAAATGAACCTAAATGGGTAAAGAATGTTGAGATCCTCATCAACACAGTCACTTAAATAACCCTGTTCTTAAGACAAAGCTTCAAAGGAATTATGAATCACCTGTATACATTATGCTTTATACCAACCCCTACCCTAAAGGCCCTATAAAACCTCAAACCCTAAACCCTTAAGTGCACCTCCCCTCTGAGGTCAACTTTACTCTTGTCTGAGTGTGTACTGTCTTATCAAATAAACTTTCTTGTTACATACACCTATGGCACTTCGTCTCTGAACTCTTTTTCATGATAAAGATAAGAACTCACCAACCTCCACCTCTGGTGGTTAGTGTCTTTGTCACTTTGCTATTTCATTAATTCAGCTTCTAGCCTTAACACAATTCTTTTCTCTCTCCCTGTCTTATTTCACACCAGTGGGGGAGTGGAAGTTCTCAAAACATAATCTCACTCCATCCAGTCCTCTGCAGCAACCCCAAATTCTGGGGTGGTAGGGGTATAATTCCTGTGCTGTGCTGATCAAGCAGATATTAGATGCCCGCTGACCCTGGCTTTAGGAGTTGGCAATGGGTCTGCCCTGTGCTGAGCAGGAGCTCAATGAACTTCCCTTTTCTCCCTCTGTTCTTCTTCGCTCTCTATTGCCTACATGGCTGCTGACATTTGCTTCTGCTCTTGCTTCAATGAATTACTTCCTTGCTGGTACTTGTTCTACCTGATTGAGAATTCTTTCCTAATCAGAATCAAGAGTCAGCTTTTGCCTCATGTGCAGGGAGAAACCTTCCCAGATGCATCTGCCTAGCATCATTTTGAGCTGCTTTTGGTTCTGCTGGGAGAGTTAGAAGGACGGCAAGACTGTCCCCCATCTACCTCCAGCAAGCCACCCAAGAAGATATCTCCATAGTGGCATCTCAAAGGGGAAAGTCCATAGGAAAAAGACAAATCCTATGTCCAAGGGGCAAGGAATTTCAGTGAAGACCATCTCTGAAGGTTTCATGGAACTGATTTATTTAGGGCTCAGTTTTCAGAAAAGAAAGAGAAAAGTCCTGTCATCCCTCTGGGCCTTTAGTTCACCATCTGATCCTGAGGTATTGACTAGTTTTAACATGATATTCATCCTATTATAATAACCACCTTTTACTGACTAATTCTAATGTGCAGGCAGTATGCTAAGCACTTTGCACACCTAATCAATTTAATTCTTTAAAAAAACAAAGAAGCAGGTAATACTACCATTCCTGTTTTAAAAATGAGGAAACTGCCACTCAGAGAAGTAGTTTACTTAAGATCACACAGCTAGTGTGTGGCAAAGTTGGTTCAAATTTGGTACCCTTGCCTTTAAAGAGAGACCCCAGTCTAGTGGATCTAACTGGCAAAACCATTAGATTCTCTCTTCAGTTTTGGCTCATGGGTCCTCACCTCTGGATACTAAGTGACTCTGTGACACACATAAGCCACCCTGAGCACTGTCCTCATCTGGATTCCCTTGTCTCCAAGGGAACTGATATCCAGTAACTCATTAACAACTCTTACATGAGATTCTGCATTACTGCATTAAAACTTCTCAGCTCACAGAGAACAGAGATCCTTTAAGAAAGGAATTGAGAACATAAATACTGTGCTTAGATGCTGAGGGGGTTAGGCCTAGGTGGGGATCTATAGTGAATATCCTGAGAAGTTAGGACAAAGGTTAAAGTTGAGGACATTGGGAGGATGTATAAGTCAATTTATGGTGGCTGCTATAACAAAAATTTTCCATATCTCATTGGCATAACACATTCAAATTATATGTATTTTTCATGTCACTGTCCAGGACTGCAAGAGAGCTCTGCTCCACTCAGTCATCAGGGTCTTGGCCTCTTTGCATCTAGTGCCTTAGTATCCATCTTCTAGGGCCTTAGTTCCTTCCACTGGGTCCTTCTGACATCTGAAGGGAGGGGACATAGAAGGCACATCTGCTTTATTTCTTCTTGACCCAGAGGTGACCTAAATCACTTCTGCTTATTGCTGAGAATTAGTTATATGGCCCCATATAGATTCAAGGGTCTTGGAAATTATAGTCTAGTTGTGGACTCGGGAAGAAGAGAAGAACATAGATTTTAGTGGGCACATACCACTGTCTCTGGTACAGAAGAAAACAGAAGGTAGGAAAGAGGCAGAATGAAGAAGGTGACAAAGGTAACCAAAGGTGACTGCCCATGGTAACCTTCAGATCAAGGTCTGGGGAGGGCACGCACAATTGCAGGCTTCAATATTACCCAACTTTAGGTGGCACTATTCATATTCTTGTCTATATAAATGGTGCCTTCTGAAGCACAAACATATGTCTTTGTCTTTAAAAAATGATTTGGGGCTGTGGGCGATTCTTGGAAAATAAAGATTCTCAAAGCACAACCCTTGAAATTCTTTGAAGATTAAGCCAGAAAGCAGAATACAAAGAGGCAGAGAGCACTAGTGCTACAGACAGGATTTGATTTAAGACCAGTGAGACAGATGGTGGTGTGTTTTCTTAGTAGCAAACCAGGAAACAACAGATTTGCAAACAAATTTTAACTGCCTTCATTTTTCTAATGCCCTGCATGAGCAGTACAAACCACTGTGAAGCATAATGCTTCCTGAAGGCAACTGTCCCTCAAATGTTTTCCTTCCCACCTATTCAGAAGAAGGAGAAGCCTGCAGCAATCTTAATGCAATAATTCCACCCTGAATATTATTGGAACTCTGGCCTTTACTTTGGCCTCAGAGGACCTGTAATTGATCAGGTCTACGATAAAAGAGCATGAGCACAGCATAGGAAAATTTGTACATCAGTTTGATGTATTTTCTGGGAGTGATAAGAATGGTTTCTGGCCTGGATCCTCACTCTGAAATCCAAGAATGGGCACATTCAAACATATATGCAAATTCCAGAAATACATTTCCCCTTAGAATGGTTTTAATTTCATTGGAATATTTTGTTAAATGTTCACCATAGAAGAAGAGAACGAAGAAGCACAAGTCACAAATAATTTTCCTTTTCTTCCTGATCAGCCTTACTCTTGCGGAATCATCTAAAGCCTGGGACACCTTGGCACAACTGGTGTTCGTAAGTCTGCCTGACCACTTGCTTGTCATGATGGTGAGCCACCACAGTCTCAATTTGCCTCATGGTGATTCTACCCATCCACCCACTGTCTTCATGGGATTCTTTTTAATGAACATACTAGTTGTAGTAGTGAGAAAGGCTATTTTCTTGGATATTTAGGTTTGGAATTTCAATAATCAGTTCATTTCACCTTGCCTCCTTTTCACCTAGAGGATCTTTGGAGAGTAGGGCATATGTTGAAATGGTTGCTGGTGGGGGCAGTCAAAGTTCAGTGATGTACTCTGTGGGTACTTGTGGTAGTAACTCAAAGATGGACTTTAGTTATTATAACTCTGCCCAGGTATAATTTTATTTTCTGTCATAACAGCTTCCCAAATAATCTTACTGTCTTTAGCATCTCCTTTTCAATCCATTCTACACAATAATGCCAGATGACCTTCTTAAAACACAGTTCTACTCCTGACATTTCTCTGCTCAAAATTCTTAAATGATCCAACATTTCCAAAATGATAAAGCCAAATTTCTTAGCTACACACCTGAGGAGCTTCTTTTTTGGGCCTCTAATTGCCTTTTCAGTTTTATATTCTCACTACTCTTAATAACGAACTGGAGGTTTATTGCAATATGCCTGGAATTTGTTTACCTGTAGGGCTTTGCTCTTACCTGCTTGCTTTAGAATACTCTTCTCTCCTTCCCTTTCCCCTGATCATTGCCTGTGAAATCTACTCATTCTTCAAGTTTCAGCTCAACTTTTACCTGATCTTTCAAGCTTCCCTGACTCTCAGTAAAAAGGAATTACTTCTGTGTGTGCCCCCATATTTGACATTCATGTTATCCTGCCTCAAGTGTTAGTTTGTTATTTACAAGTCTGTCACCACTCGTCTGTGAGAGACTCTCAAAGACAAGGGCTGTGTCTTTTTCATCTCTGCGTCTTCCACAGCACCTGGCATAGGGACTGGCTGAAAGGAGGTATGCAATGAATGTTTGGTGACTTGAATTGATAGAGTCCTCAATTTTCCCCTGTGATGTAAGTGGTGATAGCTTGCTTATGGTGGGCACCAACCACATTTCTGCCAGTGGGGTCTGAGGTGGAGGGTCAAGCTACTCCCTTCCTGTTTTAAAAAAATTAGGCTGAAAAAAAAAATCCAAGTTGCTGAATCCTTAACCTTTCTCCACGAAGCCATTAGGTACCATTTATTATAAACTTATGATAACAGCTTAGTATATTGAAAAGGGAAATTTGGGAAAAACTTGAGTGAAAGTTTAAGTCCATCATTTCTAGGAGTGGCCTAGGGCAGGCAATGGAAGCCTGCAGATAGTGAGGTTATGGTATAAATTCACCCTGTCACCTGCCAACATGCTATTTTTTCTATATTCATTACTACCTTCCTCAGGATCAAGCATATACTTAATGCTTTCTATCTGTACAATACTTCAGATACAAATGGTACTGTTGTTTATACCTAGTTTGGAGAGAGAATATGTACACAAAAAGATAGACAAATGTGTAGCGTAAGAGTTAAGAACGAAAGACTCTGGGGCCAAAACACAGCTGGCTTTGAATCATCACTGTACCTTACTAGTTGGGTGATCCTGGAAAAGTCATTTTACTTCTCTGGGATTCAGATTGCTTATATGTAAAAGGAGATGGTAATATTATTATTGTTATTATATTATAATACTATAAAAGAGTGGTTGTATGATTTAAAGGAATCACTATGTACAGAGCACTTAGTAAGCGCTTGAAATGTTAGTTATCATTATCACATGAGAGCACAACATAAGATAATGTGACTCAGTGTAATGAGCAAAAACAGGAAAGTCAGAAGACCTGGGTTCTAGTTCTGACTGCCATTCACTCACCTTGGCCAACATATATATCCTCTCTGATTATTGGTTTCCTAACTATGAAATAAGGTATAGAAATAATAATAATATCTAAAGTTTTTCCTGGCTCTAAAATGCTGGAGTTCAATATTGAATAAAAGATCCTGTCCCAGTAGAAGATAGTTTATTAAAATAGGAAAAAAAAGAGAATGTAAATCACTTCTGCCAAGAGAGATTTTTCTTCTCCTCCTTTTACTCGTTTCTGATAGGAAAAAACCCAAATGTATAGCAGTTTGGTTTTATGCATGGCATCTTGATTTTTCCATCTATCTTCCCATCACCAATTCAGCAGTGTTCAAGAAAATAAAAGTCTTCAAAAATAAGAATCCTTAAAGGCCACTGGTAGCAAAACAGCAGAAGTGATTGTCTGGTGCAGAGATTGAGCTCACTGCAGCTTTACTTGGAGATCATTTCATGTAATTAAAAATGCAGTCTATCCAGGCACAGTCGCAGGGGGGCCTTCAGGTGAGAAATTGGGGATCAACAGAGGTGAGGCTTAGAACCTCACCCCCCCTGTTTTGAGAGAAATCTTCTGCATCTGTGGATGTTTTATTGCCCTTGTCTAGCTTGGATTAACACTTAGTCTACAGGCATACACCTGATCATCTACATTTGTTCTCTTACAACGCTAAACTATGTTTTCTACCTTTATCTTGCATCTACCTACCACTTCAGCATTTTATTAAAATAATAATAATAATAATAATAATAAGGGAGAAATGTGGGATTCACATATAAATCAAGTATAAAAATCAAATATTCATATTTGACCTGATTTTTTATATTTCATAATGCGTGATCAAAACCAAAAGTTTCTGTGATGACTGCCCTTGTACTGTTCACCATGTAAGAACTTATTCACTATGTAAGAATTTGTTTACCATGTAAGAACTTGTTCGTTATGCTTCAGAAGATTGGAGACTGAGGAGAATTAGGCTTTGGGTGGATTAATGATTGTGCATTGAGCATCGAGTCCCTTATACAGAATTTTATTGTTGTTAACAACCATTTGATCAATAAATATGAGAGATGCCCTCTGAAAAAAAAATGCAGTCTATCCAAGGAGATATATCGCAGTCTTTTTTGGAAGAAGCTTTTATTAACTAACCAACTAATTTATATGAAGTTTTAAAATAACTTTCTTTTGGAGACCTGTAAAACAAGATTGAAGTGCGCTTGAATGCCATTATCATTTACAAAAATTTAATAACATCCTGTTATCAGCCCTGATGAGAGAGACATGCACATCTCAATGGTCTTAGGTCCTATTTCCAATTTAGTTACAATGCTTTTCTTCCACCATTTCTATTCCCCACAGCAAAAATAAGGTCAGAAGAGGTGTACATTTCCCTAGTGCTTACTGTTCCTCAGCTTTTCAAATGAGGCTGATGCACTTGTTGAACCACCTCCTAAGGGTTTACTAAAGCTGATTAACAGTCACTCAGCCTGGCATAGGTCCAGCTTCCCTGTGCAAGATGGTAGGACTCAGAGTGATAAGACTTGAAGGTAAGGAAGTGACATTTGGTTGGAAAGCTGTGAGGATGCTGTTTTGGTAAGTGAAAAATGGTCAAATATTGCAATTTCTTATGCGTTAACCTAAGAACACTTGGACCTGGACTCAGATGCACACCATTGGGTAATAGGGAAATAGGGAAATGTTCATTCATACCATTGGTCACTAACTAGTCTTTGGAACTGTGAACAGAGACTTAAAGTCAAGGTTTAATGAAATCGTTCTAGTGTTTGTACATAAGAATGTTATCCATTAATATAACCTGCCTCCCTTCCACCATTTTCTTCCTTTCACTTGCCCTTTTGTTTCTCTTCTTCCCCCTATTGTGTCATTCTCTTTAACGTGCTCTTGCTGTTGCTGTTACTTTCTCCCCATCAGTAGTTAAGAGAGGAGATTGTAATTCTGCTTTCACCACTTCTTATAGGACTCTGGGCAAGATAGTGTCTTGGATAATCTCTTTCTGCTATAGATTATCCACCTATAAACGTGGATGATCATTATTTAATTTCATCAGGTTGTTGAAAGGATTAAATGAGATAATACTTATAAAACATTTAGTTCTCTGCCTAGCACATAGTATACACTGAATCAGTTTCGGCATTATTTTTTTCTCCTTTCCTTCTTTCATGTTTTCTTTCTCCTGCATATTTTCTTATTTTTCCCTGCCTCCTGTTCTCATCAGTATTAAACTCCATTCTTCAGCATTGCTTGATTGTTTCAGCTACTAGGCAGCAGGTATTTGGCAACTTGGACTCTATGATACATCCTTTAATATCTTTCCTAGTCTATCCTGCCCCCACTTGGAAGTTAGAGTGCTTTTCCTAAAATGTAAGTATGATCATACAATTCTCTGTCATAAATCTGTCTGTAGTATATAATCCTAAATCCTCATCATGGAATACAATGCCATCTACAATATGACTATCATCAATCAGACTTCATCTCTGCGACTGAAATAATCATAAAAATAGGTCACAAGGATGTGCTTGTTCCCCAAACACACCAGACTCTTGGATTTTTGGAAGCGTGGTGCATCTTTTCCCACTTTTCTACCTAGCAAACTCTTGGGCACTTATCAAGATATGGCTACAAATCCTTCCCTAACTGCCTTACTCAGATTTGATTCTTCTTACATTTTTGCTCCCATCAAATTCTGTGCAAATTACTGTAACAGTGCTTGTCACACTCATGTAGATCTCCCCAAATAGACTGTAAGCCGCTAGGGATAAAGCTCTGTTTGGCTCTTTATTATTTCTTTCCTTTTTTAATTATTTTTTTATTTTGATATGATTAATATAGAATTACATGAACATTGTAGTTACTAGATTCCCCCCATTATCAAGTCCCCATCACATACCCCATTACAGTCACTATCCATCAGTGTAGTAAGATGTTGTAGAATCACTGCTTGTCTTCTCTGTGTTGTACAGCCCTCCCCAAGTCCCCCACCACCCCACATTATGTCTGCTAATAGTAATGGCCCTTTTTTCCCCCTTATCCCTCCCTTCCCACCCATCCTCCCCAGTCCCTTTCCCTTTGGTAACTGTTAGTCCATTCTTGGGTTCTGTGAATCTGTTGTTGTTTCGTTCCTTCAGTTTTTGCTTTATTGTTATACTCCACAGATGAGTGAAATCATTTGGTACTTGTCTTTCTGCACCTTGCTTATTTCACTGAGCATAATGCACTCTAGCTCCATCCACGTTGTTGCAAATGGTAGGATTTGTTTTCTTCTTATGGCTGAATAATATTCCATTGTGTATATGTACCACATCTTTTTTATCCATTCATCTACTAATGGGCACTTAGGTTGCTTTCAATTTTTGGCTACTGTAAATAGTGCTGTGATAAACATAGAGGTGTATATATCTTTTTGAATCTGGGATCTTGTTTCCTTTGGGTCAATTCCTAGGAGTGGAATTCATGGGTCAAATGGTATTCTGTTTTGAGTTTTCTGAGGAACCTCCATACTGCTTTCCACAATGGTTGAACCAGTTTACATTCCCATCAGCAGTGTAGGAGGGTTCCCCTTTCTACACATCCTCGCCAACATTTGTTGTTGTTTGTCTTTTGGATGTTGGCCATCCTAACTGGTGTGAGGTGATATCTCATTGTGGTATTAATTTGCATTTCTCTGATGATTAGTGATGTGGAGCATCTTTTCATGTGTCTGTTGGCCATCTGAATTTCTTCTTTGGAGAAGTGTCTGTTCAGATCCTCTGCCCATTTTTTAATTGGATTATTTGATTTTTGTTTGTTGAGGTACATGAGCTCTTTGTATATTTTGGATGTCAACCCCATATTAGATATGTCATTTATGAATATATTCCCCCATACTGTAGGATGCTTTTTTGTTCTACTGATGGTGTCCTTTGCTGTACAGAAGCTTTTTAGATTGATACAGTCCCACTTGTTCATTTTTGCTTTTGTTTCCCTTGTCTGGGGAGATACGGTCATGAAAAAGTTGCTCATGTTAATATTCAAGAGAGTTTTGCCTATGTTTTCTTCTAAGAGTTTTATGGTTTCATGACTTACATTCAGGTCTTTGATCCATTTTGAGTTTACTTTGGATATGGAGTTAGACAGTAATCCAGTTTCATTCTCTTGCATGTAGCTGTCCAGTTTTGTTAACAGCAGCTGTTGAAGAGGGTGTCATTCCCCTTTGTATATCCATGGCTCCTTTATCATATATTAATTGACCATATATGCTTGGATTAATATGTGGACTCTCTATTTTGTTCCACTGGTCTGTGGGTCTGTTCTTGTGCCAGTACCAAATTGTCTTGATTACTGTGGCTTTGTAGTAGAGCTTGAAGTTGGGAAGCGAGATCCCCCCTGCTTTATTCTTCCTTCTCAGGATGGCTTTAGCTATTTGGGGTCTTTAGTGCTTCCATATGAATTTTGGAACTATTTGTTCCACTTTGTTGAAGAATGCTGTCATTAATTTTATAGGGATTGCACTGAATCTGTAGATTGCTTTAGGCAGGATGGCCATTTTGACAGTATTAATTCTTCCTACCCCAGAGGATGGGATGAATTTTCATTTATTAGTGTCCTCTTTAATTTCTCTCAAGAGTGTCTTGTAGTTTTCAGTGTATAGGTCTTTCACTTCCTTGGTTAGGTTTATTCCTAGGTATTTTATTCTTTTTGATGTAATTGTGAATGGAATTGTTTTCCTGATTTCACTTTCTGCTTGTTCATCATTAGTGTATAGGAATGCAGCAGATTTCTGTGTACTAATTTTGTATCCTGCAACTTTGCTGAATTCAGATATTAGATCTAGTAGTTGTGGAGTGGATTCTTTAGGCTTTTTATGTACAATATTATGTCATGTGCAAACAGTGACAGTTTAATTTCTTCTTTACAAATTTGGATACCCTTTATGTCTTTGTATTGTCTGATTGCTGTGGCGAGGACCTCCAGAACTATGTTGAATAAAAGTGCTGAGAGTGGGCATCCTTGTCTTGTTCCTGATCTTAAAGGAAAGGCTTTCAGCTTCTCGCTGTTAAGTATGATGTTGGCTGTGGGTCTGTCATATATGACCTTTATTATGTTGAGGTACTTGTATTCTCTACCCATTTTGTTGAGAGTTTTTATCAAGAATGGGTGTTGAATTTGTCAAATGCCTTTTCAGCATCTGTGGAGATGATCATGTGATTTCTTTCTTTCTTTTTATTGATAAAGGGATGATGTTGATGTATTTTTGAATGTTATACCATCCTTGCTTCCCTGGGATGCATTCCACTTGATCATGATGTATGATTCCCTCGATATATTTTTGAATTCAGTTTGCTAATATTTTGTTGAGTATTTTTACATCTATGTTCATCACAGATATTGGTCTGTAGTTTTCTTTTTTTGAGGTGTCTTTGCCTGGTTTTGGTATTAGAGTGATGCTGGTTTCATACAATGAGTTTGGCAGTATTCCCTCCTCTTCTATTTTTTGGAAAAATTTAAGGAGAATGGGTATTATGTGTTCTCTAAATGTCTGATTAATTTCAGTGGTGAATCCGTCTGGTCGGGTCTGGGGGTCTTATTCTTGGGTAATTTTTTGATTACTGATTCAATTTCATTGCCTGTAATTGGTCTGTTTAGATTTTATGTTTCTTCCTGAGTCAGTCTTGAAAGGTTGCATTTTTCTAGAATGTACATTTCTTCTAGGTTATCCAGTTTGTTAGCATATAGATTTTCATAGTATTCTCTAATAATTCTTTGTATTTCTGTGGTGTCTGTCCTGATTTTCCTTTCTCATTTCTGATTCTGTTTATGTGTGTATATTCTCTTTTTTTCTTGATAAGTTTGGCTAGGGATTTATCTATTTTGTTTATTTTCTGAAAGAACCAGCTCTTGGTTTCATTAGTTTTTTCTATTGTTTTATTCTTCTCAATTTTATTTATTTCTTCTCTGACCTTTATTATGTCCCTCCTTCTGCTGACTTTGGGCCTCATTTGTTCTTCTTTGTCCAGTTTCAGTAATTGTGAATTTAGACTATTCATTTGGGATTGGTCTTCCTTCTTTAAGTATGCCTGGATTGCTATATACTTTCCTCTTATAACTGCCTTCGCTGCGTCCCACAGAAGTTTGGGTGTTGTGCTGTTGTTTTCATTCATTTCCATATATTGCTTGATTTCTGTTTTTATTTGGTCATTGAACCATTGATTATTTAGGAGCGTGTTGTTAAGCCTCCCTGTATTTGTAAGCCTTTTTGTTTTCTTTGTCCAATTTATTTCAAGTTTTATACCTTTGTGATATGAGAAGTTGGTTGGTACAATTTCATTCTTTTTTAATTTATTGAGGCTCTTTTTGTGGCCTAGTATGTAATTTCTTCTGGAAAATGTTCCATGTGCACTTGAGATGAATGTGTTTCCTGCTGTTTTTGGGTGTAGGGTTCTGCAGATGTATGTTAGTTCCATCTGTTCTAATGTGTTGTTCAGTGCCTCTATGTCCTTACTTATTTACTGTCTGTTTTATCTGTTAATTGGAGTGAGTAGTGTATTGAAGTCTCCTAAAATGAATGCATTGAATTCTATTTCCTCCTTTAGTTCTGTTAGTATTTGTTTCACATACGCTGGTGCTCCTGTGTTGGGTGCATAGATATTTATAATGGTTATATCCTCTTGTTGGACTGACTGCTTTATCGTTATGTAATGTCCTTCTTTGTTTCTTGTTACTTTCTTTGTTTTGAAGTCTATTTTGTCTCATACAAGTACTACAACACCTGCTTTTCTTCTCCCTATTGTTTGCATGAAGTATCTTTTTCCATCCCTTCACTTTTAGTCTGTGTATATCTTTAGGTTTGAGGTGAGTCTCTTGTAAGCAGCATATAGGTGGATCTTGCTTTTTTATCCATTCTATTACTCTGTGTCTTTTGATTGGTGCATTAATTCCATTTGCATTTAGGGTGATTATCAATAGATATGTATGTATTGCCATTGCCGGCTTTGGATTCGTGGTTACCAAAGGTTCAAGGGCAGCTTCTTTACTATCTCACTGTCTAACTTACCTCACTTATTACACTATTATAAACACAGTCTGATGATTCTTAATTTCTCTCCCTCCTTATTTTTCCTCCTCCACTCTTTATATGTTAGGTGTTTTATTGTATACTCCTTATGTTTCCCTAGACTGATTTTGTGGATAGCTGATTTTATTTTGCAGTTAGTTAGTATTTGGTTGGTCTCCTTTCTTTGCTCTGGTTTTATTTTCTCTGGTGAGAGCTATTTAGCCTCATGCATACTTCCATCTAGAGCAGTCCCTTTAAAACACATTGTAGACATGGTTTGTGGGAGGTAAATTCCCTCAACTTTTGCTTATCTGGGAATTATTTAATCCCTCCTTCAAATTTAAAGGATAATCTTGCTGGATACAGTATTCTTGGTTCAAGGCCCTTCTGTTTCATTGCATTGAATATATCATGCCATTCCCTTGTGGCCTGTAAGGTTTCTGTTGAGAAGTCTGATGATGACCTGATGGGTTTTCCTTTGTAGGTGATCTTTTTTCTGTCTATGGCTGCTTGTATTAATCTGTCCTTGTCTTTGATCTTTGCCATTTTAGTTATTATATGTCTTGGTGTTGTCCTCCTTGGGTCCCTTGTGTTGGGAGATTTGTGGACTTCCATCTCCTGAGAGACTATTTCTACCCCATCTTGGGGAAGTTTCCAGCAATCATTTCTTCAAAGACACTTTCTATCCCTTTTTTTTCTCTCTTCTTCTGGTACCCCTATAATGTGAATATTGCTCTATTTGGATTGATCACACAGTTCTCTAACATGCTTTCATTCCTAGAGATCCTTTTATCTCTCTGTCTCAGCTTCTCTGTATTCCTGTTCTGTGATTTCCATTCCATTAACAGTCTCTTCCACCTCATCTAGTCTGCTCTGAAATCCTTCCATTTTTTGTTTCATTTGTTATTTCCCTCCTGAATTTATCCCTTAGCTCTTGAATATTTCTCTGTAGCTCCTTCAGCATGCTTATGACTTTTATTTTGAATTCTTTTTCAGGAAGATTGGTGATTTTGCTCTCACCAGGCCCTCTCTCTGGTGTTTGAGTGATTTTGGACTGTACAAGGTTCTTCTGCCTTTTCATGGTGATGAGATTGGTCACTGGCAAGTAGCACGTATGTCAGCTGGGAGAACAATGTCCCTTCTGGCTTTCTGGTCACCTTGCCTGTCTCTGCTGCCTGTGCCATTTAACTGCACACAGGGAGCATCCTCTGGGTTAATCCCCTAAGCTGCTGTGGGTGGGGTCACCTTCAAGATGGCCTATGGCGATGGTGGGGGGTTGCAGGCCAGCATTGTGTGTTCTGCCTCAAGAGCAAAGCCCTTTTGTGCCTCCCGGTCTCTGCACCCATCTCTGCTGTCAGTGTTGGTCAGGGTGTGCAGGGAGCAGACTCTGGGTTAATTCCCTGAGCTGCCATGGGCAGAGCGGCCCTAGGGATGGCTTAGGGCACTCGTGGTGGTTGCAGGTGAGTGGTGCATGTTCTGCCCTCAGAACAGAGCCCCTTCATGCTTCCCGGATTCTGCGCCCATCTCTGCTGTCTGTGTTGGCCAACCACTTGCAGGGAGCAGGCTCTGGGTCTCAGCCTGTTAGCCGCATGCAGGGAGAAGCCTGTGTGTTAAGCTGTGTGGTTGCTGTAGGCGGGGATGTTCCCTGGCTGTTCTAAAGCAATGGTGGGTCAGCCAATTCAAAACTGCAAGCCGGTTTGCTTGCAGTGCTGGTAGGGTACAAGGAATGGCATGCTGCTTATTGCCATGAGGGGGTTCAGAGCTGCATTGCCACCTAAGGGGTTAAGGTACCTGAAGTTCCTTAAAGTTCCCAGCCTGCTAGGCTGAGTGTGCCAGGACAATTTTGCCCACCTTTTAAACCCTTGTCTCTTTAAGACTTTTAAAGCACCTGCTTTTCTTTTTTCCAAGGGCATTCGGCTGTGGGAACCTGTTCGCAGTTTTAATCTCGGATTTTGCTTTTCCACTCCTCTAATATCCAGTGCACCATGCAATAAGTGTCTGTGCTCTGGGGGCAGATTACTAGGGCTGGTTATTTATCAGTCCTGTGCTTCCACTCCCTCCCCACTCTGATTCTTTTCCTCCCACCAGTGAACTGGGGTGGGGGCAGTTCTCAGGTCCCACTGGGTCACGGCTTTGTATCCTACCCTTTTCCATGAGATGCTGGGTTCTCACAGATGTAGCCTGGCTGGTGTACCGTATTTTCTGGTCAGTATTTTAGGAATAGTTGTATTTGCTGTATTTTCAAAATATATATAGTTTTGGGAGATTTCCACCACCCTACTCACACCACACCATCTTGAGAATCTCTCTTTATTATTTCTGAGACCTAAAACTGAGCCTGTTACTCAACAAATAAACATATTCCATTTCTAAAAATAGCCTTCCACCAGACTGGGTAAGATTTAGGTTTAGAGTTTATATCCACATAGCTGATATGATTAAGTTAACTTTGATGTCTTTGCCCAGTTGCAGACAATTCCAGAGAAAAGTTGAATAATGGCCCTTACTGAACATCTTTTTACTATATGTGTATATGTGTGTATATACACACACACACACACACACACACACACGTAGGATTGTACTGTGTGAAGACCAGAGAGTAGACAAAGATGACCCATCAAATCCCCTTTTTGGCTTTAGGGTTCTATTTTTAACAAGCCATAGAGTTAGCATATCTTGAGAAGTGTTTGAAAATTTTGACCCAGTATTCTTTTGATTACCTTTCTATCTGAAGACTTCTGATAATAGAATCAAGGTTAAGAACATTTTTCTGTGTTTCTGATTGGAAAGAAGGTATGGGTGAAGAATAGTATTTTGTTTTCCAATTTTCCTGAAATTTTGGCCAACCCCCAGGTTTGAAGCACTGCCTTTTTTGCTTTTTGGTTTTCCATCTGGGCCATTAGTTGATTGGCTTGCAAGCAATTTTCCAGCAGAAATTAAATACAATCTCCAGTCTATCAGGACTTAAGGAAACAATATTAACAATAAGAGAGCTGCAAACCTTTGGGTCAACAAATTTCAAAGCTGGTATATACAGAGATCCCTGGATTCTAAATAAAGAATAGTATCTAGATCTAAAATTGATGACTGTTCCTGGTGTAAGTAGAGGGTGATAAATTTGAATTAATTTTTGTAGGAAATAATGAAGAAAAGAGGTAGAGACAGGGAGACAGGCATATCCATGTATCCAGGAGAGATTACACAATGCCTATGGAAACCTGAGCACAGAGGCAAAATTAAAGCAAAGGAAATAGACATGCTTATTTGCTAACCAGGGAACCATGAAAGGGGAGAAATGAGAAACAATGAAATGGAAATGCAGGGGTAGAAAAGTCGCACCAAGCCTCCTGATTTCAATATTGGCATTAGGGTAAATTTTAATTCAGTTAAACTGTCTCCAAGAACCTTGGCACATACAGGAACCTGGGCATCCTTAAGGAGGATGTGTTTAACCCAGGACAAAGGAGAGTACAGCTGACTCAAGGAAACATTACTAATTTTAAATGAGAGCCCTTCTCATCTGAGCAGTTGTTCTAAGCAGGCCTGGCAAATGTTTTCTGAAATGAGCTACATCCGGGAATCATGAGATCCAGGACAGTCTTTGCTCCATTAGTAAGCAGCTCTGTGAGCTTGGGCAAGTCACTTCCTTGGTCTTTTTTTTTTCTTTTTTTCTTTCCTCTAAAAATGAAGAACATTAAACTCTACTCTGTATGACTCAAGTT
This sequence comes from Manis javanica, assembly GCF_040802235.1. Taxonomy (NCBI): domain Eukaryota; kingdom Metazoa; phylum Chordata; class Mammalia; order Pholidota; family Manidae; genus Manis; species Manis javanica. The sequence continues at coordinate 113,597,251 of NC_133174.1, forward strand.
GGGTTGTAAGGAGCAAATGAGCTGACATGGAAAATTATGATTTCAGAGGGTTTTTTCTGTCAGGTTACTGGGCCTAGATACCAGGAATTTAAGCTCTGTCACTATTTAGAAATGATACTTTTTCTCTAGGAAGATACCAGACAATTGTCACAGACAGACCGAGTAGCCATGGCCTCAATTCCTTTATCTTCAGGCTGACAGCAACATTACCAATGGTGTGTAAAAGATTTTTTTTTAATGTTAGAAAGGATAAAGCCATTCATTTCCTATGGTATTGATTACAAAAGCATTATGCAGCTCAAAGGTCAGTACTGTGTTCTCTTTGTACATTCTGTATGGTTCCAGGGGAAATAAAACAAGTAAACCAACTCAGTAGCCTTAAAGCTGTGCCAATCCCATGAGTCAAAGTCATAACAAGCAGAGAGTGCAGACTGAACTGCCAGAAGAAAGGAGGGGTCTGGAGATGTTTACATTTTGCTGAACAAAGAATGTGCTGTCTGTCTTTTGTATATAAAAATGGCATACTTTGGATCTAGTAGCAGTCTTCTGGAACTGGTTCCCTGGTTCTTTTTATCATCCAGTTGAATCTTTTGAATTCCTATTTCAGAAGCTTCTCCTCATCTGCTAGTCCTTAGGGACATGGGTATCCAATGGGAAGGGGAGCTGCATTAACACTTCAGAATGGCCGGAAAAATCTCAGTGACAGTCTCTATACATTCAGACATCTCTGGACATAAGCTGGGATCTTCAGGGTATTTGGAGTATCTCAGTAGCCTAGGGTGGATTTTCTAAAGGAAGCAAAATTCCTTCCTGAGTCAGAGGGTGGTAACTGATTAGTACCTGACATAATTCATATGACTACAAGAGTAAGAGGGTTTTGAAATTCAAAAGTGATTTGCTTTTTATTTTATTGTGATAAGAACACTGAAGAGATCTATTTTTTAAGGGTACAATAATGTTGTTTACTATTGGTATAATGCTGTACAGCAGCAACTCTCTAGAGCTTATTCATCTTGCTTAACTGAAACTTTATGCCCATTGATTGCTAACTCCCCTTTTTCCCTCCTCTCTGCCCCTGGTAACTATCACTCTTTGTTTCTATGAATTTGACTATTTTAGATGCTTCATGTAAGTGGAATCATGCACTATTTGTTTTTCTGTGACTTGTTTATTTCACTTAGCATAATGTCCTCAGGGGTCATCCATGTTTTCACATTTTTTGAAATTTACTTCTTTTTAAAGTCTGAGTAATATTTCAGTGGATATACATACAACATTTTCTTCATTCATCTGTTGATGTACATTTACATTGTTTCCACATCTTGGCTGTTGTGAATAGTGCTACAGTGAACATGAGAGTGTTATAATATCTTCAAGATCTTAATTAAATTTTCTTTTGGATCCAGAAGTGGATTGGTTGCCCATAAGGAAGTAATATTTAAAATTTTTTGAGGATGCTCCATACTATTTTCCATAGGGTCTGTATCATTTTTTATTCCCACCTATAGTGTGCAAGGGTTTCAGTTTCTCCACATTCTTGCCAACAATTCTTGTGGGTTTTTCTTTTTTGATAATAGCCACCCTCACAGGTGTGAGGTGATATCTCATTGCGTTCTGATTTGCATTTCCCTGATGATTAGTGACATTGAACATTTTTTCAGATTCCTACTGGACATATACCTGTATATATGCCTATTATTTTTCATATACCTGTTGGTCTTCTTTGGAGAAATATCTGTTTATGTCCTTAGCCCACTTTTTAATTGGATTGTTAGTTTTTTTGCTACTAAGTTTTAAGAGTTCCTTACACATTTTGAAGATCAACCTCTTACCATATCTGTGTTTTGCAACTATTTTCTCCTATTCCAGAGATTGTCTTTTAACTCTGTTGGTTGTTTCCTTTGCTATGCAGAAGCTTTTTAACTTGATGTAGTCTCACTTGTCTATTTTTGTTGTCTTTGCCTGTGATTTTTGCCAATCCATTAAATCATTGCCAAGACCAACGTCACAAAGCTTTCCCCTATGTTTTCTTTTAGGAGTTTTACGTTTACAGGTCTTATGTTTAAATCTTTAATCAATTTTGAGTTATTTTTTTATAAGGTGTAAGACAAGGATCCAATTTCATTGTTTTGCATATGGATATCCAGTTTTTCCAATAACATTTGTTAAAGAGACTATCCTTTCCCCATTGTATATTCTTGGCAACCTTTTTGAAGATCAAGTTGATTATAGTGTATATATGGATTTATTTCTGGGCTCTCAATTCTGTTTTGGTTTATATGTCTGCTTTTATACCAGTACAATACTGTTTTGATTACTTTAGCTTTGTAATATATTTTTCAGTCAAGACATGTTATGCCTCCAGCTTTGTTCTTCTCTCTTAAGACTGATTTGGGTACTCATGGTCTTTTGGGGTTTCCTATGCATTTTAGAATTGTTTTTTTACTTCTTTACAGAAATTGGTATTTGTTAGTGATTGCATTGAATCTATAGATTGATTTGGATAGTATGGGCATTTTTGACGATATTAAGTCCTCCAATCCATGAACATAAGATATCTTTCCATTTGTTTGTGTCTTTAATTTCTTTCATCAAAGTTTTGTCAACTGAACAGATCTATAACTAGTATGGAGATTGAATCAGCAATCAAAAACCTCCCAACAAAGGATGTCCCAGGACCAGAAGACTTTACAGGTTAATCTTACCAGACATTCAAATAATTAATACCAATCCTGCTCACAGACTTCCAAAGATTGAAGTGGAGGAACACTTCCAAACTCATACCAAATCCAAACAAAGACACTGCCAGAAAGGAAAACTATAGGCCAATGTCTCTGATGAATATAGATACAAAAATCTTGACTAAAATACTTGAAAACAAAATTCAATGGCACATTTAAAGGAGTATGTACCATGACGAAGTGGGATTTATCCCTAGAATGAAAGGATGTTTCAACATACAAAAATCAGTTAATGTGATATATCACAATTACAGAAAAAAATATTAAAATCCGTAATTATCTTAATTGATGCAGTAAAAACATTTCACAAAATTCATTGCCTGTTCTTGATAAATGCTCTCAACAAACTAGGACTGGAAGGGAAGCATCTCAACATAATAAAGGTTATATATAACCCCAAAGCCCACAGATATCTTTATAGTTAATGCTAAAAAAACTGAAAGCTTCTCTAAGATCAGGAATAATACAGGGATGCCCACTATTAGCACTTCTATTCAACATAGTATTGGATGTCCTAGTCAGAGCAATTAGGCAGAAAAAAGAAATGAAAGGTATCCGAATCAGAAAAGATGAAGTGAAATTATCCTTGTTTGCAGATGGCATAGTCTTAAAGACTCCAGAAAAAAAACTGTTAGAACTATTAAATTCATTAAAGTAGAAGTATACAAATCAACATAAAAAAATCAGTTGTATTTCTATACACCAGCAATGAACTAAGGAAATTAGGAAAACAATCTTATTTATAATAGCATAAAAAAGAATAAAATACTTCATAATAAGTTTTTTTAATGTCAAAATTTATAGCTTCTGGACTGAATTATAATTAGGAAGAATTTCCTTAGCTAAGTTAATAAATGGGTTATTGAATGTTTTCTTGATTTTTTGTGATTTATTTTATATTTTAATATTTTAAGCATTTGGAGATTATCCTGAGACCTGTGTGAAGTATGACTCCAACTTAATTTTTGCAGATGATTTTCCAGTTTGCTTAAAATGATTTATTCAATAATTTTTCTTTTTCTCCATGCTTTTTGGCCTATTTCTAGGCTTTCTATTCTGTTTCAGTGATCTATTTATTCGTATACTTGTATCCCAGTTTTAATTATTGTAGCTTTATAATAATTTTGAGTATCTGATAATTCTATCCCCTACTGTTCTTATTTTCCAGAGTTTTTTCCTCTCCTGGGGAATCTTGTTACTTCAGTTTTATATGTTCTCCAAACTGCTTGTCAAATTTTTTCCACCAAAAAATGCTGATTTTATTTAGATATGTTAAATTTGTAAATTAGGAGAAGCTGAAATTTTATTGAATTTAAGTATACATATCTAAAACATCTTTTATATGTAAGACTTTGGAATTTTATTTTCTTCTTTATTTCCTTCAAAATGATATATTCTTTAACTTTCTGGACCATGTTTATTTAATTTTCAGGGGAGTAGGGAGGCAGGTATTTGATAACTTTCTATAATTCCTTACTATAAATCAGCTTGTGTGGATTTTTCTATCTCTTCTAGTGTCAGTTTTGGTAAGTTACATTTTAATAGAAAATTATTTAATTCATGCTGGCTTTCATATTTAGTTGCATAAGTGGTGTAATTTTAAAAAATTATAATCTTTCAGTAGTTATTTCTTTAACAGACTTCCAAATTTTACTGGTCTTGCACACAACAATGTCTCATGCATGCAGAGTACTATCATATAGGTATTCCTGATCAGTGGGCAGACTTCTATGTGCTTGTTAAGGACCTGGACACCTTCCATCATGTGGCTTTGCCATCTGAATCTTCTAATAGATAATCTGTCTCCTATTGATAGTTATGGGAAGAAAGAGAGAGGCCACATTTGAGGATTTTGTGAGTGAAGCCTAGATGTGGTATATATCAATTATACTCAGATTCCATTGTCCAGAACACAATCATATGCACATATATCACTGCAAGTAAGTCTCATAAGTGTGGCCTAGTTTTTTGTCCATAAAGGAAGGAAAACAGATTGTGGTAAACATGTTGCAGTTTCTGCCATACTCTTTTCTCTAAAAATGGGGTTTGTAAATGGAACCTACCTCAAGTGTTGTGAAGAATCAATGAAAAAAAGATTGGTATAAAGTTCTTAATCTTAGAGCTTCAGTATTATCATGATTATTAATAACAATAGCATCATGTTGGCAAGCAGAATACAGGTTGGGCTGTGAGGACTTAGATGCATGATATAAGATACCTGTGGGTTGGGATAGGCAAGTGTCATTCAAAAGTAGCAGTCACTGAGAGAAATGGTTTCTGTAAATCTTTAGAACATTGACCGACATAGTAGGCTGTCTTTTTATTTATTTATTTATTTTCATTTCTTTGAAGAACATTATGTTTACTAGGCTCTCCCCTACCCCAAGTCCTCCCCACAAACCCCATTACAGTCACTGTCCATCAGCGTAGTATGACGCTGTAGAATCACTACTTGTCTTCTCTGTGTTGCAAAGCCCTCCCCTTTCCCCCACCCCCCACATTATACATGCTAATCAAAATACCCCCTTTCTTCTTCCCCGCCCTTATCCCTCCCTACCCTCCCATTCTCCCCAGTCTCTTTCCCTTTGGTAACTGTTAGTCCATTCTTGGGTTCTGTGATTCTGCTGCTGTTTTGTTCCTTCAGTTTTCCTTTTTTCTTATACTCCACATATGAGTGAAATCATTTGGTACTTGTCCTTCTCCACTTGGCTTATTTCACTGAGCATAATACCCTCTAGCTCCATCCATGTTGTTACAAATGGTAGGATTTGTTTTATTCTTATGGCTGAATAATATTCCATTGTGTATATGTACCACATCTTCTTTGTCCATTCATCTACTGATGGACACTTAGGTTGCTTCCATTTCTTGGCTATTGTAAATAGTGCTGTGATAAACATAAGGGTGCATCTGTCTTTTTCAAATTGGGCTGCTGCATTCTTAGGTTAAATTCCTAGAAGTGCAAATCCTGGGTCAAATGGTATTTCTATTTTGAGCTTTTTGAGGAACCTCCATATTGCTTTCCACAATGGTTCAACTAATTTACATTCCCACCAGCAGTGTAGGAGAGTGCCCTTTTTCCACAACCTCACCAACATTTGTTGTTGTTTGTCTTTTGGATGATGGCCATCATTACTGGTGTGAGGTGATATCTCATTGGGGTTTTAATTTGCATTTCTCTGATAACTACTGATGTGGAGCATCTTTTCATGTGTCTGTTGGCCATCTGAATTTCTTCTTTGGAGAAGTGTCTGTTCAGCTCCTCTGCCCATTTTTTAATTGGATTATTTGCTTTTTGTTTGTTGAGGAGCTTGAGCTCTTTATATATTTTGGATGTCAAGTCTTTATCGGATCTGTCATTTACGAATATATTCTCCCATACTGTAGGGTACCTTTTTGTTCTATTGATGGTGTCCTTTGCTCTACAGAAGCTTTCAGCTTGATATAGTACCACTTGTTCATTTTTGCTTTTGTTTTCCTTGCCCGGGGAGATATATTCATGAAGAAGTCACTAATGTTCACATCCAAGAGATTTCTGCCTATATTTTTTTCTAAGAGTTTTATGGTTTCATGACTTACATTCAGGTATTTGATCCATTTGGAATTTACTTTTGTGTATGGGGTTAGACAGCGATCCAGTTTCATTCTCTTACATGTAGCTGTCCAGTTCTGCCAGCACCATCTGTTGAAGAGACTGTCATTTCCCCATTGTATGTCCATGGCTCCTTTATCAAATATTAGTTCAACATATATGTTTGGGTTAATGTCTGGAGTCTCTAATCTGTTCCACTGGTCTGTGGCTCTGTTCTTGTGCCAGTACCAAATTGTCTTGATTACTATGGCTTTGTAGTGGAGCTTGAAGTTGGGGAATGAGATCCCTCCAACTTTATTCTTCTTTCTCAGGATTGCTTTGGCTATTCGCGGTCTTTGGTGTTTCCATATGAATTTTTGAGCTATTTGTTCCAGTTTGTTGAAGAATGTTGTTGGTAATTTGGTAGGGATTGCATTGAATCTGTATATCACTTTGGGCAGGATGGCCATTTTGATGATATTAATTCTTCCTAGCCAAGAGCATGGGATGAGTTTATATTTGTTAGTGTCCTCTTTAACTTCTCTTAAGAGTGTCTTATAGTTTTCAGAGTATAGGTCTTTCACTTCTTTGGTTAGGTTTATTCCTAGGTATTTTATTCTTTTTGATGCAATTGTGAATGGAGTTGTTTTCCTGATTTCTCTTACTATTGGTTCATTGTTAGTATATAGGAAAGCTACAGATTTCTGTGTGCTAATTTTGTGTCCTGCAACTTTGCTGTATTCTGATATCAGTTCTACTAGTTTTGGAGTGGAGTCTTTAGGGTTTTTTATGTACAATATCATGTCATCTGCAAATAGTGACAGTTTAACTTATTCTTTACCAATCTGGATTCCTTGTATTTCTTTGTTTTGTCTGATTGCCGTGGCTAGGACCTCCAGTACTATGTTAAATAACAGTGGGGAGGGTGGGCATCCCTGTCTTGTTCCTGATCTCAGAGGAAAAGCTTTCAGCTTCTCGCTGTTAAGTATGATGTTGGCTGTGGGTTTATCGTATATTGCCTTTATTATGTTGAGGTACTTGTCCTCTATTCCCATTTTGTTGAGAGTTTTTATCATTAATGGATGTTGAATTTTGTCAAATGCTTTTTCAGCATCTATGGAGATGATCATGTGGTTTTGTCTTTCTCTTTGTTGATGTGGTGGATGATGTTGATGGATTTTCGAATGTTGTACCATCCTTGCATCCCTGGGATGAATCCCACTTGGTCGTGGTGTATGATCCTTTTGATATATTTTTGAATTCGGTTTGCTAATATTTGATTCAGTATTTTTGCATCTACGTTCATCAGGGATATTGGTCTGTAATTTTCTTTTTTGGTGGGGTCTTTGCCTGGTTTTGGTATTAGGGTGATGTTGGCTTCATAGAATGAGTTTGGGAGTATTCCCTCCTCTTCTAGTTTTTGGAAAAATTTAAGGAGAATGGGTATTATATCTTCTCTATATGTCTGATAAAATTCTGATGTAAATCCATCTGGCCCAGGGGTTTTTTTCTTGGGTAGTTCTTTTATTACTGCTTCAATTTCTTTGCTGGTAATTGGTTTGTTTAGGTTTTGTGTTTCTTCCTTGGTCAGTCTTGGAAGGTTGTATTTTTCTAGGAAGTTGTCCATTTCTTCTAGTTTTCCAGCTTGTTGGCATATAGATTTTCATATTAGTCTCTAATAATTCTTTGTATTTCTGTTGGGTCCATCGTGATGTTTCCTTTCTCATTTCTCATTCTGTTGATGTGTGTTGATTCTCTTTTTCTCTTAATAAGTCTGGCTAGAGGTTTATCTATTTTGTTTATTTTCTCAAAGAACCAGCTCTTGGTTTCATTGATTTTTTCTATTGTTTTATTCTTCTCAATTTTGTTTATTTCTTCTCTGATCTTTATTATGTCCCTCCTTCTGCTGACTTTAGGCCTCATTTGTTCTTCTTTTTCCAATTTTGATAACTGTGAAGTTAGACTATTCATTTGTATTTGTTCTTCCTTCTTTAAATATGCCTGGATTGCTATATACTTTCCTCTTAAGACTGCTTTCGCTGCATCCCACAGAAGTTGGGGCTTTGTGTTGTTGTTGTCATTTATTTCCATATGTTGCTGGATCTCCATTTTAATTTGGTTATTGATCCATTGACTATTTAGAAGCGTGCTGTTAAGCCTCCATGTGTTTGTGAGCCTTTTTGCTTTCTTTGTAGAATTTATTTCTAGTTTTATACCTTTGTGGTCTGAAAAGTTGGTTGGTAGGATTTCAATCTTTTTGAATTTACTGAGGCTCTCTTTGTGGCTTAGTATGTGGTCTATTCTGGAGAATGTTCCATATGCACTTGAGAAGAATGTGTGTCCTGTTGCTTTTGGGTGTAGAGTTCTATAGATATCCATTAGGTCCATCTGTTCTAGTGTGTTGTTCAGTGCCTGTGTGTCCTTACTTATTTTCTGTCTCGTGGATCTGTCCTTTGGAGTGAATGGTGTGTTAAAGTCTCCCAAAATGAATGCATTGCAGTCTATTTCCTCCTTTAATTCTGTTAGTATTTGTTTCACATACGCTGGTTCTCTTGTGTTGGGTGCATATATATTTATAATGGTTATATCCTCTTGTTGGACTGAGCCCTTTATCATTATGTAATGTCCTTCTTTATCTCTTGTTACTTTCTTTGTTTTGAAGTCTATTTTGTCTGATACTAGTACTGCAACTCCTGCTTTTTTCTCCCTATTGTTTGCATGCAATATCTTTTTCCATCCTTTGACTTTTAGTCTGTGCATGTCTTTGGGTTTGAGGTGAGTCTCTTGTAAGCAGCATATAGATGGGTCTTGTTTTTTTATCCATTCAGTGACTCTATGTCTTTTGATTGGTGCATTCAGTCCATTTACATTTAGGGTGTTTATCGATAGGTATGTACTTACTGCCATTTCAGGCTTTAGATTCGTGGTTACGAAGGTTCCAGGTTACTTTCCTTACTATCTAAGAGTCTAACTTAACTCACTTAGTATACTGTTATAAACACAATCTAAATGTTCTTTTCTATTTCTCCTCCTTTTTCATCCTCCTTCATTCTTTATATATTAGGTATCAGATTCTGTACTTTTTCTCTATCCATTGATTGGCTTTGGGGATAGTCAATTTAATTTTGCATTTGCCTCGCAATTGGCTGCCCTACCCTCCCTACCATAATTTTACTACCTCTGGTGACAGCTATCCAACCCTAGGAACACTTCTATCTATAGCAGTCCCTCAAAAATAGACTGCAGAGATGGTTTGTGGGAGGTAAACTCTCTCAGCTTTTGCTTATCTGGAAATTGTTTAATCCCTCCTCCAAATTTAAATGATCATCTCTCCGTAGAAAGTAATCTCGGTTCCAGGCCCTTCTGCTTCATGGCATTTAATACATCATGCCACTCCCTTCTGGCCTGTAAGGTTTCTGCTGAGAAGTCTGTTGTTAGTCTGATGGGCTTTCCTTTGTATGTGATCTTATTTCTGCCTCTGGCTGCTTTTAACAGTCTGTCCTTATCCTTGATCTTTCCCATTTTAATTACTATGTGTCTTGGTGTTGTCTTCCTTGGGTCCCTTGTGTAGGGAGATCTGTGGATCTCCATGGCCTGAGAGACTATCTCCTTTCCCAGATTGGGGAAGTTTTCAGCAACTACCTCCTCAAAGACACTTTCTATCCCTTTTTCTCTCTCTTCTTCTTCTGGTATCCCTATAATGCGAATATTTTTCCACTTGGATTGGTCACACAGTTCTCTCAATATTCTTTCATTTTTAAAGATCCTTTTTTCTTTCTGTGCCTCAGCTTCTTTGCATTCTTCTTCTCTAGTTTCTATTTCATTTATTGTCTCCTCCACCATATCCAACCTGCTTTTAATATCCTCCATTGTGTTCTTTAATGATTGGATCTCTGACCTGAATTCATTCTTGAGTTCTTGGATGTCTTTCCATGCCTCCGTTATGATGTTGATTATTTTTATTTTGAACTCCCTTTCAGGAAGAGTTTCTAGGTCCATATCATTTAAATCTTTCTTGGGAGTTGTATTTACAATTTTACTCTGGACAAGGTTCCTTTGGCGTTTCATGTTTGTATATGGTGCCCTCTAGTGTCCAGAAGCTCTATTCTGGAGCTGCTGAGCCCCTGAAGCAATGTTGGGGGTTTCAGGGGAGCGGTACTGGTGCCTGGGGGTTAGAAAAGAGCTGTTCCCTGCCTCCTGGCTCCTGTGCCTGTCTCTACTGCCTGAACCAGTGGACCGGACACACAGATATAAGTTTTTGTCCCAGAGAAGCCATATATGGATCCCTGCTTTCCACATGCAGCCGGAATCCCAGTCTCCCAAGGAACTCTGCCTGTATTAACTTTCCAACCCGGTAGTCATGTGAGTCTCATGAAAGCACCATGAAATATATGTTTGTGCTCCCAGCGCAGATCTACTGAGCTAGGTATTCAACAGTCCCAGGCCTTCCACTCCCTCCCTGCTCCGTTTCTCTTCCTCTCACCCATGAGCTGGGGTGGGGGAGGGGCTCGGGTCCCGTGGAGCCACAGCTCTGGTACGTTACCCCATTTAGTGAGGTCTGCTCTTTTCTCCAGGTGTGTGCAGTCTGACACTGTCCTCTTTCCTGTTGTTCTCTGAGGATTAGTTGTGCCAATTAAATTTTCTAATTGTATCCAGTTTTAGGAGGAAGCCTCTGTCTCTCCTCTCACACTGCCATCTTTAATACAATCCCAGTAGGCTGTCTTTTAATCTTGAAGGAGCTATGGTACTCACATGGAACTATTTTCGGGCCTTACTGTTGAAGTGTAAGTTCTGGAAAATCTCTAGAATTGCTGCTGTTTGATGCTTGGCCATGTCTTTTCCCCATGTGACCCTACCAGAGCTCTCTGGGCAGTAACATCATTAATTCAACATTTTCTTCTATCTGGTCATTATATGTTAAGCCATAAACTAGTCTCTATCATATCAATCCCTTCCCCTCCTTCAAACTCTGTATACAGACTCAATTTTCCAGTAAACCTGTCTTGATTAGTTTCATGTTTAATCTTCTTTCTTACTGGCTGTACTCTCAGAAAATACCATTCAGTTGACTTTCTAAGTATTCATATTTTGGTTCTTAGAGAGGGACAATCAACCTTTCTCTTGTATTTTATGTGCTTGGGCAAAAATTAGATTCCCTATGTGGACAAAGCTTTTCTATCTTCTGTTTTCTTTGTGTCCCCTCTAAAGTACCTGAAATTGATTTTTCACATAGTGGTCAGTTGGGGCAAGTTGAATGATTAACCAACCATTATATCCCTAGAGTACTGCCAGCTTTTTCAATGGAAGATGCAAAAACAGTCCTTGTACTTCATGCTTCTTCTCTAGAGGAAGGAGGGGTGATAACAATCAAAAATTTGCTGTAAAGTTTTTCAAAATTATTCACAAGGCCCCTGAAAAGTAGTGCCTATTTTGGTCACATGGCCAACCAGTGCCCTAGAAGATGGACAGAAGATGAACAGGAGATTTCTTTGGGATCCTAAGGACCTTGTAAATGAAGAACACTGTAAGTGTGAGGTCACTGTCTGGGGCCAGAAACTACAAGGGGTCATAGGAAATGTTGAGAACTGGCTCCCATAGCAGTAAACAAATTCTATTCTACTTGAGTAGTTCCAAGAAATAGAGCAATATGACTTGGCATTTGTGTAAGTGGAAAGAGTTTGAAAGCTACAGGGCAGTCAGTGACTGAGGTTAAGCTGTTACAGGAATGGTGTTTAAACATGCTTTTAATTGGGTAGTGAGGAAGGTAACTGGGAAGTCCAGAGAGACAGGGCACTTTTAACCCAAGAATAGTATTTGGCATGCACTAAGTTGTGTGGTAAAAAGCAGTGTGTTTATCTTCTGCATTATGCAACATTTCTCACCTAATAGATTGACAAGTAGTCATCTTGGATCTATTTAGGCCAGCAGAGCAGTGGAAAGGTTCTTGGAGGATTATCATTGTGTCCTTTGTAAATAAAGATGCATTTCTTACCATTGTAACTGAAATTCAACAGACATTTACTGAGGAAGTGTTTATACTGTGCTCCATATGAGGTGATAGAGATTCAACAGCAAAGGAAAGAGAGATGGTCTCTGACCCCCAAAAAGCAGACACACAAATGACTGACCAGCAATATAACACATTGAGATGAGTCTCCTGAAGGGGAAAGGATTTGTGGCACTGACAGGTCCTGTCTCCCTTATGGCTACCAATAAACTTTCTACTGTGTAAAAACATTTTTTTTCTCAAAAAGTAACACAGGCTAAAAATTTGGAAAAAATATAAAATATAACAAAGGAAATCATTCATTATCCTAAAACCAGAGATAATCACTTAATATTTTTGTGTATTTCCTTTTATTTGCATTATGTAGAAGTACATAAACATATGTAGTTGATGCACTGTATATAAAATCCCAGTCCTGCCTTTTCCTAGTAAAATAGAATCATCTCTCTATGTCATTAAAAACACCATAATTATCACATTAAAGGCTGAATACCATTAAGTTGTAGATATATTTTTACTGTTTCTTAATTGACAGATATTTCAATTAGTATATAGTTTTCAAATGGTTAGGATGGATAAACAATTGAATTTGGCTATATTAATGTGTTGCTTTAAATTATCTAATTTACCATAACAAAAACTGAGAGGGAGAATGGGAGGAGGCAGGGACAGAGAGAACAGAAAGGATGGTGGTGGTAGTCAAGGGAATGAATGACATGACAATGAAAACACCTATATCTGGTTAAACCTGCTTCTGCGATATGATGCCTGGGACACATTCCCCTGAGATCTCCTTTGATGGCCACCTGTCAATCAAAGGTAGTGCATTACTGTATCTTGATTTCAACATCAGGACCTCATGGATATTGATGGCTTCCATGAGGGTCATAGTATTTCACCTTTTTAGTGGTTCTGAGACTTCACAGTATTTGTGGTCTCAAAGACCACAGAGTCAAAGTGAGGCATTAAGAAAGCCTGGGAATTTTAGTATGAGGGTGAAAGGGCAGGGGAAGCTGAAGGAAGATCTTTCCCTTTCCTTAGGTAGGACTAGGATACTGTAGAGTTTGAGGGAGCACAGTACACATGACTGCCCTCACTTTTGACACCAACTGAAAGTTTGAGGGATTCACAAAACCACCTGTAGGTTCAATGACTTGCTCAAAGGGTTCAGAGAACTGACTTAAAGTTCTTATATTCAAGGATATGATTCATTACAGGAAGAGGATAAAGTTAAAATCATTTGAGGGAAGAAATGCATGGGCAGAATCCAGGGAAGTTGCAAATTCTGAGCTTACAGTGTCCTTTCCTTTGTAGTCATGGCAGTATTATTTTCTCAGCATCAGTGTGTGACAGTACACACAGAATACTGCCAACCATGGATGCTCACACATGTTTTGGTGTCCAGAGATTTTATTAAGGCTCCATGGTCGACTGCCCATATGGACCCTTATTTCTCAGGCCCTCCACAGAAAGAACTGTTACTGCATCGCTGACCTTTAGTCTTCATTCCTTCTTGAGGCAAACTGGGCATTGCAAGGCCCAAAGTCCCTGTCATATATCATATTGATAGACTGTCCAGTGGCCAAGGTCCCCAGGTAAACAAAAACACTCTTATCAGGCATGATATTCCAAAGGTTTAGAGATTACCTCCCAGAAGCCAAGGGCAAAGGCCAGACCTCTTTCTGAGCAAGGTTACATTTTTTCCTCCATAGGTGCTCTGCATTGCAGGGACCTCGCCTTGATGATGCTCTACCAGCATGTTGTGTGCTGAGAAGGAAAACACTGAGGAAGCTGATATTGTTATCTTATAAAAGAGATGTAGTGACTTAAGCACATAAAACACCATTCAGTGGTTTGGCATCCTAGTAGTTTGCTTTGCTTACCTTGTTTTCTTTGCAGGCCTGTCCAGGTGTAATCACAGGCAGAATAGGTAGTTTTTATGAGGTCTGACATGAAAGATACAAAATGAAATCTCCTGACAGCAAACTTGTTCCTTCATAGTCTGGAGCCACAGACATCAGAACCAAATGACCTCTTACAGAACATCTAGTTCAGGTGTTGGAAAATGTAACTTGGGGCCAAATCTGGCTGTTTTTGTAAATACATTGTAATTGGAACAGCCATGCCCATTCATTTATGCGTTATCTATGGCTGCTTTCACACTGCAATGGCAGAGGTGACTTGTGGTGATGGAGACCATTTGGCTGCAAAAACACTTAACTGTCTGGCCCTTTATAGAAAAAAAGAGTTTGCTGAGCTCTGGACCAGTTCAACATATCATTTTGCAAATGGAGAAATTGAAGTCCAAATTGGATATATTACTAAATTGGGCAAATAACTATTGAGTCCCTACTCTGTATTGGGAAAAACAGATAAAAATGTTAGACTAATTATAGTACCAATTACACTAACATTATACTAATGTTAGCAATTGATAATGCTGTGGAAAAAGGCTAACAAAAGGACAGTGGCTTAAAGGGGAATCTAGAGTGTGGGGTGGGAAGAGTTGAGCCTTTAAATAGGGTGATGAAAGTAGGCTTCATTAAGAAGTTAGTTTTAGAAAGGACGTAAAGAAGGTTGAGGTGAGACTTGGAAACACCTGCAAGAAAACCTTTTCTGGCAGAGAAAACTATTCATGCAAAGCCCTGAGGCAGACATGTTCCAGCAACAGCAAGGAGACCAGCTTGTCTGGAGTAAAGTGGGTGATGGGGAGGATACTTGGACATGAAGGAAGAGAGGTAATAGGGTACCAGATGTCATCAGGTTTATAGTGCCATTGGGAAGACTATGAGTGAAATGAGGAACCACTGCAGATTTTGAGCAGAGACATGACATGCTGACTTGGATTTAGATTTTTGCTCCACAGTTGAAGACAGACTGTTAGGGGGCTGAGAGTGAAAGAAAAAGTTCAGTGTGATGGTTAATTTTATGTGTCAATTGGATGGGGCTAAGAGATGCTCAGATGATTGGTAAAACATTATTTCTGGGTGTGCCTGTGAAAGTGTATCTGGAAGAGCCTAGCATTTGAATCAGTAGACTGAGTAAAGAAGACAGTCCTACTCAATGCAAATGATCATAGCCAATCCTTTGAGGGGCCTGCATAGAACAAAAAGGCAGAAGAAGGGCAAATTCACTCTCTCTGCTTGAGCTAAGACATCCATCTTCTCTTGCTCTCAGTCTTTGGCACCTCTGATTCTCAGGCCTTCAAATTTGGTCTGAGACTGACACCATCAGTTCTCTGGTTCTTGGACCTTCAGGCTTGAACTGGACCTATACCACGAGCTTTCCTGGGCCTCCAGCTTGTCGTTGGCAAAATGTTGGGACCTCTTAGCTTCCATAATCATGTGAGCCAAACCCTCAAAATGCATCTCTTTCTATATATCTTATATATTTCCTATTGGTTCTGTTTTGTTGGAGAACCCTGACTTATACAACCAATTAGGAAGCTATGATAGTAATCCAGCCTAGAGATGATGTTGGCTTGGACCATCTTGGTAGCAGTGGAAGAGATGAGAAGTGATCAAATTCTGGGTTTATCTTGAACGTAGAACCAAGCAAGATTTGTTGAAGGTTTGAATGTAGGGTATCAGAGAGAGAGAAGAATCAAGGTGTTTTAACTGAGCAACTGAAAGGATAGAATTGTCAAAATCATACCGGAAGTTAGTAGAAGAGAGAGGTACTGAAACCAGGCCTCTCTAACCCCCAATCCAGTGTTGTTTCTACTTATTTGATTGTGCCTTCCTGGGGATGCTGATATGACACTTTCAGACAATGGAAGCTGGCCGAAGTCGCATGTGGCAGCAGCATTGTGCAAATGATAAATGGCAAGTCTCAGAGCTACGGCTTTTACAGAGTATCACTATTTCCAGGTTTATCTCTCTCAGTGCAGGGCAGGGAAAATTTCCCTCATATTTAGCTCAAGCTCATTAGAAAGTCTTCCCTTGACCAGCTTTGATAAGGAGAAGAAAACAAACATAATGGTCCTGCTTGAATATCATAAGATAATAAATATTCCAAGTGAACATAATTGTTTTTAACCTTTATGCCAGGTACAATAAATGTCAAATGGAAAGATAACCTAGCATGATCCTGAAATGCCTTAAATAATAGGCCCCAGTTTGCTTTAATGGGAATTCAACCAGTAAACGCACTCATATAACAAATGAGAAATCCCTAATGAGAGTTGCATTATTTCTATTGGCTTTTATGCCATCCTTAATTGATTGCCATCGTGCATGGCTGATTAAGAGCTTGATAATCTGACTGAGGTAGTTTCAGCCAGTGCAATGGTGCCTGCTTTAAAACAATGACTTTGGAAGCCCATGTCAAGGTGGCTGGCAGGTTACTCTATAGCTGGGGACTACTCCATTAGAAAGCAAGATCCTACATTGACCAGTCTAACCTGGTACTATCCTGGGGGTTGATTGCCTCAACTGTGGACGGGAGCATGGAAACCATCACTAAGTGAGGCCAAAAGCCACCCCAGGGCATGGTCATTAGGGCCTGAGCATTACTGGATAACTTCCTGTTCATAGACCCATTCCTTTATCTTCCTGCTACTCCACATATCAGATAATTCCATCCCAAATCTCTTTCACTGGCCTGTTCTCAGTGGGTATACTGAAAAGATGACTGGATTTGCATTCTATTTTTGGCACAGCTGCAAACTGGTTATATGACCTTGGTGAAGTCATTTCTGTTACCTTCTATTTTTTTCTACTCCAAAGGCGAGGGTTGGGAGAGGTAAATTTCAAGGTTGCTTTTAGTTTTCTGCCTTTTCATCATTTTGTGGCCCCAACTTTGTCAAAAGCCAGTGGTGTGATTTGTTAAACTCAGACTTTCCATGGTCTCTCATGTGATTTTGGGATAAGGAAACTTGCCTGACCCACCTTAAGCACCTCCTTTTATAAGAATAGAAATGAATGTAAAAATAACTTAAAATACCGAAATGCAGACCTGTGGTGAATATCATTATGTAATTTAATTCATTAAGCCCTTTATCAGCAAATACAGGATTCATTCCTTCCCATCTATGGGTATTGGTCAAGAGTACCACCAGAAGTTTGCCAGGGAGTCAAATCTTTGTGCCTCGGATAATACACATATCTGACTGAGGTATGAAATCAGTTCCTTTGGAAACTAAGTTGCATCATGGAAATGTAAATTAAAACCACAGAGAGATATAATTTCACAGTTATCAAATGGGAAAATATTAAAATCTGTCAATACCATGTATTGATGAAGATATGGTATAATGGAAACTCTCAACTACTGTTTTTGGGAATGTGAATTGGTAAAACTCCTTTACCCAGGAGTATAAACATGTGGATGAACATGAGTGTTAATAGCAGCATTATTTGTAAGGGGAAAAACCTGGAAATGATATGAATGTACATATAATTTGTATAAATATATTGGGGAAAATCATGCAATGAATGAAAGAGTAAGCCATAGTTACACAGCAACAGTTAAATCTAAAAGGCATAGCATTTACCAGAAATAATATGCCAGAGATAAATACAGATATACAGATAGTATAATTTTAGTTTTATAGTGTTTAAAAATAGATAAAATTAAATAATACATGTTTAGGGATACAAGTATAGGTGATAAAACTACTTTTAAAGACTGAGAAAATAACATAATATTCAGGATAGTAATTATCTTTGGTGAATGGATGTGGAGGTGATTTGGAAGGAACATAAAGGGGGCTTCAAAGATTGGCAATGTGCTCTTTAGTCTTAGAAATTTAAAAAACTATTATAAAAGCAATACGTGCATACCACAAATACTCAAACAATACAGAATATGATAGGAGTGGTAGTTTCCCTTTTCCTCTGTTCTATAATTCTGTGTAAGAGAGGAAATGAGCACAGTCAATAATTTAGGGTACCTTCTAGAGCAGTGGTTTTCCAAATGATTCCTGTACCAGCACCTTGGACATCACCTAGGAACTTGTTAGAAATGTAAATTATCTGACCTTATCCCAGACCCACTGGGTGTTTTATCAACCCTGGTTGAAGAATAATAGAGTCATCAGAGGAACTTGGAAAAAAAACCCCAGAGTCCAGGTCTTACATTCAGAGATTTTTTTCTAAAGCTCCTCCAGTAATTACAATGGATGGACAGTATTGAAATCACTGGTCTAGGTTTTCCTCACTATATATATATAAAATTTATATATTATATAATTTAAAATAATAATATATAGTTCATGAAAAGCACAAGATATAGAATATTTTTTTCATAGGAGGGAGTCTTCTACAAGTGCAATATGTAGAAGACTCATCCATTCATTCATGTATATGTATGAATATAAGAGCATCTTCTGCATCTTTTACTTTTCATTAATAATATGTCAGTAAATATAAATTCATTTCATTTTTTAGAATGTGCTTCTTAACCAGGGGTGATTTTACTCCATAGGGGACATTTAGAGCCTTTTTTGGTTGTCACAACTTGGGGAGATGCTACTAACATCTAGTGGGTAGAGGCTAGGGATGCTGCTCAGTATCCTACAGTGTACAGGACAGCTCCACACAACAATGAATTATCTGGCCCCAAATGTCGATAAGTGCTGAGGTTGAGGAATCCCGTTTTAGAGGTATACATAGTGTTCCATTCTAAGGCAGTATTAGGTTTTATCAAATCTTCCAATGTGCTTTGGTGATGTCATTTAATACCCACAGGGTATGAAATACTTTAGAAGATGTGGGTTATATGAGTATGTCTTGTGTCTCTATGTACTTTCCCAAAACTCAGTAAAGGTGCATGAATTTTGCTTCTTTTGTGTTCCCACAATAATCAACATATTGCTGAGCATGTTAAAGGTATTGAAGAAAAGCCTGTTGAACTGAATTGATTCATCCCCAATCCCTACAATATAGTGAGATTCTATTGTATTTGTCTCTGGTTTCTGTTAAACCCTAGAAATGAAGGCTGGGTGAAATTCTTCCTGTCAATAACAAATGGAATTAACCATAGAGTCTCGAGTGTATTGCAGAGTGAATGATTAAAAATCATTGGCAAATAGTAAGCTGTCTGCTGTGACCTTTCAGCTCTTGGTATTTTGATTGACGGTCCCTTCTTTACAGTTTAGTGAAGTTGTAAACAGAAAGACATGAGATCCACTGATGGGCCAGGCAGTCAAATACCGAATATGAAAAGGTCAGCATCAAACTCTGCTTGCTGATGTGACTCAGGCTGGCTTGGAATTGGGTGGGTCTGTGACACGGTGGTTTTGAGCTGTTGATCTAAAGGGAAAATGACAAATGGTTCTGGAGCAAGAAGAGTGGGATAATGAAGAATTTAAATCCTATTGGACAGTGGGAAACCAGCTGTGGCTGAAACGTAGGCCTGGTTAAGGCTATGAATATTTCAAGTAGATAATGTCATGGGACTTGACTTTTGAAGGCTTGTTGTTGTGTTATTGTTCTTTTTTTCTTTTTCTAAGAAGATTTTTAGTATCTTGCTTTACCTCTCTTGCTTAACTCTCTTACTTTGGTAACAGGAATCTTCATGCCATGCTATTAAATGTACAGCCCGTAATTTTTTCAGACCTTGCTCTCTACTTTCTCCTTTGTATGTCTCTCATTTTTGTCTTTTCACCTTTGTGTCCACTATTTTTTTTCTTCTTCCTATACCTTCAAGACTATTGCTCCTTGAAGTAATCCATTCTTTCTTTTCTCCAGCCTTGAGATGTAGTATGTGTTTCATAACAGGAGATGTTAGAACATTTGTTTATTCATTCATCAAATATTGCCTGAATGCTCAATATGAGTTAGGCCCTATGTAAGCTGCCAAGAGGTGATGTATGGTTTCAGCTCTCTGATTGTAGTTAGTGTGGCAGGAAGACTAACACCTAAGGAAATGTAACGGATTTATTAAACTGTGTGAATTCAGTGGGGTATAAACATGAAACAGTTTTACTTTTCTCCAATAATGCCTTCAACTATATGCTGTTTAATTTACATTCCTGTTCTCTTACGAAATCCTAGATATATCGTACATCTTTCTGACTACTTTTCATCTATTAAAGTGCAGTTTATCTACTAAAAAGGCTAAGGAAAAAACCTAATAATACCAACTATTGTTGAGGATGTGGAGTAACTGGAATGCACCTATATTGTTGGTATGAGTGTAAACTGGTATAACCATTTTAGAAAACTTTTGGCAGTAACTACTATTTTGAACATATATCCTTTGAACCAACAATTCCACTCTTAGGTATATACAGAAAAGTAAACAAATGTTTACCAAAAGATATGTACTAGGTTGTTTACAGCAGCACTATTTATGATAATCAAAAACTGGAAATTTCTCAAATATACATCAAGTAGAAGGTATAAATAAAGTTTGATATAGTCACAAAATAAAATACTGCACAGCAATGAAAGTAAACTACTGATACATGAAAAAAATAGATGACTTTCAGAAGCTTTGTTATCAAATTATCATAGAAATAATATTTTAAGTATTTTTGCATATATTGAAGGGAAGAGTGATCATGGAATACTTCTTGGGGAAAGTTAAACTTGACTTGTGAAAGAAGAGATTAGCCCCTTATCCAATATATGGCTTGCAAGTATTTTCTCCTATTTTGTACATTGCCTTTCATTTTGTTGATTGTTTCTTTTGCTATGAAGAAGCTTTTATGTTTCATATAGTCACACTTGTTGATTTTTGCTTTTGTTTTTTGTGCTTTTGGTGTCATATAAAAAATATTATTTCAAAGACCAATGTAAAGGAGCTCCTTCCTTACATTTTCCTCCAGAAGTTTTATAGTATCAGGGCTTACATTTGAGTCTTTGATCCATTCCAACTTAAGTTTTGTGTGGTAATATAAGTTTCCAATTTCATTTTTCTGCATGTGTTTATACAGTTTTCCCAGCACCATTTGTTGAAGAGACTGTCCTTTCCCCACTGAATGTTCTTGATTCCTTTTCAAATACTAGTCAATTGTATAGGCAGAGATTAATTCTGAGCTCTCTATTCTGTTACATTGGTCTATGTGTCTATTTTTATGACAATACCATACTGTTTCAATAACTATAGCTTTGTAGAACACTTTGAAATCAGGAAGTGTGATGCCTCTGGTTTCATTCTTCTTTCTCAGGATTTTGTTTGTTTTTTTGGTTGTTCAGGGTCTTTTATGGTTCCATACAATTATTAGGTATTTTTTCCTAATTCTGTGGAGAATACCATTGGGATTTTGAAAGTGATGGTGGTTAATATCCAAAATACATGAAGAACTCATGCAATGCAGTAGTAACAATGACAACAGCAAATTTGATTCAAAAATCAGCAGAGGAACTAAATTGATATTTTTCCAAAGAAGACAGCCAAATAGCCAACAGGAACATGAAAAGGTGCTCAACATCACTAATTATTAGAGAAATGCAAATCAAAACCACAGTGAGCTGTCACACTCCTACACCGTTGGTGGGAATGTCAATTGGTGCAGCCACTGTGGAAAGCAGTACGGAGGTTCCTCAAAATAATTGTTTTTAGTATTTTAGAAATACTATACAGTCCAGTAATTCTACTTCTGAGTATATATATTAAGGAAATAAAAATAGGATATTAATGACATCCCATGTTCATTACAGCATTATTCCCAATAGCCAAGATACATAAACAACCTAAGATACGTAAAGGACCCATCAACAGATGAGTGGATAAAGAAGATGTAGAATATATATATATGATGGAATATTATTTGACCATGAGAAAAAAAGGAAAATTTCCCATTTGTGGCAATATGGATAGACCTTGAGGACATTATGCTAAGTGAGATAAGTCAGATACAGAAAGACAAATACTATATGATGTCTCTTATATGTGGAATCTAAAAAAAGCCAGACTTGTAAAAACAAACAGTAAAATGGTGGTTACCAGGGGCTGGGGGTTGGGTGAATAGGAGAGAGATGTTGTTTAAGGGTACAAACTTTCAACTAGTAGATAAATAAGTCCTGGAGGTCTAATGCACAATATAGCAAATATACGAAACAGTATTGTATTTTAATCATCAAATTTGCTAAGAGATCTTAATTATTCCCATGGAAAAATAGAAATCATAATTATGTGACAGATTTGCTAACTATCACTACAGTGGCAATCATATTACAATATATAAATGTATCAAATCAATGTGTACACCTTAAATTTATAAGTTTTATGTCAAATTTCAATAAAATACCATACATGTAATAAAAATAGTCAATACAAAAGAAGAGTAATAACCATATAAGTAGATAAAGGTGCAGTAAGTTGTCAGAATGGACAGAGGGGATTTTCTGGTGGTATGAAATAGTGTAAAGTATTTAGTGAACATCATGAGGTAGATGTTGGAAAGATCCATGTTTCAAGTGGGATGTGAGCCTCAGGGAACATCTTTCTCTAGGTCATACATGTAGTAAATTGTAGAGCTTGAATTTGCATCCAGGTCTACCTGTCTCCAAAGTTGATGTTCTTAACCTCTAAACCATACTACTGCTTTGAAACGTTTGATAATTGAGTCTATATATATATGTTTACATAAAGTTCATGTAACCATATACAAGGCAATTAGTTGGCTCGTAGAGGAAGAGAATCATGTGAACTAGGGCAATCACTTTCAGAAAAAGGAGCTACATTTGAGCTGGGTCTTGGGATAGAGGCAATCATCAGGTTGACAAAATAGCATAAGCAAAGACATGGGTACAAAGTCCTCTTTTATGGAGACTTACAGTATCACCAATAATTTCTAGGATATGTATGAAATGTTCAAGAACTTCTCTCTGTGGGCAGCTTCACAAAAATAAATAGCCTTAGCATGTTGCAATTCCCACAGAATAGGGGAATTCAGTAACAGACCATTCTCTTGGCTTGATTTTTTGTCAGATACTCTTATTGACAGTCACCTTAATTCTCACAAATAGAATTGTTGGCAACATTCCAGCTTAAACAAATTTAGTGGCAGTGTTCTCACAGGCAGCATGCTGTTTTGTTGCCCTTTGTATATATGTAAACATGCTGCCTCATTCTTTGAATTCCCAATTGAAGTTCACCAGGCTTTTGACTCCTGGTGAAAGCTAAGTTTAGCTTTGTGCCCAGCAGCCTTTATGGAATGCTTTTCCACTGAGCTATATATTACATATACCCCAAAATGGGTAACTTATCTCAGTATCCTAGCCTCATAAGCTTGATTTTAAGTAATATCTTGCCTTTTGAAATACAGAATGATGGGTATTTATGAGAATTAATTTTAGAATTTATGATCCTTTATAATATCAAGTTCTCTTTTTGGGAGTAGGTACGTACAGCATATTGCAAGGCTTTTCTCTTTGATGTAAAGCTTAAGGCTGTGGGGTAGGAAGCCTTGGTGTAGGACCCCATCATTGTTCCCTGGTTTTGACTTTCATCCCACATTAAGAGAGGTAAACAAAGAAGAACTACTATCATCCTTTTCTTTCTCTGGAGATAAATCATGCCTAATATTGTTAGTAGGTATTTTTGCTGCCAATGTCATTTCAGTTTTCTTTACTATCAAGAATGTAAAGCATTTCTGGACTATGAGTTGTTTCATAAAAGTGAACCTTCCTGCCAAAGGAGATTTACTCCTAGAAGATACTGTTGACAGCAGGTGAAATTCTGGCTAATGACAATTGAGGACCAGTATATCTATAGATGCCAGCTGGGCTGATCTTTTCTCCCCAACCTAATTGCATGTTTATTGAAGCAGGAAACACCATGAGGGCTCTAGTCTTTAGTCAGAGATGTTAACATATTACTAAATGACTGATAAATTGTATCACTGCTGATTCTTTTGTTCCCACGTCTAAGATTTAACACTATTTTGGAAACAGAAAACTGTACACCAATCAATGTTATGTTTTTCTATTTCTGGCTAGAGTTTAGCTGTATACACACATTCTCAAAGGCAGCACAGTGAACTGATGTATTTAGTTCTCTATAAGGTACATAATACAAACTTATTTTCCTTTACAAATGAAATGTAATTTACTTGGCATCGCATCAGCTGAATTCTTACCAATTATATATGCCATTTTGAAAAGTCATACCCGTTAGAAAGTTGCATTAACTAGTTTTGACTTTCAGGCTAGTATATAATGTGCTAAAGTCAGTGTGTTACAAGCAATAGCCTCCATATTGGGTGTCCCTCTCCTATTCATACCTTCCTATAGCCTGTTTTTCACTCTGCAACCTGAGTAATGTTTTTATGAATATAAAACTGATCTTGTCATACACTCTTATAACCTCTTAATGGTTTCCCATTGTAACCTACATTATTTCCAAATGTGTACCTGCAACATACAAGACTCTGCAAAACCTGGCTCCTAACCAGCTTTCAAATCTCCTCCCATTCCACTCTGCCCTTTGCATACAACGCTCCAGTCACATTGGCCATCATCTTCTTCTTGACTCCCTATAGTGCTCCAAGCTTCATCCCATTCAGGGTCTTTACAGTTACTATGTCCTCTGTCAGAAACATCCTTAGCTTTTACTCCAAATATCTCACATGGTTGTTTCCTCCTTAACATTTAGATCTTACACAAATGTTATCTCCTTAGACAGGCTTCCCCCAAATGTAGAGTAGCCCCCAGTCACTCCATCCAATTACTGCATTTTATCTCCTTTATGGTGCAGCATTACCAATCTCCCATTACTACAATATAACTGTTGTGAGTGCATGGTCTTTGTCTTATTACACTATCCCCAAAATGTAGCATAATGTCTGGTATATAACTTATGGTCGTAAATATTTGTTGAATAAATGAATAGACTATTAGAGATGGAAGGACTTTAACTGTTTTTGAGGTAAAATTGGTATATAATAATATATGTTTCAGGTATACATTATACTTCAACATCTGTATTAAGCCATTTCACCCATTTTACCTACCTGTTAGTCTCCTTCCCCTCTGGTAACATCAATCTATTCTCTGTGTCTGTGAGTTTTTGTATTGTATTATTCATTTTTTTAGATTTCCACATATGACTGAAATCATATGGTATTTGTCTTCCTGTGTCTGATTTATTTCACTTAGTATAACACCCTAGGCCCATCCATGTTGTAGAAAATGGCAACATCTCAATCTTCTTTACAGCTGAGTAATATTCCATTGTGTATATGTACATCTTCCTTATCCATTAATCTATCAATTTGTATTTAGGTTGTTTCTAATATATTGGCTATAGTAAATAATGCTACAGTAAACATATGATTCAGCTATTCTCCTTTTGGGTATTTATCCAAAGAACATGAAAACAGTAATTCAAGAAGGTATGTGAACTACTATGTTCCTTGCAGCATTATTTACAATAGGACTTGTGAGGTCATCAAGTTCAACTTTCATTTAGAAGTAAAGAAACTGAGGCACATAGACATAATGTGACTTGGCCAATTAAGTACAGTAAACTAATGACAGAACTGTGACTAGAACTGGATCTTACTATAACCAGTTTAGGGATTTTTGCACTAAGAGGCCAGAATTTATTAAGCTATCGTAAGTAAGTGTTTTCAACAAAAGCCCTTACATTCAAAAGACCCTAATTGAAGAGAGCTATACTTAACTCAAATGCATGCTACTTTAATAACAATTTCATCTTCTAGTACCTGCACGGAAAAGTTTCTGTAAATACCTTTAACTCATTATTCCAACTGTGCCAGATGATTATGTCATTCCTGTGGCTCCACCTCTCTTTGGTGTTATATTAGATTGATTTCTAATAAAAACGTTAGATCAAGATTTATATGGGTTAGAATGCCAGCTCCACTACTTGAAACTGTGTGGTCTTATTTTTTTCTTGTCTTTGTTGATTTTGCATTTAGTAAATTATAGGCTGCTTTCCCAATATGTTTTTTTTTTTTTTTTTTTTTTGAGAGGGCATCTCTCATATTTATTGATCAAATGGTTGTTAACAACAATAAAATTCAGTATAGGGGGGTCAATGCTCAATGTACAATCATTAGTCCATCTCAAGCCTAATTCTCGTCAGTCTCCAATCTTCTGAAGCATAACGAACAAGTTCTTACATGGTGAACGAATTCTTACAGAGTGAATAAATTCTTACATGGTGAACAGTACAAGGGCATTCATCACAGAAACTTTCGGTTTTGATCATGCAATATGACCTATAAACCATCAGGTCAAATATGAATATTCATTTGATTTTTGTACTTGATTTATATGTTGATCCCACATTTCTCCTATTATTATTATTATTATTATTTTTAATAAAATGCTGAAGTGGTAGGTAGATGCAAGATAAAGGTAGAAAACATAGTTTAGTGCTGTAAGAAGGCAAATGTAGATGATCAGATGATCAGGTGTGTGCCTATGGACTAAGTATTAATCCAGGCTAGACAAGGGCAGCAAGACATCCACGGATGCAGAAGATTTCTCTCAAAGCAGGGGGGGTGAGGTTCTGAGCCTCACCTCTGTTGATCCCCAAATTCTCACCTGATGGCCCCCCTGCGACTGTGCCTGTCTTAGGTTGTTCCTCCCTTGAGGAATCTTACCCGTCTCTGGCTAACCAGTCATCTTCCGGGGCCATACAGGGAAATGTAAAGTTGGTAAGTGAGAGAGAAGCCATATTGTTTGCAAAGGTTAGCTTTTTACTTCTTTGCAGATTTATGCCCTGTGGCTTCTATGCCCAGCACTTGTCTCGAGGTATCTTTACCACCTGGAGGAATTATGATACTCGGTAAATTCGATATGAGGCACGAATTCTATTTAAGGTTTGTAATTAGGAAGGAAGAAGAAAAGCTATAGATGTAGCATATGAAGGAAACTTGGGAGGATTGATTATTTCTTTGACATATCTTCTTGTATAGTACCTTAAGTATGTATAGGTTTTAAACTACTAACTAATTTGCACACACATATTAACATAATAGGAATACGGTGACATAAACAAAGCAAATCTATAATTACCAGCCATCTCCAGTGAAGCCAAGAAAACCATTTAGGCACCCTAGGCATTTGTGAAAATTTATCTATGATATGATGGATATTTTCCAACTGTACTTGAACCATCAGACAAATTAAAGCAGCCCATTTCTGGGATCTGTTCACATCCCATATGTTCTTTTAACCATAGATAGTCTATAGTCATGAGATTTTGGGGTGCTACAACTTGCACCCCTCCCAACTCCTGGTTGAGTTCCAACAGTACAGATCCAGTCAAATTCGTTGTCTCACTGTATGCACATGCCAGCCTAGACATCTCCCTCCTCATTCCTATGGCAAGTCCAGGAGACGGTGGGCTGGATGCAGCCACAACCGCAGCATCGTCCGGATCCCTGTGGAGGCTTTTTGATGATCATCCCCCGGCACGAGTCCTCCAGAGAGTGCTGATGCCGGAAGCTCCTCCTCATATCGTATCTTAGTTCATTTTCTGGGTATCCAAGCTAGGCCTTGATCTTCTGCATAGAAACAAACAGACCCTTTGCCCACACTTTGACATGCCCTCTATACCACTGTGCAGAACTCATTGGAGGTCAGCACACAGTAACTGCTTTTTTTTTTTTTTTTTAATTAAGAGAAAGGAATATTATCAGAAAAGAGTACCTCCATAGCTGATCATCTGACACCCTTTAAGTGATCAACATTAAGGATATTTAAAGCATGCGTTGATCTTTGATTTACCAATAGTTTTATCCTGTTAAGGAGTAATCCCCCTTTTCTTTCTTTCTTTCTTTTTTTTTTTAAATTTTTAATCTACACTTACCTGAAGAATACTATGTTTACTATGCTCTCCCCTATATCAGGTCCCCCCTAACAACCACATTACGGTTACTGTCCATCAGCTTAGCAAAATGTGGTAGAGTCACTACTTGTCCTCTCTGTGTTGTGCAGCCCACCCTCCCCTTTCTCCCTCCCCCCCATGCATGCTAATCTTAATACCCCCCTTCTTCTTCCCCCCCCTTATCCCCCCCTGCCCACCCATCCTCCCCAGTTCCTTTCCCTTTGGTGCCTGTTAGTCCATTTTTGGGTTCTGTAATTCTGCTGCTGTTTTGTTC
Organism: Manis javanica; assembly: GCF_040802235.1. NCBI lineage: Eukaryota > Metazoa > Chordata > Mammalia > Pholidota > Manidae > Manis > Manis javanica. The sequence continues at coordinate 113,625,597 of NC_133174.1, forward strand.
CTTCAGTTTTTCCTTTGTTCCTATACTCCTCAGATGAGTGAAATCATTTGGTATTTCTCTTTCTCCGCTTGGCTTATTTCACTGAGCATAATACTCTCCAGCTCCATCCATGTTGCTGCAAATGGTTGGATTTTTCCACTTCTTATGGCTGAGTAGTATTCCATTGTGTATATGTACCACATTTTCTTTATCCATTCATCTACAGATGGACATTTAGGTTGCTTCCAATTCTTGGCTATTGTAAATAGTGCTGCGATAAACATAGGAGTGCATCTGTCTTTCTCAAACTTGATTGCTGCGTTCTTAGGGTAAATTCCTAGGAGTGGAATTCCTGGGTCAAATGGTAGGTCTGTTTTGAGCATTTTGATGCACCTCCATACTGCTTTCCACAATGGTTGAACTAATTTACATTCCCACCAGCAGTGTAGGAGGGTTCCCCTTTCTCCACAGCCTCGCCAACATTTGTTGTTGTTTGTCTTTTGGATGGCAGCTATCCTTACTGGTGTGAGGTGATACCTCATTGTAGTTTTAATTTGCATTTCTCTGATAATTAGCGATGTGGAGCATCTTTTCATGTGTCTGTTGGCCATCTGTATTTCTTTTTTGGAGAACTGTCTGTTCAGTTCCTCTGCCCATTTTTTAATTGGGTTATTTGTTTTTTGTTTGTTGAGGCGTGTGAGCTCTTTATATATTCTGGACGTCAAGCCTTTATCAGATCTGTCATTTTCAAATATATTCTCCCATACTGTAGGGTTCCTTTTTGTTCTATTGATGGTGTCTTTCGCTGTACAGAAGCTTTTCAGCTTAATGTAGTCCCACTTGCTCATTTTTGCTGTTGTTTTCCTTGCCCGGGGAGATATGTTCAAGAAGAGATCACTCATGTTTATGTCTAAGAGGTTTTTGCCTATGTTTTTTTCCAAGAGTTTAATGGTTTCGTGACTTACATTCAGGTCTTTGATCCATTTTGAGTTTACCTTTGTATATGGGGTTAGACAATGGTCCAGTTTCATTCTCCTACATGTAGCTGTCCAGTTTTGCCAGCACCATCTGTTGAAGAGACTGTCATTTTGCCATTGTATGTCCATGGCTCCTTTATCAAATATTAATTGACCATATATGTTTGGGTTAATTTCTGGGGTCTCTAATCTGTTCCACTGGTCTGTGGCTCTGTTCTTGTGCCAGTACCAAATTGTCTTGATTACTATGGCTTTGTAGTAGAGCTTGAAGTTGGGGAGTGAGATCCCCCCTACTTTATTCTTCTTTTTCAGGATTGCTTTGGCTATTCGGGGTCTTTGGTGTTTCCATATGAATTTTTGAATTATTTGTTCCAATTCATTGAAGAATGTTGCTGGTAATTTGAGAGGGATTGCATCAAATTTGTATATTGCTTTCGGCAGGATGGCCATTTTGACGATATTAATTCTTCCTAGCCATGAGCATGGGATGAGTTTCCATTTATTAGTGTCCCCTTTAATTTCTCTTAAGAGTGACTTGTAGTTTTCAGAGTATAAGTCTTTCACTTCCTTGGTTAGGTTTATTCCTAGGTATTTTATTCTTTTTGATGCAATGGTGAATGGAATTGTTTTCCTGATTTCTCTTTCTATTGATTCGTTGTTAGTGTATAGGAAAGCTACAGATTTCTGTGTGTTGATTTTGTATCCTGCAACTTTGCTGTATTCCGATATCAGTTCTAGTAGTTTTGGAGTGGAGTCTTTAGGGTTTTTTATGTACAGTATCATATCATCTGCAAATAGTGACAGTTTAACTTCTTCTTTACCAATCTGGATTCCTTGTATTTCTTTGTTTTGTCTGATTGCCGTGGCTAGGACCTCCAATACTATGTTAAATAACAGTGGGGAGAGTGGGCATCCCTGTCTGGTTCCCGATCTCAGTGGAAATGCTTTCAGCTTCTCGCTGTTCAGTATAATGCTGGCTGTGGGTTTATCATATATGGCCTTTATTATGTTGAGGTACTTGCCCTCTATTCCCATTTTGCTGAGAGTTTTTATCATGAATGGATGTTGAATTTTGTCAAATGCTTTTTCAGCATCTATGGAGATGATCATGTGGTTTTTGTCTTTCTTTTTGTTGATGTGGTGGATGATGTTGATGGATTTTCGAATGTTGTACCATCCTTGCATCCCTGGGATGAACCCCACTTGGTCATGGTGTATGATCCTTTTGATATACTGTTGAATTCTGTTTGCTAATATTTTATTGAGTATTTTTGCATCTACATTCATCAGGGATATTGGTCTGTAATTTTCTTTTTTGGTGGGGTCTTTTCCTGGTTTTGGTATTAGGGTGATGTTGGCTTCATAGAATGAGTTTGGGAGTATTCCCTCTTCTTCTATTTTGTGGAACACTTTAAGGAGAATGGGTATTATGTCTTCTCTGTGTGTCTGATAAAATCCCGAGGTAAATCCGTCCGGCCCCGGGGTTTTGTTCTTGGGTAGTTTTTTGATTACTGTTTCAATTTCTTTGCTTGTAATTGGTTTGTTTAACTTTTGTGTTTCTTCCTTGGTCAGTCTTGGGAGGTTGTATTTTTCTAGGAAGTTGTCCATTTCTTCTAGGTTTTCCAGCTTGTTGGCATATAGGTTTTCATAGTAGTCTTTAATAATTCTTTGTATTTCTGTGGAGTCTGTTGTGATTTTTCCATTCTCATTTCTGATTATGTTGATTTGTGTTGACTCTCTTTTTCTCTTAATAAGTTGGGCTAGAGGCTTATCTATTTTGTTTATTTTCTCAAAGAACCAGCTCTTGGTTTCGTTGATTTTTGCTATTGTTTTATTCTTCTCAATTTTGTTTATTTCTTCTCTGATCTTTATTATGTCCCTCCTTCTGCTGACTTTAGGCCTCATTTGTTCTTCTTTTTCCAGTTTTAATAATTGTGATGTTAGACTATTCATTTGGGATTGTTCTTCCTTCTTCAAGTGTGCCTGGATTGCTATATACTTTCCTCTTAAGACTGCTTTCGCTGCATCCCACAGAAGTTGGGGCTTAGTGTTGTTGTTGTCATTTGTTTCTATATATTCCTTGATCTCTATTTTGATTTGTTCATTGATCCATTGATTATTTAGTAGCATGTTGTTAAGCCTCCATGTGTTTGTGAGCCTTTTTGTTTTCTTTGTAGAATTTATTTCTACTTTCATACCTTTGTGGTCTGAAAAATTGGTTGGTAGAATTTCAATATTGTGGAATTTACTGAGGCTCTTTTTGTGAGCTAGTATGTGGTCTATTCTGGAGAATGTTCCATGTGCACTTGAGAAGAATGTATATCCTGTTGCTTTTGGATGTAAAGTTCTATAGATGTCTATTAGGTCCATCTGTTCTAGTGTGTTGTTCAGTGCCTGTGTGTCTTTACTTATTTTCTGCCCGGTGGATCTATCCTTTGGGGTGAGTGGTGTGTTGAAGTCTCCTACAATGAATGCATTGCAGTCTATTTCCCTCTTTAGTTCTGTTAGTATTTGCTTCACATATGCTGGTGCTCCTGTATTGGGTGCATATATATTTCGAATGGTTATATCCTCTTGTTGGACTAAGCCCTTTATCATTATGTAGTGGCCTTCTTTATCTCTTGTTACTTTCTTTGTTTTGAAGTCTATTTTGTCTGATATTAGTACTGCAACCCCTGCTTTCTTCTCACTGTTGTTTGCCTGAAATATGTTTTTCCATCCCTTGACTTTTAGTCTATGCTTATCTTTGGGTTTAAGGTGAGTTTCTTGTAAGCAGCATATAGATGGGTCTTGCTTTTTTATCCATTCTATTACTCTATGTCTTTTGATTGGTGCATTAAGTCCATTTACATTTAGGGTGACTATTGAAAGATATGTACTTATTGCCATTGCAGGCTTTAGATTCATGGTTACCAAAGGTTCAAGGTTAGCTTCTTTAGTATCTTACTGCCTAACTTAGCTCGCTTATTGAGCTGTTATATACACTGTCTGGAGATTCTTTTCTTCTCTCCCTTCTTATTCCTCCTCCTCCATTCTTCATATGTTGTGTGTTTTGTTCTGTGCTCTTTTTAGGGGTGCTCCCATCTAGAGCAGTCCCTGTAGGATGCCCTGTAGAGGTGGTTTGTGGGAAGCAAATTCCCTCAGCTTTTGCTTGTCTGGGAATTGTTTGATCCCACCATCATATTTAAATGATAGTCGTGCTGGATACAGTATCCTTGGTTCAAGGCCCTTCTGTTTCATTGCATTAAAGATATTATGCCATTCTCTTCTGGCCTGTTGGGTTTCTGTTGAGAAGTCTGATGTTAGCCTGATTGGTTTTCCTTTATAGGTGACCTTTTTCTCTCTAGCTGCCTTTAAAACTCTTTCCTTGTCCTTGATCCTTGCCATTTTAATTATTATGTGTCTTGGTGTTGTCCTCCTTGGATCCTTTCTGTTGGGGGTTCTGTATAATTCCATGGTCTGTTCGATTATTTCCTCCCCCAGTTTGGGGAAGTTTTCAGCAATTATTTCTTCAAAGACACTTTCTATCCCTTTTCCTCTTTCTTCCTCTTCTGGTATCCCTATAATACGAATGTTTTTCCTTTTGTATTGGTCACATATTTCTCTTAGTGTTGTTTCATTCCTGGAGATCCTTTTATCTCTCTCTATGTCAGCTTCTATACGTTCCTGTTCTCTGGCTTCTATTCCTTCAATGGCCTCTTGCATCTTATCCATTCTGCTTATAAATCCTTCCAGGGATTGTTTCACTTCTGTGATCTCTTTCCTGACATCTGTGATCTCCTTCCGGACTTCATCCCACTGCTCTTGCATTTTTCTCTGCATCTCATCCCATTGCTCTTGCATTTTTTTCTGCATCTCTGTCAGCATGTTCATGATTTTTATTTTGAATTCTTTTTCAGGAGGACTAGTTAGGTCTGTCTCCTTCTCAGGTGTTGTCTCTGTGATCTTTGTCTGCCTGTAGTTTTGCCTTTTCATGGTGATAGAGATAGTTTGCAGAGCTGGTACAAGTGACCGCTGGAAGAGCTTCCCTTCTTATTGGTTTGTAGCCTTTTCCTGGGAGAATAGCGACCTCTAGTGGCTTGTGCTGGGCAGCTATGCGCAGACAGGGCTTCTGCTGCCTGCCCAGTTGCTTTGGGGTTTATCTCCGCTGTTGCTGTGGGCTTGGCCTGGCTGGGGCTGTTCCTCCAAAATGGTGGAGCCCCGTTGGAGGGGGAGCAGCCAGGAGACTATTTATCTCCGTAAGGGGCCTCTGTGCTCCCTGCTGCCCAGGGGGTTAGAGTGCCCAGAGATCCCCAGATTCCCTGCTTCTGGTCTAAGTGACCTGTCCTGCCCCTTTCAGATTTCCAAAAAGCACTCTCCAAACCAAAACAACAACAGCAACAATGAGAGAGGGAACAGAAAGAAAGAGAAAAAAAAAGGAAAAAAAAGGAAAAAACAAGCGATTTTTTTTTTTTTTTTTTTGTCCTCAGGTGCCGGTCCCAGGCACCCGCTCACTGGTCCTGCTGCCCTGTCTCCCTAGCACCAGGGTCCCTGTCCTTTCAAGGCTTCCAAAAAGCACCCACCCACCGGTCCCGCAGGGAAGGAACGCTCAATATTCTTTGTCCTCAGGCACTGGTCCCACGCACCCGCTCACCAGTCCCGCCACCCTGCCTCCCTAGCACCGGGGTCCCTGTCCCTTCAAGGCTTCCAAAAAGCACTCGGCAAAAAGAGAGAAAAAAAAGGGGAAAAACGCGCGATTTCTTCCATCCTCAGGTGCTGGTCTCAGGCACCCACCCACCGGTCCCACAGGGAAAAATGCGGGATATTCTTTGTCCTCAGGTGCCGGTCCCAGGCACCCGCTCACCAGTCCCGCCGCCCTGCCTCCCTAGCACCGGGGTCCCTGTTCCTTTTAGGCTTCCAAAAAGCACTCGCAGAAAAGAGAAAAAAAAAAGGGGAAAAACGCGTGATTTCCTCTGTCCTCAAGTGCCGGTCTCAGGCACCCGCCCACCGGTCCCGCAGGGAAAAACGGGGGATATTCTTTGTCCTCAGGCGCCGGTCCCAGCCACCCGCTCACCAGTCCCGCCACCGTGCCTCCCTAGCACTGGGGTCCCCGTCCCTTCAAGGCTTCCAAAAAGCGCTCGCCAAAAAGAGAAGAAAAAAAAAAAGGGGAAAAACGCGCGACCTCCTCCGTCCTCAGGCACCGGTCTCAGGCACCCGCCCCCAGGTCTCGCAGGGAGAAACGCGGGATATTCTTTGTCCTCCGGCGCCGTTCCCAGGCACCTCCTCACCGGTCCCGCCACCCTGCCTCCCCAGCAATGGGGGCCCATCCCTGTAAGGCTTCCAAAAAGCGCTCGCCAAAAAAAAAAAAAAAAAAAAAAAAAACCGCTCCGGTTTCTCTCCACCCGCCGGGAGCCGGGCGGAGGGGCGCTCGGGTCCCGCCGGGCTGGGGCTTGTATCTTACCCCCTTCGCAAGGCGCTGGGTTCTTGCAGGTGTGGATGTGGTCTGGATGTTGTCCTGTGTCCTGTGGTCTCTATTTTAGGAAGATTTTTCTTTGTTATATTTTCATAGCTCTATGTGTTTTTGGGAGGAGATTTCCACTGCTCTACTCACGCCGCCATCTTGGCTCCGCCTAGCCCCAATATGTTTTTAACAGCTATGTTGAGATATAATTCAAGCACCATAAAATTAGCACATTTAAAATTTTAATTCAGTGGTGTTTAGTAATGCTCAGAGCTGTGTAACAACACCAATATCCAGTTTAAGAGTATTTTTATCAACCAAAAAGAAACATCATACAAATTTGTAGTCACACCCATTCTATTCCCCATATCTCATTAGCCTTTTGCAACCACTAATCTACTTTCTGATTCCATATATGTGCCTATTCAGGACATTTCATATTAATGGAATAATATAATATGTGGTCATTTGCAAATGGCTTCTTTTATTTAGCATAATATTCTCCAAGTTCATTCATGTTGCAGCATATAGCAGTACTTCATTCCTTTTAAAATGGATGAAGACTATTTCACACTATGTATATAGCACAATTTGTTTATCCATTCATCAGCTGGGAAACATTTGAGTTGTTTACACTTTTTGGTTATTATGAATAATGCTGTTGTGAGCATTTATACACAAGTTTTTTGTATAGATATATGTTTTTTAATTTTCTTGGAGCAGAATTGCTTGGTCACTGGGTAATTCTGTTTAACTTTTTTGAAGTACTACTAAACATTTTTTCGAAGTGGATGTACAATTTTAAATTCACATCAGCCATGTATGAGGGTTCCAGTTTTCCCGCCACTGGCCACAAGTTGTCATTGTGTCTTTTTGGTAATAGCCATCTTGATGCATTATTCCCCTCCCTTCCCTTCTCATTCCTTTCCCTCCCCTCCATTCCCTTCCCTTCCCTTTTTCTTTCCTCCCTTTCCTCTATTCCTCCTTCCCTCACACTGTCCTTTTTTCCTTCCTCTCATTTCTCCCTCCCTCCATTCTATCTATACAATCTAGTACCTCCAGTATGATGTATAGAAGTGGTAAAAGTATACACATCATTTGTCTTCATCCTGATCTTAGGGGGAAAGCATTAAATATAATGCTAGCTGTGCATTTTTCCTAAATACCCTTTTTCAGGTAGAGGAAGTTCCCTACTATTTCTACTTTGTTGAGTGTTTTGTTTCTTTTAACCACAAAAGGGTATTGGATTTTGTCAAATGCTTTCCTGTATTAATTGAGCTGATCGTGCATTTTTCCCTTCCCCTTCATCTATTAGTGTGTGTAATCTATTCCATTGATTGTTGTATGTTGAACCACCCTTACATTCCTGGGACCAATCACACTTGATTATGGTGTATACAGGCATTCCTCAGAAATATTGTGGGTTCAGTTCCAGACCACAGCAATAAAGCAAATGTCACAATAAAATGAGTCAAATTATTATTTTTTGGTTTCCCAGTACGTATAAAAGGTTTGTGTATGCTGTACTGTTGTATGTTAAGTGTGCAATAGCATTATGTCTAGAAATACAATGTATATACCTTAAGTAAAAAATTCTCTATTGCTAAAAAGTATTAACATTCATCTGAGCTTTCAGTATGTAATCTTTTGGCTGGTGGAGGGTTTTTCCTCAGTTAATGGCTGCTTACTGATCAGGGTGGTGGTTGCTAAAGGTTGGGGTGGATGTGACAATTTCTTAAAATAAGACAACAAGGAAGTTTGCCACAATTCCTATCATGAATGAGAGCTTTATAACATGTGATGCTGTTTGATACCATTTTATCCACAGTAGAACTTCTTTCAAAATTGGAATCAATCCTCTCAACCCTGCCACTACTTTATCAACGAAGTTCATGTAATATTCTAAATGCTTTGTTGTCATTTCAACAATCTTCACAGCCTCTACACCAGGACTATATTCCATCTCAGGAAACCACTTTCTTTGCTCATCCATGAGAAGCAACTCCTCCTCCATTAAAGTTTTACCATGACATTGCACCCATTCAGTCACATCTTCAGGCTCCACTTCTAATTCTATTTCTCGTGCCCTATTCATCACATCTGCGGTTACTTCCCCCAGTGAAGTCTCGAACTCATTAAGGTCATCCATAAGGTTTGGAATAAACCCTTTTCCATGTATTGAAACTTCTTTTATGGCTTACCATATCATCTCTTGGAACATGTTCCGTGTGAACTTGAGAAAAATGTATATTCTGTTTTTGTTGGGTGAAGTGTTCTATAGATGTCTGTTAGGTCTAGTTGTTTTATAGTATTATTCAAATCTTTTATTCTCTTGTTGATCATCTGCCTGGTTGTTCTATCCATTATTGTAAGTGGAGTATTGAAGTCTCCAATTATTGTTGAACTTTCTATTTCTTCCTTCAATCACGTCAGTTTTAGCCTCATGTATTTTAAAGAACTTGTGTCATGTGCATTTATGTTTATAGTTGTTACATATTCTTGATGGATTGGCTCTTTTATCATCAGAAGATGTCCTTTGTGTCTAGCAACAATTTTTGTCTCAACGTCTATTTTGTCTTTTATTAGTAGAGACACTTCAACTCTCTTTTGGTTATTATTTGCATGACATATCTTTTTCATTTTTATACTTTCAACCTATTAGTGTGTTTTGAATCTAAAGTGCATCTAATGTAGATAGCACATAATTGGATTTTTTAAATTGATTCTGCAAATCTTTTCTATTCAGTTGGTGTGTTTAATCCATTTACATTCAATTTAATTACTCATAAAATAGGATTTATGTTTTCTGTTTTGCTATTCATTCTCCATAGGTCATGTCTTTTTTGTTCCTATATTCCTCCATTATTGCCTGCTTCTTTATTAAATATTTCCTAATGTACCATTTTAATTTCTTGCCATCTCATTTAGTGAATTTTTTAAAACTTATTTTCTTAGGGATTGCTCTGTGGATTAAGTTAACATCTTTCCATATAACAATCTAGCTTGGATTAATAAAAATGATTTTATTAAAAAACCTTTCTCTTATATATCACCATTCTCTATACCCTACTTCATACTACAGTTGTCATAAAGTTGTGTTTTTATACAGTATATGTTCATCAGTATAGGTTTGTAATTATTACTGTATGTAGTTGTCTTTTATATCAGGTAGGAGAAAAAAGTTACAAAGAAAACATATTTATACTGCCTTTTATATTTACCTGTGTAGTTACTTTCATCAGTGCTTTTTTCTCTTTCATGTGGATTTCAGTTATTATCCTGTGTCTGTTCATTTCAGCCATCAGGACTCCATGATGTCTGATGAAAAATCAGGTATTAATCTTGTCGAGGATTCCTTGTACATGAGGAGTTCATGTCTTTTGCAGCTTTCAAGATTCTCTTGTTGTCTTTGACTATCAACATTTTGATTATTTATCTAGGTTGGTATCTCTGCATTTATACTACATGGAGTTTGTTGAGTTTCTTGAATGTATAGATTAATGTTTTATGTGAAATCTAGGGTGTTTTCAGTCATTATTTCTTTAAAATATTCTTTATGCTTTTTTCTTTCTCTGCTCTTCTGGGATTCCAACAATGTATGTTGGCATGTTTAATGATATCCCACAGGTCTTTGAGACTACATTTTCCTTCTTTTTTTTTCTTTCTGTTTCTCAGACTGCATAATCTCATTGGATTTGTCTTCAAGATCTTATTCTTTCTTCTGCTTGCTCAAAACTGTTGCCAACCCTTCTAGTGAATTTTCCATTTCAGTCATTTACTTTACAGCTGTAGAATTCTTAGAGACTTTTTAGTATTTTCTCTTTATTGATATCTTCTATTTGGTGAGAGATTGCCCTCACATCTTTTTTCACTTCTTAACCATAATATCCTTCAGTCCTTTGAATGTAGTTATAATGGCTGATTTAAAGTTTTTTCTAATAAGCCTAATTTCTAGATTTTCTCAAGGACAGTTTTTATTGACTTCTTTTTGTCCTGTGCATATGCCATACTTTATTGATTCTTTGCTTGTCATATATTTTGTTGTTGTTATTGAAAATATTATTGTGTATTTTGTTACTGTTATTTTAAATAATATGGAACTACTGGAAATTAGAGTCTTCTCCTTCCCATGGTTTGTTCTTGTTGCTAATTATTGTTTGTTGATTTAGTTACTTTTCTGAACAAATTCTGTAAAGTCTGTTCTCTTTTTGTTGTATATGGCCACTGAAGTCTCTGGTCAGTTATCATAATAGTCAATTATTCCTGGACAGAGATTTCCTTGAATTCCTGGAACCTGTGACTCCCAGTCTTTGCTGACTGGCTCTGTGTGCTTGTTGCAGCATATCTTCAACACTAAGCCAGGTAGTTTACTACTTTTCCTTATTGTTCATTTACTACTTATGCAGAGCCTCTAGGTCAGCCAGAAGTGATGGTGTAGGGCCTTCTCAGGTCTTCAATGACCATGTACGTGTACAGCCTTGCATATATGCACATATGTATGTGTTACCATGATCTTCTAGGTTTCACGGCATACATATAAGCTTTTCAAAGCCTCCAATGGACATCTAATTCCACAGCTTTAAGTTTTTAAGGTTTTTTGTTAGCCTATCACTTGTCCAACTGTTACCTATTGCATCAGGAAACCTCAATGTTAAACAATTGCCAATAAAACTTTTAAGCAAATCTCCATCAGAAAAAGACTATTCACACTCTTTAACGACAAGACTTTCAAGTGGGATATTTCAGAAAATCACCAGATAGACCAAATCATGACAATTCTCTGGCAATGGGACTCTGAAGGAAGTCCTACCCTATTATCCCCTCCAGTGGCTGTTAGAATGCTGATTCTCATTGTGATTATATATTGTTGGTCTTCAAGGCTACTGTGGGGCTGGGAAAGGAGGACGGGAATAGACCAAGTTAAAATGCCAGAAAGCTCAATGCTCTTATCAACGTTCAACCATTTTTTCCAAATAAATATTTATCAGATTATTGAAGTCATTTGATAAATTTCCAGAGTTCTGAAAAAGTTGATACAATTTTTGCTAATGCTCTCATTGCTTTTGTGGAGGAGAGGATTTTTAAGTTAATTATTTTGCCATTCCTGCTGATGGCACATTTTAAAAATAAATCATCACTATATTCCACTTTTATAGTCTATACAATTTATTGTTCATGTAGCATGATTACTACTCAAAATATTAGTAAAAATCCATGGCTGGGAGGTAACGTTGATTACAAGTGGAAGTTGCATGTTGGGGGATGTAGAGAGAGACAATACAATATGTAAAAGTTAAACTATGAAAGAACAAAACTTACAGGTTAAATCTGCCCAAACATCTTTCTTAAAAACTTCAGTCAAGGACACTAAGGCAAGTGAATAAAGGATAAGGAAGAAAGAAAATGGGAAGAAGTGTAGCTATTTCCAAAAATGTTAGCGTTATTCAAATAGTTTCTTAGAACTGTAAAAAGCCAGAGATCAGTGAAGGCAGAAGTTAGAATATTACAGGATGAATTGAAAAACATGATCAAAAAGGTGGTAAAATTGTTGAAGTATTAAATTAATTTCTTAATGGATTTACAAGGAAGGTTACAAGCGAAATGCCAGCTGTCATTTGCTATTTACATATTACTTTACTGGACTTCAAAGTCAACATTGCAGGGGGTCTTAAACCAGCCATGGAGATTCAAAACCAGCAGCCTCCTCAACCAGATGGTGATAATCCTAGGTACCCAGTTCAGACCAGAGCCTCCTTTCTCAGTGACCATGTTGGAACAGTTTGAAAAAATGTGGTGACACGCTTTACGCCTTGACTTGAGACTAGCTTCTGGAAATGAGGTACCCATTTGAATACAGCTTTAAACCAATGGAAACAACTTACTCTCCATTGAAGTAGAGGCTTTTGTGTGACAGAGCTGTGTCAAAGATTAAAGCAAGAGTACCTAACATTTTTGAATCAATGTCCTATTTGTAATTTAAGAATTAATAAAACTGTAACTGTATTGTATCTCTTCCTAAAGGAGCATACATGATCTTTTCACTCTATTTGTTTTTTTCATTTTCCCTTGGTATCTATTGTCAAGTATAACTCATACAAAGAAGTGCACAAAATATGTACAGCTCAATAAACTATCACAAAGCAAACACCCATGTAACTACCTCCCAGGTCATAGCCCCTCCTTGACTTTCCTTCTTAAAGGGTGCATTGCAATTAATTTTGTTAAATGATTTTGTGACAGTTCTACAAATAATGATATTTTGGTGAGAAAATAGGATATTATGAAGCCAGATTTAGAAAATAGTGTGTTATAGAAGTAGGAATCAGGAATTAACCTTGGAAACCTAAATCTTGTGGTAGAAGAAAATAGATCAATTGGTAAAATGGTAAAAATGGCATAAAACCAGAGGCAAATCTTGAATGTAATTGAGTATTGAACTTGCCACCCACCCCCAGGGAATAACAAAGACTCCGTTTCAAACTGTGGAAAGCTCAGTAGAAATGTGACAGGCCAACAGAATGTAATACTTCCTTAGTCTGAGACATGAGCTAATTAGATTTTACTGATACCTGCTAAAGTAGAAGACATGAACTTGGCCTCCATAAATCTCAGTTTCAGACAATTCAAGCATACTGATTACATAGCACTTACTATGTGCCAGGCACTGTTCTAAGCATTTTGCGCATATTAAGTTATGTATTGAACCCTCATAGACCTTTAAGAAATGGAGAAACTGAAACATAAAGAGATTAAGTACATTACTCAGGGTCACTTTGCAGGATGTGGCAAAGCTGGGACTCAGACTCAGACTGGCTAGTTGGCAGCAGAGTCTTTTCTTGAACTATTAAGCTATTCTGCCTCCATGTAAGGAATTTGAAAATGGCTGTTCTCTGGCATAAAACATCAGACTTTTCTTTGGTCATTAACCATAGCATGTATAGCTCCAGGCTGAAGGGGGTTTCAGCTCCAGGAAAGTTCACTCTGGATTCAGTGAGACTGAAAAATGACAATAGAATGTTGAGAGTAAAAAGGGGCTTATATCAAGCTTTATTCTCTAGGTGGCAGGTCAAGCATTAGAATCCCATCCATCTCTATGGCAGTCTAGAAGTAGCAAGCTCTGCTCCAGGCTCTACTCTTGCCTCCAGCCCCTGGTCCTCTCTACCTTTACAACCAGCAGAGCTCTTTTTATAGCAACAGAGGCATGAATGGTTTATTGCCAGGGGTTATGCAAGCATGTGCCTGCGCAGTAGGCTATCACATCACTGCACATCACAGTGAGTGAGTAGATTAGGATAAGATGAGGATCCTGGCCATGGAACTTCCATTTTCCCTACAACATGTATGCATGTTAGTAGTTTAATTATGGAGAAAAACTCTCTTTTAGTATAACTATGACTATTAACTGTAACTTAACATATAATAGGTCAATATAGAGAAAATTGCCTGGGGGTGTCAGCAAGTTCACTATGGATTCAGTGAGACCGAGGAATGACAGTGGGACAATCTTGGGGTGAAAGGGTTATACCCAACTTTATTCCCATGGTGGCAGGTCAATCACTAGAATCCCATCCACTCAGAGCAAGTCTGCATGCAGCATACAGGTCTCTGGGCCTCTCTGCCCCCCGCAGCCATCTCAGTGTCCTCTGTGCTGCCACCGTTCCTGCAGTCTCTGATCTGCAGCTTTGCAGCAGCTGTGTGGCCATGCCACCATGACACCAAGAGCACTGGGCAAAGCTCTTTATATAGAGTCAATAGCAACATATTGCCCACATGTGTGTAGTGAGCTAGCCGACCAGGGCCAGGTGAGAATCCTGGCCATAGGAACCTTCACTTTATCCACATCATACTTAATACAGTACTAATAAGTTTGGTGCTATTACCGTGATTAATGTTAAGGGGCCAGTGATTTTACCACCACTGCTTTTGACCATCAGTAAAAATGTCAACACACAGTAAAAGGCAAGAAATATTTTAGTGTTACTGTGAAAACAGTGCTAACCTTGTAGACCCCATGAAAAGATTTCAGGACCACCAGGAATACATGGATCACACTTTGAAAACTACTGCAAACAAAAATGATTTATTTTTGTCCTATTTGGGAAATATTACACTTTCCTGAAATCTTAGCTCTCACTTCTGTCTCAGGATCATGATTGCCTTGTAGCCACATGACTCCTTTGCTTACCAGTTTGGCTCTCCAGACTGACCATGTTGACATCCAGACACTATTTGCATTTCCAGGGGAAAAAATTGTGTGCCCAAAATCTAGGAGATAAGAACTCCCTGACTCAACTTCTTTGTCTTCTCACTACATGATTTTCTTCTAGAAATCCTTGAATTCCTGACTCAGTCTGGCCTTGCATTTAGCTATCTGCTTATTTTACTGTCTACATGACATTTGCCAAGAAAATTTGGTGAATGATGGGAGACAGCTGGTTGGAAGAAATAAAAATTAAGCTTGATAAAATAGGGGATAGTAAAGGAGCCTCCTTGGTCACTTGGAGAAAAGGAAATCCTTCAGTCAGGCTGCTCTCCTCCTATTGTGTCAAGGTGAATTGAATCATTACTAAATACTTGGCAATCAATGGCCATCTCCTATGACTTTCAGGGATTGGAAATGTTTAGTCATTCTTAGCAGCTTGTACCAATAATGGAAAAAAAAAGTGAGAGGGAGCCCAGTCTTGACTGTTCCCTCAGGCAAGCTTCATGGTGGATAGTTCACGATGACAGATAAATTCAAGGCTGACATTCCTTTTCCATTTCTTGTGACTCCTCACTGTGGCTGCACAATTTCCCTGGGAGCAGTTCCCTATTAAGTACCCCTGAAGGACTGTATTTCTTAGGAAATCTGACCCAGCTAATTCTGACAGTAGTAGGGGGCATGATAGGACCTTAAGTTACAGCAAGCAAAGGGTCTAGATGGGAAGGAAATCTGAGACAAGGTGAATGATAACCTTCATCCATGCCATTCTTTTATCATCAGCATCATCATTAGAAGCTTTTCTCTGTAGAATTTAAAATTTATTTTTGAAAGCTTTTTGTCTTACTCTTTTGCTTTATTTAAAAATAGCAAAGATTTCAAAGCTGGCTAAAATTTAATTTTAGATTATAGGAGGTCTTGACTTCTCCAACCATGTTTAAATGGCAGTAAAGGCACCTATAATACATTTGATTTTTAGTATTTACCATAGTGACAAGACTTATTTAATTAAACTAAACACTTGCTAAGTGCAAAAATCTATAAGGATTGTGGAAAGCCAAGGAGATAAATAACCTATGCCCCCCTTCCCACTTCTCAAATTGGGGTGAGGGGTAGAAAATAGGGAAGCAGATAGGTACTAACTATAATGGAAACTAGTGAAGGCAGGAGGAGATGTGATATAGACCCAGCATGGCACCAGCCTACCTCACAGTTCTAATTATCATATTGGTGGAGCCAGCCTGTCCCAGGTACGTGGTGTTCTCCCATTAAGCCCTCCACAGGCATTCAGACATGGACTGGGGTTGATGAAGAGCCTGCTTTTCAAGCCTGACCCAGGTGGAGGGTGTCCACTGTCACGTGGATACAGACAAAGCCAGTCTGTGGAGATTATGTTTAGTTTTCCCCCAACCCTCACTAAGGCACTGAACTTACAAGTAGTTAAGTCCCATCTGGGAAGGAGCTACTTATCCTCTCTTGGGCAACACCACTGAAAAATCATTATGAAAGGATTGGTTACTCTTTGTTAGTTTTAAGGAAAAATCCCCAAATCTAAGAATAATCAAGTTTTGATCATTAATACCAAACATTTTGCTAATTAAAAAAAAATCCAGTTAGGTAATTAATATCATAAAGTGAGATGGGGATCAAAGTATTGTCTGGAGGATAAGAGACAATGTCAAAAATCAGACAGAACTTCATCTTCTATCCCACTCAGCTTTGATTTGGAAAGGAGGTAGTTAAGTTACAATATCAAGAAAGTGGCAGTTATAAGGCTTGCCTTCTATTGCATGCTTTTGCAGCAGCAATTACCTCAGCTACAAATCTCATTTACTGAACTCTTTGAAAGTGCTATCTGGATGATGGCAGAATACACTGGAAATCAATGGAGGGTGATTTTATTCCCAAATTGAAGTTACCATTTAATAGGCAGGGAAAAAACATACATGCACACCCCTACCTCCTTCTTTCTCATTAATAGATTCCTCAGTAGCAATTATGAAGCTCAACTTTCACAAATTCAATTACCCCTTGAAAAATATGAATTACAAACACTTTACCAATTGAAATGCAATAGCATCCTAGCTTCCAGAAGGAAAATAGACAGGAGCTGCTGGAAATGATCCTAATCATGATGCTAATAAGTAACAGCCCAGTATGTAGTCTGCAAAGCAGGCCAGCACCTGCCTCTTTGCACCTACTGTTATGTGATGTTTTCTTTCCCAATTTATGGTATCCTAGCAACCATCATGCATGTTAGTCCTAATGGAGCTAAAAATGATGCACTGGGAAATCTGGCCCTAAGGGCTTCATGCTCCAGGGAGGAACCCTTTCTCTTTGGAGGGCATGTCAAAAGCCAAATAGTTGTATGGGAATTGGAGTCATTATCTTTGCTCTGAAATTTCATTGCCCTTCCCAATCCTGTGTAATCAGATGGCCTGTAATCCAGGTTTAATTTAAATAGATGGCAGTGCTGCCAAGAGATCCTAATTCCACATGAAAATTCAATAGCACAGCAGACGGACCTCGGGATATTGTCTGCTAGAGATGACCTTAAGTTTAGCAAAAGTAGGCACTGACAGTGGCCCTACATTTCCACATTATTTACTATTCGTTGATTTAAGATGGGAAGGACACTTGAAATTTTCATTTATCCCTGGACTAGTAAGGCTTTAAGTCATTCTCAGCCATTTTCATTTTACATGAATAAGATTAGCTATCAACTCCATTAGGGACCTCTGATAGAGGCTGGATCTTTGTTGATATAGAGAAGGAAAAATTTGGAACTACGGTCAGACCTAAGAGCTGGAGGAAAAAACACATGGAAGAAACCTGGAGAGAAGTCCACCATCTTTAATTCTGTCCCAGGTTGTAAAAAGTCAGTGATCAAGTACTTTCAGGGATTTTTCCAGATAAGCCTTATATGAGGAGGTAGACTATACCTGAAAGACTAGGAAGTCCAATGTAAACCTGAATGGTCCATTAGTATCACAATGTTGACCACAGAGAGATTTTATAGCTAAGTAAGGCAGTACTGATTATTTGAGGGAGTCTCTCCTTTCTGGCCCTGAACTCACTTCAGCAACTCCAACTTCATCTCAGTCATAATGTACATTCCATCATCACTGAGTACAACCTGATCCATGATCCTGAATTCTAATCCTCTTTGACCACAATCTCCTCTGCTCCTAGGGCTCTCTACCCCTTATTTCCTGCCAAATGTTCTCTTTTTGTCCCATTTCTTTTAAAATCCTAAATAGTCCCCATGTCTCCAAGCTCTTTCATTCCACTGCGGTTTCCCTCCGTACTCACCTGGGCTCTCTGGGCAGCTGTTTAGAGGATGGGATTGCTCACTAACACTTTGGGATCCTTTAGCCACTCAACAATCTGTCAAAATTCTTTCCAATTCAGGCCCTGGATAGCCTCCATCAAACACCTTTTTTTTTTTTTTTCCTGAAGTGCTGAGTGTTTCTAAAGAAAGTCACAAAATCATGATGATGTGATTCCCTGTGGTCATACTAGCAAGTTTCACCTGGGCCTTCTTGGCTGTTCCCCTACACTTCTTTTCATAACTTGCTGGCTTCCTTTGCCATTTATTAATTCTTTTGACAAACCTTTATTAGATGATTATCATATTTCATCTATGGGCCAAATACTAAAAGATACAGTGATGATCAAGACTGACCAAAACTCTTCCCTTATGGAGTTTATCATTTAGTGAAGGAATGTGAAAAGTAAACATGTTTTTAAGAAGCAATTTCATGAAAGCAAGTTCTGTGCAGAACAGTAAGTGCAAGAGAAAATGAGATAAGAACAAGCTCAGGGTGTTCAAAGACAGAATGAAAGTTAGTGTAGGTGGACATCAAACGGAGAGGACGAGTGAAAAGATGTAAGGTCACAGAGATAGGCAAGTGTCTTACCAATGGGTTTTAGCCCCGGGCAAGTTTGCTATGGATTCAGTGTGATCAAAGAAATTGGCAGCAAAACGTTCTTTGGGGTGAAAGGGTTTATTATCCGGCTTGTTCTCCTGGTGGTAGGTCAGGCACCAGCGTCTCTGCCTCTGCCCAGAGCAAGGGCTGAGCTCTCTATATAGCACAATAATACCTTATTGCCTAAAGGTGTGGAAGGGCAGCCCAGCAACAGGCCAGTTACATCATCAGGTGATTAAGTTCAGTGAGGATCCTGGCCATAGGAACCCCAACTTCCCCACACTCCAGCCCTCCAGGATTCTCGCCTTACAATCTACACACTTTCAAACTTCCACAGTGGTCCCTGTGCAAGAAAGCTGGAGCACTGTAACCAGATTCCACAATAGCAACAGAGGATAACAACAACTTAGAGATAATAAAAATTAAGATACAGCAAGATTTTGATACAGGAAACAAAAATTAAAATAATCCTCAAGCCAGAGGAGGTTCCCAATCCTCAAAGACTTTAGGGGAGATAAGACACATGTTTTAATGACACCAACATAGGTAAATCTTGTCCATCAGGTAGGATGCATGCAAGAGAGTGATCCTGTGATAGGACTGTAGCAGGAAGGGGGTCCCTTCCAGGTCTAGTATACCATACTTTTACTCCTTTCCCCGTGGGGGTTACTGAAGGGTCTATAGATAGTGCTACTGGAGGTGCATGCACTGGCCATAATGATAAAACAAAGCTCCCCGGTAAGATGCTCCTACCTTTTGGCTGTTCAGGATATACTACTGTTAACTTTGGCAGCCACTCTGCTGTTATTCCAGGAATATACAGGAGACCAGCTTCCAGGCCTTGTCCCCAAGGTGCCATGAGAGCCAGCCATCATTGGTCCATGTGTCAAAAGGTCCAAGGTCATGTCCACTCAGTGGAGTCTCCAGGGTTCAGTGCAGTTGGTGCTGGCAGCAAGATGTTATTCTGGTGGCTGAACCTCGGCTTCAGTGATTCTTCCTTGGTTTGTACTTGCAGTTGTACAGGGGAGGCAGCCATGTGTGTTAGCATGTCTACAGGGCTCAGGGCTCCCTTTCAGGCTCTCTCATTCAAATGCCATAGTATGGTCCATGAGCGGACTGACCATCCCTGCAGACTATTGGTATCTGACTTAATTCTGGATTTTAACAAGCCATTGTGCCTCTCTATCATCCTGCTGCAGTAGGATTGTATGGCACATGAAACTTCCATTTGATTCCCAGCTGTTGCACCCATTCTTGTAGTGTATGTCCAGTAAAATGGGTGCCCTGATCGCTCTCAATTACCTGTGGTCAGCCATAGGCAGCAAAGAGATGCTCCAGGCCTTTTTTGGTCATCTGCTGGTCTGCATAACACGTAGGAAAAGCAACCAGAAGTCCAGTAGCTGTGTCCACACAAGTCATGGCATACCGATGTCCTTCTGACACAGGTAGGGGCCCAATAGAGTCTATCTGCCACCTAACGAGGGGTATAGGCCCCTTAGCTATTATCCCATGTTGCTGTGGAACTCAGTGTAAATCCCTTTTGGAGCACATGACACATTCCTGCCAGGCTCTACTAACTTCTTCGAAGTTTAAAAGCAAGTCCCACTGATAGGCTACAGCCCACATTGTCTTTTGCCTCACATGCGACAAATGCTGATGTAACCATTGGGCAACATCAGAGGCAGGCTTTCCTTCTAACCAACGTATCTGGGCCAATTTATCTGCTTCATTTCCTGGGGATGCCAGCGGCAAATGACCTGTCACATGGTATACTGTAATTATTTTAGTCTGACCACAGGCCCATAAGTCTTGCCACAACTCTTGCCCCCAAAGGGGTTGGTGACCAACTAGCCAGTTGGCATGGCACCAGGTTGGTAGCCACAGGGTCAAGCCCTGATAGACAGCCCAGCTGTCAGTGCAGATACCATAGGGGAGGGCTCCTGGCTAATCACAAGCCACATGGCATGCAACTCTGCCCATTGGCTGCTCTTCCCCTCACCATCTTCCATCCATATTGTCTCAGTCTTAGGATGGAAAGCTATGGCCCTGCATTCTGGGAGCTGCCCACGGCTGGAGCCATCCGTGTACCATTCATCTTCAGGTATAGGAGCTCCTCCCTCCTGATAGGGACTCTCTGCTACTAATGGCTCAAAAGCAAGTTCTTCCTGCTTTTCTCTAGTATATGTCAAAGGCCCCAACAAGCATTGGAGTTCTTCACTCAAGGGGCTACTAGAGAGGGCACTACACTGCTGTAGGTAAGCACCCCACTCGGGTAGTGTGGGTGTTCATGCTACACCATTCCTTGGCTTTTGGGTCCAGTCTCATACCCACCCCAAGAAGGGATAGGTGGTTATTACCTTTATCGGGGCCATTCCAGTGATGGGGTATGTAGCCAGCAAGGCATGATACACGGCAGCCAGGTGTTTTTCTATCAAAGTGTATCATACCTCTGCCATTTTCCAGAGTTGTGACCAGAATCCAGTGGTTGGCAAGTTCGTTCAAGGCACTGCCAGAGACCACAGCCATAACCATCTTCAGTGACATGAACATCCAGCTCACAGGGCCTTGATGGGTCTATCACACTCAAGGCCTGCATGGCCTTGACTGCCCGTTTTACTGTAGTAAAGGCACATCCACATGTCTCATCCCAGTCCCACCTGATGCCCTTTCATACCAACCGGTATAAGGACTTCACAATTTGTGCCAAGTGTGGGATAAACACTCTCCAGTAGCCTAGAAGACCCAGAAACTCCTGTAGCAATGCTACAGTTGTAGTGGTAGGAAAGGCCTGGACTTTATCTATAACTGCTTCTGGTATAACTTTGGTCTTACCCGACCAGACGGACCCCAAGAATCTGACAGACAGACTAGGTCCCCGAACCTTGGTACTGTTCACAGCCCATCCTTTCTCCTGTAAATGTTGCAGCAGTCTAGGTGCTATACCTTTTAGATCTGAAAAAGAATTGGACTTGAGCATGACATCTTCAATATAATGGTACAGGTGCACCGTGGGCAGTTTCTCCCATGTAGCCAAGTCCTGGGCTACAAGTCTGTGACAGATGGTGGGGCTGTGGAGGTATCCCTGTGGAAGGATGGGGAAAGTCCATTGTCGTCCTTCCCACGTGAAGGCAAACTGCTCCTGACCTTCATGCTCAATATCAATGGAAAAGAAGGCATTAGCAAGATCTACCACATAATGGTATGTTCCTAGTTCATGGCTGAGGGTATCCATCAACGCTGGAATAGAGGTGACAGCAGCATGCATAGGGGGTATGACTTTTTTCAGTTCTCTGTGATCCACAGTCATATGCCAGGAGCCACCTGGCTTTTTTACTGGCCACACTGGGGAATTGAAAGGACTATGGGTGGGCTTTATAATACCCACTTTTCCAGCTTCTGGAGAGTTTCTCCAATCTCTTTATGTCCTCCAGGCAATTTGTATTGCTTGGTATTAGTCACCCACCAAGGCACAGGCAAAGCTATGGGCGGGTGCCTAGCATGTCCCCTCAGAACTGCCTTCACCACACGTACTCTCAGTCTGAACTCACCTGCAGTGGTCTGCAGCCATTGACCCTGCAGGATATCAATCCCCAAAATATACTCAGGGATAGGAGATATATACACAGTGTATTCTTTTGGGGGGTAGATGCTCTATTCCCAAAGGAATTTGGGCTTTTTTCACTCTGATAGCCTTACCCCCATATCCATCTATGATAGTGGGGGTCCCAGGGAACTGCTCAGGGTTACCAAGAATCAGTGAACATTCCGCCCCTGCATCTACTAGAGCCAGGACACATTGTATGTTCACTGGGGACCAACTGATAGCTATTTCAACATGTGGCCTCCGGTCCCCTCCCTGGTCCCTCAGGACAGATACCTTGACCTTCCCCTCAGTCAAACCATGTTCTCCAATCACCTCCCTATGTGGGCTCAAGTGAGGTTGGCTCGCTCTCCAGCAGGAAGTCTTGCAAACACACAGGCTGTACTTGTATCTCTGTCTCTGACCTCTTCCTCTTTGGTCTTAATGGCTGGAACTGCTGCTCTGGTTTCAGCTGTTGCCATAGCTCTAGTAAGATCCTATTTGACTCCCCATCTAATTTCCTTCTATCTACCCCTGCCTGTATTAAATCAACCACATCTGGATCCTCATAACCTTCTTGGGGCCCTGTAAATTCTTCTCGTGAGTAACAGGTCTTATTTCTTTGCAGATTCTCGTTGCTTCAGCCTCTCGTAAGTCTGCTACTGTACGTGTCACCTTGCTTATGGGCTGCCCTAAGTGAGGGGAAAGAATGGCCACTAGAGACCCAAAGAGGGATGTGGGAGCCGTTTGAAGTACAGTATTTCTTATCCCAGTAGTGAAAATATCTTCACCTCGGTTATAATTCTCTGGACTATGGATGGCATTTCTTATGCCTAGCTCTTGTAGCACCTGTTGGAGCTCAGCATATGTCTGCCATCTAACAGGAGAGGATGGTAGATCACCCGGATTGGACCACACAGCTCGAAGTGCAGCCATAAGCCAATCCAGGAGGGAGTGACTCCCTGGGGTCTGATGTGCATTTTGTAATTCTGCCTCAAGGCAGGCTGCACTGTCAGGGAAGACAGCTTTCCCAACTCTGGTCCGGACAGAACAATTCCATCCACCCCCAAGTCTCACAGACACAGGAGCCAAGATGATATTGACTCCGAGGGCTTCTGCCTAAACCAGGAGCCCAAATCCACCAGCTCAGCCTGAGTATGGGGTGGAGCATAGAGTGCTCCAGACCTGGGGAGGGGGCTGCTCCTCTCCTGGGGGAACTTTCAGCTTCTGGGTCTTTATTTTCTTTACAACCACTGGGCATGCTTTCAATACAGGAGGGGCCAGTGCCTCTGGCACCACCCCTTCATCCTTCCCCAGCTCCTCCATTTCTGGGGCTGATGGCACCTTTCTCTCCCCTCTCCCGAGTGCCTCCTCTGGTACAACCTTTACCTTTTCTACTGTGTCTTGCAGCAATGCTAGCACCGTCTTTGGAAGCTCTCTTACCTTTACCTCAATCTTTTGCAGCTGATGTTCTCCTGCCACCTCTGCCTGTGCTTCCCTCGGGAGTTCATCCTTTTCCTTGATGGCCTCTTCCTCCTTTAGAACACATGGCAGCGCTGCCGTCTCATCTCCAATGGCAGCTTGCTGCCAGTGCTCTTGTATCAATGCCATCTCTTTTTTCAGGGCATCCACAGAAGTTTTCAGCTTGGGTTCTCATGCCGCCATTTCTTGGGTCTCTTCTGTAGACCTTTTTAATACTGTGAGAAACAGCCAACCCACAGTCCCCGCTGCCTCACGGGCACTCTGCTTCTCAAAGGATCTACTTATTATATCAAGGGCTACCCCTACTGCCTCAGGTGTCACCTCCACTTGCCTCCAGTCCTGGGGTGGGGCCCAGGCCTCTAGGAGGCAAGCCACCTCAGACCACATACCCATTGGGGGACGATACACTGTGTCCCCATTCACAGGGGCAGCCTGCTGAAGCACCCCTCCCATAAGGGCAGCCTGTCTTTTTCCTTGGTCAACAATGAACCCTGCCGACTTTCGCCAATTGTCTTGCCAATGGGTTTCATCCCCCAGCAAGTTTGCTATGGATTCAATGTGACCAAAGAAATGACCGTAGAACATTCTTTGGGGTGAAAGGGTTTATTACCTGGCTTGTTCTCCCGGCAGTAGGTCAAGCACTAACGTCTGTGCCTCTGCCCAGAGTATTGGGCCAAGAGCTTTATATAGTGGAATAGCTTATTGCCTAAAGGTGTGGAAGTGGTATCCTAGCAACAGGCCAGTTACATCATCAGATGGTTTAAGTTCAGTGAGGATCCTGGCCATGGGAACCCCAACTTCCCCACAGCAAGAGACCATGAAAAAGACTTAGAAATTCATTCTATGTTCAATGGGAAGCCAGTGGAGAGTTTTAAGCCAGAGGTGATAATATCTGATTTACGTTTTGAAAGGATCACTCTGGCTTTGTGCAGTGGATGTAAGAGGCAAGTGAGAAAACAGAGGGACCAGTTGGGAGACTGATTAAAGACCCTTCTGAGAGGTGATATTGGCTTGGACTAGGGTTATAGCAGTAGTGATGGTGAAAAGTGTTTAGATTTGAGGAAGTCAAAGGCTGAATGGCATGCCCAGGGTCCAATAAAATGACAGCTGTTACCTTTACAAGTCACATTTAAATTGTCATTTTTCTTCATCTGAAGGAGAGAATGTATGTCTTCTCTTTTGCCGAGCCTTCCGTATTTGGTTCTAGCCCAGATGCAATTATAAAAAGAAAGAAATGCTATAAGCCTCTCTTCTCTCCTTGAGTGCCCTTTACCTGTCCCTTTCCTGGGCATGCCTTGCACATATTTCTTGCTCCTCCTTCTCATCATCCAAACTACCTAAGCCTTGCCTCTTCTGTCCACAAAGGTGACTCCAAGGTGAGAATCTGAGTAAGCAGAAAGAGCTACAAGGAGAGAGGCTACTAAACTGATTTGGGGCCTGAGAGCATCTTTGGAATTCCTCACAGAATACCACATAGTACTGATCTCAGCAGCTACTACTGAGCTAGGTTTCCAAGAAGGCACTTTTGACTACCTTTTTATGGTCAAACATAGAAATACCAGACTTCTTTAAAAACAGAGTTTTGGAGGAGCCAGCAGACCCTGTCAGGTTATTTCATATTTGCTGAGCACCAGAATGGTTCAGAAGGAAATAGAAAAATGATCCTAATCTGCACACTTTCTCTGAGCTTATACTGTCTCTTATTGAGTACACTCAAAGCAGTGCCAGTGGTAATGTATATTACCTTGCTAATCTCAACATGACACTTGTGAGGACCACATTAGTAGTCAGATTCCTCATTTTCCAAATCAATCAACACAGATATTTTTACAAGCATGTACTAGTTTGAGGAGCCATGGCCTAAGTTTTGGCCTAAGATACAGATGTGTGAGTTATAACTCCTGTATTGGGGATACAAGTTGAATGTATAAGAAACACTTTAAGACCAAAGCAACAACTGATCATGTGCTAACCTGGATCATACAGATTCTAATTTTAGCGTGAGTTCTAAAACAAGCAGCAATTTTGATTTAATGTTAAAGTTTAGACAGACCTGGGAAAGAAAAAAGCCTCCTGTACTCATTTCATAAATAATCCAGGATCTGAAGCCCAGGCAGATGAAGTAAATTAGTCTTCATGGTCACAGAAATGGTCTCAGAAAATTCAGTGGTAGTGTCAGGACAGGGACCCAGGTGGTCTCTAATGCCAGTCCAGTGTTGTTTACTCTAAGACACTTTCTCAGCAGTCATGTCCTTAGTGTGCTTCTCTGTTGCTGCATTTTATTGGTCACTTGTCTGTGATTCTATTAACATAAGAGAAATGGCTGCAGGTTCTTTAGCCATTTAAGCACTTCACCCAGGAATGACTTCATTATGGATATCCTAAATCTAGGGCCCAATGTTGTGTGACACAGGCCTCTGAGATACATATTCAGCTGCTCTTGGCATCTATCAGTAATCTCCAAGCTCTGCTCCATGCTCATGTAATTACTTAACAAAGGATTGATGGTCAGCACCATTTGTGAATAAGACTCTGAGCTGGATTGTAGGAGACTTGGTCCTTGTTTGCCTGGAAAGTTCAGTCTACTGGGGAAGACATGCATGCTGCTCATGATGGGGGTCTTAGTATGGTTCCTAGCTTGATTTTATAAGAAAGGAAAAATAGAAAACATAAGCATACATATAAAAGACATGGATGAACACACATATATATGTCACTGTTATGTGCACACAGCACACACACACACACACACACACACACACACATATATATATATATATATATATATATATATATATATATATGTGTCACAGTTACATAGACACCCCCCCCCAAATTGTCACATATCCACAACAAAGAACTCCATCAATTCAGGTTTTATATCATTATTTTGAAAAATATGTGGTTAAGCAAACCCACATACCCTGGTTAAATAAAGAAGCTAGCTGAACTTGAGTTTCTCCCACATAATGCAGAGGGAGTGTTCAAATTCAAATATTGTTCTCATTTAATGTGGACTGTGGTTATTTTGATGAAGACTGATCATTTCACTTAAATATTCACCTAACAGTAGGGCTATAAATTGTATCTTATTCTTGATTTTCCTCTGTTTTGATATTACTTGTTGATATTATTTAAGCTTGACACAGGGATAAGAGTAGGGGTAAGTGGTAAAGAAACTGGTCATTATTGAATATCTCCTGTATACCATATGCTTTATAGAAATTATTCTCATAATACACACCCTGTGAAGTCTGTATTATGTCAATATAAACAATGAGGTAACTGAGGCTGAGATGGGATTGGAAAGCAGATATGTCTGACTCAACCTCATGCTTCTAACCATATATAGACATTTTGAAATATTCTGTTTTGATTCTGACCATTGGGAGTTTGTGGGGGAACTGGAGCTTTAAAGAAAACTTGGGTAAATATTCCAAACAGTTCAATTATTTTTTAAACTATTTTGATGGCAAATATTGTAGATAATGAATAAAATTTGAAGAGAGCAACATTTAAGCAAAGCCAGAATTTGCTTTTAATGAGCTTGTCCAAGGTCTTTAGTTGTTTCAGATCAAATGTTGAATATTTTGCATAATTAGTATTCATCAGAGCTTAGTTATTTTTCAGATTTAACCTCCTTTGGTTGAATACATGTAATCACTGGACCTTTATCTAAACCAGGATTACTGGGTAAAGATAGTAAAGGGAGACTATAAAATGAATATGAACTAAGATTCAGAGAAATTTCTGATTAGTTTCTGACAATGAGAGTTTTAGTCAAACAGTGAATATTTAGATTTAAAGGCAAGTGGGGATGGTTGTACATTATAGCTTTTGTGAAAAGCAGCTATAGAGTGTTGACATATTCATCACCAATTCTCCTTTGCTAATGTACCTTCTTGAGTGGTAATGTGAGAGATGTCAAATCACCATGAAGAATTCTTACATTATAACATTTTAAATCTTTTCTGCATAGATGATTTTTCAGTAAACCCTGACTTACCTGTGTTATTCTAGTAAGCATAAAATACCAAGTTAGCCTTTTAGAAAGTTCTGATGTTAAAGGAATGAGGAAATTAGATCAAAGAGTTAAGTTATCCTACTCCTCTGCTTAAAAGGGTAGGTGGTAACATTGGTTTTCCTTTCTTTTTTTTTTCCTGAGTCATAGAAGAGGCAGTGATTTATTCTTCTAATAACACTTCTTTAAACTCACAATTTTTTCTAATCACCAAAGTAACACTGGCATATTATAACAAGAAATACTGAAATATGTTTAGCATAAAACTGGTCATCACCCACCCTCATTGTTGAAGTTTAAGGTATATTTTTCTAGACTCATATATACTTTTATGGGGGGCAGAGTATATATATATTTAGACTTCAGCTAACTTTATTTCTTTCATTATTATTATTATTTTATTAAGGTATTATTGATAATACACTCTTATGAAGGTTTCACATGAAAAACATTGTGGTTACTACATTCACCCATATTATTGAGTCCCCCCCATGTCCCATTGCAGTCACTGTCCATCAGCATAGTAAGATGCCACAGAGTCACTGTTTGCCTTTTCTGTGCTACACTGTCTTCCCCATGGACCCCCCCCATGAACCTCCAAACCTCCTTGGAGTGGAATTCCAGGGTCAAATGGTATTTTTATTTTTAGTATTTTGAGGAACCTCCATATTGCTTTCCACAATGGTTGAACTAGCTTAGATTCCCACCAGCAGTGTAGGAGGCTTCTCCTTTTTCCGCATCCTCTCTAGCATTAGTTGTTCTTAGTCTTTTCGATGCTGGGGTGGCACTGGTTTTTGATGAAACATTTTTAACCTGAATATTTTTTTGTTAGTTAGTAGGTAATATCAGTTGAAATTTGAATAAGTTGAATAGTTTGTTAGTAAGTTAGCTGAGGTACATTCCAATAAAGTCTCAATTAAATTAAATCCAGTTCCCTTGGATCCTTAGTTATACAAAATTGTGGTTTGTTGTCGTTACCTATCCCTTTGGAAGAAAGAAAAGTAAGTAAAATATTGTCATAATTAGGCATTTAATGGAAGAAAAATATCTCCATAGGATGTCCAGGGTTCATATATTTGCACATAATGTCCTATATCTCCTGTATGATCTTCTATGTGCCTAAGCTTCTGGAGAGTAAATACTAACGATCAGAATGATGACTTTTTAAGATCCTGAGGCAGCAAGGGATGATTCAGTTTTATCCTTTAGATTCTATGTTCTAAAGCATAAAAATGTACTGAGATATTCTGGAAAGATTTTCCAACCAAAAGTGTGAAATTAAAGAGAATTTTTACAGGGTATGACAGAATCTTGGCAGGTTAGAACAGTGGACTGAAACTAACAAGAAGATGTATAATAAAGGCTAATGAAAAGTTCTGAATTCAACTTCCTGACCCCTCCAAACAATAACAAAAAGACTCAAGTGAGGAAGCCAAGGCTGAAGTGACTGCATGTGAAAAAGCCTAAGGGTTTTAGTTGACAGTAGTGGCAAAAACCAGTTTCTGCTGATGTTGTAACCAAAAAGGTAATGAAATCTGACAGCACATTGTATCTTTTCTAGAAGGTTATGGTCCCTCTATTTCTTGTGATGCTCAGTTCACTTACATAACATGGTGTTTGTGATAGATAATTTTAGGGACAATATTGATAAACTGTGGTGTGATAAGCAAAGGTGACCAGAATGGTTAAAAATTTGTTTAAGCAATGGTTGAAGGAACTGAGAGTGTCAAACCTCAGTTGAGGGTATAAGGCATATAGTCTCTTTGTAACTGATGAAGTGCAGATGTGTAAAAGGCAATAAATTTATTTTGTGTGGCTCTAGAGACTTTCACTATGTCCAATGGACATTCAAAGAGAAACCTTTATGGGTTCTATGAGTTGATTCCTGTACTCTGCAGGGGGTTGTAATAAAATGACCTTGCAGATACCTGCAAGTTATGACACTGAAATTTCTGAAATGTATCCAACTGATTGTTAATCCTCTCCTCACCTTAAGCCTGACTATACAAATTTCATTTGGCTGGAAGAGAACAAAATTACACCAAGTCAATTTGAGTTGGATTGCTTCCCACCAACTGTCAGCATTTTCTACACTTTTCAGTTAACTGTGTTGCTTTGTCTTCATGTATTTGATTTTTCTATCTTTGTTGCTCTTTCTCTGTCCCCTAATTTTTAAATTATTTTTTTGGAGATGCGATTATTTAGACTTAGTGAGGCCTAAATTACAATACAGTTATACAGTATCAAGACCATCAGCAGTGTTGTGAGATGATTATGGTGACATAAATCTATGAATTGTGAATTTCAAAAGTTGAGTCCCCTTTTTTCCTGTCTGGAAACTAGTTTAAGTCCTGGAAGGAGGAACAATAACTTTTGGGTTAATTTGTAAGGTATCTGAAAAAAAATAGAACTACATTTCTGAGAAATGTGAAAGTAATTGCTCAAGGAAAAAAAGATCATCATTTTGCAGTTTCAAAGGCAGCAGTGGCAGCAACAGCAGTAGCAAAGAGTCTTAGCCTGGAGTAGACACAGTGACCAGGGCAAGAGGTTGCATGACAGAATAGCATTAAGCCATCCCATAATCTCCTTTAGCCCTGCCCTCCTCAGTACAAAATGCTTCAGGCTAATAGCTTCTCAGCTTAATTGGTAGAAGATACATGTAGTCTGTCACTATTAAAAATAGTTCAACCTTACTAAGCACATGGAAAGATGTTCAATGTCAATAGTCATCTTGGAAATGCAAGTTAAAACCATAGTGAGATACCACTACACACCCACCAGAATGGCTAAAATTAAATAGATTGACAATATCAAAGCTTTGTAAGTATGTGAAGCAACCAAGACTTTTGTACTTTGCTAGTAAGAGAATAAAATGTTGCAACCACTTCGGAAAACTATTTTGTAGTTCCTTATGATTCAACATACACCTATCCTGTGACCCAGCATTTTGACTCCTAGGTACTTTTCCCAGGAGAAATCAAAATATATGTCCACAAAAGAGACTTATGCAGACTTTTTAAAACAGCTTTATTTATAACAACCCCAAGATGGAAACCCCAATCCAAATGTACCTCAACAGATTGGATGAATGAATTATGCTATATCCACTCATTGGCATACAATTCAGCAAAAAGAATGAATTGCTGATATATGCTAAAACATAAAAAAGTCTCTTTAAAAAACCACTTTATTAAGGTATTATTCATATATAAAGGCTGTATGTAATTAATGTATACACTTTGATGAATTTGGAGATACCTATATATCCATGAAACCATCACCAGTCACTGCTATAAACATATCCATTACCTCCAAAAGTTTCCTCCTGCCCTATTTATTTGGTCATTTATTTTCTGTGATAAAAACACTTAAGATCTATTCTCTTTTAGCAGATTTTTAAGTATACAATTCAGTGTTGTTACCTATAGACACTATGATGTACAGTAGATCTATAGGACTCCTGAAACTTTGTATCCCACTTCCCCCTCTCCTAGCTCCTGGCCCTGTGTTTGACTCTTTTATATTCCTCATATAGGTGTGATCATGCAATATTTGTTCTTTTGTGTCTGGTTTATTTCACTTAGCATAACATCCTACAGGTTCATTCATGTTGTTGCAAATGACAGGATTTCCTTCTTTTTTTAAGGCTTGCCAAGAATATACAATGGGATAGTAGGTTCTCTTCAATAAATAGACCAGTCTCACATACGCAAGGTTGAGTGAAAGGAACCAGATACAGAAGGGTATGTACTGTGTAATTCCACTGAAATAAATTTCGAGAACAGACAAAACTATGAAAATGGTGGTTATCTGGGCTAGGGGTTGTAGTGATTGACTGGGGATGGATAACAAGAGAACTATCTTCTGGGATAATAGAGAAGTTCCGTATCTTGATTGAGATGTTGATTACAGGGGTACATACATTTGTCAACTCATTAAATTTCCATAGAGATGTGCATTTCTCTCTATATAAATTTTAATCAAATAAAAACAATTTAAAAATAGGCCAAAATTTAGGCAGTAGAACCTTTTATGTCAATCAAAGCAAGAACCATGTGCTTAGTAGCTTGATATGGAGATGCAACTTCAAGAGGCTCCCTAGGTAGGCCTCTAACCAGATCACCATACCTAAATCCCCTCACCATATACAAATTCTTTAGTTTCTACTAGGTTGACTCCTACAGAAACTAGCTGCTCAGAAGAGGACATAATCTTCAGAAGCCAAGAGATCCCTGGATGGACTGGATATTTGACCTTTGAAACAAGCCAATCTAAAAGAGGAGATAAAGAGTAGAAGGAACTGTTAGAAGGGTACATTTGAAGGGTATACAGAGATTAAAGCCTTCCTTGTGGCTTTTCATGGAAGCCATTTTTGAGAAAGGAAAAAAGTATGGCTTTAGAACCAAACAGGCTTGGGTTATCATTTATGCCTTTTTATGTACTCAAGCCTTAGTCTATGAAATGGAGCTCATACCATCTCCCATAAACAGTATAAGGGAAGGTTATAAATAACTATATATCATCTGGGTCTGTGGGAAACATCTAGTTCAGCACTTGTACATGGGTAATGGGAGCTAATATTAACATTGTTCCATCCTCTGCTATTGCCTCCAGAGTAACCCCTACACTTTGACATGTCTCTCTCTCTGCTCAAACTATCAGGCCCTCCCCGAAGGAAACTCTTTTCCTCTTCAATATGCCAATATATGCCCATCATTCAGGCTCTGACTCTTCTGAACTTCTCTTTGAAAAGAGCTGCTCTTCCTCTTAGGCCTGGTGAATTCCCCCCAAGAACCTTTCCCCATGCCTAGGCCTAAAGATATCTACCTTATAGTTATCTTACAAAGTAGTACAAATTAGATGACTTTGATATTGGACAGAGTTTGGTTTGAATGCTGGCTCTCCCACTTAATAGTTGTATGAGTTTGAGAAGATAACCTTGCTGAGGCTGGTTTTGCCTCTGTAAAATGAAGATAATAATAATACCTCACAAGATTAAATTATGTATGTATAAAGCACATAGAATGATGTCTGGCTCAGAGTAGGTGCCCACTACGCAGTACTTGTTATTAGTAGGATCAAAGGTCCTAACCTGATCCATCTGTATGGTGGACCCACTTGATTGTACTCGTCTTCTTTTCAAATGTATTATCTTGCTATTTCAATTTTATTCTTTGTTGCCCAGTGCCCAATGTGAACTAATTATCACACATATACTCAGTCTGTGATATGCCTGAGCCCTTTTGCCTGGTTGAGACTTCTGACTTGCCTTAGCTTGGATACCACAGCTGGTCTGCTCCTTCTTAACATCCAAAACTATAATATATGCTTTTCCTCTTGGTCAACCTATACCCCCTTTACCTCATTTACCCCCTGGTACTCCAGCTGCCACCTTGAACCTTTTTTCCATGAACCAAACATGACCTACCTGAACTTGGCTCAGTGTCCTGGCTTCCTTTGGCCGGCCTTGTCCTAGTACTACTTTTAGCTCAACACCCATATTGAATTGCTATTTACTTTTCCCTTTGTCTTAGATTCCCAATTATGTCTTATTATACTGGGAAGAAAAGGCCGTGCTCTTATGCATTTGTTGTTCTTTTTAGTGACAAGTTTATATTCAGTCAACACCCATTTTCTGACTGATAAAGAAAAACCAATGCTACTGCACTGTCCAAGATAGTAGCTACTGCTGCATGTGGCTATTTCAGTTTAAATTAAAAGTAATTAAAATTAAATACAATTAAAATTTAGTTGCTTAGCTGCACTAGCCACATTTTAAGAGCTCAATAGCCACATGTGGCTAGTTGCTATTCTAATAGATTGCTCAAATATGGGGTCTCAATTAGGACATTATAAAATGTGTGTTTATAGCATCTCGAAACTCTGCTAGGGAGAGAATGTGGAATGGCAGATGAATTTTGCCTCTGGCCTGATAGTCAAAAGGGGACAAGTATAGTTAAGGTCATGGACTTGAGAGCCAGATGACACAGGTTAAAAACATGTCTCTAACATTTACTAGCTGTGTGACCTTGGGTGAGTCTCTGTTTTTGTCTATTTCTGTATTGGTGAACTTTGCCTGACTCAGCCAGTTTCATGTGAACATTAGACAAGAATATATTTATACATATATACCTACAGAATTTAGAACAGTGTCTGGTGCATAGTAAGTACTGTGTTTGTTGTTATTGTGAAATTGGGGGATAGTGTTTTGGAAACTGGATTTTCAGGCAATGCTTTACCAGCAGTTTTTATACATTATGAGCAGCAGAAGCAGTGGCTTAAAAAATAAGGATTTGATAAAGATTTGAATACCAGTGATTTGCTATAGTAAGGATGCAAAAATCAGGCTGCATGTCTTATACTGGGGACTGTATCTGGCTCTCCTGGGGGAGGAGGAAATGGATATATTTTACTTTCATGCTGAGTTTCAAATCCTGGGGAGATCTCCCAAGTGAGAGTGGAATAAAACAGCAAGAGACTCAGGAATGGTCAGAGGGGAGTATTAGGCTAGAAAATTAGATTGAAAAATAATCTCTTTAAAGATAGCAGTTTCAGCAGGTGGGGAACACCCACTGAAGGATATATTGAGAAAACAAGCTGAGTTTTAGTAAAAGACATGAGCTAAGAGTAGTGCTGGGCAATGAGAAGCTTAAAGAAATACAAAAAAAATGTCCAAAGAGATATTAGAGTCTCTTACTTTTGTCTCTCCCCCTTTCAGTGCTAACCCACTACCCATAAACAGTGGTCCTTCCCCACATGTGATGAGGGTCAAAAATCTTTGAGCCTCAAAATTTTTTTCTTACAGGCCTAACTCAGGATTTGGATATTTTACCATAAAAGAATTTATTTGACTTACAGTACTGAGTAACAGTGTTTTAAAAGTATTTGCGTAAGTGAGGCCCAGTCAAGTCCAGTTTTTGTTGGTTGGGCTGAAAGACATCTGAGCAGACATGTTACTCTTGATTTCCTTCCCCACTTCAAGTCCATCTAACCCATCATTCCCTTCCTCCAGCAAAAATCCCTTTGGTCAATTTAGTCATTTTCTTGTAGGGGTAATGGGAGTGACTGATAAGTGCAGGTGGACTATCCCCAGGAAGAAGATCAAATAACATATCAGGGTACTTTTGTGTGGCTACAAACAGCACAGAACCACTTGGGATTGAATTATTTCCAGTTAACACTTTTTAAACAACTCAATTACAGTCTCCACAGAAAGAAGCAAGAGAACAGTATCTATTTAGTGAGATGTAAGTAAGTTATTATGAAGCAAGGTAAGTGTAAGGAGGTTAAGTTAAAAGACATGACACTACAGTGGTAGCCAGGGGCCTAAACATGAAAAGCATGCTGTGCCATGCTGAGAACAGAGTTAGCAACACAATAAATATTGGTTAAATATATGAGCATTGGATAGTTGTGGTAAAGATTTTGGATTTCATACTGATGGTTATAAACTCTTGGTGCAGAGTTGGAAAGAGAAAAGTTTTGAGAGATAAATAGGATTGTTGACAAGTCTTGATTGTGTTGGAAGGGATGAGAGAGAGATGGAGGAATCAAGATTGATTCCCACACTGAGAGCCATGGTGCCATTCATTGAGAACACTGGAGAAGGAAGAAATTTGAGGTGGGCTAGATGATAAGTCTAGTTTGGTAAAAGTTGAGTATCAGTTGTTTATGGGTCATCAAAGTGGAGTTTTTCAGTAGGAAGCCAGATAATGAACTGGGGCTTAAGAATATAATGGAGCAAAAAACACCAATTTGGAAAATGATTAGCAAAAGGCAGGAAAGTAGATGGTATTTCCTAGGATGATTTTAGGAATGAGAGCCAAGGAAGAAGCCTGGAGTATATTAATATATAAGTGATGGAGGAAGTCAAATGAGCCAGTGAAGGAGAATGAGGAGAAACAGTATATATGGCACATAGAAATCAAAGGTTTTTGCCTTTAGAGGTAATTGCCGATCTTAGTAAGATGATTTTAATAGCAAGAGTATTTCAGTAACCAGACTTTACTGGGTTAAGACAGAAGGAGCGACAGTAAGTGTAAGTTACTCATAAAAGATGCTTGGCTAGGAAGAGGTGAAGAGAGCAGGTAGTATCTAGAGGGAGATAGAGTTAAGGGACTGTGGTGCTTTTTTATTGGATTTGGAGTTTAAAAGCATATCTATGGCGAAGACTGAGCATATTTCTTGACTGATGGAAAAGGTGGTTGCTTGGGAGAAGTTGAGAAAGTGAGATTGTGGCACCCTTCCTTTCACAGAAAGGGCACAGAAATGAAATTTTGACTGAGGTCACAAAAGCTACAGCATTATTGGAGTGAGCCGTGCCTGAAAATCTCATCTGGTGCATGAGTGATCATTAATTGCCTCCTGTATTGAGCATTAATGAGAAGGCGGTGGTGACCATTAATTAGGAGGTGTTTGCAAGATGAGAAAAAAAGAGTTCACTCTTGGGAAATTCAATGGATGACATTAAAGGACACTGGCTCCTAACGGAATTAAAGAGGGGGAGTTAGTGACATGAAAACTTGAATAAAAAGGTGTCATGAAATGATATCCAGTTAGGTGAAAGAAATCAGAAAATTCCCATCTTGAAATGGCCACTAAGCTTGTGTGTAAACAAGCAAAGGTAAATGGAGGATTGAAGTAATTGTTTTAAAATCTCAAGGTCCCCAGCCCCATTATGGAGAAAAGATAAATTTGTAAGATCAGGCAGGGCTTCTCAGGAGTGTACAGGGCTCTGGGTCAATCCCTGGGGTTTTTGAAGCACAGAAACAATAACACTGCTATCTACCTATCATATTCTACTGATTTCCCTCCCCCTATTTATCCAGAAGGAACCAGATTATAAGGAACATAAAATAAAAATCTCAAGGGAAAAGAGGACAGAATAAAGTGTTTACAAAAGGCCTTCCTGTGGGTGTAGCTCCAGGAAGTTAGAGCAGTCCCTTCACTTTCCTTAGGCGATGAGCTCTGTAGGCTATTTACGCACACGAGATTCTGCCCTGGCTTCCTTTATTTGATCATCAGGTGGGTTCCATCTTCTCTCAGCTACAACCTTAATGTAAAGCTCCCTTTGGGTTTCCCCCTCTTTCCTTAAATGTTGCCTTGCCTGATAATTTGGATATTGAGGAAACACAATTGAGACCATGGAGTACTGATTTAAAGTCAGGTGGGTAGATCTGCAAGGCTCACTGCTTTAGGTAGCTTTTGGAGAAGTTCCTTGACGACCTGGAGAAGCTCAATTGCCATTTATTCATTTATTCATTCTGTCAGGGAATATTTGCTAAACACTGGCTGTGTTCCATGGCACTGGGCTAGGTCCTTGGTATATAGCAGTGAGTGAGACAGGCCTTGCCTTCCTGGGGATCATATGCTACTGGAAATTTTGGCTGCAGAAATTTCTTAGGTCTTCACCCTTTGGCCCAGTGTCTGATGTTGCCAGGCCCTATATTCGACAAAAGACTTGACCACTTGATCCTGCCCTGTGATGTGACTTCATGCTGCCCCACTCAGCCTGCCTGCTCACTGGCTTGCCTCATTCTTGCATTTGGGCTCTCTGGTACATGGGCCTTGAGGTACAGGCCACGTTGCTACTGCTGCTTTGCACAACTGAGGGATGCACCAGTACAAAAAAGCTCTTTTGCATCAGTCTTGTTTGTCCAGGCTGTACCGCCAAATTTGGGGAGGAGAAACAACAGAGAATTAGAAAAGTCAGGAAAATATGTCGGCTATTGGCCACACTGCTCTTGTTAAAGTTTGAGACATTGAGCAAGTGAAGGCAATCTCTCCTCTGTACCTTCATTGGGACAATAAAAGAGTTAAACTAGAAAAGTAATTCTCAATATTTTCAGTTATGAAGGAACCTTTTTATCATAAAAAAATTTCACAGACTGCTGTAATAGTAATGTGTACTTAATGTCCCTGGAGTTGAAACTTAACAACAGTAAGACTATACAATTAATATGTTCTTTAATAATTCTTTGATAAAATGAATATGTTCTTTAATGCACAGTTTGAAAAATATAGTACCTAGTTCATTCATTCAGTTATCTATTTGCCCACAATTTACTAGCATCTAAGATGTGGCAGGTACTTTGCTGAGTAGTAGGGAAACTAAGATAGATAAGCCAAGGTCTCCACTTTCAAAGACTAATGGCCCATGGGAGACAGGTAAGTGAACAGACAGTTGTAGCATGACAGGTTGTGTGGTACAGGAACAGGATGCTCTGGCAGCTCAGAGAAGGAGCACCTGATGCTGTGAGAGGTCATCAGAGAAGGCTTTCCTGCGAAGGTCATGTCTAAACTAAGGCCCAAAGCATAAGCAGGAGTTAGGCAGGGAAGGAGAGGGGGTAAAAGGCATTTCAGGCTGAGGGGACAGTAAGGCATGTTATTTATCCTGCCTACAAATGATTCTGGTGCATATAGGTTCCTGTGATGGATAACGCCTTATCTCAGGGTCTTTAACACATAGGATAGGAACTGCTGCACTAAATATATATTAAGATTCCTCCTAATTCCTACAGTTGATGCTTCTGCATTTCTAACTTTTTACATGATTACCATATGCCCATTAAAAAATGTAAATGCAAACTAAAGGGACACAACCAATAATTCCAGAGAATGGACTTCCAGTGAAGTCACATTTTCTTTGCTTAATTAAATTATTGAGACTTTGAAGTCTCCATCTGCCCAGGTCCTCTCAAAAGTGTCCCCACTTTATGAGAACCTTCAGGAGTGCTCTGGATTCTTCCTTGTCAGGGACTCTGCCCCTGCTGCAGTTGTTCTCAGGATCAGTGGCTCTGCTCTGTGCAGGTATTTTCTGCTCACATGCACTGTTGTACCACTACTCCAACTATGGAGTGAAGATCCTGTTTGGTGTCCTGTGTGCCTCACAGCTGATGAAAGGCTGACACTTTCTTAGCAGAACTGGATATGTAATTTGTGGGGCTCGGTGCAATAAAGAAAAGCTCTTGTTCAGAAATTATTAAGAATTTAAAGGTAGCAACCATAGAGCATTAAATTCATTGCAGGCCCCTCCTAAGTGGGTAGCTTTGTACAACTGCTCATATTGCACACTCAGGAAGTTAGCCCTTCAGAACATTTTACTGAAAGTTTGAGAAACATGGAAGGGAAATTTCCCTACCACCATGAGTAGTATGTGTGGCTACTCTCATAGCCCATAGGGCCAAATTCATAATCAGGGTTTCATAAAAGGTATCTCTCTGCCCAGCTTTTGCCTTGCTTCTGTGTGGTCAGGAGCTAGCTAATTGCCAATCCCTGCCCTGAGCCATAAATACTGTGAGCATGCTTACAGAATAAGTTCCAGGCCAAGCTCCAGCTCCTTCCTTGCCCAGAGAGAGAGAAAACATTTCCCCTTCCCTCTAAATGAGGAACAATTTCCATGTTCTTATTTCTTCCCCCAAGCCCTGTCCTTTTTAAGGATGACTGCTAATGGGAATGTCAACTCCTCTCAAAAGACAACTCCCACTCTTGGTTGAAGCCTTGTCTAATTGTGCCCTTACTCTTTCACCCTAAAGCCCGTGACATCAGAAGGTGGTTTATTAGGTATCTGCATTTCTCAAAGTTTTGGTGATTTGGTTTCAAATTTAAAAGTGCAATGCATGGAATACAACCAGTGCAGTCCAACTTAAGCCACACAACCACTATTGTGGTTCTCCTTTCATAAGAAGTGGAGTTACATGGCAGGTAATGATCACCCATATACCTCCTCCCTGTAGCTCTCTAGGGCTCAACTAAGCTACCCAGTGAAACTGCTAGACCCTTCCACATCTCCAAGTGAAACGCAATGAACCAAGCACAGTGTTGTCTACATTTATAGAAACCCATGACCATACCACCCCCAAACCAATAATGTCTGCAGCACAGCTGTGACTCAGTCATATTATAACAGTTTACATTATGGGAGAAAACAGCTACTTCAGAGTCTAAAACATCTACATTCATATTACTTTATAGTTTTCTCCACAGGAAAAAGAGGTGTTTTATATTTGTGTAACAAGTGGCCATTCAGGGGACTTTTTCCAAAACAAAAGAGCAGTCTGCTCCAAAGGTGATTTGAGTTCTTACCAATTGAGAGAACGAAAAATGGCTTGTAGTTTCTACTTGACAGTGTCTTCCTCTTGTGTCGATCAAGAAGTTTAAAATCTTAGAGCCAATTTTCAGTCAGGATAAGCTATCTGGAGAGGAAAAAGAAATACATTACTCATAATTCTGTTATCACTAAAGAACTTGGGAATGTATTTATCTATTTCTGTTGTCTTTATTTAAAAAAATTAAATTGTCCAAGAACATCACAAATACATCCTAGCCACAAATCCTAAATAAAGAAGAAAAAATGAAAGTTCCTATTGGGCCCTCCTGCCCCACTCTCACTCACTTGCCTAGAGGTTAACTATTGAAAAGAGATTGGTTTGCACACTCTCTGGTCTTATTTTATACATTTACATATGTAGGTATGTATATGCAACACATGAAAGTAGGATAATACCTAGAATATGAATGCTTGCTTAGAGGACACACATTTCTAATGGTCATAAACACTGTCAAATCTCCCTCCCAAACTGCATGACCATTTCACACTATGGTGTATGAAACTGCTCGTTGCTTTGCATTCTTGCCAGCACTGGATGTAATCAATTTTTGATTTTTTCCAATCTATTTTTATACTCCTTGCACTAATGCCATAACTGTTTTTATATACAACAGTTAAATTTGATATCAAGTAGGGTGTGTCCTCCTTCTCTAGGCTTCATTTTTCTCACCTGTGGAATGGAACTACAATCAGTGTCCTCTTCATAGGACTGCTGTGAACTTTAGAGGGAAAGCCGAGGTCAGATCATGTACAGCCTTTACAGGGTTTGGTAAGGAGTTTGGATTTTATTCTGAATATAATAGGAATTGAAACAAGGTTTTAAGGATGAGAATGATGTGATTTGATATATGCTTTAAAAGGACTATTGGTGCTGCTAACTTTGAAAAGAGGCCCACATACTGGCTTGCTACCCTCTCTTCCAGAGAAATTTCTGCTGGGATGGTCA
Organism: Manis javanica; assembly: GCF_040802235.1. NCBI lineage: Eukaryota > Metazoa > Chordata > Mammalia > Pholidota > Manidae > Manis > Manis javanica. The sequence continues at coordinate 113,666,260 of NC_133174.1, forward strand.
CAAAGAGAGATGATAGGGAGTAGTGTCATGAGATTTAGGACATGAAAGTGCAGGACACCTGGTTAAATTTGAACTTCAGATAAACAATGAATTTTATTTTTGCATATGTTTTCCCAAATAATGCATGTGGCATACTTCTACTAAAAAGTTATTTGTTGTTTATCTGAAATTCAAATTTAACCGGGTACCCTGCGGTTTACCGGGAAACCCTAGCAGGGCAGTGGTTTCTATGTAAGCCATTATGGCTCCTTTTTCTTCCTTTTTTAAACACTGATTTTAAAATCTTTTCTGATTTCTCATGGCCTTTTACTTATCCCTTTCTTAGTAAACCCCTTGATAGCAGGGTTCATTCACTGTTGTGCCAAACACAGTACCTGCATGTAGTAATTACTCAGTAAATATTTGTTGCATGAAAAATAAAGAGATATATAGAAATGGGAGGCAGGGATGACTTGAATAACCACAATCTCATTATGTTTGGTTTTCCTTCTGTATTTCTGAGTCAGAGTAATCTGCAGAGTCCCCTGAGAGCTGATTCTAATTAGAGCATTTGGTGATATATGGAACTGGGGATATTAGGAGGAACTGGTCTCCATTGAATAAACTTCCAGTCCAGTGATGACACATAATAGCTTATGAGCTCTCAGACTATGTGGGCTCTTCCCTTCTTTGCAGCAGCATCACTATGCCTGACTGCCTCATTCTACTCTTTGTTTCTAGAGGGAGACAAGATCAAATCTTTTGAATACAATCCTGTCTCTTAGTTCTTTAAAGTTACATGTCAAAGCTTTTTTTTTCCTCTTCTTCTGAGAAGGGTAAAGGGAAATACACTGCCATCCCATGTATTTTGTGAGGTGCTAAGTGGTTCATCAGTGGTTTCTTTTCATTAGGCGGACTCAAAAAGACAATTCTAATGACAATGGCTGAATTCTGTTGGGAGGGGGCAGAATGAATTCGTATTTTTCCCAGGAAAAGTAGTTAATGCTCAATTTCTTGCCTTTGAACTTGGAGTAGGGAAGAATGAGGCTGGAACATATGGCTTCCTCTGCCACTCCCATTTACCGCAATATTTATAAACTCTCTCTCTCTCTAAAATCTGTTGTGTATTATATACTATATATATATATACACACATACACATATATATGAATATATATGTATATGTATGTATGCATGTAAATATATACATCTCCAGGTTAAATGTACTGGAAATACAAACACTAAAAGCTATCTTATAGGAGAAAAAATGACACATGGAGCCTGAAACTTGTACATAGAGGGGGAAGAAAAACCAAAGGTTGAGGAAGGAGTGAGGATGGATGGATCAATTGAATATATATCAGTATCAATACCACTCAGAGTTCCATCTCCAATGCGTTAGTTCCTCCATGAATTTTAGATGTTGCCCTTTAAAATTGATGTCTCTCTTTGTGAAGAGCAGCTTATAATTAATTTGAGACTGTCAGTAGTTAAATGTATATTCAAAACTGGGGTGCCTGATGTTGGAACTGATGTCTTGACATACATGTGCATAACTTGTCTTTATGAAAATGAACAATCACCGGGGTTATTTTGGTCAATGTATTTTTAGATTTCTACATCAGTGTCACCTTGGTTTTTCCTGGTTTAGATTTGTTCTATTTTTATCTCTTGGATTATTTGAACATCTGAAAAAGAGAGGACATTACATATTTGAAACAGCACTGTCTAAATACCATGGAGTTTGAGTCGGGTCCTGAACTGGAACATAACCAGGGATGCAGCTGAACAGGTAGTTCTATCATTTGTGAGGAACGGCTAAAATACCTTGATTGATCAGTTTCACTGCTTCCTTCCAGTATGGGCTTTGATATCCCACCTGCATATGTAAATTTCAAAATACCCTGTTACTAGGCAAAAAGCCATTCCAAATGTGGATCCCAGGTGTGATTGTCCTGGATCCTGTGCTTTAGAGGTTTCCTCCTGGGTCAGCTGAGTGGACAGCAAGTCAAAAGATGGCTGATAGGGAAGAACAAGGTAAATTTATAGAATTAAGAGGAATTGACCGCTTCACTTTTGTCAGAGAATTTTATATACCTCTCCAAGAAACTGATAGATCAAGCAGATAAAACTCAGTAAGGATATAGAAGACTTGAATAACAAAATTAACAAGCTTTATTCAGTGGGCATATGTAATTAGAATCCTGTTCCCAACTATTAGAGAATAGAAATTCTTTTCAAGGACATAACAAACTGACCATGTACTATATCATAAAACACATTTTAAAAAATTTATAAGAATTAGTACCATATGGATTATATTATCTAACCAAAATGCATTTAAGTAAGAAATAAGTAACAAATTGTAGCTACCCCCCATATATTTGGAAATTTAAAAGCATGTTATTATCTAAGTCGTGGATCAAGAGAAGAAACCATAGAATTAGAATTTTTCCAGAACTGTAATAATAAAAAAAATAGTGCATACCAATGTACAGTGGAAGATTACAGATAGAGTGATGGTTAAAGGGATTATATATAGTCTGAAATGCTTATATGAGAATTTTTAAGAAGACTGAAAATTAGTAACTTAAATATCCAACTTAAGAATTTCACAAAACAACAAGATAACTGCAAAGTTAGTATATGTATGGAAATAAATGTAAGAGCAAAACAAAAGATATGGTGTTACATAAAGCAGCATTTATTGAATGTTAGGGTCACTTTGGGGGTTTTTAAGCATACAGATATTCAGGCCTCACCCCAGACCAATTAGATTAGAATCACTGGGCATGTGTCCTTAGGCATCACGATTTTTTTTTGTCAAGCATTTTCAGTTGATTCTAATATGTAGAAAGGACTGAGAACAACTGATAGGTGAAAAGGATAAACAGAGAAAAGTAAGATTCTAAGAAAAGGACTGAACTTGACAATTTTTTGGCCACACTGATCACAAAGGGAGAAAGCATAAAATATAAGAATAAAGAAAAATGGAACAAAACTACAGATACAGTAGATATTAAAATGAAATTAAGTAATATTGTGAATGACTTATTGACAATGAATTTGAAAGGTAGATGAAAGGTAAAATTTTCTTTAAAAATAAACCATCAAAACAGACTCAGGAATATATATTGTCAATTATTATTTTTAAATCTTCCCCAAAAGAAAACACCATACCTATATGGTTCATTTCTGAGATCTATGAACTATTTAAGCAACATATAATTCCAATCATGAACAAAAAATAGAAAAATAGGGAACACTCTAAAATCATCACTTTATGAGGTTATCAATAAGCTTGTCAAAAGAACAGATAAGGTTGACATGAGGAAGGAAAATTACAGATTGTATCACTCATTAACATAAATACAAAAATCAAAACCAAAATACCAGCAAACTGAAGCAATATATAAAAAGGATGCTACATAATCACTAAAGGTTTTTCTTTTAGGAATTCAATGTTACTTCAACATTAGAAACTCTTTTAATGCAATTCAACACTATCAGTTTAAAGAATTAAAGGCACGTGATAAATCATCTAATATGTGCAGAAAAAAATAATCGTCCATTCGTAATTTTTAAAAATTCTTAGCAAACTAGGAATATAAGAATACTTGATATTCTTCACTTGGTAACAGGTAGCTGCAAATCACCTCTAGGAACCCTCATAATTAACCATGAACCATTAAAGCATTATTTTAAAATGAGGAACAAAACAAATGATACTCATGATCACCACTTTTAATCAATGATGTAGGTGGTCCTGGCTAGTGCAATAAAGCACAAGTATAAAGTTATATGAATAAGAAAGATAATAACAAAAATTCCATTATTTTCAGGTAAAATGATTACTTACTGAGGCAATCAGAAAAGAACACTTTTTAAAATTAATAAAAGGTTAGCTAGGTTGCTGGATACAAGATAAATATGTAAAAATCTAGACACCAACATTAACAGGCAGCAGCAACAATTAGAGAAAATGTTACTGATTAAAGTTAAGCTACTCTTTAAAATGCTACCATTAAAAAATTATAAATGATAAAAAGTTTATTTTTTAATCTGTGTATTTTTTAAGGTAGCAGTGATATACAATCTTATGAAGGTTTCACATGAGCAACATTGTGGTTAGTACAGTCACCCATATTATCAACTCAGTTATTAATTTTGCAATCACTGTCCATTGCAGTTACTGTCCATCAGTGTAGTAAGATGCTATAGAGTCACTACATGTCTTCTCTGTGCTACACTGCGTTCCCTGTGCCCGCTTAGATTATGTGGGCTAAATGTAATGCTCCTTAATCCCCTTATCCCTCCCTTCCCACCCACCCTCCACAGTCCCTTTCCCTTTGGTAACTGTTAGTCCATTCTTGGGTTCTGTGAGTCTGCTGCTGTTTTGTTCCTTCAGTTTTGCTTTGTTGTTATACTCTACAAATGAGTGAGACCATTTGATACTTGTCTTTCTCTGCCTGGCTTATTTCACTGAGCATAATACTCTATAGCTCCATCCATGTTGTTAAAAATGGTAGGATTTGTTTTCTTATTATGGCTGAATAATATTCCATTGTGTATATGTACCACCTCTTCTTTACTCATTCATCTACTGATGGACACTTAGGTTGGTTCCATTTCTTGGCTATTGTAAATAGTTCTGTGATAAACATAGGAATGCATATGTCTTTTTGAATCAGGGATCTTGTTTTCTTTGGGTAAATTCCTAGGAGTGGAATTCCTGGGTCAAACGGTATTACTATTTTTAGGTTTCTCAGGAACTGCCATATTGCTTTCACCAATCATTGAACTGCTTTACAGTCTCACCAACAGTGTTGGAGTGTTCCCCTTTCTCTGCATCTTCACCAGCATTTGTTGTTCCTTGTCTTTTGGATGTTGGCCATCCTAACTGGTGTGAGGTGATATATCATTGTGGTTTTAATTTGCATTTCCCTGATAATTAGTTGTGTGGAGCATCTTTTCAAGTGCCTGTTGGCCATCTGAATTTCTTGTTTGGAGAATTGTCTCTTCATATCCTCTGCCCATTTTTTAATCAGGTTATTTGCTTTTTGGGTGTTGAGGCATGTGAGTTCTTTATATATTTTGGTTGTTAACCCCTTGCTGGATATGTCATCTACAAATATATTCTCCCATACTGTAGGATGCTTTTTGTTCTGCTGATGGTATCCTTTGCCATAAATAAGCCTTTTAGGTTGATGTAGTCCCATTTGTACATTTTTGCTTTTGTTTCTCACGCCCAAGGAGATGTGCTCAGAAAAAAGTTGCTAGTGTTTATACTCAAGAGATTTTTGTCTATGTTTTCTTCTAAGAGTTTTACAGTTTCATGACTTACATTCAGGTCTTTGATCCATTTCAAGTTTACTTTGTGTATGGAGTTGGACAATAATCCAGTTTCATTCTCTTACGTGTAGCTGTCCAGTTTTGCTAACACCAGCTGTTGAAGAGGCTGTCATTTCCCCATTGCATATCCATGGCTCCTTTATCGTATATTAATTGACCACATATGCTTGGGTTTATATCTAGGCTCTCTATTCTATTCAATTGATCTATGGGTCTGTTCTTGTGCTGGTACAAAATTTTCTTGATTACTGTGGCTTTGTAGTAGAGCTTGAAGTCAGGGAGTGTAATTCCTCCTGCTTTATTCTTCCTTCTCAGGATTGCTTTGGCTATTCTGGGTCTTTTGTGGTTCTGTAAGACATTTAGAACTATTTGTTCCAGTCTGTTGAAGAATGCTGTTGGTGTTTTGATAGGGATTGCATTGAATGTGTAGATTGCTTTAGGCAGGATGGCCATTTTAACAATATTAATTCTTCCTAGCCAAGAGCATGGGATGAGTTTCCATTTGTTAGTGTCCTCTTTAATTTCTCTTTAAGAATGTCTTGTAGTTTTCAGAGTGTAGGTCTTTCATTTCCTTGGTTAGGTTTATTCCTAGGTATTTTATTCTTTCTGATGCAATTGTGAATGGAATTGTTTTCCTGATTTCTCTTTCTGCTAGTTCACTGTTAGTGTATAGGAATGCAACAGATTTCTGTGTGTTAATTTTGTATCCTGCAACTTTGCTGAATTCAGATATTAGTTCTAGTAGTTTTGGAGTGGGGTCTTTAGGGTTTTTTTATGTGCAATATCATGTCATCTGCAAAAAGGGACAGTTTGACTTCTTACTTACCAATCTGGATGCCTTGTATCTCTTTGTTTTCTCTGATTGCCATGGCTACGACCTGCAGTACTATGTTGAATAACAGTGGGGAGAGTGGGCATCCCTGTCTTGTTCCCGATTTTAGAGGAAAAGATTTCAACTTCTTGCTGTTATGTATGATGTTGGCTGTGGGTTTGTCGTATATGGCCTTTATTATGTTGAGGAACTTGCCCTGTGTACCCATTTTGTTGAGTGTTTTTATCATGAATGGATGTTGAATTTTGTTGAATGCTTTTTCAGTGTCTATGCTTTTTCAGCATCTATGTAGATGATCATGTGGTTTTTATCCTTCTTTTTGTTGATGTGATGCATGATGTTGATGGATTTTTGAATGTTGTACCATCCTTGCATCCCTGAGATGAATCCTACTTAATCATGGTGTATGATCCTCTTGATGTATTTTTGAAATCAGTTTGCCAATATTTTGTTGAGTATTTTTGCATGTATGTTCATCAGGGATATTGGTCTGTAGTTTTCTTTTTTGGTGGAGTCTTTGCCTGGTTTTGGTATTAGGGTGATGCTGGCTTCATAGAAAAAGTTTGGAAGTATTCCCTCTTCTATTTTTTGGAAAACTTTACGGAGAATGGGTATTATGTCTTCTGGATATGTCTGATAAAATTCATTGGTGAATCCATCTGACCCATGGGTTTTGTTCTTGGGTAATTTTTTGATTACCAATTCAATTTCACTGCTGGTAATTGGTCTGTTTAGATTTTCTGTTTCTTCCTTGGTCAGTCTTGGAAGATTGTATTTTTCTAGGAAGTTGTCCATTTCTTCCTGGTTCTCCAGCTTGTTAGCATATAGATTTTCATAGTATTCTCTAATAATTCTTTGTATTTCTGTGGGGTCCATCATGATTTTTCCTTTCTCATTTCTGATTCTGTTTATGTGTGTAGATTCTCTTTTTCTCTTAATAAGTCTGGCTAGTTGTTTAACTATTTTGTTTATTTTCTCAAAGAACCAGCTCTTGGTTTCACTGATATTTTCTATTGTTTTATTCTTCTCAGTTTTATTTATTTCTTCTGTGATCTTTATTATGTCTCTCCTTCTGCTGACTTTTGGCCTCATTTGTTCTTCCTTTGCCAGTTTCAATAATTGTGACTTTAGACTATTCATTTGGGATTGTTCTTCCTTCTTTAAATAGGCCTAGGTTGCTCCATCCCACAGAAGTTGGGGCTTTGTGCTATTGTTGTCATTTGTGTCCACATAATGCTTGATCTCTGTTTTAATTTGGTCACTGATCCATTGATTATTTAGGAGCATGTTGTTAAGCCTCCATGTGTTTGTGAGACTTTTCATTTTCTTTGTACACTTTTTTTCTAGTTTTATCCCTTTGTGGTCCGAGAAGTTGGTTGGTAGAACTTCAATCTTTTTAAATTTACTGACACTCTTTTTGTGGCCTAGTATGTGGTCTATTATGGATAATGTTCCATGTGTACTTGAGAAGAATGTGTATCCTGCTGCTTTTGGATGTAGAGTTCTGTAGATGTCTGTTAGGTCCACCTGTTCTAGTGTGTTGTTCAGTGCCTCTGTGTCCTTACTTATTTTCTGTCTGGTGGATCTGTCCTTTAGAGTGAGTGGTGTATTGATGTCTCCTAGAATGAATGCATTGCATTCTATTTCCTCCTTTAATTCCATTAGTATTTGTTTCACATATGTCAGTGCTATTGTATTGGGTGCATATATGTTTTATAATGGTTGTATCTTCTTGTTGCACTGCCCCCTTTATCATTATGTACTCTCCTTCTTTATCTTGTTACTTTTTTTGTTTTGAAGTCTATTTTGTCTGATGCAAGTACTGCAACACCGGCTTTTTTCTTCCTATTGTTTGCATGAAATATCCTTTTCCATTCCTTCACTTTTAGTCTGTGTATGTCTTTGGGTTTGAGGTGAGTCTCCTGTAAGCAGCATATAGATGGGTGTTTTGCCATTCTATTACTCTGCATCTTTTGATTGGTGCATTCAGTCCATTTATATTATGGTGCTTGTCAAAAGATATGTACCTATTGACATTGCAGGCTCTGGATTGGTGGTTACCAAAGGTTCAAGGGTAGCTTCTTTACTATCTAACCGTCTAACTTAATCTCTTATTAAGCTTTTATTTCTGCTGCCTATTCACGCTGCCATCTTGAGCCTCTCTCTCCAACATGATGGTTTGATTTATATATATTGTGGAAATGACTACTGCATTAGGTGTAGTTAATATCAATCATCCCATATAGATATGGTAAAAAGATAAAAAACGTCTTTCCCTGTGAGGAGAACTCTCAGGATATACTTTTAAGAACTTTTGTATGTATCATACAGCAGTCTTAACTTATAGTCATCATGTTGTACATTTCATCCCTAGTACTGATTTAATGTAACTGGAAGTGTGTATCTTTTGACCACCTGCCTCCAGTTTTTCCTACCCTCAGCCCCACCCTGCTCCCAGGCTCTGGTAACCATAATTCTGATCTCTTTGTCTGTGAGATCTGCTTTCTTGGCTACTTCCATCCTATTGGGTCACACCCAAAGTGATATCTCATTTTAGTTTTGATTTGCATTTCTCTGGTGGATAAATATGTTGAGCATCTCTCTGTGTGCTTATTGACTATTTGTACATCTTTTGGGAAAAAGTATCTATTCAGATTCTTTGCCATTTCTTAATTGGGCTATTTGTCCTTGTATTATTGAGTTGTAGGTGTTCTTTATATCCTCTGGATCTAAGTCATTTAACAAATAGGTGATTTCTAAATATTTTCTCCCATTCTCTGGGGTGTCTTTTCTATTTCCTCATGGTGTCCTCTGAAGCACAGACGTTTTTCATTTTAATGATCTTCAATTTATCTTTTTGTTTGTTTTTATATGGTTTTGGTGTGATAGATAAGAAAGCATTGCCTAGTCCAAAGTCACAAGATTTATACCTATGTGTACTCCTAAGATTTTTACAGTTTTAGCTCTTATGTGTAGATCTTTGATCCATTTTTAGTTAATTTTTTGTTGACTATGTCAATATGTTTTTATTATTATGTGTGTAAGGCAACGGTTCAGATTCTTCTGTTTGCATGTGGATATCCAGTTATCCCAGCATCATTTGTTGGAAAGACCATCTTTTGCCTCCTAAATGGTCTTGACACTCTTGTTGAAAACCAATGGACCACAAATGTGTGGGTTTATTTCAAGGCTCTCAATTCTATTCAATTGACCTGTAAGTCCATCCTTATGCCAATATCACACTGCCTTAACTACTGTAGCTTTGGAATGAGTTTTGAAATCAGGATGTGTGAGACTTCAACTTTTGTTGTTCTCTTTCAGCATTGTTTTAGCTATTCTGGGTCTCTTGTGCTTCCATATAAATTTTAGGATAAGCTAGCAATTTCTGCAAAGAAGCTAGCTAGAAGTTTGGTAGAGATTACATTGAACTTGTGGATCAATCTGGGAAATATTGCCATCTTAATAATACTAAATAACATTTAATTAACAACATCAAAATGAACATGAACATATATTACTTTTTTAAATTTATTTTTTATTTTTCTTAAAGCACTTTATTAAATGTCAATGACTTTGCCCAAGGCACCAGCCAGTCTGGGACTCTGCTGGCTGTGAGCAGACCTAGCGCCTGTCAGCCCAGGCCCAGGGACCCAGGTCATGTTGAGCAAGCTACTGCCTGGCCAGGGCAATGTGTGAGAAGGTAGTCTCTCTGAAAAGGCTGCTGAGCAGCAGGTTGCTGTGGAGCACCATGTCCATGATCTCTGGTGTGATGTGCCTACTGCCTGTGTCTGGGCCTCGTTGCCCGCCAGCTCCAAGACCTTAGGCGTCAGGTACTGGATTACAGCTGCTAGGAAGACCGGCATGGAAGGGCTCATGTGCTGGCTGTATGGCCCTCCCTCAGGATGTGTTCCCCATGGCTCACAGAGAACAGCAGCTCTGCTCAGTCAGTGTGAGAGCGGGTCATCCTCTGGCCACCAGATGACGCTCGAGGGCTCCTATGCCACGGCATGTTGGGTGTTGGCTGAGCTTTCTCCAACCAGCCTAGCTTTGCGGTGCGGAGGGATGTGGTCTGATGAGGTGCGGTCTTATGTGGTGGGATGTGCTGCGACGAGGTGCGGTGCGATGCCCTACAGTGCGCCAGTTGACCCCAACCTCTCAAGACAGCTGATACTCAGGACAGTACTCCGTATCCTAGCGACCATGGACTAGCCCCTCATTCCCTCATTGGTCGAGGAGCATGCTTTGTGACATACCTCCGGGAGGTCACTGCTCTCGCGTTGGCCCCTAGCAGGCCTGGGCCTGCAAGGGTAAGGTGCAGGCACGAGCCTGTCACCCTGCTCCCTGACACCTCTCTCTGAGGGAACTCTACATCCTTGCCAATACTTGTTACTGTCTGTCTTCTTTGATTACCAATTTTATTGAGAAATAACTGATGTAGATCACTGTATGAGTTTATGATATACAACGATGTTTTTTTATAGTTAAAGTAAGAATTTATTAGCAAGCAGGCATAAAATAATTCATATAAACTGTTTTGTAAGGTTGGCAGTTTTAGCTCTGTCCTACTAGCTGTCACAATGATATCTTCATAAAAGGTTCACCTATAATGGATGAATGAGGCAACTCAGTCCCAGTGGACAAAGGCCTATTTATTTAGTTAGATAGATTTTTCTTTTTATTATTTTATTTTGCTATCATTAATCTACAATTACATGAGCAACATTATGCTTACTAGACTCCCCCCATCATCAAGTCCCACCCACATACACCTTTACAGTCACTGTCCATCAGTGTAGTAAGATGCTACAGAATCACTACTTGTCTTCTCTGTGTAGTACAGCCCTCCCCATGCCCCCCCTACATTATGTCTGCTAATAGTAATGGCCTTTTTTCCCCCTTATCCCTCCCTTCCCACCCATCCTCCCCAGTCCCTTTCCCTTTGGGAACTGTTAGTCCATTCTTGGGTTCTGTGACTCTGTGGCTGTTTTGACCTTCAGTTATTTCTTTGCTCTTATATTCCACAGATGAGTGAAATCATTTTATACTTATCTTTTTACACCTGGCTTATTTCACTGAGCATAATATCCTCTAGCTCCATCCATGTTGTTGCAAATGGTAGGATTTGTTTTCTTCTTATGACTGAATGATATTCCATTGTGTATATGTACCACATCTTCTTTATCTATTCATCTGCTGATGGACACTTAGGTTGCTTCCATTTCTTGGCTATTGTAAATAGTGCTGCGATAAACATAGGGGTGCATATATCTTTTTCAAACTGGGCTCCTGCATTCTTAGGGTAAATTCCTAGGAGTGAAATTCCTGGGTCAAATGGTATTTCTATTTTGAGTGTTTTGAGGAACCTCCATACTGCTTTCCACAATGGTTGAACTAATTTACATTCCCACCAGTAGTGTAGGAGGGTTCCTCTTTCTCCACATCCTTGTGAACATTTGTTGTTGTTTGTCTTTTGGATGGTGGCCATCCTTACTGGTGTGAGGTGACATCTCACTGTGGCTTTAGTTTGCATTTCTCTGATGATTAGCGATGTGGAGCATCTTTTCATGTGTCTGTTGGCCATCTGAATTTCTTCTTTGGAGAAATATCTGTTCAGATCCTGTGCCCATTTTTTTAATTGGATTATTTGCTTTTTGGGTATTGAGGCACATGAGCTCTTTATATATTTTGGATGTCAACCCTTTATCTGATATGTCATTTTGAATATGTTCTTCCATACTGTAGGATGCCTTTTTGTTCTATTGATGGTTTCCTTTGCTGTACAGAAACTTTTCAGCTTGATATATTATCACTTGTTCATTTTTGCTTTTGTTTCCCTTGCACAGGGAGATATGTTCATGAAGAAGTCACTCATGTTTATGTCCAAGAGATTTTTGCCTATGTTTTTTCTAAGAGTTTTATGGTTTCATAACTTACATTCAGGTCTTTGATCAATTTCGAATTTACTATTGTGTATGGGGTTACACAATGATCCAGTTTCATTCTCTTACATCTAGCTGTCCAGTTTTGCCAACACCAGCTGTTGAAGAGGCTGTCATTTCCCCATTGTATATCTATGGCTCCTTTATCATATTTTAATTGACCATATATTTTTTGGATTAATATCTGGACTGTCTATTCTGTTCCACTGTTCTCAGTCTGTTCTTGTGTTAGTAGCAAATTGTCTTGATTACTGTGGCTTTGTAGTAGAGCTTGAAGTCAGGGAGCATAATCCCCCCTGCTTTATTCTTCCTTCTCAGGATTGCTTTGGCTGTTCGGCATCTTTAGCGGTTCTGTAAGAATTTTAGAAGTATTTGCTCCAGTCTATTGAAGAAAGCTGTTGGCATTTTGATAGGGATTGCATTGAATTTGTAGATTGCTTTAGGTAGGATGGCCATTTTGACAATATTAAATCTTCCTAGCCAAGAGTATGGAATGAGTTTCCATTTGTTAGTGTCCTCTTTAATTTCTCTTTAAGAGTGTCTTGTAGTTTTCAGGGTATAGGTCTTTCACTTCCTTGGTTAGGTTTATTCCTAGGTATTTTATTCTTTCTGATGCAATTGTGAATGGAATTGTTTTCCTGATTTCTCTTTGTGCTAGTTCATCATTAGTGTATAGGAATGCAGTGGATTTCTGTGTATCAATTTTGTAACTTTGCTGAATTGAGGTATTAGTTCTAGTAATTTTGGAGTGGATTCTTTAGGGTCTTTTATGTATATTACCATGTCATCTACAAAAAGTGTCACTTTAACATCTTCCTTACCAATCTGGATGACCTTTATTTCTTTGTGTTGTTTGATTGTTGTGACTAGGACCTCCAGTACTCTGTTGAATAAAAATGGTGAGAGCAGGCATTCTTGTCTTATTTTCAGTTTTAGAGGCTCCCTATCAGAAAGCTTTTCACTGTTAAGTATGTTTTTAGCTGTGTATTTTTCATATATGACCTTTATTATGTTGAGGTACTTGCCCTCTGTACCCATTTTGTTCAATTTTTATCATGAAAAGATGTTGAATTTTGTCGAATGCTTTTTTAGCATAGATGGAGACAGTCATGTGATTTTTTTCCTTCTTTTTGTTGATGTGGTTGCTGATGTTGATGGATTTTCGAATGTTGTACCATCCTTGCATCCCTGAGATGAATCCCATTTTATCATGGTGTATGATCCTTTTGATGTATTTTTGAATTTGGTTTGCTAATATTTTGTTGAGTATTTTTGCATCTATGTTCATCAAGGATATTGGTCTGTAGTTTTCTTTTTTTGTGATGTCTTTGCCTGGTTTTGGTATAAGAGTTCGATGCCTGGTTTGGTATAAGAGTTTGGAAGTATTCTCTCCTCTTCTACTTTTTGGAAAACTCTAAGGAGGATGGGTATTAGTTCTTTACTAAATGTTTGATAAAATTTCGGTGAATCCATCTGGTCCAGATATTTTGTTCTTAGGTATTTTTTGATTACCAATTCAATTTCGTTGCTGGTAAGATTTTCTGTTTTCTTTTGCTGAGTCAGCCTTGGAAGGTTGTATTTTTCTAGAAAGTTGTCATTTCTTTTAGGTTATCCAATTTTTTAGCGCATAATTTTTCATAGTATTCTCTAATAAATCTTTGTATTTCTCTGGTGTCCGTATTGATTTTTCTTTTCTCATTTCTGATTCTGTTTATGTGTGTACACTCTTTTTTTCTTGATAAGTCTGCTTAGGGATTTATCTATTTTAGTTATTTTCTCAGTGAATGAGCTCCTGCTTTCATTGATTCTCTATTGTTTTATTCCTCTCGATTTTATTTATTTATGCTCTCATCTTTATTTTATGCTTCCTTCTACTGATTTTGGGCCTTATTTGTCCTTTTTCTAGTTTTGTTAACTCTGAGTTCAGACTGTTCATATATTATTGTTCATTTTTGAGGTAAGCTGGTATTGCAATATACTTCCCTCTTAGCATGTCCTGAAGATTTTGTGGCATTGAATTATTCTTGTCATTTGTCTCCATATATTGTTTGATCTCTGTTTTATTGGGTCATTGATGCATTGATTATTTAGCAGCATGTTGTTAAGCCTTGTGTGTTTGTGGGATTTTTCATTTTCTTTGCATAATTTATTTCCAGTTTCACACCTTTGTGGTCTGAGAAGCTGGTTGGTACAATTTCAATCTTTTTGAATTTACTGAGGCTCTTTTTGTAGCCTAATATATGATCTATTCTTGAAAATGTTCCATGTGCACTAGAGAAGAATGTGTATCCTGCTTTTAGATGTAGTCTTCTGTAGATGTCTATTAGGTCCAACTGTTCTAATGTGTTGCTCAGTGCCTCTGTCTCCTTACTACTTTTTGTCTGATTGATCTGTCTTTTGGTGTGAGTGGTGTGTTGAAGTCTCCTAAAATGAATGCATTGCATTCTAGTTCCCCTTTTAATTCTGTTAGTATTTGTTTCACATATTTAGGTGCTCTTATGTTGGGTGCATAGATATTTATAATGCTTATATCCTCTTTTTGGACTGACCCCTTTATCATTATGTAATGTCCTTCTTTGTCTCTTGTTATTTTCTTTGTTTTAAAGTCCATTTTGACTGATACAAGTACTACAACTCCTGCTTTTTTCTCCCTATTATTTGCATGAAATATCTTTTTCCATCCCTTTACTTTCAGTCTGTGTATGTCTTTGGGTTTTAAGTGAGTCTTTTGTAGGCAGCATATAGATGGGTCTTGTTGTTTTATCCATTCTATAACTCCATGTCTTTTGATTGGTACATTCAATTATTTACATTTAGACTGATTATTGATAGGTACTTATTGCCATTGCAGGCTTTGGATTCATGGTTACCAAAGTTCAAGGGCAGCTTCTTTATAATCTAACAGTCTAACTTAACTTGCTTTTTATGCTGTTTCAAACATATTCTAAAGGGTTTTTTTTCTCTCTTCTTTTTCTTCCTCCTCCACTCTTTATATATTAGGTGCCATATTCTGTACTGTTTATGTATCCCTTTGACTGACCTTGTGGGTAGTTGATTTAATTTTGGATTTGCTTAATAATTAATTGGTCTAATTCTTTTACTGTGGTTTCATTTTTTCTAATTACCATTATTTAGCCTTAGGAACACTTCCATCTAGAGCAGTCCCTCTAAAATACACCGTAGAGATGGTTTGTGGGAGGAAAATTCTCTCAACTTTTGTTTATGCAGTTGTAGTTTAATCCCTTCTTCATATTTAAGTGATAATCTTTCTGGGTAGATTATTTGTGTAGATTAGTTCTACCTCATCTAATCTGCTTTTAAATCCCTCCATTGAGTGTTTCATTTCAGATACTGTATTTTTCAAAGTTTCTATCTCTTCCTTGAAGTCCTCCCTGAAGTATTGAATATTTTTCTGTAGCTCTGTGAGCATGTTTATGATTTTTATTTTGAAATCTTTATTAAGAAGATTGGTGATTTCTATTTCACTTAGCCCAGTTTCTGGTTTTGAGGGATTTGGGTTTGTACAAATGTTTATGCCATTTCACATTTCTAATGATTACTATGGAATAATATCTTTGTGTAGGCTGCCTTTAGTGCCCAGAAGCTCTACTTCCAGAGCTGCCAATCACCTAGATTGATCGTGTGGGTCACAGACAAGTGGTGCTGGTGACTTTTGGAAAAAAGGAACTCTTTCCTGCTTCCTGGCTACAGTACCTTCTTCCACTGCCAGGGCCAGTGGGCCAAGCATGCAGGGAGGAGCCTCTGCATTATGCCCTTGTAGTTGCTATAGGTGGGGCTGCCTTCTGGCTGGCCTGGTATGATGGCAAGGGCAGCAGTTTTGCAAACTAGTGCCACCCAGGATGAAGTAGTGGCAGGCTGAGTATTGCGGTGGGGGGCCTCAGTGCTTTGTTGTCAGCCAGAAGGATGGAGCACCTGAAGCTCCTTAAAGTTCCCAATCTGCTGGACTGAGTGTGCTGGGAAGATTTTGTCCACCTGTTCTTTCTCCCGAGCAGCAAGCTCTGTGTAATCCTTGCCCCTTTAACAGCCCTCTCTCTATTGGAATGTCTTTCAAAGTGCCCACCTTTCTTTTGTCCCAGAGCAGTCGGTTGTGAGTACCTGTTCTCCACAAGTGGCTGGAATCTCAGTCTCTCTGACTACTCTTCCTGTCTTTGCTTTCCGACCCAACCTATCTCCAGAGCACCATATAATGTGGGTTCATGCCCCAGAGAAGATCTCCAGGGGTGGGTGTTTAGCAGTACTGGGCTTCTACTCCCTCTCATCTCCATTTCTCTTCCTCCTGCCAGTGAGCTGGGGTGGGGTGAGTGCTTGGGTCCTGCCAGATCATGGCTTTGCTACTTTACGCTTTTCCATGAGGTCTCTTTTCCCCAGATGTAGGCCATCTTCCTGGTTGCTCTTTCAGGATTAGTTGTGTTAGCTGTATTTTTTGTATTATATGTGGTTTTGGGAGTAGGTTTCTGCCTCACTTCTCACATTGCCATCTTTTTCACCTTCCCTGATAAAAAGTTTTTGAAAGTTGTAATGAATCTATGTAAAAATGTGTAATGGAGAATATTTAAAAACATTTATGTAAGCCATTAAGTCAAGAGGTCTATCTTATTCGTGGAGAGAAAAACTAAGTTTTGTAAATATGTCAATCCTTTCCTAATTTATCATTTCTAATAATCCAAATGAGATTTTCATGGAACCTAAAAATCTGAATTTAAAATGTGCAAATCATTAAGGGAAAGATAGGTAAATTTGGTGACAGTAAAATTAGAACTTTGTTCATCAAAAGACATCATGAAAATGAAAAGCCAAAAACAGGAGGTGATAGTTGTAACACATTTAAAAGACAAATGATCAGAAGCCAGAAAATATAAATAATTACCGAGAATTGAAAAGAGAAAGATAAACTACTCAGTAGAAATATGCATATGAAGAGACATTTCAGAATAGGAAGCATAATTGTTGAATAACAATATGAACAGACCACAATGAGATACCACTTCACAATGGAAACCACCCATTAAGAAAGATAAAATGAAAAAGATGGACACTATAAAGTGTTGTCAAGGTTTTGGAGCAATTGGAGCTCCAAATTTTGCTGGGAAGAATGTAAAATGATAAGACTACTTTGGAAAATTGTCAGATTCTACTCTTTGACTCAGCAATTATACTTCTAGTTATTTCTCCAAGAGACATGAAGAGACTGTCCACAGCACACTTTGTTCAGGAATGTTCATAGCAGATTAATTAATAAAGACACGAAGTCAGAAATAATCCAGACGTACATCAATGGAAGAATCAACAAACTGTATATTCATACAGTGGAATACTACTCAGTATTAAAAAAGAAAGTACTACTGATACTTGCCACAATATGGATGAATCTCCAGAAAATGCTGGGTAAAAAGTTCTGACACAAGAGAGCATATAGATTGTATGGTTTTATTTATATTAAGTTCTACAATAGGAAAACTAATCTACTGTGATAGAATTAAGTCTGGTGGTTATTGCTGATCTGGGATGAGGGAATTGGATGGGGACTAAGAAAGAACAAAAGGAAGCTCTGAAGCAATAGATTGTTTGATAGCTAGATAGAGATCATCTGGGTTACACAACTGTATGCATGTGGGAGGAATGACTTAAGGTTCGTACTTTTTACTGAATGTAAATTATCCCTCTTTTTTCAAAAGTCTTATAAATACTGAACTTGATTATTTTGTGGAAATAAAAAAAATTAAAAGGTTACTTTAGTTTTAGGATAAAATTTCCTGTGCGAGTCCATGTTCAAATTTTTAAAAATCTGTATCTTAACTTAAATAGAAGAAATGTAGTGTTATTTAAAAAGTAGCTCTAGTTTTGGTAAAAAGCACTTAGGTTGATGATGGATGTGAAGAGTTGAAATAAAATTATTTTATGGATAAAAACAAAAAGAAGTTTGATCTCATCAGTCATCATGGAAATAAAAATAACCTCACTGAGCTAATATTTTAAGTCTATCATATTGTCCAAGTATTTTAAAGCCTAAGAACATCAAATGTTTGTAAAGTGTGGAACTATGAGGATCCTTCATAACTGCTAGTGGGAGAGAATTTATATGGTTGTATTTGAAAATAATTTTCCATTTATTAATGAATTGAACATATGCCTAATGTATGATTCAGAAGTGGTATCACTCTAGACATACATGTTCAGTACTTTTTCATCTTTCCTAGAAAAAAGCCCGAATTCTAACAGTTGCCTAGAAAGTTCTATAGAATTTTTCTGCCCCACCTTGTCATTACCTATCTGACTTCATATATTTTTACTTCCTTCCTTCCTCACTCAGCTCCAACCTCATAATTTTCTTTGCTGTTTGTTTAAAACTCCAAAAATGCCCCATCTTGGGGCTTGTGTGTTGGTTGTTATCTCTGACACAGTCTTCACACAGAACAGAATGTCTTGCTCTCTCATCTATTTAGAGCTTTACTCAAATATCACCTTCTCAATGAGCCTTACTTTGAGCATTCTATTTTAGAATTATACCCTACCAATATTCCCTAACCCTTTTTCTGCTCTGTTTTTTGTTTGTAGCACTTGGCATCATCTAGTATGCTGAATATTTTACCTGTTTATTATCTGTCTCCCTCCACTGTAATATAAACTCCATGAAGCCAAACATGCTTGACTGCTGGTTTACTACTGGAATCCATTAACCTAGATTAGTTCCTGGTTTTAGTAGGTACTCAGCAACTCTTTGTCAAATGAATGCATGGATGTTCATAATAGCAGTACTTTTAAAATGGAGTATTTTTCAGAGCAGTTTTAGACTCACAGCAAAATTGAGCACAAAGTACAAATAGTTCTCATATACCACCTGCGCCAACAGAGTATTTCTACAATCAATGAAACTACATTGACACATCATTATCACCTAAGGTTCAGAGTTTATATTGGAGTTCACTCTTGGTGTAAATTCTGTACAAGATTTGACAAATGTATCATGATCTGTATTGATCATTGTAGTATTATACTGAATAGTTTGCTTTATAAATCCTCTGTGCAACAGCATTGTTTTTAATAGCAAACATCTGGAAATAATCCACTTACCCATTGACAGGAGAATAGTAAATAAAATATATTCGCACAAGGAAAGACTATACAGTGGTGGAAAATAATCAACTATGACTATACATAGGAGCATGAATGAATCTCACAAATATGTATGGTAAAAAGAGTCTTAAGAATGCAAATGGTATGATTCCATTTATATAAATTAAAACATGTAAAACTGGAAATACAAATTTTCAGGCTCCATATAAATTTAGTGAAACTGTAAAGGAAGATAAAATCATATATCAATATGTTTTAGGATAGTGGTTATTTTAATGTGGGAGGGGATGGACCAAAGCCATCTTCAAAATTATTGGTAATACTCTCTCTTAAAGTAAATGAAGGTGACATGCATTTTTGTTTTATTTTGCATCTTTATGCCTTACATATAGTTCATATATATTATTTTGTACACATCAATATTTCAAAATTTTTAAAAAACCACAAATAACAAACTCAGAGGGTGCTACTTCAAATGGAATGGCCAAAGAGTCTCTATGAGTAGATGGTATTTGAACTGAAACCTGAACAATGTGAAGAAATAAGCCATTGCATAGATCTAGGAAAACATGGGTTATAGACAAAAGGAAGAACAATTCTAAAGACGCTGAGCAATGACTGAAGAAAGCCCAAAGAAGAAAAGGGTTGGAGAAAAGGAAGAGGAAAATTGACTGAAATATCTGTAGGACTGAGGTGGAAGAGGCAAGATTTATTCTGGATAACCACAGAAGGGTAGAAATAGGGCCAATGGGTGAAGCTATAAGAGGATAACTCGGTACAAGATGAGGAAGAATTTTTAAGAATCAGAGCCTTACAGGAGACTACTTCAAGAAATAGCAAATTCCTTGGCACTGAAGTGATGCTTAGTAACTTGGAGGGTTATCATGGCTCTTTTTATGTGTATATTTTATCACCCCTTGTTTTCATTTCCTCCTCCATGTGCAATGCTGGTGCAACTAATAGTTAAGATGCCCTGATTTACTCTAGCCAAGTGGCGAGCTTGAAACACAAGCTAAATTCCTTTCTCTGTCTCTCTCTGTCCTGGGGACTTTCGGTCTCCATTAGCACAAGTACAGAGGCAGAAGATCCATTCCATAGGGCTTTCTAGTGAATAATATTTGTACTGGAGAGTTTAATAGTGGACATCAGGTTTGATGCCAAGGACTTGAAGCTGTATTTGCATAGCATTTCATTTTGCATATGATCGACATGATGTAAGTTATCCTTATTAAAAGAATAGAATAGCAAATAAACTCTCTGATGGCATCCATTGGCCCACTCTGAAAAGACTGTTGGTAAGCTTCTGTTTTCTTGATCCCTGGAAGTAATTTGAGTCCTGTGCCCATTTTGGTCCAAGTTCTTTAACTGAGTCTTACATTTCATGATACACCTTTTGAATAATTTCCTTTTCAAAAAATTGGTTTCAATTCAGTCCTCAAACTCAAAATACACATTTTGCTTTCTTTATATTCATTACACAGCGAGTATGGTGCAGTATTACTTGCTTCTGATGGTAAGATCTCAGAAGTGATGGAAACATTCACTAAACCATAGAACCTTTCATTTGGCCTTTGGTGACCATTATGAATGGTGAAATTAATTGAAATTAGATGGTTTGATCATATTTTACCTTTATTTTGGTCACTGAAACCATCCCATACCACTGTTGAGTCCCTGTGGGCTGTGCTAATAATTTGAGATAGTCTTTTAGTTAATTTAGTCTAATTTTGCAGGTGCTGTTAGGAAAAACCAGCTGGCTTGAATAAAATTGCCCTCTAGATGACAGCTAGCATCAGCTTTTTGAGGGTTTTCAGAATAACAGATGAGATAATAGTAGGTTTTTAAAATCCCAGTTTAGATCTGATTTTACTGCATTTAACTAAAATGATTTTGCAGAACCAATTATGATACAGTTCTATCCTGAATGAATTTTCCCTTCTCCTCTTTCTCCATTTTCTCAGCACATGAGATTTCTCCTTCTCCTTCAGTCTCTCCTGTCTCCTTCCCTCCCTTCCTTCCTCCTTCTTTCCCTTTCTATGTCTCTCTCGTACACACACAAAGAGAAGATAAGACAGTCATATAGGTAGTGGGCAAACTTCAAACCATCCTTTGTGCAACAGGAAAGCTCAATTTTCAACGTCGTGATTGCTGATTATAAAAATGCGTGATGGGCCTGTATTAAAAGTTATTCAGGCCAAGCCACCACAATGATTACTTAGTCATTTAAGTGTCACATTCATTCAAAATTCTAATGTTGCCAAACTAGCTCAAATATTTGAAAGAATGTAATCAGTCTCTTCTACTTCTAAGATCTTTAAAGAAAATTAACCAAGTATATTCATTTATATCCATGCATCCTTGTTTTAATAAACTCGTCTTTCCTTTACCTTATTTCCTGAAATATCCATAGTTACTCTTTTGGGTTAAATCCTTCCTTAAAGTGAAGATAGGCCAGCTTGGCAAGTTTTGGTTTAGTAGGAAATATGTGAAAGAGATTTATGACCTGTAAAGAATTCACGGATGGGATATTTTTAAAATGATGCTATTATCCATCATTAAACCCCCTCCTATAGCAGGGTATTCTATTTTTTATTAAAGTACCATTGATATACAATCAAATGAGCAACACTGTGGTTACTACATTCCTCTCTATTGTCAAGTCCACACCACATACCCCATTACAGTCACTGTCCATCAGCTTAGTAAGATGCTATGGAATCACTACTTGTCTTCTCTGTGTTGCACAGCCCACCCTGTGCCTCCCCCCCACATTATACATGCTAATCATAATGCCCCCTTTCTCCCCACCCCTTTATCCCTCCCTTCCCACCCATCCTCCCCAGTCCCTTTCCCTTTGGTAACTGTTAGTCCATTCTTGGGTTCTGTGATTCTGCTGCTGTTTTGTTCCTTAAGTTTTCCTTTTTTCTTATACTCCATATATGAGTGAAATCATTTGGTACTTGTCCTTCTCTGCTTGGCTTATTTCACTGAGCATAATACCCTCTAGCTCCATCCATGTTGTTACAAATGGTAGGATTTGTTTTATTCTTATGGCTGAATAATATTCCATTGTGTATATGTACCACATCTTCTTTGTCCATTCATCTACTGATGGACACTTAGGTTGCTTCCATTTCTTGACTATTGTAAATAGTGCTGCGATAAACATAAGGGTGCATCTGTCTTTTTCAAATTGGGCTGCTGCATTCTTCGGTTAAATTCCTAGAAGTGCAAATCCTGGGTCAAATGGTATTTCTATTTTGAGCTTTTTGAGGAACCTCCATATTGCTTTCCACAATGGTTCAACTAATTTACATTCCCACCAGCAGTGTAGGAGGGTTCCCTTTTTTCTACAACCTCACCAACATTTATTGTTGTTTGTCTTTTGGATGATGGCCATCATTACTGGTGTGAGGTGATATCTCATTGTGGTTTTAATTTGCATTTCTCTGATGACTAGTGATGTGGAGCATCTTTTCATCTGTCTATTGGCCATCTGAATTATCCTGTGCCCATTTTGTAATTGGATTATTTGCTTTTTGGGTGTTGAAGCACATGAGCTCTTTATGTATTTTGGATGTCAATCCTTTATCGGATCTGTCATTTATGAATATGTTCTCCCATACTGTAGGATACCTTTTTGTTCTATTGATGGTCCTTTGCTCTACAGAAGCTTTTCAGCTTGATATAGTACCACTTGTTCATTTTTGCTTTTGTTTCCCTTTCCTGGGGAGATATGTTCATGAAGAAATCGCTCATGTTTATGTCCAAGAGATTTTTGCCTATGTTTTTTTCTAAGAGTTTTATGGTTTCATGACTTACATTCAAGTCTTTGATCCATTTTGAATTTACTTTTGTGTATGGGGTTAGACCATGATCCAGTTTCATTCTCTTACATGTAGCTGTCCAGTTTTGCCAACACCAGTTATTGAAGAGGCTTTCACTTCCCCACTGTAGATCCATGGCTCTTTTATTATATATTAACTGACTATATATGCTTGGGTTAATATCTGGACTCTCTGTTCTGTTCCATTGGTCTACGGGTCTGTTCTTGTGCCAGTACCAAATTGTCTTGATTACTGTGGCCTTGTAGTACAGCTTGAAGTTGGGAAGCGAGATACTCTCTGCTTTATTCTTCTTTCTCAGGATTGCTTTAGCTATTCGGGGTCTTTTGTGCTTCTGTATGAATTTTAGAACTATTTGTTCCAGTTCATTGAAGAATGCTGTCATTAATTTCATAGGGATTGCATTGAATCTGTAGATTGCTTTAGGCAGGATGGCCATTTTGGCAGCATTGATTTCTCCTACCCAAGAGCATGGGATGAATTTCCATTTATTAGTGTCCTCTTTAATTTCTCTCAAGAGTGTCTTGTAGTTTTCAGTGTATAGGTCTTTCACTTTCTTGGTTAGGTTTGTTCCTAGGTATTTTATTCTTTTTGATGCAATTGTGAATGAAATTGTTTTCCTGATTTCTCTTTCTGCTAGTTCATCATTAGTGTATAGAAATGCAGCAGATTTCTGTGTATTAATTTTGTATCCTGCAACCTTGCTGAATTCAGATATTAGATCTAGTAGTTTTGGAGTGGATTCTTTAGGCTTTTTATGTACAATATCATGTCATGTGCAAACCGTGACAGTTTAACTTCTTCTTTACCAATTTGGATGCCCTTTATTTCTTTGTGTTGTCTGATTGCTGTGGCGAGGACCTCCAGAACTATGTTGAATAAAAGTGCTGAGAGTGGGCATCCGTGTCTTGTTCCTGATCTTAAAGGAAAGGCTTTCAGCTTCTCGCTGTTAAGTATGATGTTGGCTGTGGATCTCTCATATATGACCTTTATTATTTTGAGGTACTTGCTCTGTATACCCATTTTGTTGAGAGTTTTTATGATGAATGGGTGTTGAATTTGTCAAATGCTTTTTCATGTATGGAGATAATCATGTGATTTCTGTCCTTCTTTTTATTGATAAAGGGATGATGTTGATGCATTTTTTAATGTTGTACCATCCTTGCATCCCTGGAATGAATTTCACTTGATTATTATGTGATTCTCTTGATGTATTTCTGAATTTGGTTTGCTACTGTTTTGTTGAGTATTTTTGCATGTATGTTCATCATGGATATTGGTCTGTAGTTTTCTTTTTTTGAGGTGTCTTTGCCTGGTTTTGGTACTAGAGTGTTGATGGCTTTATAGAATGAGTTTGTTTTTTGGAAAACTTTCTGTTTTTTGGAAAACTTTAAGGAGAATGGGTATTATGTCTTCTCTAAATGTCTGATAAAATTCAGTGGTATAGCCATCTGGTCCAGGGATTTTATTCCTGGGTAGTTTTTTTTCAAGGTAATAAATCCAGGGAGAGGCTTTCATTTAGAGATAAACTGAGAGGACAGAACTCCTGGCTCATGCCAGGGAGGGTCAAGAGAGCCCATAGTTGTACATTGTCTAGAGGTTTTATAGGCAGTTGGGGATATTTAGTAATGTGATAAAAGGAAAGTGGCGCAGTTGTAAGAGGAACGGTTTGAATGAAGAACAGGGGAATTTTTTCCAAGGCCAGAGATAGAATTCAGACAGAAGCTGCCATGGATAATTATGCAGATGTTTATACTCTTAAACACCAGTTTCTGCCACTGCCTGGGAATCATCCTGCTAGTCACCCACTGTAAGAAATCTTATCTGTGAGACAAGATGTTGTGCAGGTCATCTCCAACTCTCATATAGGCAGCAGCCTAGATGGAGGTTCATTGAGCGCCATTGAATCAATCAGCTGAAGCCAAGATCCAAGACTACTGTCTACTTGTCCTGTCTGTCCTCGGAGTCCACAGATTAGGATAGGAAAGTAGGAAATTGGCTCAGCCACTCCCTGACATTCCCGTCCTTCTGGAGGTGGGGGATCAAGGAGCGGCAGACACCGGGAAACCTTTCACCTGAGACTTAAGACTGGTAGCCTATACTAATCATCTTTTAAGTGGCTAATGGGTGCTCAGACACATTTTTATGATAAAAAAATGTCAAGAATAAGAGCGAAGCATAGTTTTCCCACCTTGCGGTGGTGAGCATTGGGTTCTATGAAATTGATGAAGTTAGAAGAGAGTTAGGAACACCCCCTGCCTCATTCAGTGGCCAGAGTGGCCTGAGAAAGCAGGCTGGAAGTCAGAGAAAGAGATAGAGAGACACTCCTCATGGATACCCAGTCGGCTGTCAGGGTCTGATTCCAGACACCTGGACCTTTGAGAAGCCGCTGAAGTGTAGCCTCAGCCTAGACTCCTGCAGTTGCCCACGGCTTTCCTCAGTCCCTCGCATCCAAGGAGATGCCTCTGAAAGGGAATCCTGGCCTCCACTCAGCTGACTTTCCCATCTCCCAAGGGAGATGTAGATCCACTGAGGGAGGTGCAGGGGAACCTGTCGCTCAACACTTTGAGATTGGCAGCTGAGCTAGTCCCGTTTAAGTGGCTGACGAGTGCCCTATGTTGTGTGCCACAGATGGCTTCCTTCTATAAGGACAGGGAAAGAAAAAGGCAGGCTCAGATGCCACTACTCACCTCTGAAGTTATCCTGGATGAACCCCCCAAAATGATGCCAGTGAGCTTGTTTGCAGAGTCGAAGAATGAACTTAGAAAACACCCAAGGTAGGAGAGCCAGGGAGAGGCTTTTATTTTGAGATAAAGTAAGAGGACAGAGATCCTGGCTCACACCAGGAGGGTACAAGAGAGCCCTGTTGGGTAGTTGTTTGATTACTGATTAGATTTCATTGGTGGTAATTGGTCTGTTCAGATTTTCTGATTCTTCCTGAGTCAGTCTTGGAAGGTTGTATTTTTCTAGAAAGTTGTCCATTTCTTCTAGGTTATCCAGTTTGTTAGCATATAATTTTTCATAGTACTCTCTAATAATTATTTGTATTTTGGTGGTGTCCATAATGAATTTTCTTTCTTATTTCTGATTCTGCTTATGTGTGTAGATTCTCTTTTTTTTTCATAATAAGTCTGGCTAGGGGTTTATCTTGTTTATTTTCTCAAAGAACCAGCTCTTAGTTTCATTGATATCTTCTATTGTTTTATTCTTCTCAATTTTATTTATTTCTTCTCTGATCTTTATTATGTTCCTCCTTCTACTGACTTTGGGCCTCATTTGTTCTTGTTTTTCCAGTTTTAATAATTGTGAATTTAGACATTCATTTGGGATTGTTCTTCCTTCTTTAAATAGGCCTGGATTGCTATATACTTTCCTCTTAGAACTGCCTTCGCTGCATCCCACAGTAGTTGGGGTGTTGGGCTGTTGTTTTCATTTGTCTACATATATTGTTTGATTTGTGTTTTAATTTGGTCATTGATCCATTGATTATTTAGGAGTATGTTGTTAAGCCTCCATGTGTTTGTGAGCCTTTCTGTTTTCTTTGTAGTTTATTTCTTGTTTTATACCTTTGTGTTCTGAGAAGTTTGTTGGTACAATTTCAATCTTTTTGAATTTACTGAGGTTCTTTTTGTGGCTTAGTATGTGGTCTATTCTGGAAAATGTTCCATCTGCACTTGAGGAGAATGTGTATCCTGCTGCTTTTGGGTGTAGAGTTCTGTACATGTCTGTTAGGTACATCTGTTCTAGTGTGTTGTTCAGTACCTCTGTGTTCTTAATTATTTTCTGTCTGGTTGATCTGTCCTTTGGAGTGAGTAGTGTGTTGAAGTCTCCTAAAATGAATGCAATGCATTATGTTTACCCCTTTAATTCTGTTAGTATTTGTTTCACATATGTAGGTGCTCCTGTGTTGGGTGCATAGGTATTTATAATGGTTATATCCTCTTGTTGGACTGACCCCTTTATTATTATGTAATGTCCTTCTTTTTCTCTTGTGACTTTCTTTGTTTTGAAGTCTATTTTTTCTGATACAAGTACTGCAACACCTGCTTTTATTATCCCTATTAGTTGCATGAAATATCTTTTTCTATTCCTTCACTTTTAGTCTGTGTATGTCTTTGGGTTTGAAGTGAGTTACTTGTAAGCAACATAAAGACAGGTCTTGTTTTTTATCCATACTATTACCCTGTGTCTTTTGACTGGTATATTCAGTCCATTTGCATTTAGGGTGATTATCAATAGATATATACTTATTGTTATTGCAGACTTTGGATTTGTGGTTACAAAAGGTTCAAAGGACGTTTCTTTACTATCTAACAGTATACCTTAACTCACTTATTACACTATTAGAAACACAGTCTGATGATTCTTTTTTCTCTCCCTTCTTTTTCTTCCTCCTCCTCCACTGTTTATATGTTAGGTGTCATATTCTGTACTCTTTGTTTATCCCTTGACTGACTTTGTGGGTAGCTGATTTAATTTTCCATTTGGTTAATATTTAGTTGGTCTACTTCCTTTGTTGTGCTTTTATTTTCTCAGGTGATAGCTATTTAGTCTTAGGCACACTACCATCTAGAGCAGTCCTTTTAAAATACACTGCAGAGATGGTTTGTGGGAGGTAAATTCCCTCAATTTTTGCTTCTCTGGAAATTGTTTAATCCCTCCTTTAAATTTAAATGGTAACCCTGCTGGGTAGAGTGTTCTTGGTTCGAGGCCCTTCTGTTTCATTGTATTGAATATATCATGCTGCTCCCTTCTGGCCTGTAAGGTTTCTGTTGAGAAGTGTGAAGATAGCCTGATGGGTTTTCCTTTGTAGGTGATTTTTATTCTGTCTATGGCTGCTTTTAATAATCTGTCCTTGTTCTTGATCTTTGCCATTTTAATTATTATATGTCTTGGTGTTGTCTTCCTTGGGTTCCTGTGTTGGAAGATCTGAGGACTTCTGGTGCCTGAGAAACTATTTCCTTTCACAGACTGGGGAAGTTTTCAGCAATTATTTCTTAAAGACACTTTTTATCCCTTTTTCTCTCTCTTCTTCTTCTGGTATACCTATAATGTGAATATTGTTCCATTTGGATTGGTCACACAATTCTCTTAATATTCTTTCACTCCTAGAGATCCTTTTTTCTCTCTCTGCCTCAGCTTCTCTGTATTCCTGTTCTCTTATTTCTCTTCTATTTACTGTCTCCTCTACCTCTCCTAATCTGCTTTTAAATCCTTCCATTGTTTGTTTCATTTCAGTTATCTCCCTCCTTAATTCATCCTTTAGCTCTTGAATATTTTTCTACAGCTCTGTTAGCATGCTTATGACATTTGTTTTGAAATCTTTTTCAGGAAGATTGGTGATTTCAATCTCAGCAAGCCCTTTTTCTGGTGTTTGAGGGATTTTGGACTGGATAAGGTTCTTCTGCCTTTTCATAGTTCTGGAGAGATGAGAGTGGTCACTGCAATGTGAGTGTCAGCTGGGAGGACAAAGTTCATTCCTGCTTGCTGGTCACTGTGCCTCTCTCTGCTGTTTTTGTATGTTAACCATGCACAGGGAGCAGTCTCTGGGTTAATCCTCTAACCTTCTGTGGGTGGGGTGGCCCTTGGGATGGCCTAGGGCAATGGCGGGGTCACCAGCCAGTGGTGTGGGTTCTGCCATGAGACCATAGCCCTTTCATGTTTCCCAGTCTCAGTGCCTGTCTCCACCGTCTGTGCTGGTTAACTGCATGCAGGGAGCAGCCTCTGGGTGTGGGATGGTTAGCCACATGAAGGAGGAAGCTTCTGTGTTAAGCTTTATGGTTGTAGACGGGCTGCCTTCTGGCTCATCTGTAGCAATGGTAAGGACAGCTCCTTTTCACGCAGGTGCCAATGGGGTGTAAGGAGCTGCTTATCATGGTGAGGGGACTTGAGCTGTGTGCCAATCAGGGGGATAGTTTGCCTGAAGCTCCTGAAAGTTTCCAGCCTTCTGGGCTGAGTGTGCCAGGATGATTTTGTCCACCTATTCCTTCTCCTAAACCCTTTCCCCTTTAGCAGACTCTGACTGTTGAGTAGTCTTTTAAAGTACCTAGTTTTCTTTTGTCCCAGGGCAGCCCTTTGTGGGAACCTGTTCACAGTCTTAGTCTCAGAATTTGCTTTTCAGCCCCTCTAATCTCCAGAGAACCATGCAATATAACAGGGTATTCTTAAAACTATTGATGAGAATCAAAGGTTTGGGAATGCTCAGTAATTTAAATTGGTAATAGGAAAGACAGGATTTAAGTTTCCTTCTACAGCTTCAAATAGACTAACTCCATTTTCATCTATTATGTATTTAGGGCTTCTGTATAAAACTTTGTTAAACAAAACATTCAACTGTGGGCTGAAAAACACTTTACAATCACTGCTCTAACAGGAAAGTCATAATTCTGGCAATGGAAAGGATCATAGAGGATGTCTCTTCCAACCATCTCATTTCACAGATAAGGAAGCTGAGGCATAGATTATGTAGTTTACCCAAGGTCATATAATTAGCCAAGGGCTGTAACCTCATGATCTTGGCTCTGCATATGGTGTTCCCATTTCCCAGAAATACTCTTCCTGGGCTTCTTTTCTTGCCACGTTTAGATGAATTCTTATGAATGAGAACTCATCTAATGGTGAATGAATATCCATCTAATGATGGATAATAACTTCATTATAAAAATAAGCATAAGTGGTCAAAATTTGACCAATGGGCCAAATCTAGCTTGTAGGCAGTTTTTATAGATAGTTTTTTTGGATACACAGCCACATTTCCTATTGTTTGTTGGTCTTTGTGTGCTCCAAAGTGAAGTTGAATAGTTGTAACAGATACCATAGAGTCTGAAAAGCACAAAGTACTTCCAAACTAGCCCTTACAGGTAAAGTTTGCCAACTCCTGACCTGGAGCCTAAAGTCTTTTCTAACCTCAAACATCTACTGAATGGAATCAAAAGGAACAAAAAATGAGGTTGATGACATGTTTTATGGCTTCTTGCCAGCACAGTGAATCCTTGAAATCGCCCTTTTCCAGTTATCCCTTTCTTTGCTTGCCAGTTTCCACGCTGCTCCAGGCTGCTAACACCTCCCCCACATCCACCATTTGCCAGGCCATCTGCATACAATTGGTTTCCCTAGTAATAATTCTGGCACTATTTCTGTTCACTCTTAGCCTAGCTTCTCATTTTTTAAAGTCCCTGCATCTATTTTTTTCATCAAAAGATATTTTGTAAAATACAGATATTCAAAATGCAGCAAGATGTTTTTTAATAGAGAAGTTGCTTCCTCACAGGGAGCCAAACTTCAGATGGTGACCTGCTTCATTTGCTTTGTGGCCTGTGGGATATTTTGCACTAAATGCAGAAGTAAGCCTGGCAACACTGATAAGAATGTCCCAAAGCCTCTGAAATCTTATAGGAGTATTCCTGTCCCTTTCCAAAGAGTTGTGTAGTCTGGACCCCTGCTAAAAGCTAAGGAAGGGCTTTTGGAGAGTAGTGGGTGGGGATTTAAAGGACTACATTTAAACTATAACCATGCGTCAGAAAGGGCCTGTGGAGTGTACAGTAAACCTTGATAATACTTTTCAATATTGTTCACTAATGCTAATTGAGCACTTAATATCTGATAAATGATTTACTACATATTTAATGAGGGGAATCAATAATTTTTTCCACATTTTTTAGGTGATGAAGTTGAGACTCAGATCAGGTGATTTGCCCAAGGTCACACAGTAAGTAGCAGTCAGAATTTGGACCTAAGATTTGTCTGGTTCCAATGACTTTTCTTTTAACTATTTCACTAGACTAGCCTAACTTTTTAATGGACACTCATACAAAACTTTTTAATGCTAAGATGCAGAAACAGAAACTGTTCTTTCTGTGACAGCAGATGAAAGCTCTTGGAGGAGTAATGTCTTTGTCAGAAGACTATTCTAAAATCTTTCTATTTGCTGATCTTTCATACATAAGACATTTAGGTTATAGTCAGAGGTTGAAAGTGTTTTACAATTACTCTATTAAATAAATTCAACCAACATATGCTGAGTACCTGGTATGTTCTAGGGACTGTGCTGGCTCCTAGTCATCTAGAGGTATCAATAATGCAGTCAAAGTTCTCAAGGAGTTCACAGATTGGCTAAGAAGATAGATATAGGTAATTAACAAATACTCATTGAATGAAAGAATGAAGCATTAGGAATACTACAGTGGCTGAGACAGGACTTCTTTCTAAATTTCACAGTTCAGTTGGTGAAGCAAATTATGTAGATAGTAATGAGTGTGTTACATGATAAAGAAAATAGAAGTGCGCATAAGGTAAGGAAATAGGAATTTGGCAGATAAAGTGGGGAAGGACATTTCTGGCAAGGAACCTAGAATGTATAGTCTCATAGATTTGAAATAGCACAATGTGTTAGGGGATTTTTAGGTAGTTCAGTACTCCTGGAGGGTTTCGGAAAGGATGTATATTTGGACAAAGAGAGGAGGAGACCCAGGAGTGTTTTTTTTCTCCCATTTCACCAGCATTCACTGAGTATCATTTGTGAGGGGTACTAGAATAAGATTTGTAGAAGTCATGAGAAATAGAAGAAATTTTATAGAGTGCTATGCTCAAGATAATAGTCTCCTAGAGATATAAACAACTTGGGTACACAGCAAGTGTGTGCACATGTGGTTGACACAGAGTATCTGAGATCTGAAGACTGGAAGGTGATTCCCTGACTTGGATAGAAAATTTGCCCTCAAATTATATTTTCCCCCTTTTCCTAGTCTCCTATGTGTCTTACTTTATGCCATGCCTCTTCTTTTTCTGTTTTTTTTTCAATGCCTACCTTTTCTCCAACTCCTCTCTTGTTTCTGTCGACCCTTTTCTGCTTTTTCTCTACTTTTTTCTGAGAGTATTAGGGAAGTCCCCTAATTAGAATCAGTCTCTCTGTCTCTGTCTCTTTCTCTTTGTAAGGGCTTAGAAGGAGAAGAGGGAAATATTTTTCAATGCTTTTCATTCTGACATCAGACACAGAAATATCACAGTCCACTCATGTGCCAAATAGAAGTTTTTGGACCTAAATCAAGTTGTGCTCTTTGAAGTTTAGATAAGATTATGCAAGGGTGCTATCCCACATTCTGTTGGAAGTTCAATGCCCTCTCAGGTTTTTTTTTTTTTTGTAAATTTAAAGAGACTCACATTTTGTTATCACTTTGGTTCTAAGCTATTGCTTCCACTGAGTTCTCATTCTTACCAGCCTCTTTCTCCCAGGCCAATCCAGAATTGGGGCCACAGTCACATTTCTTTGATTTCCACAACACCCACCTACCTATATAAGCTTTTGCATTTGGGGAAATTTCACATCACGAATACCCTTTTTTCTTCTCCATCACTGCAGACTTTTATTCAATTCTTATGCAAGGGCATTTAATTTGCTGTTTTTAAACTTTTACTTTTCAATCCAGACCCTAATAGTCTTATCTTTTATATCCAGTTGACCATCGTGTTATTTGTTAAAAATATTATCATTCTTTTTCTGAGGGACCCTGTGCAGTTATTAAAATAACATTTTTACCCTGATACAATAATAGTTAAAAGGATATCTTTCTCCTGGGGGTTCTGCAAAGCTCCCTCAGGAGCCATTAAGAGACTGGGGAGAAGATAGAGGCTTAGGCAGTAGGAATCCATACATTCACAGCCCTGCTTCAAGATACCAGTTTCCTTTTGATCTCCTATATATTTGATTTCCTAACCATTTGGGGTGAAAAAAAGTTTCCACTCCTAAAACAAAATTTGAAAACCACTGGTTTAACAGTTGAAATTTATTGACCACCCAAAATAGTATGACTTGGAGATACATAAATTTATTTCAAAGGAAGGCACAGAACGTCAAGGATACTGGATCTACAGTATTGAAAAATGTTCAAGGTAAATGAGGATGTTTAGAGGTCATGTCAGATCCTCAAGTTTGACATAGAGGAGAACAACCAGATCTTTTGGGGAAGTCACCAGAGTCTAAATTCTTGGTAGAATGAACTCTGGGGCATGATGGCATTTCTGGGAAGAGAAGCCCTTTCTGCTTATGGCAGAGTTTGGAGTCCTGATGTATCATGTTTGTGTGGGACAGGAAGACTTGCTAAAGGGACAGCTAAAGATAGAGCTGTATTTCAGAAGCCCAGCTCTTAGTTTCCTACTAAGGCATGTGATATAGGCACACAGGCAGATAGAGTTCAGAGCCCCTGTAAGTTTCAAGGCCCTTGTAAGTTTCAAGAAGCTCCAATCCAACTCAGCTATTCAAAAGTACACTCAGTTAGATAGACCTCAGCTCTGATTGGTTATGCCCTATGCAAATGAAGCATTGTACTTTCACCCAATCAACAGTAGGCTGTGATGTCATTAGTTCAGTTCTCTATTAGGTCCAGATGGGGTGGGACTTCCTCATTTCAGTAGGCAATATAAACCCCAGACAGTACAGCCCTCATGGCATTCTTCTATGGAGACAATCTTGAGTAGCAGGAGCTTTCTCTTTTCTCTCATTAAAAGAGCTTTGCTGGTTGCTCTGCACTCTTGTCTTCTGGCTTCATTCTTCATCACCTCTGAGACACAATCTTGGGAAAAAAACAGTGTTCTCAGCCAGTAACACTACCTTTATTTTTCCCTAGATGTCAATGATGAACCATTTGGCATGCGAGTTAAGGATGATTTTTGTATGTGATGCCATCCTAAAATTTTCTTTCCTTCATCTATTCCCCTGATCTTGATCATACTTGATAATGTGAGACAGGACACCAGCTGTCTCCCAGATGGATTGGTTTGATATGCTGTTATTATTTAAAAAACACAAAATTCTATTTACTGTGCAGTTTTTTCTGATGAACCCTTCTGAGTAATTAAAAATAACTGGTGGGTTTCCTGGGATTTGAGAGATATCTATGGCATTTTAGCTTATTCTTCAAACTGAGGTAATTGTGCACATCTTGTTTAATTTATGGATTATTATCTTCTATAAGGTAGGAGTTGTGTTTGATTTATCTTTACATTTGTCCTCCATAGTACTGGGCAAATGTTAGGTGTATAGAAATAATTTGTTGAATTGAATTTGTGCTAAAGTAGATCTTGGCCCATCACAGTATTCTATTATCCTCAGAATCTTATTATGTCATCTCATTTATTGTGCTTAAACACCAATAGCACAGGTTTCATGATAGACATTTGGATCATCTTGCCATAGTTTTGACTTCTTGTTTGACCTAATATGTAGATTGTATGATTCAGAAAGTCTCATCTTGATTTTGCTGCTGTGACTTAAGCATCAGGGCTTCTTTTTGGGCAGTGACCTGAGATATATGATATCCATTCAATCCAGAGTAGTTAGTTTTGATACCATCATTTTTGGCTATTCTCATTGGGTTTAACAGATATACTCAATGTCTGAAGCTATAACAGGGCACAGAAGTTTAAAGAGGAAGGAATTAGACATACAAGCAACCTTGTTACTATGTACTCTAAATACAGCCCCTTTCTGACCTACATCCTTCCCTTCTTGGTTCTCTAAGTCTACATCCTAGTTCCTCTTTTTTTATTACAGATCAGGTTAGAGATTTCTCTAAGCTTCCCTGGGTATTGAAGGAACTGGTGACTCAGTGTTGTCCACTAATTCCTTCTTCAGCTTGCAAAAAACCACACCTCAAACTTAGGGCTCTTGAACCTCATAATACATCTCTTCATAGTAATCAGTGTTAGAGAATCCTTCTCTTGCTTCTAACCTCCTCTCTTTTACTTTAATTTTTCTTCCATACAGAGGCCTAAGCTCCTTTGATCTTTTGTCCTGCTGAATCCTGGCAGCCCTTCAATCCACTTGCTCTAGTTAGCATGCAACTCTGGTTCTTTGCTTCTCTACATAGTTCCATGTAAATCACAGAATTGTGAGAAGGTCACATATTGAACAGAAGGCTACCAAGATGACCTAGACAATGGGAGAACATTTCTTCCCAGCAGGTGAACTCAGATATGAAAAAATCTGGATTCATGCAACAAATAAATGAAGAGATAATTTTTCACTTTACAGAAGGATTCACCATGGGGTTCCTTTAAATAGCTGGTTTCCTTAGTGCATGTTATGATGTTATTCTGTTGCAAACAAATTCAAATCCAAGTGCAAGTTTTCAGAAAATAGTAATTATTATGACAGCTGGTAAATTTTATAGATTTTTCTACCTTGAAAATAAATTTAAAACAATAGTCCCAGAGTTAATATATACGGCATGATGAGTGAGATCAGTGTTTCACCCCATACAACAACCTGCAGCAGAATCACTTACAGTACTTTAAAAATGTAAACTCTCTAGAAGAAAGGTCTGAGAATTGGTACGTTAATGAATTCCTCCAGGTGATCATTATTCACACTGATGTTTCTGAAAAGCATTAGACTAGATTATTTCCTGCCTGAATCTTTCCTGCTTGTCTTTCCTTGGCTTTAAGGCAAAGCTCATGACCTTAGCTGTTTTAGCTGTTTTATCAATAAGGAAAAGGTGATACTAAATGTAGGGAAAATGAAAGTTGTTATGACCATGATCCTTACCTGACCCTGAACTACGTCAACTATGATGATGTAGTCAGCCTACTGCGTAGGCTAATGCTTACACACAGTTGGCAATAAGCCATTATTGTTGGTGGTACTATATAAGGAGCTCCATCCAGTGCTCATCCTGTAGGGAGAGATGGAAACAGATTAGGAATGCTCCAGAGGCAGAAATGATTCCAGCAATTGACCTGCCACCGTGAGAATAAAGCCTGCTATAAACCCTTTTACCCCTAACATTCCATTGTTGTTATTTGGTTTCACCAAATCCAGAGTGAACTTTACTCAAGGCAATTCCCCTCAGGTGAGACATTAACTTTGACATTGTAAGAAGACAGGGATATTAGGAATAGGGATGGTGAAGGTGGTGAATATGTGTTAGTGTGTATGTGTATAAAGAAAAGAGTCTTAAAATATATAAAGAAAAATCTGGAGAATGGCCTTATGTACACCCTTTTCACTTCTGTTGTATCAGACCCTATGTGATAGGTGAGTAGGTGTTATGCAGCGGATACAGCTCTTCCAACTTTTGGCTTCCTGTGTTTTTGACAATGTGTTCTCAAATAGTTTTGTACTAAGTGATGCCTGCCCTTTATAGATCCCTACTTCTTTTCTTTATTTGCTTTATTACTATCTTTCTCTCTCTCTCTCTCACTCATGTCAATAAAAAGCCAGTTACCTTTTAAATGGTAAGCTTTGTGCTTATCATTATGTCAAGCTTTGAACAGAGAGATGGTCATGGTAGTGAGGGGACTGAGTCAACCAAGAAGCTGTTAGAAGGTCCAAAGTGATGTGGAGTGACTTTCTGACCCAGAGACTAGAAAAAGTACAGTGACGAGCATAAGGTAAAAATACCTGTTATAACTATAACACAGGTTAATAAAGATAGCATTACAAGCCTCCAGATATCCCTTTATATTCATTATTCCCATTAGCTTCCCCAAGGTAACTGCTATACTAATTTCTAAGTCAATAGATTAAGTTTGCTTATTTGGAATTTTATAAAATTTGAAGCAAATAGTTTGTACACTTTTGAATATGGATTATTTCATTCAACATTGTGTTGATATTTTTTATTCTGGATATGTACCCTTTGTCAGTTATATGTCACAGAAACCATCTGGTGGCTTGTATATTTGCTTTCATAATGGTGTCTCCTTTTGAATAGAAGTTACTAATTCTAATAAACTCCCATTCACTGTATATTCCTTCAGGTTAGAAGTCTTCTCCCACCCCCAAGGTCTTGAAGATATTGCCTTATGTTATTCTGTGGAAGTTCTGTTGATTAATTTTTCAGATGTTAATCTGTTATTTTTGTGCATGGTGTTGGTGTCATGTCTCACTTTTTCCCTATGGATATCTAAGCAATCCAATACTTCCTTTTACCACTGCTTTCCAGTACTACATTTGTCATTAATCAAGTGTCCGCATATGCATTGGTTTGTATCTGGACTTCATATTATATTCCACTGATTTCTTTGTACCAATACCACACTGTCTTAATTATTGCGGCTTTAAAATAAATACTGGTTATCTGATAGTATAAGTGCTCCAACATGGATTTTTCATTTTCAAGATTGCTTTGACCATATTTGGCTCTGTATTTCCACTTAAATGTTGGAATTATGTTGCTCATTTCCACCAAAGCAGTAGGATTTTAATTAGAATTGTAATAAAACTGTAGGTAGATCAACTTGGGAGAATCAACACCTTTAAAATACTAAATCTCCCAATCTATAAACTTGGTATATTTCTCCATTTATTTCAGTCTTCTTTAAATTTTACCAACAATGCCTTATAGCTTTTCTGTATAGAATGAATTTTTCATTCTATACTTACTAGGTGGTTTTTTTTTGTTGCTATTGTAAATGGTACCTTTAAAAAATCTGTATTTTTATTATTTGTTTATACTGTATAGGATACAATTGATCTGTGTATATGAACCTTGTATCTACTCATGGTGCTTATTATTAAATTATATTAGTTTACTCTTAGATTCCTTTATATTTTCCATATATGCAATTTTATCATCTGAAAATATTGAGAGGTTTATTTCTTCCTTTCCAGATTTTTAACATTTAATTGTTTTTTTTCTTTGACCTCTTGCTCAAGTGAATATCTTAAGTACAGTGCTGAACACAAGCAATGATGAGGGATATCTTATTCCTTATCTCAGGGAATAAAGCTTTCAACATTTGGCCATAAAGTATTACATTTGCTGTGTTTTATGTAAATCCTTAGCCTAAAGTTGTTTCTTTTTATTATTAGTTTGTTAAGAGTTATTTTTAAAAACCATGAATGGATTCTGAATTTTATCAAATACTTTACTACATTTTAAGTGATCTTTTTTTTTCTTGATTTTATTCATATGGTGAATTGCAAAGATTTGTTTTTGAAAGTTAAACTAGGCTTGCATTCCTAGAAAAAATCTAACTTGGCTTCTGTTTTTCTTTTAGTTCTATCAATATTCATTTCACATATTTTGATGTAATATTCTTAGGTTCATACAAATTAAAATGACCACATCTTATTAATAGAATGTTTCATCAAAATACAGTGTCTCTCCTCACCATCAGCCATGTGTCTTACATTCAAGTCAAATTTTTCTGTTTTACTAGAAGTATGCCATCTCTTTTTGTCGAATGAAAGTGCAATATTTTTTCTAGCTTCTTTCAATTATTCTCTTTTAACTTTCAGCCTTTTTGTGTCTTTATATTTAAGATACATTTTTTGTGAGCAGCATATAGTTCTTGTTCTTAATCAAGATTGGTAATCTATGTATTTGTATTGGAGTTTTAATGTCATTTATATTTAATGAAATTATTGATCTATTTAGGTTTAACTATACTTTCTAACTAGTTGTTTATATCTTTTATTTGTCCCACCATTTCTATGCTCTCTTACCTTTTCTTTATTGCCTTATTTCTTTTAAGCATTTTCAGTTGCAGTATAGTTCACATACAATATTCTGTTAATTTTTGGTGTATAACATACTCAACAATTATATACATTATGAAATGTCCACCATAACAAGTTTAGCAACCATCTGTTACATGCAAAGTTACCAAACATATTCCCAAACATATTCCCTGTGCTGTACTTTTCATTACAGTGACTTATTTATTTTATAACTACAAGTTTGCACCTCTTAATCCCCTTCACGTATTTTGCCCATCCCCCTACACCCTTCCCATATGGTAACCACCAGTTTGTTCTTGGTATTTATGAGTCTATTTCTATTTTATTTGTTTATCGTTTTGTTTTTTGGATTCTATAGATAAGTGAAATAATATGATATTTGTCTTTGACTTATTTCACTTTTCATAATAACATTAAGGTCCATCCATGCTGTTGTGAAAGGCAAGATTTATTCTTTTATAAAGTCTGTTTCTTATGGCTGAGTAATATTCCATTGTGTGTATACTGTGTCTTCCTTTTCCATTCACCCATTGATGGAGACTTAGGTTGCTTCTATATCTTGGCTATTGTAAATAATATTTCAGTAAACATAGGGGTACATATATCTTTTTGAATTAATGTTTTTGTGTTCTTCAGGTAAAACCCATGGATAGAATTACTGGGTTGTATGGTATTTCTATTTTTAATTTTGTGAGGAACCTCTATACTGGCTGCACAGTTTTACATTCCTACCAACGTTGTAGAAGAGTCTGTGAAATAGTTTAAGTTTTTTCCTTGTACCTGGATCCATTTCCTTGCTTTTTAATAACAATAACAGTTTTGAAGAATACTGGTGGGCTGTTTTATAGACTGGCCATTATTTGGGATTTGTCTGATATATTCCTCATGATTAGACTAGGGTGGTTGGTTTGGGGAAAAGGAACACAGAGGTAAAGTGACTTATCAATTTACAATTAACCTTAATCATCTGGCTGAAATAGTATTTGCCAGGTTTCTTCATTATAAAATTACTCTTCTCTCCTTTCCATATTGTTCTCTTCTGTCATCATTTTTGAATATTTTCACTGAGAGTAGAATTTTAAGTTAGTTATTTCCTCCCTCCCTTTGAAAGTATCTTTTGTGTATCAGTTTTAATGCTGTGTGAACTCTTTATGAGTTTCTGTTTGTGATGATTTTTAGCACCTTCACTAAGGTATGTTTCTAAATGTGGTTTTATTTGTGTTTGTCCTGCTTGAATAACTTGAATCTGTGCTCTCTTAAATATGTGCCCTGATGTCTCTCATCAGTTTTGAAAATATCTGTTATTTTTTCAATATCACTTCTACCCCATTCTAGTTCTCCTTTCCCTTTGGGAACACTATCATTCATTTGTTAGACAATGTCACTATGTGCAATGTATGTCTTGAAGTCCATTCTAAGTCATCTGGTGTTTTGTCTAGTCATGCTTTGGTCAGGTCTATTTATTATGTACTTTCATAACTTGTAGTTTACTAATAATTTCTTCTATGTTGTCTAATTTGCTTTTAAATACTGGACTGAGTTGTTAATTTGACTAATTGTGTTTTTCAACTCTAGAGCTTTCATTTTATTTTATAATTTCCAGCACCTTATCACAATTTTCCATCTTACTGTTTAATTCCTTAAACCTATTGATCATTGTTATTTCAATTTTCTGTATATTTTTAATATCTGGATTGCCTATGAATCTGTTTTAGTTTTCTTAGCTTTTGCATAATTGTCTTTTAGTATGATTGGTTATTTTTGATTGCATACCCCACTTCAAGTACGAATAATTGTAAAAGTATTCAAAACTGAATGATGTTCCCTTTCTCTAGAGGGGATTTTTTTGTTGTTGTTTCTGGCATGCAGTTAGGCCAGGGGCTTTAAAGTGATTCAGTGGCTGTAGCCATTTGGCACTTCATCTGTTTCTGCTGAAATCTTACTGTTAAGGCATAGCCATTTGAAGATACCAATTGAAAACCTGTAACATTTAGCAGGAGCTCTTGGCAGGACCTAAATCCCAGTTTTTGTCCTCCCATCCGTGTGAGATTACAGAACATTTTTCTTAGCTTCTCAGCCTCAGTATGATACTTTTTCTTTCATAATTGGTAATTGCCTTGAGATAAAGAGCAATCCCGAAGTCCAGGCTCACCTCTTCCGATTTCTCCCTTCTTTCAGATCTTGGCCCTGCATTCTCTCTCTTGTTATCTCTTTAGTGTCTTCAAATAGATTTTGCTTTGTTTCACTTTGTCCCACTCTCCTAAATGCTCACAGTGAACAGCATAGTGAAACACCATAGTCAACCATTAGTGAATGTGGGATGAATTCTTGGGCCATGCTGTGTGATAATCTGATTCAGTAGGTTTGGTATTGGGCTAAGAATCTACACTTAAGGAAGAGCTGCACAGTGACTGTGACCTAGGTGGTCCCAGACTGTCCATGCAGAGAAGATTCAAGAAATGCTGTTGTTGACTTGTATATGGCATATGGACTATCAGGGAAAATGGACTATGTCCTTTAAGGCTCCCTGTAGCCCAGAGTATTTGGTAATTCATAAGCAAGCTTCAAGTCTATCATTCCATAATTCTCAAATAAAGTGTGCTGAGTCAGATTTCAGAAGAGCAATTATCCTCTAGCTCTGTGCGGTTGTCCCATTATAATGCACCAAACAGCACCCTGAACACTAGTGTTGACATCTTCCCATATCCTGATTGGTACACATAGTGAGAGGAGAAATCATATTTGTTTGGATTGGAGAAAGTAAGATAGGGTAGTTTTTATAGAGGAGGTTACATTTGAACTGGACCTTGAAGGTTTTGTGGACTCATACAGAGATTTAGAGAAAGAACACTCCAGAAATAAGCATCAGTAGGAGCAAAGGCATGAAAAATTAGGACAATGGTTCTCAACCTTTATTGTGCATGAGAATCACTTGGAGAGCTTTTGGAACAAGCAAGTAAAAGATTCCATCTGTGGAGATTCTTGCTTAGTAGTTTTGGGGTGAAGTCCAAGATTTTGCTTCTTTCATAAGTTCGCACAACGATTGTGAAGCAGGTACTGTATGGACCACACTGGGTGAAATACTGGTACTGGTTACAGTGGAAAAGACAAAATAACTATTCTATATGAATTAATTAGAAAAGATTTCAAATTCTAAGTTATTTGGTTCATAGTTACATAAATTACAAGGATGCTGTGTATTAAAAAAGAAAAATAATTTGTAGGAAGGAAGTCATTTATGACATTTAAGAAAGTAATTCAAGTACAAATGTAAGCAAAGAAACCGTACTTTAGGGAAACTGGGTGTTATTTGCCCACGAAGAAAGATGAAGCTTCAAAGCTATGGTGTACAGCTATAGTATCTCAGGAGTTCTCCTCCACTCTCCTTTAAGGAACGTAAGGTGCATAGAGTAATGTGTTGTGATTCACCATACACTTAAAGTTTCTATATGACCTGCCTCCTGCCTGTGTCTCCTAGCTCATATTATTTTTGTTTTATTCTTTTAACATTGTGAATCAAATCTTGTCACCCCTTTGTTTAAAACCTTCCAAATTCTTCCCATTAGAATTAAGGCCAAATCCCTTTTTCTTTGCCTACAACACTATTACCTGGCCACAGGCTTTTCTCTAATCTTATTTGCTACCAGTTGGCTCCGTGTTCACTGCTTTTCTTTCTGTTCCTATAAAATTTTAAATTAATTCCCCTTACATGGCTTTTGAATTTGCTATTTTCCATGCCTGGAATTGTTTTTACTGTGATCCTGATCTCTGCCTGGCAGGCTCCATCTCACTATTCAAATCTTAGGTCAAATGTCATTACCTCAAAGAAATCATCCCTTCCACACTATATGCATCTTCAGTAGCCTCATCCCTGTTACCCTTTATTCTGTCACCTTGTATTCTATCACGCTGCTAAATAAACTTCTTTCATATTGCTCACATAATATAAAATTATATTTTCTAGTTATTTTCTTCCCTAACAGAATACAAACTCCCTAAGTTTGGGGACCTACCTTATATTTTATTTTATTTTATAATTGATGAAGTTCTTGTGCTTAGGAAAGAATTAATACATAGTATCAATATATATTTGTTTAAAAAGGAATGAATTCAGTAGCCATTACCAAAGTTGTCCCTTGGTCTCATCTCTTACACTTATCTTCATATGTCTAAAAATCTGTGAATTTTTTTTTGTCTCATAGAGATATTTTCCTAGGCTAAAGCTCCTAGAGGCTTTTAAAATGAAATATACCCCTGAGAAGTATAATGTCTTAAGATCTGAACAACTTTATATATCCCAGGCAGAATTTTGGGTTGGGGGCAAGACAGGAGGGAGCTGAGACTGAACATTCTGGAGAAAGGGTCCATTATAGGGAAGATAAGCCTAACTGGGGTACCACAGTAGTCAATTCAAATATTGGGTACAGTGAGAGACTAGAAAGAAACTATACATATAAACTGTATGGACTTGCAACTTGGCCAAGGGCCAGTTTTGGAATGAAGGAACTCTTTCTCCATCTTTCAATTTGTAAACGGTTTTCATTTCATATCCAGGCTTTGTACCTGCCCCCTCTTCGGGAAACTGTCTTTTCAAATTCCTGGGACTTATTTGTCATTTTCTTACATGCCACAACCAGTTGTGTCTGTTGTTGCATTGTCCTGTTGACATAACATAATCTACTATGACAGACACAACTACGGTATCTCAGTGACTCATAAATGGGAGACGACAGAGGGTTGGATTCTGGAGAAGTGTGATGGCACATGCCTTTGCTGACAGAATCTTAATGACCAGATGTTGTCCCAAACCTTCATTTGTGGGCTAAAGCTTTAGTGGTTGGATTTAGACTTTTAGTGGAGATAGTTGGTTTAGCAACACAAGCTGAGAATCTAATGTGAACTAAGGGCACCTGCAAGCCAAGACCCCAAGATGTTTAACAAAGTAGTAATAATACTAGATAATATTTATGTGGCTCCTACTATGTGCTAGGCACCATTTCTAAGTGTTTCACATATGCTAGCTTATTCAATCTTCATGATCCTGTGAAGTAAGCAAGCCACAGAGGCACAAAGGAAACTGAGGTTATGAGAGAGTAAGTGAACTGTCCAAAGGCTCACAGCTATGGAGTGGTGGTGCACATACGGAAACTCTAGTATGGCTACCAAACCTCAGCTCTTAATAATGACCATCCTAGTCTATTGGTAAGCCTGGATAGAATGGTGTTATAGTTGTGGTGGTAATAATAATTATAATAACTGTCATTATTCTGTGCTCTGACCTGTGCTAAGTACTTTGACTCCATTATTTCATTTAAACCTTACACTAGTTCTATAAAATAAGTACCGTTAGAAACCTTAGGTCATAGATGGGGAATGTGAGGCTCAGAGCATGTATACTGTCTTACCCGAGGTCTTGTATTTAGAAAGTGGGGCAGCCAGGAGTTGTTCCCATGCTTCTCCAAATCTGGTTCCTCAAAAAATCAGATCCTCTTATCACAGGCCCATGTTTCAGTTACCTTATGGGCCAACATTTAACAGTTTCCTTTGTCTCACAATGAGGTTCTCTGACAAGGTGGGAGAAATCAATGACCCGTTCCCTCAGCTGGCTGTAGGTGGGGAGCTCTCCACTTCTCTAGCCAATTCATCAGAGGTAGCAGTCTGCCTAATGGTCAGCCCTGTAGGAGGAACTGCTCTTGGAGGGTTTTCAAGGCAAGCCTTCTTTCTCCTTTCTACAGCCCCAGTTTTTTCATTGCTGTCTTCATCTACAAAGACAATATATTACATCTACCATCCCTAAATGTTGCTTTGAATTGGTTCTCTAGCTGTATGCAGAGAGCAAACTGATGCCTCCGGCTTTATCTGGGCCCTGTTGTGATTTTTCAAACAGCTGGTCAAGATTAGGGACTCAGGCTGTGGTCAGAGTTTAAGGTCCCAGTCTTATCCAAGGTTAAGGTCTGAGGCAGTGAGGAGGCTAAAAGCAAACTCATGTCTCACAGTGGGATTATCCCTATACTTAAGAGTACTGTCCTTTAGCCAGTTTCCAGCAAGGCAGCACAGATTTCAATTTCTGGTCTTAGTGCCATTTGCAGTGCAATTGAGATTGCCCAAAACAGTTTTTCCTGCTCCCACCTGCTGCCATATATTTGAGTTCCCCATTACTTCTACCC
This sequence comes from Manis javanica, assembly GCF_040802235.1. Taxonomy (NCBI): domain Eukaryota; kingdom Metazoa; phylum Chordata; class Mammalia; order Pholidota; family Manidae; genus Manis; species Manis javanica. Next base: position 113,710,929 of record NC_133174.1, read on the forward strand.
CTTCTCTGAAGTGTGCAGTGAAATGAACCTGTTTTATTTTCCTCACACACAGAAGTCAGCGACTCCCTGTTGGTTCAGTGAGACAAGGCAAGGGTGGGCAAGCATCCCAGCCACCTATTGGGATGTGGCTTTTATAAATCCTTTTGCCTCCCACCCTCACCCACATCCCAGGTCATCACTCAAGTGGCCTGGTAACATCTGCAAAGGGCTTATCAAAGTTAGAGACCAACTCCCTTCCCTACCCCCAACTCAGATATATGGCCACATCTATCGGGAGGGGAACTTGAGCTGAGCTCAGTTGGAATCTCCTCTTTGCATGCCCCCTGCTTCTGTTCCTAATGGCTTCCTTTGGCATTAGCTGCACTTCGCTCCCGGTGGACCTCTTCACCCGCTGAGGATGGACTGAGATGGGTATGCTGCCTTGGTTTTATGAAGTAGCAGTAGTGTCTTCTTGCTGTTACAGCAATATGAAGGTCAGCCCTTTCACAGGGAAAATACAGTTTTTTAAGCCTTAAAAAGGGCATCAGATCTCATTATATCTCTGCCACAGCAGTACGTAATACCTCAGACCTGGCCTATTGATGGCAGAAGGAAAGGCATTGTGAAGAAGGCAATCCCAGGATGATGGGTGGAAGAGATGGCATATCTGCCCTTAAAGGAAATGCACGATTGTCAACTCTATTTGCAAAGAAACAGCATTCTCTTTACTTGCAGTTTTAGTCCTGCTTCATGGCCTGCACTCCACATGGGGCTTTGTGTCTAGGCCAGTGAGTTCCAAGGAATTGGTACGTTTGTCACTCTGTGGGTGTGTGGAGGACAGGAGGGCATGTGGGCAATGCAAAGAGAAGAACTCATCAAAATTGGGCAGCGGACCCATGTGGCTTAGAAAAATATTTACTATTATAGCAATTTGAATGGTGAAAAGTAAAGTTTGATCACTTTTTCTTGCCTGATGGAAATCAGTAGCATATACACTAGCTTCCTCCATGTAGTGATTCTCAAATGGCTGGGTGGCAAGACCCCCTAAGATTTGTCACCACAGCAGGAATGGTTTTATGTTTAAAAAAGGTTGTAGGAATTAAAAACAAATTGAGATGGTCAGTTTTATCTTCCAGGCCTCCCTTGCCCATGCATTCCCCTGACGGATGGCCCTTTGAGTTCACGGGTATCATGCACAGTAGAACCAGGAAGAGTGCCATGACTGACAGCACCCTACCTTCCATAAGAGGCAAGCTCAGAGTTTATCCATTTATTGGTCTTTGCTTTTTAATCTCATTTAGCCAATTCCCAGAACAATCCCATGAAATACAGGAGTATTATTGTGGTCATTGCACCTTACAGAGCTGGAAATAGATTTGGAGGAGTTAATTCCCTTTGTAAGGTCTAACAGTTTCTTCGTGGCAGTGTTTGTATTCAAATCAAGGTCTTTTTGATTGGAGATCATGTGCTCATTTGTTTTGCTTCACTGACCTCTGCTTTCCCAGATTAATTGCCTCTACTTCACAGTGCTTCAGAGTAATCTGGGGAGAGAATTGTTGCCTCCCTACTGTACAAGGCACAACAAATTGTTCCAGGAGCCCATAGAGGGGAGTTATTTTCCCATGGTCCATCCTCAGCTAGAGCATCTTTCTTTCCTGTGGAATGCATTTCATTTCTGAGTTGCCATGCACAAATGTGGCCCTACATGTAAGGCAAAGACCTGAGTTTGATGGAATCTATCCTGCCCATAAGTACTACAAGTGCAATATGTAAGTGAGGGACAAAAAGTCAAGGATTGGAGGTAGGGACCAGAAAATGTGAAATAATTGGGGCAAGTGCCAAAAATAACAGCCTTTGGCAGCAGTCATTGTGGGGATGTGTGCCAGCAGTGCCCTTAGTTCTTGTTCTTTGGCTGTGGTCAAAGATGACAGAGAGTCTTGTGTCCATAGCATATGAATCATATCCTCTCCTTGCCCCAAATGTCTGTAGAGGTTCCTCCACAGAAAAATTTCTATTCAGCTATCTATCCATCAGTCTCTTCATTATTGAGTGTCGGCTGTGTGCCAAGCACTGTGCACTGAATTTTGTAATTGCTGCGTTTGCTGCTGCATTGCAGGTGGTGAGATTAGAAGGGGCATTAATCTCTATGGGAACAGGCCTTTATAGATACTAATGTAGTATATGAAGCTTTTGCCAACTTCCTTTGGTTTGTTGTGTTAGGCAAAAAGACAGAAATGAGCAGGATGAAAAGGAGGGAGGGCCCCTCAAAGATGACTCAGGGAGTTGATCAGATAGAGACAAAAAGCCAGAAATGACTCAGAGAGTTAATCAGATGAAGCCATAGGGTCCAGGAGTGACTCAGGAAATGTCCAAGGTCTCACCAGATAAGAAACATCAGAAGCACAGGCACAGCACAGCCCCTGTCCCCATTTCGCCAATCAGAACAAGCCTAGAGAGCTAACAGCCGTCAATCAAGGACCTCTCTGTCCTGCCAAAACCACATAAAAGATGTCTCAGAATGAGCATCTGGGCCTGTCTTATCTTAGGCAGGCCCACTCTGGTACTCTATGCAGAGTGTATTAAAACTTACTTTACTTTCTTAACTTGGCTTCTGGTCTCACTATATCTGACTTCCCTGTGACACTGAGCCGAGTCCTTTCCTTCTTAACCGTTGGTCTGCCAAGTATGGACCACCACTGCTAAAGCTTTTTCTCCAGCAGTGTGAGGGATGTCTGCCTTTCACGATAGCTTAGTCTTTCTTGGTCTGAGCTGATGTAACCTCCTGTTGATGAATTTTCAGAATCAAAATTCTTTTCTAGTTTTCTATGAGACCACTGCTTCAGAATCACCCACAATAGTTTTTGTTAAAGTGCAGACTCCTACATCCCATCTTAAATTAAAGGAATTGGAATGTCCAAGAAGTTGAGCCTTGGAATATGCATTCTTATCACAGTGATGGTAAAGAACCATTGCTCTAATTGTTTTTCTTCCTCCATTCCAGGTAGACACATGAGTCCTCTTTGATCTTATTGTTTCCTACTTCCAGAACAGTTTAGTGTCTCCAAGAGATGCTTGAGAAGATCTTTTATGTACCTGAGAATTAACTGCTAGTCATTTAAGAGAAATACTTGAAGCCATCAAGGTAATTAAAGCAAATGTATATCACCCATGCCCTGAGGAGTGCAAGGGAAGTTAGGAAGAAAATGTGTGGTCAGTGCCTCCCGCTTGCACAGGATGGCCCTGTAACTAGATCTGAATGCCAGCCCGTAGCCACTCACTAACAACACGTCTCTCATTTCAACCTCAAGTGCACGGGCTTGTCAGTGGGATGGCTTTCTACATCCCAGTTCATCAGCTCCATTGACTGGTGGAGACACTTTTACCTAAAAAAGAACCTTACATACACCTGGCCTTAAAGGCAGAGTTGGGAAGGAGAAATTGATTTCAATTTCCAAGTGTAATGGCTGAAAGTTGCCAGTATATTGTTAGGGTGCAGACTACTGTTATTTTGGAGCACACTCTGGCTCCCAAGATCATGTGCAAGACATGCCTAATAAAATACTAAAAAATAATAATCTTATAAGGGAGAGGTTCCAAACTGTAGAGGTGCCCTGCAGATGTTTAGTGCACTTTGAATACTTAAAAAAGTCAGTCACTTTTACTTGAAGATACTAGTCTTGATGAGATCTAGCGGTGGATACAAAGAAGTCCAAATATTATTAAATTAGAAAAAAAACCCATTTGACCCAAGGAATCGCTTTATCTCAGGTAACCATAATATTCATAGTGCAAACTGGGATAGCTTTGAGAACAGAAAGGGATGCTATTAATCAAGCCAGGACAATAGGCATAAACTGGTGATGCTGGGGTTCTTGTTTGCAGAGTTGAAGAATGAACTTAGCAAACACCCAAGGTAGGAGAGCCAGGGAGAGGCTTTTATTGAAAGATACAGTGAGAGGACAGAGCTCCTTGCTCGCATCAGGAGGGGACAAGAGAGCCCATAGTGGTGTGTTGTCTAGGGGATTTATAGGCAGTTGAGGATTTGGGGGAACTTATAAAGGGCTTAGGGTGTGGATTTGTTTAAAGTGGTTTAGGATGTTTGTCCTTGATGAGACACTAAGTCCCTTTTAGCATGCTAAAGTGTATCTTACACAAGATTATAAATGATTAGCATAATAAAAACATGGGCTACTTTCCTTTATCTGGGGAGTATCAACTGATTTCACTGAAGAATGACTGTAGAGCTCAGTGTTTAACACAGAGTTTTGGTATAGGGTTTCCTTGCATGTAGTTACATTGCTCTGAGTGTAAATATTCTGCCTTGCTTTTTCTGGAGGCCCTCACCCTACTCTGACTACACCCATTGTCCCTGTCTCACTGGTATGTAAGTAAACCTTACTTACATGCCATTTAGCCTGAAGTAGGCATCCTCTGGTATATAGCCTCATCTCCTATTGCAAGGAGCTATACCAGTCAGCATTTTGGGGTACAGCTACACAAATAGATTTGGAGAGAAGATAAATATAAAATCAGCCTGTTTTTCCCTGCTTTGTTCTGAATGATGAGACAGCCTTTTATTTTCTTTTAATTAGCCAAATGTGACTACTGGGAATGTGTTGACAGGTGACTGGATGACCCATCAACCATGGCAACAGTCAGTGTTTTTCAGCTGATAACAGCCAAGTGAAAGGTTTTATATATTACTCTATTTGAGACCATCTGCTAAGCAGTTCCATCACAAAAAATAAGCTTAAAATGCATATGGGCCATTTGGGGCCCAAGTTTGGCTTCAGGATTTAGAGCATTTTGAAGCCCAGTTAATGTCAGGAAGACTCTTTGCCCTTCAGTTCTTTTCCTATATTATTTCAGATACATGCTAACATACTCACATATGTTCTCAAAAGCACAAGAGCTCAGGCACACATGTGCTTGCCCACACATGCATGCTATGTAGCATCTGGTGACCAAACAGCCTGATGGGGATATCAGGATCTAGTGACAACAGAGTGTGGCCCAATGTCAGATCTCTAGCATGGAGGATATCATTCAGTTCTCTGTCCCCTGGGTGTACCAGCTGCTTTGGGGAAGAACTTACTTCCATAGGGGGAATTAAGGGAGGCACCTGATAAGGAGCCACCTCTTTGATTCAGATCCTTCCTTGTTCTCCATTGCCTTTCCCACTTTGTTCCCTGTAGTCCAGATCTTCAACTTTCAGCAAGCTGACTCACAAATTTCCCGTGAGTGAGTACCTCTCACAGAGGATATAATTGAAGTGGTTATTTTATGCAAATGCAGGGCTGACTGACCCCTCCAGAGCCCCAATGCCACACTGTAAAAATCGTCTATAGCTCCTGTTCTTTGACTTCCATGGGTCTCTTGGGGACATTCTGGCCTCTGTATCACCAAGCCCTGTGAAGGTTGCCCAAGATTTAGTTGCCTTTAGTAGAGGATCATTTTCAGAAGTTGGTAGTGAACTTGCAGGAGCTGATGTGCAGAGTATTTAATATTGATTTCCTGTCTGTACTATTGGTCCCCAGAGCTTAGGCTGCCCCAAGGATATGAACTAAGGTTTTACAGATATTTTGTAACTCCTAATTACCCCTTCCTTTCCTGTGACTCTCTCTACAGAGTAGCCTAAGGTTGCTAGGTGATTGGGGTATTGTTTTGTTTCTTCTTTCCAATCCCCAAACCAGTCAGCATTGTCCCTGACCCTCATGGAACACCCTGGGAAACACAAAAGTTATGTTACAGGACCATAACTTGCTGTAGTTTGAACATACTAAAGAGATCAGCTTGTCTAACCACTACTCCTGCAGTTGGTGCACTCTCCTCTTTATGTTCAAATTTGGCTTTGGGATTGGAAGTGCAGGAATTCAAATGTAATTAATTTTAGGAATACCTTACTCTCTCTTTAACTCTTTCCTTCTTTTAATCACTGTTATCCTTTTTACCATCTCTCCCAAGACCAGCACAGGCCCCATATTTCACACATACTTTCCTAACTGTCAGGATTTGATCTGGTAATGGCTTCCTCTTAATTGCTTCTATTTTCCACAGTCAGAAGTGAGAGTGTCACAGGCCTTCTTTTTCCTTGAATTGGGTTAAACAACTAGCCATACTTATTCTCTATATACTTATTCCAGTGTGGGGGGAAATAGAAAGCATAGGCTCTTTCTGAGCCACTGAGTCCTAAAACGTTAGAACCCACCAAGGATAGGAAACCATTAGTTTTGTTATGAAAAAAATGGAAAATCTGGACTGGATCGCTGATGGAAGAACCAAGTGGCACTCGGAGGTCTTGGAGGGTTGAGGTTTTATTTTACACCGGCGGACTCAGAGGAGAATAAATCTTCAAAGGTCTGAGTCCTGAACAAAGGCAAGGGGAGCAATTTATATCTTTCTGCTTCCGTATCTGTAACATTTCTACGTGTGTAGCAAGCAGGCAGCAAGCAGGGTGAAAAAGGAGTTAGGGGGAGTGAGGATGAAGGGGTGGGGGTCTGGGAGTGTTTTGATGTTTCTTTTGAGAAGTGGAGGGGGCCACCTGGACTCGATTGCTGACCTTGTAAATGTTAAATGTTTTCCTTATCAGTTTCTGTGCATCCCAAATCCAAAGCAACATTCAAAACCTGCTACTCCTCAGTTCTCTTTCTCCTTTTTAGGACTCACTCTCCTTCAGCAATGCTTTTAGTTCTATTTAACAGAAATCTTCCTGTGCTTGGAACTACAGTGCCTATCTTTCTCCTCCATTGGATTATTTTAGTTCCTTGAAGGTGGCAGGCAATGAATTAGTCATCTCTGTGTCTCTAAGACCACCAATAGTGTCTGACACACAGAGATATCCAAAAAGTTTTGCTGAATTGAGATTTAAGACATTTTTAAGTGGTATGTTTATTGCAGAACAGCATAATGCTAGATATCACAGTGATTTCATAAACAGCTGATATAGATCCCTGATTATAACTCCATTCTTTAAATTAAAAAATTCAAATGCTTACTATGTTTCAGGCATTAAGGAAATAGCAGGGATTTTTAATGATGTTGGTTTGCAGAGATGAAACACATATAATGTAGATGTTACATCATACTCTGTGCCTGGGTAGCTTGACTTTGTTGTTGATTAGGTCCCTACATTACACTCACGTAGCAACCTCAACCCGAATGAATAAAACTCTAAGTGCAAATCTATGACATTTCTGTCTAGGTCTCTCTCTTTTTAGAGCCCCCAACACTCCCTAACACCTCAGCTCTGATTATCTCCTGATATCTCTCACCACATTGTAATAGGAGAGGACTCTTCTATTTTTTTATGGGTCAGGAACGTGAAATCAAGGAAGGCTTTCTGGAGGAGGCTGTGTTTAAGCTGGGCCTTGAGGGACAGGCAGAGATGAAAGGACAATCCAAAAAGAAATATTATTAAGAGCAAACATACAAATAGTTTACGGAAGTGGCCACCAGCTTTATTTTGAATTGAGATTAACTGGTGTGTATAGAGTCTTTATAAAAAGGTAGATTCTGGACACTCCTCTTCATCTTCAGAGATTTTGATTAAGGAAGTTTTTTGTAAATAGAAACGCAGTCTCCTTTTTAGTTTTCCATTTCAGTGATTATCTCCATTCTCTTCACTGACAATAGACTATTTCCTTCCCCTATCCATAACCAATCCAGACCCGTTGATGGAGACACAGTACAGTTTTTGTCTCTTTAGAGAAGCCCTTCTAGACTGAAGCTGCTAGATATGTATCCTCCATTGTTCTGAAATCTGATCTAAAGCACTGATTGGCCTTACCAGGTATTTGGAGACTAGTTTTCCTAGCATCTTATTTTAGATAGTGAAAGTTCCAGGTTGAGAAAAATCCTGTTTTCTTTGAATTTCCCATACCTTGCACAATGCCTATGCATAGTACACAATATGTAGATGTTTATTAAATGGATTTGGTTTAATATGGCAGACTGACTTTAAACAAAACTATTGGTTGCAATGGGGACTTCTGGGTACTGAGTATATATGCGATCATAACAACTCCAATAATGGAGATTGAACATGCTAGAAAAGGAGTGAATGGAAGTAGGCCTTAACAGATTTTCTGGCTTGAGTCAGGGTCTGAATAGTTCATGATGGATTTAGAACCTTTTTATGAAAGGCTTCCTGGCAAGGAGAAATCATCCATCTCTGTAGTAGTGATTTTCCTATTTTCCCAATTAATAGTTGCTAAAGCCAGAAAGCTATGCCAGGCATGCTGGGGTGTGTGTGTGTGTGTGTGTGTGTGTGTGTGTATGCACATGCTTGTCTTTGAATACTGAAAGTATTACTAAAGAAAGCGTATTCTATATGTCATCTTGCACCTTTAATAAAATTCATGCCCATGAGCTCATGTCTTCCATTTTATTATTTTGTTTGATATCACCTTTGAGGGTGAGAAAAATTCCTTTGTCCTTTCTGAAATTTGGTATTTATTCTTTACTTTTGAAGGGAGGGTAGATGTTTATTGAAGGAAAAGAAAGAACTCTGGATCAGAACCTGCCTATCACTGTGAGAGAAATTAATATGTGGTGCTCCTCTTAATTTTTCACTTAAAGCCAAAAGCCTGAGCACTTTTTATATCATTCTGTGTCTAAATCACCATCTCTCTAGAAATTTGAATGTTGTTATTAGGATCAAAGGCAGGTTTGTCTACCAGTGTCAACATTTCTATGCACCTTGTTTGGCACAGGGAAGTCTTTGAGTATCTGGATTACCTCTACTTTTGGACTTGTAGAAAGACTGTATGCAATGACATATGAGCAGATGTGACATGCATCACTTCAGCATGGTTGCATTTAGTTGCTGGCATATGACTCTCCAACCCTTTCTTACAGTGCAGACAAGATTATGGAGGCAGATGTATATATGGAGGGCTAATAATAAGCCATCACGTGGAAAACAGCTACCCTGAAGAGTCACTTGGACCTATAATACATTTAGCATGAGTGAAATATAATTAAACCTTTATTGTTGGAAGCAACAAACAATTGAGGATTATTTATTACTGCAGTATGGACTAACCTATCCTACCATAAGCATGAAAGAAATACTGTTTTTGCCCTGTAGGGGATTACTTTCAGCCAAAGAAACATAAGAGTTATTTGTCTCTTTTCTCAGCAATAGTTCACTCATTTAATTCATAAATAGCCTGAATTGTGAATGGCCAACACAATGCCATCATCTGGATCATCCTGATTTATCTTATTTTATTTCTATTTTTATTAAAAATTTATTGAAGTATAATTAATATACAATATTATATTGGTTTCAAGTGTACAAGACAGTGATTCAACAGTTACCCACATTTTTAAATCCTCACCCCCACTAGTGGAGTTACTATCTCTCAACATAGGAAGATGTTAAAGAACTATTGACTGTATTTGCCATGGTATACTTTCAACCACATGACCAACTTATAGTATGACTGAGATTTTATGCTCCTTTATCCCCCTTACTCACCCCAGCCACCCATCCCCTCCCCTCCCCCATGGTAACCACCAGTAACTTCTCAGTGTCTATGAGTCTACTGTTTTGTTCACTCTGTTTTATTTTTAGGTCCTATATAAAAGTGAAATCATATGGTATTTGTTTTTCTCCACTTGGCTTATTTCACTTAGCATACTGCCTCTTGGTCTATTCATGTTGTTGTAAATGGCAGTATTTCTTTCTTTCTTATGGCTGAATAATATTCCATTGTGTATATGTACCACATCTTTATCCATTCATCTATTGAAGGACACTTTGGTTGCTTCCATATTATGGCTGTTGTAAATAATGTGGCAATAAACATAGGGGTGCATATATCTTATCGAATCAGAAATTTTGTTTTCTTAAGGTAAATTCCTAGCAATGGAGTTACTGAGTCTTATGGTATTTCTATTTTTAGGTTTTTGAGGAACCTCCATACTGTTTTCCATATTGACTGCACCAATTGACATTCCCACCAACAGTGTAGGAGGGTTGCCTTTTCTTCATATCCTCAACAAAACTTGTTATTTCTTGCCTTTGGATAGTGGCCATTCTAACTGGTATGAGGTGGTATCTCATTGTGGTTTTGATTTGCATTTCCCTGATGATTAGCAATGTGGAGCATTGTCTATTGGCCATCTGTATGAATTGGAAAATGTATGCCCATTTTTTTTTTTTTTTTTTTTTTTTTTTTTTGAGAGGGCATCTCTCATATTTATTGATCAAATGGTTGTTAACAACAATAAAATTCAGTATAGGGGGGTCAATGCTCAATGTACAATCATTAATCCATCTCAAGCCTAATTCTCGTCAGTCTCCAATCTTCTGAAGCATAACGAACAAGTTCTTACATGGTGAACGAATTCTTACAGAGTGAATAAATTCTTACATGGTGAACAGTACAAGGGCAGTCATCACAGAAACTTTCGGTTTTGATCATGCAATATGACCTATAAACCATCAGGTCAAATATGAATATTCATTTGATTTTTGTACTTGATTTATATGTTGATCCCACATTTCTCCTATTATTATTATTATTTTTATTTTTAATAAAATGCTGAAGTGGTAGGTAGATGCAAGATAAAGGTAGAAAACATAGTTTAGTGCTGTAAGAAGGCAAATGTAGATGATCAGATGATCAGGTGTGTGCCTATGGACTAAGTATTAATCCAGGCTAGACAAGGGCAGCAAGACATCCACGGATGCAGAAGATTTCTCTCAAAGCAGGGGGGGTGAGGTTCTGAGCCTCACCTCTGTTGATCCCAAAATTCTCACCTGATGGCCCCCCTGCGACTGTGCCTGTCTTAGGTTGTTCCTCCCTTGAGGAATCTTACCCGTCTCTGGCTAACCAGTCATCTTCCGGGGCCATACAGGGAAATGTAAAGTTGGTAAGTGAGAGAGAAGCCATATTGTTTGCAAAGGTTAGCTTTTTACTTCTTTGCAGATTTATGCCCTGTGGCTTCTATGCCCAGCACTTGTCTCGAGGTATCTTTACCACCTGGAGGAATTATGATACTCGGTAAATTCGATATGAGGCACGAATTCTATTTAAAGTTTGTAATTAGGAAGGAAGAAGAAAAGCTATAGATGTAGCATATGAAGGAAACTTGGGAGGATTGATTATTTCTTTGACATATCTTCTTGTATAGTACCTTTAGTATGTATAGGTTTTAAACTACTAACTAATTTGCACACACATATTGACATAATAGGAATACGGTGACATAAACAAAGCAAATCTATAATTACCAGCCATCTCCAGTGAAGCCAAGAAAACCATTTAGGCACCCTAGGCATTTGTGAAAATTTATCTATGATATGATGGATATTTTCCAACTGTACTTGAACCATCAGACAAATTAAAGCAGCCCATTTCTGGGATCTGTTCACATCCCATATGTTCTTTTAACCATAGATAGTCTATAGTCATGAGATTTTGGGGTGCTACAACTTGCACCCCTCCCAACTCCTGGTTGAGTTCCAACAGTACAGATCCAGTCAAATTCGTTGTCTCACTGTATGCACATGCCAGCCTAGACATCTCCCTCCTCCTTCTTATGGCAAGTCCAGGAGATGGTGGGCTGGATGCAGCCACAACCGCAGCATCGTCCGGATCCCTGTGGAGGCTTTTTGATGATCATCCCCCGGCACGAGTCCTCCAGAGAGTGCTGATGCCGGAAGCTCCTCCTCATATCGTATCTTAGTTCATTTTCTGGGTATCCAAGCTAGGCCTTGATTTTCTGCGTAGAAACAAACAGACCCTTTGCCCACACTTTGACATGCCCTCTATACCACTGTGCAGAACTCATTGGAGGTCAGCACACAGTAACTGCTTTTTTTTTTTTTTTTTAATTAAGAGAAAGGAATATTATCAGAAAAGAGTACCTCCATAGCTGATCATCTGACACCCTTTAAGTGATCAACATTAAGGATATTTAAAGCATGCGTTGATCTTTGATTTACCAATAGTTTTATCCTGTTAAGGAGTAATCCCCCTTTTCTTTCTTTCTTTCTTTTTTTTTTTTAAATTTTTAATCTACACTTACCTGAAGAATACTATGTTTACTATGCTCTCCCCTATATCAGGTCCCCCCTAACAACCACATTACGGTTACTGTCCATCAGCTTAGCAAAATGTTGTAGAGTCACTACTTGTCCTCTCTGTGTTGTGCAGCCCACCCTCCCCTTTCTCCCTCCCCCCCATGCATGCTAATCTTAATACCCCCCTTCTTCTTCCCCCCCCTTATCCCTCCCTGCCCACCCATCCTCCCCAGTTCCTTTCCCTTTGGTACCTGTTAGTCCATTTTTGGGTTCTGTAATTCTGCTGCTGTTTTGTTCCTTCAGTTTTTCCTTTGTTCCTATACTCCTCAGATGAGTGAAATCATTTGGTATTTCTCTTTCTCCGCTTGGCTTATTTCACTGAGCATAATACTCTCCAGCTCCATCCATGTTGCTGCAAATGGTTGGATTTTTCCACTTCTTATGGCTGAGTAGTATTCCATTGTGTATATGTACCACATCTTCTTTATCCATTCATCTACAGATGGACATTTAGGTTGCTTCCAATTCTTGGCTATTGTAAATAGTGCTGCGATAAACATAGGAGTGCATCTGTCTTTCTCAAACTTGATTGCTGCGTTCTTAGGGTAAATTCCTAGGAGTGGAATTCCTGGGTCAAATGGTAGGTCTGTTTTGAGCATTTTGATGCACCTCCATACTGCTTTCCACAATGGTTGAACTAATTTACATTCCCACCAGCAGTGTAGGAGGGTTCCCCTTTCTCCACAGCCTCGCCAACATTTGTTGTTGTTTGTCTTTTGGATGGCAGCTATCCTTACTGGTGTGAGGTGATACCTCATTGTAGTTTTAATTTGCATTTCTCTGATAATTAGCGATGTGGAGCATCTTTTCATGTGTCTCTTGGCCATCTGTATTTCTTTTTTGGAGAACTGTCTGTTCAGTTCCTCTGCCCATTTTTTAATTGGGTTATTTGTTTTTTGTTTGTTGAGGCGTGTGAGCTCTTTATATATTCTGGACGTCAAGCCTTTATCAGATCTGTCATTTTCAAATATATTCTCCCATACTGTAGGGTTCCTTTTTGTTCTATTGATGGTGTCTTTCGCTGTACAGAAGCTTTTCAGCTTAATGTAGTCCCACTTGCTCATTTTTGCTGTTGTTTTCCTTGCCCGGGGAGATATGTTCAAGAAGAGATCACTCATGTTTATGTCTAAGAGGTTTTTGCCTATGTTTTTTTCCAAGAGTTTAATGGTTTCGTGACTTACATTCAGGTCTTTGATCCATTTTGAGTTTACCTTTGTATATGGGGTTAGACAATGGTCCAGTTTCATTCTCCTACATGTAGCTGTCCAGTTTTGCCAGCACCATCTGTTGAAGAGACTGTCATTTTGCCATTGTATGTCCATGGCTCCTTTATCAAATATTAATTGACCATATATGTTTGGGTTAATTTCTGGGGTCTCTAATCTGTTCCACTGGTCTGTGGCTCTGTTCTTGTGCCAGTACCAAATTGTCTTGATTACTATGGCTTTGTAGTAGAGCTTGAAGTTGGGGAGTGAGATCCCCCCTACTTTATTCTTCTTTTTCAGGATTGCTTTGGCTATTCGGGGTCTTTGGTGTTTCCATATGAATTTTTGAATTATTTGTTCCAATTCATTGAAGAATGTTGCTGGTAATTTGAGAGGGATTGCATCAAATTTGTATATTGCTTTCGGCAGGATGGCCATTTTGACGATATTAATTCTTCCTAGCCATGAGCATGGGATGAGTTTCCATTTATTAGTATCCCCTTTAATTTCTCTTAAGAGTGACTTGTAGTTTTCAGAGTATAAGTCTTTCACTTCCTTGGTTAGGTTTATTCCTAGGTATTTTATTCTTTTTGATGCAATGGTGAATGGAATTGTTTTCCTGATTTCTCTTTCTATTGATTCGTTGTTAGTGTATAGGAAAGCTACAGATTTCTGTGTGTTGATTTTGTATCCTGCAACTTTGCTGTATTCCGATATCAGTTCTAGTAGTTTTGGAGTGGAGTCTTTAGGGTTTTTTATGTACAGTATCATATCATCTGCAAATAGTGACAGTTTAACTTCTTCTTTACCAATCTGGATTCCTTGTATTTCTTTGTTTTGTCTGATTGCCGTGGCTAGGACCTCCAGTACTATGTTGAATAACAGTGGGGAGAGTGGGCATCCCTGTCTGGTTCCCGATCTCAGTGGAAATGCTTTCAGCTTCTCGCTGTTCAGTATAATGCTGGCTGTGGGTTTATCATATATGGCCTTTATTATGTTGAGGTACTTGCCCTCTATTCCCATTTTGCTGAGAGTTTTTATCATGAATGGATGTTGAATTTTGTCAAATGCTTTTTCAGCATCTATGGAGATGATCATGTGGTTTTTGTCTTTCTTTTTGTTGATGTGGTGGATGATGTTGATGGATTTTCGAATGTTGTACCATCCTTGCATCCCTGGGATGAACCCCACTTGGTCATGGTGTATGATCCTTTTGATATACTGTTGAATTCTGTTTGCTAATATTTTATTGAGTATTTTTGCATCTACGTTCATCAGGGATATTGGTCTGTAGTTTTCTGTTTTGGTGGGGTCTTTTCCTGGTTTTGGTATTAGGGTGATGTTGGCTTCATAGAATGAGTTTGGGAGTATTCCCTCTTCTTCTATTTTGTGGAACACTTTAAGGAGAATGGGTATTATGTCTTCTCTGTGTGTCTGATAAAATTCCGAGGTAAATCCGTCCGGCCCCGGGGTTTTGTTCTTGGGTAGTTTTTTGATTACTGTTTCAATTTCTTTGCTTGTAATTGGTTTGTTTAACTTTTGTGTTTCTTCCTTGGTCAGTCTTGGGAGGTTGTATTTTTCTAGGAAGTTGTCCATTTCTTCTAGGTTTTCCAGCTTGTTGGCATATAGGTTTTCATAGTAGTCTTTAATAATTCTTTGTATTTCTGTGGAGTCTGTCGTGATTTTTCCATTCTCATTTCTGATTATGTTGATTTGTGTTGACTCTCTTTTTCTCTTAATAAGTTGGGCTAGAGGCTTATCTATTTTGTTTATTTTCTCAAAGAACCAGCTCTTGGTTTCGTTGATTTTTGCTATTGTTTTATTCTTCTCAATTTTGTTTATTTCTTCTCTGATCTTTATTATGTCCCTCCTTCTGCTGACTTTAGGCCTCATTTGTTCTTCTTTTTCCAGTTTTAATAATTGTGATGTTAGACTATTCATTTGGGATTGTTCTTCCTTCTTCAAGTGTGCCTGGATTGCTATATACTTTCCTCTTAAGACTGCTTTCGCTGCATCCCACAGAAGTTGGGGCTTAGTGTTGTTGTTGTCATTTGTTTCTATATATTCCTTGATCTCTATTTTGATTTGTTCATTGATCCATTGATTATTTAGTAGCATGTTGTTAAGCCTCCATGTGTTTGTGAGCCTTTTTGTTTTCTTTGTAGAATTTATTTCTACTTTCATACCTTTGTGGTCTGAAAAATTGGTTGGTAGAATTTCAATATTGTGGAATTTACTGAGGCTCTTTTTGTGAGCTAGTATGTGGTCTATTCTGGAGAATGTTCCATGTGCACTTGAGAAGAATGTATATCCTTTTGCTTTTGGATGTAAAGTTCTATAGATGTCTATTAGGTCCATCTGTTCTAGTGTGTTGTTCAGTGCCTGTGTGTCTTTACTTATTTTCTGCCCGGTGGATCTATCCTTTGGGGTGAGTGGTGTGTTGAAGTCTCCTACAATGAATGCATTGCAGTCTATTTCCCTCTTTAGTTCTGTTAGTATTTGCTTCACATATGCTGGTGCTCCTGTATTGGGTGCATATATATTTAGAATGGTTATATCCTCTTGTTGGACTAAGCCCTTTATCATTATGTAGTGGCCTTCTTTATCTCTTGTTACTTTCTTTGTTTTGAAGTCTATTTTGTCTGATATTAGTACTGCAACCCCTGCTTTCTTCTCACTGTTGTTTGCCTGAAATATGTTTTTCCATCCCTTGACTTTTAGTCTATGCTTATCTTTGGGTTTAAGGTGAGTTTCTTGTAAGCAGCATATAGATGGGTCTTGCTTTTTTATCCATTCTATTACTCTATGTCTTTTGATTGGTGCATTAAGTCCATTTACATTTAGGGTGACTATTGAAAGATATGTACTTATTGCCATTGCAGGCTTTAGATTCGTGGTTACCAAAGGTTCAAGGTTAGCTTCTTTAGTATCTTACTGCCTAACTTAGCTCGCTTATTGAGCTGTTATATACACTGTCTGGAGAGTCTTTTCTTCTCTCCCTTCTTATTCCTCCTCCTCCCTTCTTCATATGTTGTGTGTTTTGTTCTGTGCTCTTTTTAGGGGTGCTCCCATCTAGAGCAGTCCCTGTAGGATGCCCTGTAGAGGTGGTTTGTGGGAAGCAAATTCCCTCAGCTTTTGCTTGTCTGGGAATTGTTTGATCCCACCATCATATTTAAATGATAGTCGTGCTGGATACAGTATCCTTGGTTCAAGGCCCTTCTGTTTCATTGCATTAAGTATATCATGCCATTCTCTTCTGGCCTGTAGGGTTTCTGTTGAGAAGTCTGATGTTAGCCTGATTGGTTTTCCTTTATAGGTGACCTTTTTCTCTCTAGCTGCCTTTAAAACTCTTTCCTTGTCCTTGATCCTTGCCATTTTAATTATTATGTGTCTTGGTGTTGTCCTCCTTGGATCCTTTCTGTTGGGGGTTCTGTATAATTCCATGGTCTGTTCGATTATTTCCTCCCCCAGTTTGGGGAAGTTTTCAGCAATTATTTCTTCAAAGACACTTTCTATCCCTTTTCCTCTTTCTTCCTCTTCTGGTATCCCTATAATACGAATGTTTTTCCTTTTGTATTGGTCACATATTTCTCTTAGTGTTGTTTCATTCCTGGAGATCCTTTTATCTCTCTCTATGTCAGCTTCTATACGTTCCTGTTCTCTGGCTTCTATTCCTTCAATGGCCTCTTGCATCTTATCCATTCTGCTTATAAATCCTTCCAGGGATTGTTTCACTTCTGTGATCTCTTTCCTGACATCTGTGATCTCCTTCCGGACTTCATCCCACTGCTCTTGCATTTTTCTCTGCATCTCATCCCACTGCTCTTGCATTTTTCTCTGCATCTCATCCCATTGCTCTTGCATTTTTTTCTGCATCTCTGTCAGCATGTTCATGATTTTTATTTTGAATTCTTTTTCAGGAGGACTAGTTAGGTCTGTCTCCTTCTCAGGTGTTGTCTCTGTGATCTTTGTCTGCCTGTAGTTTTGCCTTTTCATGGTGATAGAGATAGTCTGCAGAGCTGGTACAAGTGACCGCTGGAAGAGCTTCCCTTCTTGTTGGTTTGTAGCCTTTTCCTGGGAGAATAGCGATATGCCCATTTTTTAATCAGGTTATTTGGTTTTTTTTGGTGTTTAGGCATATGAGCTCTTTATATATTTTGGATCTTAACCCCTTATCAGATAAATTGTTTACAAATATGTTTTCCCATACTGTAGGATGCCTTTTTGTTTTGTTAATGGTGTTCTTTGCTGTACAGAAGCTTTTCAGTTTGATGTAGTACCACCTGTTCATTTTTTATTTTGTTTCCCTTGCCTTGGGAAATGTCCAGAAAAAAGATTGCTCATGCTTATGTTCAACAGATTTTTGCCTGTATTTTCTTCTAAGAGTCTTGTGGTTTCATGCATTACATTTAGGTCTTTAATCCATTTAGAGTTTACTTTTGTGTATGGAGCTAGACAATAATCCAGGTTCATTCTCTTGCATATAGCCATCCAGTTTACCCAACTCTATTTATTTAAGAGACTGTCTTTTCCCTATTGTATATTCCTGGCTTCTTTATAATATATTAATTGACCATATAAATGTGGGTTTATTTATGCACTTTTTAGTCTGTTGCATTGATCTATGGGTCTGGTCTTTTGCCACTACCATACTATTTTGATTACTGTAGCTTTGTGTTATAGCTCGAAGTCAGGGAGCATAATACCCCCACCTTTGTTTTTCTTTCTCAAGATTACTTTGGCTATTTGGGGTCTTTTGGTTTCATATGAAATTTAAGATTATTTTCTCTAGTTCATTGAAAGATACCATTGGTATTTTGATAGGGATTGAATTGAATCTGTTAATTGCTTCGGGCAGGATGGCCATTTTGACAATATTACCTTTTCCTATCCATGAACAGAGATAGATTTCCATTTAGAGGTGGCTTCTTTAATTTCTTTCATCAGTGTCTTACAGGTTTCAGAATACAAGTCTTTTACCTCCTTGGCTATGTTTATTCCTAGGTATTTTGTTCTTTTTCATGCAGTTGTAAATGGAATTGTTTTCCTGATTTCTCTTTCTGCAGTTCATTGTTAGTACATAGGAACACAACAGATTTCTGTGTATTAATTTTGTATCCTCCAACTTTGCTGAATCCAATTACTAGTTCTAATAGAGTTTTGGTGGAATCTTTAGGGTTTTCTATATATAATATCATGCCACTTGCAAATAGTGACAGTTTAATTTCTTCCTTACAAATTTGGATGCCTTTTACCTCTTGTCTGATGGCCATGGTTAGGACTTCTAGTACAATGTTGAATAGAAATTGTGAATGTGGGCATCATTGTCTTGTTCCTGATCTTAGAGAAAAAGCTTTCAGCATTTTGCTATACAGAATGATGTTCATTGTGGGTTTGTTATATATGGCCTTTATTAAGTTAAGGAATGTTCCCTCTATGCCCATTTTGTTGAAAGTTTTTATCATGAACAGATGTTGATTTTTGACAAATGCTTTTTCAGTACCTATTGAGATGATCATGTATTTTTATTCCTTCTTTTTGTTAATGTGATGTATGACATTGATTGATTTATGAATATTGTGCCATCTTTGCATCATGACCACTTGGTCATGATGGAAGATCTTGTAATGTGTTTTTGAATTCAGTTTGTTAATATTTTTGAGGATGTATGTATCCATAGTTATCAGGGATGTCAGTCTAAAATTTTCCTTTTTTATAGTATCTTTGTCTGGTTTTGGTATTAGCGTGGTGCTGGCCTCATTGAATGAGTATGGATGTATTCCCTCCTCTTCTTGTTTTTGGAATATTTTAAGAAGAGTTGGGATTAGCTCTTTAAATGTTTGGTAGAATTCAGATGTGAAGCCATCTGGTCCTTGACTTTATTTTGGGAGGAGATTTCAATTGCTGATTCAATTTTGTTACAAGTAATTATCTGTTCAGATTTTCTGTTTGTACTTGGGTCAGTCTTGGAAGGTTGTACTTTTCTGGGAATTTGTCCATTTCTTTTAAGCTGTCCAATTTATTAGCATATATATTTCCTAAGAATTGTCTAATAGGTTTGTATTTCTGTGATATCAGCTTTGACTATTCATTTTTTGTTTCTGATTTTGTTTATTTGTGTACTCTCTTTTTTTCTTAATAAGTCTGGCTAAGGTTTTGTCTATTTTGTTTATTTTATCCCAGAACTAGCTCTTGGTTTCATTGATTTTTTTCTGTTGTTTTATTATTCTCTATTTTATTTATATCTGTTCTGATCTTTATTATGTCCTACCTTCTACTATCACTGGGTTCTATTGTTCTTCTTTTTCTAGTTTCTTTAGTTGTGAGTTTAGACTGTTTATTGGGGATTGTTCTTACTTCTCGAGGTAGGCCTGTATTGCTATGTACCTCCCTCTTAGAACCACTTTTGTGGCATCCCACATATTTTGAACAGTTGTATTTTTGTTTTCATTTGTCTCCATGTATTGTTTGATTTCCTTTTATTTGTTTATTGCTCCACTGATTATTTAGAAGCATGTTATTTTGCCTCCACCTTTGTGGACCTTTTTGTTTTCTTCATGTAATTCTTTTCTAGTTTCACACCATTTTGATATGAAAAGATACTTGATACAATTTCAATCTTTCTGAATTTATTGTGGAACTTTTTGTGTCCTAATATGTGATCTCTTCTGGAAAATGGGAATGTTCCACATACACTTGAGAAAAATGTGTATCCTGCTGATTTTCGGTGGAACATTCTATATACATCTGTTAAGTCCATCTGGTCTAATGTGTTTTTCAGTGCCTCTGTTTCCTTATTTATTTTGTGTCTGGGTGATCTGTCCATTGATGTAAATGGGGTGTCAAAGTCTCCTAATATGATTACATTGCTGTCTATTTCCCTCTTTAGGTCTATTTCTATTTGTTTTACTTACATATTTAGGTGCTCCTATGTTGGGTGCATAGATATTTACAATTGTTATATCCTCTTGGTAGATGGATCCCTTTATCATTATGTGGTATCCTTCTTTGTCTCTTATTACTTTCTTGGTTTTGAAGTCTATTTTCTATGATATAGTACTACCACTCAGTTTGTGTATATCTTTGTGTCTGAAATTACTCTCTTTTAGGCAGCATACAGATGAATTTTGTTTCTTTATCCATTATGCTATGATATATCTCTTTTTGGTATCATTAATATACAATTACATGAGCAACATTGTGGTTACCAGATTCCCCCCATTATCAAGTCTCCACCACATACCTCATTTCAGTCACTGTCCATCAGCGTAGTAGGATGCTATAGAATCACTACTTGTCTTCTCTGTGCTATACGGCATTCTCTTGACCCCACTACATTATGTGTGCTAATCATATTGCCCTTATTCTCCTTCTCCCTCCCTTCCCCTCTATCCACCCCAGTCCCTTTCCCTTTGACAACTGTTAGTCCATTCTTGGGTTCTGTGAGTCTGCTGCTGATTTGTTCCTTCAGTTTTGGTTTGTTCTTATGCTCCACAGATGACTAAAATCATTTGGTACTTGTATTTCCCTGTCTGGCTTATTTCACTGAGCATAATACCCTCTAGCTTCATCCATGTTGTTGCAAATGGTAGGATTTGTTTTCTTTTTAAGGCTGAATAATACTCCATTGTGTATATATACCATATCTTCTTTGTCCATTCATCTACTGATGGACACTTAGGTTGCTTCCATTTCTTGGCTATTGTAAATAGTGCTGCAATAAACATAGGGGTGCATATGTATTTCTGAGATTGGAAAACTGCATTCTTAGGGTAAATTTCTAGGACTGGAATTGCTGGGTCAAATGGTATTTCTATTTTTAGTTTTGTGAGGAACTTCCATACTGCTTTCCACAATGGTTGAACTAGTTTACATTCCCACCAGCAGTGTAGGAGGGTTTCCCTTTCTCTGTATTCTCACCAGCATTTGTTTGTTCCTATTCTTTTCTATGTTGGTCATCCTAACTGACATGAGGTGATAGCTCACTGTGGTTTGAATTTACATTTCCCTCATAATTAGCGATGTGGAGCATCTTGTCATGTGCCTGTTGGCCATCTGAAATTCTTCTTTGGAGAAGTGTCCCTTCATATCCTCTGCCCATTTTTTAATAGGGTTATTTACTATTTGGGTGTTGAGGTGTTTGAGTTCTTTATATATTTTGGATGTCAACCCTTTGTCAGATATGTCATTTACAAATATATTCTTCCCATACTGTAGGAGGCCTTTTTGTTCTGCTGATAGTGTCCTTTGCTGTACAGAAGCTTTATAGCATGATGTGGTCCCAGTTGTTCATTTTTTATTTTGTTCCCCTTGCCCGAGGAGATGCATTCAGGAAAAAAGTTGCTCATGTTTATATTCGAGAGATTTTTTGCCTATGCTTTCTTCTAAGAGTTTTATGGTTTCATGACTTACATTCAGGTCTTTGATCCATTTTCAGTTTACTTTTGTGTATAGGGTTAGACAGCATTCCAGTTTCATTCACTTACATGTAGCTGTCCAGTTTTGCCAACACCAGTGTTTGAAGAGGCTGTTATTTCCCCATTGTATATCCATGGCTCTTTTATCATACATTAATTGACCATATATGATTGGGTTTATATATGGGCTCTCTAGTCTGTTCCATTGGTTTATGGGTCTGTTCTTGTACCAGTACCAAATTGTCTTGATTACTGTAGCTTTGCATTAGAGCTTGAAGGTGGGGAGCATAATACCCCCAGCTTTATTCTTCCTTCTCAGGATTGCTTTAACTATTTGGGATCTTTTGTGGTTCCATATGAATTTTAGAACTATTTGCTGTAGTTTGTTGAAGAGTGCTATTGGTATTTGGATAGTGATTGCATTGAATCTGTAGATTGCTTAAGCAGGATGGCCATTTTGACAATATTAATTCTTCCTATTCATGAGCACATGATGTGTTTCCATTTATTGGAATCTTCTTTAATTTCTTTCATGAGTGTCTTGTAGTTTTCAGAGTATAGGTCTTTCATTTACTTGGTTAGGTTTATTCCTAGGTATTTTATTCTTTTTGATGCCTTTGTGAATGGAATTGTTTTCCTGATTTCTCTTTCTGCTAGTTCATCGTTAGTGTAGAAGAATGCAACAGATTTCTGTGAGTTAATTTTGTATCCCGCAACTTTGCTGAATTCAGATATTAGATCTAGTATTTTTTGGAGTGGATTCTTTAGGGTTTTTTATGTACAATATCATGTCATCTGCAAACAGGGGCAGTTTGAGTTCATCCTTACCAATCTGGATGCCTTTTATTTTTTTGTGTTGTCTGATTGCCATGGCTAGGACCTGCAGAACGATGTTGAATAAAAGTGGAGAGTGGGCATCCTTTTCTTGTTCATGATCTTAAAGGAAAAACTTTCAGATTCTTGCTGTTAAATATAATGTTGGCTGTGGGTTTGTCATATATGGCCTTTATTATGTTGAGGTACTTGCCCTCTGTACCCATTATGTTGAGAGTTTTTATCATGAATGGATGTTGAATTTTGTCAAATGCTTTTCAGCATATATGGAGATGATCATGTGACTTTGGTCCTTCTTATTGTTGATGTGCTGGACGATGTTGATGGGTTTTCGAATGTTGTACCATCCTTGCATCCCTGAATAAATCCTACTTGATCATGATGGATGATCTTTTTGATGTATTTTTGAATTTGGTTTGCTAATATTTTGTTGAGTAGTTTTGCATCTACGTTCATCAGGGATATTGGTCTGTAATTTTCTTTTTTTGTGGTGTCTTTGCCTGGTTTTGGTATTAGAGTGATGCTGGTCTCATACAATGAGTTTGGAAGTATTCCCCCTTCTTCTACTTTTTGGAAAACTTTAAGGAGGATGGGTATTAGGTCTTCACTAAATGTTTGATACAATTCAGCAGTGAAGCCATCTGGTCTGGGGATTTTGTTCTTGGGTAGTTTTTTGATTACCAATTCAATTTTATTGTTGGTAATTGGTCTGTTCAGATTTTCTGTTTCTTTCAGGTCAGCTTGGAAGGTTGCATTTTTCTAGAAAGTTGTCCATTTCTTCTAGGTTATCCAGTTTGTTGACATATAATTTTTCATAGTATTCTCTAATAATTCTTTGTATTTCTGTGGTGTCCATAGTGAATTTTCCTTTCTCATTTCTGATTCTCTTTATGTGTATAGACTCTCTTTTTTTCTTGGTAAGTGTGGCTAGGGGTTTATCTATTTTGTTTATTTTCTCAAAGAACCAGCTCTTGCTTTCATTGATTCTTTCTATTGTTTTGTTCTTCTTGATTTTTTTTATTTCCACTCTAATCTTTATTATGTTCCTCCTTCTACTGACTTTGGGCCTCTTATGTTCTTCTTTTTCTAGTTTCGTTAGTTATGAGATTAGAGTGTTCATATGTGATTGTTATTGTTTCCTGAGGTAGGCCTGTATTGCAATATACTTTACGCTTAGCACAGCCTTCACTGCATCTCACAGATTTTGCGGTGTTGAATTATTGGTGTTGCTTGTCTCCATGTATTGCTTGATCTCTGTTTTTAGTTGGTCATTGATCCATTGATTTTTTAGGAGCATGTTATTAAGCTTCCATATGTTTGTGGGGTTTTTCCTTTCCTTCGTGTAATTTATTTCTAGTTTCATACATTTGTGATCTGAGACACTGGTTGGTGCAATCTTTTTGAGTTTATTGAGGCTCTTTTTGTGGCATAGTATATGATCTATTCATGATAATGTTCCATCTGCACTTGAGAAGAATGTGTACCGTGTTGCTTTTGGATGGAGTGTTCTCTAGATGTTTGTTAGGTCCATTTGTTCTAATACATTGTTCAGTGCCTTTGTGTCTTTACTTACTTTCTGTCTGGTTGATCTGTCCTTTGGAGTGAGGGGTATGTTGAAGTCTCCTAAAATGAATGCATTTCCCCCTTTAATTCTGTTATTATTGTTTCACATATGTGGGTGCTCCTGTATTGGGTGCATAGATATTTATAATAGTTATATCCTCTTGGTGGACTGACCCTTTTATCATTATGTTATGTCCTTCCTTGTCTCTTTTTACTTTCTTTGTTTTGAATTCTATTTTGTCTGGTACAAGTACTGCAACTCCTGCTTTTTCCTCCCTAGTATTTGCTTTCAGTCTGTGTATGTCTTTGGGTTTGAAGTGAGTCTCTAAAAGGCAGGATATAGATGGGTCTTGTTTTTTTATCCATTGAGTGACTCTATGTCTTTTGATTGGTGCATTAAGACCATTTACATTTAAAGCTATTATCGATAGGTGTGTACTTATTGCCATTGCAGGCTTTAGATTCATGGTTACCAGAGGTTCAAGGGTAATTCCCTTACTATCTAACAGTCTAATTTAACTCAGTATGCTATTACAAACACAACCTAAAGGTTCTTTTTTTTCCCTCCTTTTTCTTCATACTCCATTCTTTGTATGTTAGGTATCGTATTCTATACTGTTTGTCTATCCCTTGGTTGGCTTTGAGGGTAGTTGATTTGATTTTGCATCTGCTTAGAAATTAATTGTTCTACTTTCTTTGCTGTGATTTTATTTCCCCAGGTGACAGCTATTTTGCCTTAGGAATACTTCCATCTATAGCAGTCCCTCCAAAATGCACGGTAGAGGTGTTTTGTGGGAGGTAAATTATTTCAGCTTTTGCTTATATGAAAATTATTTAACCCCTCCTTCAAATTTAAGTGATAACCTTGCTGAGTAGAGAATTCTTGGTTCCAGGCCGTTTTTTCATTGCATTAAATGTATCATGGCACTCCCTTCTGGCTTGTAAGGTTTCTGTTGAGAAATCTGATGATAGTTTAATGGGTTTTCCTTTGTATGTGTTCTTTTTTCTCTCTCTAGGTGCTTTGAAAAAGTATGTCTTTTTCCTTGATCTTTGCCATTTTAATTATTATATGTCTTGCTGTTGTCTTCCTTGGGTCCCTTGTGTTGGGAGATCTGTGCACCTCCATGGCCTAAGAGACTATCTCCTTTTCCCAATTGGGGAAGTTTTCAGCAATTACCTCCTCAAAGACACTTTCTATCCCTTTTTCTCTCTCTTCTTCTTCTGGTATCCCTATAATGTGAATATTGTTCTGTTTGGATCAGTCACACATTTCTCTCAATATTCTTTCATTCTTAGAGATCCTTTTTTCTCTCTGTGCCTCAGCTTCTTTATATCCTCTTCTCTAATTTCTATTCCATTTACTGTCTCTTCTACTACATGTAATCTGCTTTTAAATCCCTCCCTCCTTTGTATGTTTCATTTCAGATATGGAATTTCTTAATGATTGAATCTGTCTTCCATTCGTTCCTGAGTATTTGAATTTTCTGTACCTCCATGAGCATGTTTATGATTTTTATTTTGAACTCTCTTTCAGAAAGATTGGTGAGTTAAGTTTCATTTGGCCCTTTTTCTGGGGTTTGTGAGATTTTGGTCTGAACCAGGTTCCTTTGATATTTCATATTTCTATGTGGTGCCATCTAGTGTACAGAAGCTCTAGTCTCTGTGGCTGCTCAACTCCTGGAGTGAGGTTGGGGTCACAGGGGAGTGGCACTGGTACCTGGGAGGAGGAAAGAGCCATTTCATGCTTCCTGGCTGCAGTGCCAGTCTCCAGTGTCAGAGCCAGTGGGCCGAGCACACAGGTGTAAGCCTCTGTGCTTTGTGTCTATAGCTGCTCTAGGCTGGGCCTCCCTCTGTCTGGCCTAATGCCAGCACAGTGACTGCCCTTTTGTGAGCTGGTGCTGGCAGTCTAGGAGGAAGGTGCAGTAGGCTGCATGTCACAGTGGGGGGCTCGGAGCTGAGTAGCTAGCCAGGGGGATGGAGATGGAGTGCCTGAAGATCCTCAATGTTCCTGACCTGCTGGGCAAAATGCACTCAGACAACCTTGTCCAGCTCTCCCTTCTCCCATGCAGCAAGCTCCCTGCAAACCCTGCCCCATCAGCAGCCCTCTTGCTGCTAGGAAGCCTCTCAGACCACCCCCCTTTCCTTTGTCCCAGAGTGCCCAGATGTAGATCTCTGTCCTTCACAAATGGCCAGAATCTCAGTTTCTTTATCACTCTGCCTGTCCCAGCTCCTCAACCCCACCAACCTCCAGAGTACCACACAATGTAGCTTTGTGTTCCTAAGCAGTTCTCCAGGGCTTGGTGTTTAGCAGTTTTAGGCTTCCACCCTCTCCCCACTCTGTTTCTCTTCCTCCTGCCGGTGAGCTGGGGTGGGGGAATGGCTTGGGTCCCACTGGATCAAGGCTTTGGTATGTTACCCAGTTTTGCGATGCTGCTCTGTTCTCCAGGTTTATGCAGTCTGGTGCAGCCTTTTTTCCTGTTGCTGTTTTAGGGTTAGTTGTATTAACTGTATTCTTGTACTGTATGTGGTTTTGGGAGGAGTTCTCTGTCTCACCTCTCATGCTGCCATCTTGAATTGATCTTCTCCATGCTGTGTCTTTTGATTGGTGAATTCAGTCCAATTATTGATAGGTATGTACTTATTGTCATTTTATTAGTTGTTTTCTGGTTATCTTTGTATTTCTTCTCTGCTCCTTTCTTCTTTCTTATACTCTCTTCTTGTTATTTTATGGTTTTCTTTAGTGTTATCCTTAGATTTCATTTAAAAAAAATTTTGTGTTTCTATTATAGACTTTAGATTTGTGGTTATCCTAAGGTTCATAGTTTCCTAAATATATAATAGTGTATATTAACTTGATGATCACTCTATTTTGAGCACAATTTAAAAATACTACCTTTTTATTCTTCTCCCTCTTCCACACTTTATATATAAGATGTCATAATCTACATCTTTCCATATTTTCCTTGACTGATTTTGTGTATAGTGGATTTTAGTATTTTTTTTAACTTCATGCTCACTTAGTAAGTAATTGGTTTTCTACCTTTACTTTTGGTTTATTTTTGTTGATGAAAAATATGCAGGGTTTGAAGTACTTCTATCTTCAAGTCTCTTTAACATACCCTGTAAGTCCAGTGTAGTGGTGGTGAATTCTTTTAACTGTAGTTTATCTGAGAAACATTTATTCCTTCGTTCAATTATGCATAATAATCTTAGTGGGTAGAGGATTCTTGGCCGTAGGTTCTTCCCTTTCAATACATTAAATAGTTCATGCTATTGCCTTCTGGCCTGTAAAGTTTCTGCTGAGAGATCTGATATGTTCTGGAGTTTCCCATAAATGTAACTGTCTGGCTCTCTCTTGCTACTTTTTAGATTCTCTCTTTATCTTTAATATTTGCAATATTAACTATTACATATCTTGGTGTTGTCTTCTTTGGGTTCCTTTTACTAAGAGCTCTCTGTGCTTTTAGGACCTGGGTATCTATTTACTTCCCCAGATTGGGGTTTTTTTCAGGGATTATTTCTTCAAGTGAGACTTCCTAACTCCTTTGTCTTTCTCTTCTCCTTCTGGGATCCCTATTATGAGAATATTGTTTCTTTTGGAGTTGTCACAGCTCTCTTAGCATCATCTCATTTCTCTTCTATTTGTCAGTCTATTATTCATTCCCTCTATTATATTTTTCATTTTGGTTTTCGTATTCTTCAGCATCTCTTGTATCTCTTTGTTGAAGTTCTCCCTAAGATCATCAGTTCTTTTCCCCAGATCAGTGAGCATCTTTACAACTGTTACTTTTAAATCTTTATAAAGAATATTGGCAATGTACATTTCATTTAGCTCTCTTTCTGGTATCTTATGCTGTTCTTCTGTTTGGAGTGTATTCCTCTGCCTCCTCATTTTGTCTGTATTTTTGTGTTTCTTTTTTGTATTAGATAGATCCTCTTTGCCTAGAATGTAATCCCCAAAGCCCAATACAACATGGTCTCATGTTCCCAAAGCAGATCTCCAGAGCCAGGTGTGCAGACTTACTGGGTATTTGTCCTCTCCCCACTCTGTTCCTCTCCCTCCTGCTTGTGGACTGGGATGGGGGAAGGGATTGAATTCTGATTGATTGTGGTTCTGCCACTTTACCCTTCTCCATGTTGTCTTCTCTTCTTCACTCAGTGTAGATGGTCTCTTCTGCAATCTTTAGGTGATTTTCAGGGTTAGTTTTATTTGCTGTAGTTGCTTCCCTGAGTGTACATAGGAGGTATCTGCTGTCCTCAGTTCCTCTTGTTGGGAAAGTCTGTTGAGAAATTCAATAATAAAAAGGGAGAATTGAGGTCATGTGATACCGTTTCTAGAGAGAGATGCATTACATTAAGGTGTAGAATGTGCTTGGCTGTTTCAGACAGCATCAGCATTATATGAAAACTTTCTAGAAATCCAAGTTTTTAGACCCTCACCACAGACTTATTGAATCAGAAATTCTGGAAGTAAAGGCCAGCTATCTTTTTTATATTTTAATTTTTTTAATAAAGCAATTTGTGTTTCAACAAGCCCTTCAGATGATATTATGATATTGCTACACTAGTTTGAGAACCTAAGGTAGAAGTAACAATTTTTCATTTTATAACTTCATGTAAAATATTATATGAATGTTGTGGGTAATAGTTTTGTGTTTGGTGCCTTGTCAATCTCACTCACTATGTCATCACTATTTAGATAGGAACTTGCCTTTGTGACTTTCATGCTTACTCAGATTGTGAATGCAATTCAGGACATGACTGCCTATTCCTAACCTTTTGAGTAAGTAGACTAGTTTGCAGTCTAGTGGACATGACTTTGGATCATTGGAAAAGGATGAAGATTTAGATTATTGCTTGTCATATTTCCTGACATTTCACCATTAGAGATTCATATGATACTTTTCTATGAAGATGTTAACAGTGTTTAGAGGAGTATACTTTCAACCATTATCACCTAGTACCCTGTTGAGAACAAGACCCTTAGGACTGGCCACAGTGGGACATGTGAGGATAGAATATAGAGTTAAAGACAGATATTACTAACTGAAGAACACTGGTCCCATCTCTGTGTACCATACCCAGTGATACTGCTGTTAGTCACTCACTGTGAGCCTCAGAGCCCAAAGCAAAGTCCTGATCTGGGTATTCTACTTATACCTCTCATATGCCAGTATTTTTGAAATAAACTTTTCAGTCCCTTCAGAACCATCTAATAGATATAAAATACAACATTAAAATGGAATGTTTATATTCCAATAATAAAAAATATATCAATTCTAGAGAATAGAGTGTATAGTATAGGTTTTCTAGAAATGGACAAAAAAGTAATTTGAAATTGAATGACCATATTCTGTATGGAGCAATTCCCAAGCAACATGCTTCGCTCAGCCCACAGGTCATCAGCAGAAGGTAAATTAAAGTTTTAAAAAAACTTCTTAAAGTTCAGGGACTAAATGTAGCTGTTATACCCTTTAGCCTACAGTTAGATGTTTCCAGAGGACAAACACTATAATTTTGACAGTACAGGTGCATAGCATATAATTGTATAAAACAACACAGTATGTATTTACTTCCCTTTCAAGTGCTTCAACATTTACCATTTACAATTTCAAACAACTTTCAGCAATCTGTACATCTCTAAATATAACTAAAACATTTATTTTGGCTATTTGGTGCTGTTCATCAGAGAAAAGCCCCATGGAGACTGAGCTGAATCATTTATAGAAGTCTCATGCCAAAGAGCCTTTGTATTTCTAAACACACCACACCAGCTACATCCAAGCACACGAGTATGTGCATGGTAGCCATTCAGTTTCTAGTTTACTCTGAGAAGTGTGGGAAAATGAAAGACACTTCTACGAATTTTTCTTTTTAGACTAGTGTGAGGAAATGCTAAAATAATCAACATTTGGTGTCTGGTAGCAAAACTAGTAGACCCTCTTTTCCAAAACACAGACTAAATAAGAAATGTCATTATCCCAAATGTTCAGCATTTAATTTTAAAAAATAAACTACTTGACTCTGGCTTAGCGCTTTGCCTTTGTTGGCCCTTTACTCTGGGGAGGGCTTCTGTGAAGTTAAGGACAGAGAAGATAGGCAATTTGTCTCTTGGCCAGTGGCTGGCCAAATATTGGAATAAATCAACCCAGGAACAGCAGTTCTACGATCACAGACCCTGCCTTGGGCATAGTCATTTGCAGAGCTCTGTCACCTCCAAGTGTGCAAAGTCACTTTACCTTTGATGAAGATGGGCTTGTGTAGCTGTTTTAGAGAGGCTTGCTTCAAACTTTTCTCTACAAATATTTCCTGCAGCTGACCACAGGTGGGGACTAAATTCCTTTAAGAGTCATGAATTTCATTCTCAGTAACCAGTGTTGCTGCCTAAATCTGGAATCGAGCTCTGGGGCCAATGAAGTCTAGATTCTGAGTCCTCAATCACATTTAAGTTCCTGGTGTCTGTTGCCCATTGATCACAGGTACTTTTTTTTTCTCACTGACTTTCATGTATTTGAAAAGTCCTCAGTGGCTGTGTATGGAAGGCCACATAACAGCATCAACCAGTGCATAATGTGTTCCTTTTTGTCTGTATGTAAAATATCCCTAGGTCTAGAAATAAGGTGTTGGAGTCCCATTTCTTATGTTTAATGTGAAATTGTCCTTACGCGTCTCGTGGCCTTAGTACCAAATGTGTAGGTCAACATATAATCCACCTGTGTTCGCAGCCAGATGTGGTTTTTAGGTTATAACACTGGCGTACTCATCCATATTGACACATGTAATCTCTGGGAAACATTTTCTGATATTTGTGAAGCCATTCCCTGACTTTATCACCCTCATAGGAAGAAAAACTACAGAGTCTTTCTGTGACTTCTCATGGTTCCTCTGTGTCAGTCAAAGCTTGCAACTCAGAGCCAATAACAGTGTACACATTGATGAAAAAATATACAACAGAAAAGAGCCGAATCCTTAATAGCGCACACTAGTATAACTGTCAACTAGCTTTTGTGAAGCTGAGTATCCTTTGTTTTGAGATTTAGCAAAATCCATGTATTACCTATTTGAAGAGAGCCACTAGTGCTAACAGCTCCACCTGAATGCGTAATTCTCTTCAACCCCTTTCAAAAGAAAAAGCCATATTTAGGGACAGTCATGTTGCTTCTGGAGCATCCCCTCTTCATCAGTGAGTCTAATCTTTCTGATTTGAGAGAGATGGTCATGGGGCCCTATTAAATCAAATCAGTGATACATGAGATTCTAATCATGCATTCAACGTTGTGTAGGTTTCTCTATTTCTTAGCAGATGATGGAGACCTGGCATAGGATGAGGGTTCATGAAGATCCCTTCTGCTTGGCATGCCAGCCTCAGCTAGTAATTCAACAGAAAAGCTGCTTGAGACTGGCACTGGGAACAAGGCAAATTAGGATAAATGTTGCCCAGGCCTCAATTGGAAACTGGATATGCTACTGGGAAAGTGCTCTTTTGTTTCTTGAAAAAAATAAAATATATGAAAAAAATGTTCTTTAGCTTTTTCAGAAAAAAAATTCATCAGCTTCAGCTTGACCTATTATTTCCAATGTCCCAAGAGAAAACAGCTTAGGTGGTAAAAGCCAGCTGGTAATTGAATCTACAAAAAAAATCACACTGTGACATAGGCTCAAAACTGCTTGGAGAGGTGAGATACATTGGGAGGAGGGAAGTTCTACACTTTCTGACATGCTTCCAGCTCTTTCTTAGCTATCCTAGGATAAGTATACAAACTAACAAGCAGGTTGTTACTTCCACACACCCAGCCCTCTTTGAATTGGGAGTAATGTAGGGTATAAGGATCAACTTGCTTCCCTCTGCTCTTCCAATATTTCCTCCTATCCCAAGAATGAGGTGATGTTCTTAACACCCTTTCTTTCATTTCCTCCACATCCCCCTTGGCTACTATGATAAACACATTTGATGAAGGTGTTAATGGTAGATAATGAGAATTCATTACTATTCTGAGGCATTTTTCTACTTTCTTGATGGGCCTTTCACACCTTCCTGCCTTAACATGGAGAAGTAAGAAATTTGGAGATTTCAAGTCAATGCAGTAAGGACTTGAATTAGCAGTATTTTGGAATAGAGGATTAATTACTGTCTACTCCAGCTATTCAAGATTTCTAGCTACCACTCCTCATGTGTCACCCCACACTCCTGCGGTCTGCAAGCCCCACCAAGCAGAGAATGAATGAAAACCAACCCAGAGTTGAACTTTGTGGATTTTGCTTCCCGGAGCCTTGAAATTCAGAGAGAGGGAAGAGTTAATTTAAAAATCTTTATAGCGTAGCACTCCCGACTCCTAGTTCCTTCCTTGCTATTTAAACAGAGACTTGACATTTCTAATTAGGAAGTTTTACATCCAGGCAAGCGGAATTTACCCCCAGCTGGGAAAACATGGCTTAGTAAGAGTTTGACATCAGCCCTCATTGATCTGAAGATTATCTCCCGTTTGAGACTGAAGAGCCTCTGGGAGACCAGGGAGGGGAAGCAAATGTGGGAAACTGTGTGGAAATGCTTTCTTTGACTTCGAGGTTAGGTGGATTAAGCCTGGCAAGCAGAGACTTGGGAGAAGAAATCGTTTTTCTTTCTTCCCTTTGCTGCAGCCTTCCTCCCCCAGCTCTCCTTGTCAATATTCCAGAATCTGAACTTGCTAAAGGAAAGCAAAGAACTTGTTGATCACAGCCATTGGAAAGATTTTCACACTGTTTTAACTTCACTGACAAAATGGCTTATTGCTTTGTTGTTTTCAGAGATTCAGTGGGGATATTACAAGATGTTTGAGCTAGATGGGGAGAGCCCTCAGGAGAGTGAGTTGCCTTGATTTCTCTCCCTGGACCAAGTGTATTGGTCGTCATTGGGAAGCCGACCTCCAAATTGGGAACTATACAGGTTCTCTCCCTTCTCTTCCTTTACTTGGTTTCTTCCTTTAGTGCCTTTGACATACCAGGATTTCGCTTTACCTATGTCTTCACTCTGTGGCTAAGAAATGTCATGTTATGCCCTTTATGTCCATAGTGAGTGCCTGTGAATTGGCTTACCTCCCCTTTGGGATGTCTTATGGGAGGATTTCCCTGTAGTGAAGTATCTTCTTTATTAAGAAGAAAATTCTGGTTTGCAAACTCCTTAGTCCAGGTGTTCAGGGGCATCTCTGGGAAGTGCAGTACGCATTTTTAATTCCAGACCTGGTTATAGGCCACCCTAGTCTCTCCTGAGACTACCCATTTCTAATTCCTGACTCTGCTATCATTATGGATGGTAATGTGACATAAATAGTTAACTTTATGTTGAGCTCCACTGCATATCTATTGTTCAGTAGGCTATATTTCTTTAACTGCTAGAATTTGTAAGGCTTCCAGACTACCACACCTTAGAGTTCTCTTGAGAAATGTTAGTCAGAAACACCATTCAGGACTCTACTTGATTCCCAAGATAGCTTGACAGTGCCTTGAAAGAGGGCTTGTAAAGGCTTAATCTTATTTTGCTTGGGATGAGTTCTTATATGGCTTTAGGAGTTGTAGTGTTTGGTTACCTCCTTCTAGAGGATAATCTTTTACATAGGGGATGTGACAAGATTCCTATACACAAGCCTCTAATAAGTCCTAGTATCCTTTTGTAAATTGACCTAGTGTCCTGCAGTTCTAGAAAAATATAGAAATTTGACCATAATAAGGAGCTAGGATTTAAATGATAAACCTATTAATGGAAGAGGGCCTTGCTACTATAGCGTACCTTAGAAGTAAACTTTCAGGGATAATGTCCTTGCCTTTGAGTCATAGCTTAAAAATGGCTAAGGTAGTGGGGGAGTTTTATACCAAAGAGAGCACTGAGAGAATGAGTTTAGGAGATATTTATGGGTATTTAAGGCCTTATAAGTCCTTTGAACTACTTTAAGTAGGTAGCCACCTGCATTTCCTATACATAAGACTTCCTTGGACCTATAGAAAAGAGGCCTGAGGGTGAAACAAGTGAGAGCAGTGGTAGCAGCAAATTGCGTGTGCCAATAAAGGGACCAGAGTCCTTTCTTGGGGGGCACAGGGTCAGGTGAGTATCAGAGTTCAAAGCAGACTGTAGTGAAAAAGCCAGTGTTGGAATACACATGAGAAGTGGGCAAGTCCCTCTGAGCAGGAAGCCAATTATACAAGACCCAGGTAATAAAACCATCAGAGCAGCAGGGTCATAGCTTTGACTAATACTTGGGTATTAGGTGATCTTCAGGAGTTTTAAGAATAGAGGAAAGCAGATGGTCGGATGCTAGTCAACCAGTTAGGAGCCAGGAATCAGGAACATCCAAACAAGTGAGTCAGGTAGACAACAACACAATTCAAAACACCAGTGTCAGGAGACAGAGCATTAAGTCAGCCTACAAACTTTGAAATATTTTTTTGTGAAGAGAGAGCCCATTTTTAAGTCTCGGTGTTGAGGTAGAAATAACTGAAAACTGCTGACTCGATTGGGGAGTAAAAAGCTTGAGTGATAGGCAGTTTCTCACAGAGCTTGAGTTACCTGTTCTGTCACCCTTCCCAAAAGCAAAATGTCCCCTTGTTCAGTGTTTGGTACATAGTGGGCATTTGTTTAATGTTGAATAAATAAATTGTAATTTTATGAATAATATAAGGACATTAAGAATAAATTCATCTGCTTTAATTACAAGAATTATTTTATTTACAAGTAACTCTGTTCATGCGAGCAAGGGCCATGTCTACCCAGTGCTTCATTGCCTAGCACAGTGCCAGGACCATATTAGATACTAAATGAATATTTGTTAAATGGATGAGTGTAAGTATATGTAAGGGTTCCAGTTGGATCCCATGGGTTGAAGATCAACTTGGCAGCTATTTAGAAATACTGTACCATGTTCTTGATTTTTTCCTTTCTGGTCTGATAGCACAATAGAGGGCAGAAGAGGAGCACACAGGGTTCTCTCTAACTTGCACGTTAAAAGATGGGAATGTGTGTATTTTGTCTGGGCAGAGAAAAGAGCCTTTTCTCTTAGGCAGAATGCAGAGTTTTATTTTCTCTAAATCCTGTACCACATACTAGTTTTTGAGGATGGCAGGGTGCTGTGGCAGTAGAAAATAGTGGTAAAGTATGATTCAATTTATGTAGGTTAGATTTGCAAAGAGCACTTCAGGAATATGGCTATATTGTAAAACATTACACACATGTGGAAACAGCATTATGGATCATTTTTCAGAGGTATTGAAGCCACTTTTTATGATGATTATATATTCCCAATTCGCCTTGGTGGTAAGCAGCATAAAGTATGATTTGGAAGAACCAAGGGGTATGGGTTCAAGTGGGGCCTAAAGTATAAATCTAAGATATGTACGTGTTTTCCTGTTTGGGATAGCAGGCAAACTTGGTACACTGCTTCCTTTTTTATTTATTAAAGATGAGGAGAGCGGGGAGGAGGCAAAACTGTGTAGTCAGCGAAGTTTTTCTTGGAAGCTTCAGCCTTCCCCTTCTGTTCCCTTTGCTCCTTGACATACTCTTTTTCAAGTTCCAAGTATCCTGCTGCTTTCTACCTTCCTACCTTAATTAACCAGGAAATGATTTGATCACTTTAGTTTCACTATATCCCTGTGATGGTGATTTTTCTGCCAGGTATGTTTGCACTTCAGTTCATATCAGTGGCTGTTGAGCATCCACTGCATACAAGGTACCAGCTGGGTTCGCTGTAGCATATGTAAAACCTAATGGATCATGGACCTGTGACCATGGGACCTCGAGAAATTAACAACTTAATATTGAAATAGAAGAGATGAAAGATGGGCTCTAGGATAACTCAGAGACAAAACTGTAAAACATGCTATAAACAAAATTCAAATAAAACATAACAGGAGTACATGAGAAGTGGATTATTCTTAGCAGGTTTTTAATTTGGACTTGGAAGTTTATTATCCAGCAAATAGGGATGTTGGAGAGGGGCATTATGAGCAGAAGTAAGAGCAAAGGAGGACAGGCACACTAAAAGCAAAGTGTAGGATGTGGTCTGAGAACAGTGAGGAGTTACACGTGGTCAGAATGTAGAGTGCATAAAGAGAGTGTTATGGGAGATGATGACAAGAAACTTCAATTATTAAGAAGAATAGTTTAATAGATTTCATTTTTTACAGGATGGCGATCCATCAGTTGCTTTTGAAGAGAGGAGCTCTAATTTAGGAAGGTAAGTCTGATGGGACTATGGGTTGTCCCATAGTCTGATGGGTTGAAGTGGGGAAGCAATTAAAAAGCTCCTGTGATTACTCAGGTGTTATATGATGATGCCCTAAGCCAGTATATAGCAGAGAAGATGGAAAGGTGGAACAGATAGAGACAAGGGGAAGAAGATCTACAGAATTTTACTGACTAACTAGAAATGATAGATGAAGGGGAGGGAGGCTTTAAAGATGGTACCATTACATCCATCTTGATCAACTGGGAGAAGGGTAATTCATAAGTCAAAGTTAGAATCACTGGATCAGCTTGTTGGAGGAGATAGCTGGTAAGATCTGGCTGGGACATGCTGAGCTTAGTTGGTACTTGTATAGTCAGATGGAGGTATTCAGGAGGCAGCTGCAGATGCGTGCAGTATGATTCTCAGGTGAAAATACAGAGTGAAAAATACAGATTTGGGAGAGATGATCATAGGTGTGACCATTTACTCTATAGGACTGGCGATATCACCAAAAGTGGGTATGTAGTATAAGAAAAGAAGAATGAGGACATTTCCTTGTTGAACTCCCATAATTCAGGAAATAGGAGGAGGGAGAAGAGCTCAAGAAGGATATCTGATCTGAATAAGAACAATTCAGAGCAATCTGGTAGTGAGTTAAGTGCATGCTCACTAGCCCATCTGTTCCTTGAGGGCAGAAATTTTGTTGTATTTGTTAGTTTGTCTCACTATCGTAATTATTCAAGAAATACTTGCCAAAGGGATGGATGAGTATCACAGAAGCCAATGGGGAAGACTACTTTTCACAGGGATGAACACTGACAAATGTGGTCTGAAGTTGAATAAAATTGCACCTGAGAATGGCTCTGTATGCGATAAAGAGGTCTTTCATTGGTAATTTGAGCAGAGCAGTCTCTACAGAGAGGTAGGGGCAGAAATCAGATTAGAGTAATTTGGGTAGTGCATTGGAATTAGACATGAAGAAGCAGAACTGAGTATAAACTACTCTTTTAACAAAGATTTGGAGTGAAGAGAATGGGAACTATGGAACCATTTTTTCATGGAAAGGATTTTTCACAAGAGGTTTCATGCATTTAATAAATATCCATTGATTGTCTGCTGTTTCCTAGACACTGCTGGATGCTGGAATGTTTTAATTAAAGGAACTTGCAGGCGAAAGAGAAAGGATCAATGCAAAGAGAAATGACTGAAAATAGAAGAGGCAGAAGGGCTGAACTGACAGTAAGGTTTTAGAGGAGGCCTGAAGAGCTAAAAGGGACAGCAGAGATTCAGCGATTAGTTTTCAGAGAGGTGGATACTTCTTCCTTTGAAACAAGAAGTAAGAATGAAAAGAAAGAAAGGTGAAAATAAAGGAAACTTTGAAGTTGGATCACTGAGAGTTGAAAGAATTCATATGAATTTTTTTTTCCACCTCAGAAAAGTGAATAAAAGAGGTCATCTGTTGAAGTTTAAGGCTTGGGGGCCTTGAGAAAAGTGGAATATCTTTGGTATAGGCACCTTGAAAAATTCCCCAAGTGGGCTAGACTGGTGAAAAATAAAAGCATTCTCAAGAAGTTCTAAAAGTCCAGTCAGGGTTGTACAGTGGAGGTTCACGTGAAAGAGATCGTCATGATATTAACATAACTTCCCCAGCAATGCTTGCCTGCAGGAAAAGGAAAAGAGAAAATGCCTAACTGTATCATTTTCATAAACAATTGATTTGGGAGTTTAGTGAAACCATATACATGAAAAACAAAGGGGTTATAGTTTTGAGGGTACTGGTGAGAGAGAAAATGATTGAATACATTTTTCCCAATTTGTTGAGCATCTTCTAGGCCAAACACACTGTGATAGATGCTTTTCCTACATGTTCTGATTTAAATGTCATGATATGCCTGGAAGGTGAGGTTCTTATTATACTTACTATCCAGTTTATAGATGATGAAACCTCGACTGAGAAAGGTTGCCTAAAGTTTCACAGTTACTTTGAAGGGGAGCTGGAATTCAAACTCTTGTTTGACTATCTCCGAATACCATAAATTTTAAGTCTTTAGCAGTAGAGTAAATGTATTGTCTGCCTTGCTGTTAGAGGGCTATTAGGTGGGAGTGGGATATGGAATTAAGGATATTTGGGAGCTAGAGAGGCTTTTCCTTTGTTCCTAAAAGAGTTCAACACCTCCTTCCTTGTTATCCCTGAAGGTAGCTCCTTGATGCTTAGGGCTTGGGTCCAAGATTCAGTCCTATGGGTGCCCTTCTCCTTCTACTTGCTAGGATGTTATGCTTTAGAATGCTTTAACTTTGAGGTTAGAATGACCTGGTTTGCATCTTGTTACATACCAGTTATCAAACCTTGTATGACTTATATAACCCCTCAGGGTCTTAGTTTGTTCTTCTGTGTAATAGAGACAATAACTACCTCATAGGATTAAACAAGAAAATATTTGTCAATCCACTAACAGTGTTATATGAGCTCAGTAAATGCCATTATCATACAAAACTGTCTTCATTACTATTATTTTTCCCACATTGTTGAAACTGACCTCTCTCATCGCTCCAACCTAGGATTCTTAGATGCCTGGGAATGCTTCTCCAAGAGCTGTGATCATATTCACTTCCACTTCCAATCTGTGAAGCCTAGAAAGCAATTCAAAATCTTACGGTCCAGCATATCAGGTGCCTCAGAACATCTGCACCCAGGATATTTGGCTGGGTCCCTTGAGGCTTGGGGATGGAGCATAACAGAAGCCAGGTGCCCTGGCTCTTAGTGGGTGAAGCACAGGAAGACTTAGTTCTTGAACAAGGCAGAGAAGAACAGTCAGTTGAAGGGTAAACTCAGATGTTAGAGGCTAACATCTGAAACCTGTGATTCATTTAGTTGTGTGATGAGAATGATGATTAAATGGGGTCAGTATAAATTGTCCACAATAGTGCTAAAGAACTAAAATTGCAAAGAGAAATTAATGAAGGCATTTTCATCACTCTACTTTTTAGTCCTTTCTTGATCTGGCTCTTCCCTTGTTTTCCAACATTATTTCTGCTTCACTTACACTCACTCCAGCAGTGATGAACTGCTTGCCTTTTCTTCACACACATTCCATAATGGTTTTGCTGCCACTACACCTTTGCTCCTGTAGTCTGATTGTACTCATTGCACTTCCATTCTTTTCAGAGTGCACTCCTACTTCTCTGTTAATAATCAAGTCGTGTATCACCTCCTCCACAGAGATTTACCTGCCTCTACCTCACATTTTCCAGACTGCATTGTGCTCTCAAAATCATGGCACTTCTAAATCATTCTATCAGATGGTCTTCTCTCTCTGGACTTTGAGCTTCTGGAGGACTAGGGTGGTTTCTTATTTATCTTTGCACTAATAACATTTAGCATGGCATTTAGCAGAGAGTTAATATTCAGTAAATACATGTTTAAAAAACATATGAGTTTGCATGTAGCACAGTAATAATTATGGAGATCATTTAGTGTATATTGGATGACAACTTGGTTGAAAGTTTTATTGGATTACAGTGGTGATATCTTTATATGTTTGCTCAGTCTTCATAGTTTGTTGCTGATATAGCATGGCTGTCTGCTCACAACTTAAACACATTACTGGGAACACTGCTTACAAGGCACACATTTTTCTTTATAGTCCTTTGTTCTTTAACCTCTGGGGATTTCTGAATTACTGTATACCATCTAGTTTGGAACAACAAAGAATGCAGCCTCTTGCAAAACAAGTTAAAAATACATATATAATATTTCAGTGGCTACGCTTCATTGTATAAGTAAAAGCCGATTTACCTGGCCTCCTATCACCAGTAACTCTCCATTAACTGGTCCCTTTCCACAGTTCCTATTCAAAGAGAGCTGATGTTCATAATATGAGCCCTGAGACCCTGTGGCTTCATGATATGCTGTCTGAATCATGAAAAGAAAGTTCAAGCTCTTTTCAGTCTTGTTTCCATATAGAATATATTTTCTTTCCCTATTCTTTGAAAGTTGTCTTATGCAGAATGGTAATTATCAAGTAGAATCTTAGATTAATCACATCCCTTGACCATGCCAGAAAATAGATTTCTTTAAACAGGTCTGATGACAGTAATTGGATTATTGTGTAGAATTTAAATAGTATGCCAAGTATGATTTCTGTCTTTAAAGTTAGGAACCTAGATGCTGTTTCTTTTCCTTCAGAGAGTTATTTTAAGGATTAATTAAGTGATACCTGGATCACACCTCTGCCCTTTCAGAGAAGGGTGTTAGATAAGTGCAATGTCACCAAGTAAAGCAGGTGTCACTTCTGCTAGTCAACATTGAAAAAAATCTTACAGTTTTCATCTAAGTGATGCAGATAATTTTCCTCTTACAGTTAAGGTCGACCACCTCTTGCTTCAATTGGATATAGAGTTTTGAATTGGTGTCTTACTATGTATGCTTTTCCTCGGCTCTGTGACTGATACTATGTTGTATCTTGGAGTGAAATGAATCCTTCCTAATTAAGTGAACAATACTCCACATGACAGGTTATTGTCATTTTGGGGAGATTGATTATTTCCTTCTGGCAATATGCTAATACATGGTTACTATAACATTAAATGTTTTAGTGTGTCCTTTGGCTCAAGTGTCCAGCTCCATCACAGCCAACTGACCCCAAGGTTTATAATATAAACCAAGCTATAGGGCCCACCTCTGGGAAAGCAGATTTTAAAGAATGGCATGTGCCCTGGCCAACACCCCACATGATATCTACTAAAGTGTCCATAGTACAGGCAGATTAAGTTAAACAGATTTTCTTCCTTGGGGAAATTGGAATCAGGATCAGAGGTTCCAGCTATTCTCTTTTGGACTGTCTTGCCTGAGGGTTTCAGCCCTGGGCAGGTTTACTGTGGATTCCGTGAGACTGAGACATGACAATGGAAGTTCTTGGGGTAAAAGGGTTTATACCTGGCTTTATTCTCACCACAGAATCACGTCTGCATCCAGAAAGTCTGCAGGTCTGTAATCCACCTCCATCTCTGCCTCTGGGTTTCTCTGTCACCTCATAGCCTGCAGCCCCAGAACAATGGGCAGAGCTCTTTATATATATAGTCAATAACTTATTGCCCACATATGTTCAAGCCTGCACCTGTGAGCATTGCATGTGTGCAGTGGGCAAGCAGACCA
Organism: Manis javanica; assembly: GCF_040802235.1. Lineage (NCBI taxonomy): Eukaryota > Metazoa > Chordata > Mammalia > Pholidota > Manidae > Manis > Manis javanica. The sequence goes on from NC_133174.1 coordinate 113,752,367, forward strand.
GGGTCAGATGAGAATCCTGGCCATGGAATTTCCATTTTCTCTACATGGATACTCAATGTAGGACATCATGTGAGGCTGAGGCTGGAGTGGCCTTGTTTTGGCTATGTGCACATGGAACAGAAAAAGCCAGGAGGAAGAGAAAGAGAGAAAGAGTTTGTGTTATGGACTGAATGTTTGTGTTCCCCCCAAATTTACATGTTGAAGCACTATTCTCAAATGTTATGAAATTTGGAAGTAGAGCCTTTGGGAGATGATTAGGTTTAGGTGAGGTCATGAGGGTGGGTCTCCATGATGGGATTAGTATCCTTGTAAAAAGATAAGAGTGCCAGAACTTGCATTTTCTCTCCACTATGCAAGGAGACAATGAGAAGGCAGATGTCTACAAGTGAGGAAGAGGGGCCCTCACCAGAACCAGATCTGCCAGTATCTTGATCTTGGATTTCCCAGCTTCCAGAACTGTTAAAAACAAATGTTGCTTAAGCCATCTAGTCTATGGCATTTTGTTATAGTAGGCTGAGCTAATAAAGAGAGAGAGATTAGGAGAAAAGGGCCATTTGAAAAAGACCCAAAGAAAAGAGACAGGCATCTTTGTCTTGATCAGCTTTGCAGTACCTAGTTCCAGGTCCTCATGAAACCTGTCTGTGCTCTCCGACCTGGGGTCTGTGATATATTCTTATATTCTTCTAATAAATTCCACCATCCCTTTTTGCATTGAAAAGTTTAATTGACTTTTTGCTCTGTACTCCCGTATGAACTCTAAATAAGATAGCCACTGGATTTTCATGGAAAAAATATAAACAAAAACAAAATGACACTTTTTCATACATATATTTTAAAACTGGATGGATATTTTATATTGGAAACTTACCTAGTGTTTATAAGGATGATATAAATAGCTGACTTTTATGCAGAAAATATAACAAAACAGTTGTTCAATTTCATTTTTTACCTTAATGCTATTGAGAATTATGCTGCTTTTTCCACATTTTGGGGCATCAGTGCATCTTTAAATGTGGGATAATTATATGTATACACACACACATATACACAAACATGCACACACATTACCCCATTTATATCCATAGTGAAGATATTTAAAGGTCACGTTGCCTTTATGATTTTAGCGCACTGTTGCTAGAGACTGCTGATCTTTAATTAAAAGGTCAAATCTCTCATTTTCCTCCAGTGACTTATGATTATTTTCATTACTAATGAGCTGAATTTGTCTTATTTAATAAAGCTGGATTCAAGTAATTATTTAATCTCTAGAGCTGTGGAAAGATTTCTGAAGACTAAATTGAACTTAAAATATTCCATTTCATTCAACTCTATCCTTCATTATATACATTGTTAGAAATAGTCAAAGAGTATTTTGATCTGCACCTTTTCTCTTTGTGCTTGGCCTCTTGTCCAGACCATCTTGAATTTCTTGGTTCTTAGAACCAAGGCTGAAGGCACATTTGGCTTTGGTGCCTGACTCATTCCCTTAAGCAGCATTTCACTTCACAGGCTAATCCCAAGAACCTAATGCCCTCAGACTCCTGCTGGCTACTGGAGGTGCTGTCTTTTCTAAGCTCCACCCTCCTCCCAGGTCTCATTATGTACCACTTACTACCCCATATCCTCATGCAAAGTTGTAGTGGCTGAAATCTCATCCTACAGGAGTTCTTTTTTTATCTGCTGTTATCATGTGATAAATCAATTCTCATGATGATGTCTACAAACTACAGATGCTTTACCCTGGTGCAACTGAAATTGAAATTGAAATTGGGGCTCCTGTCTCATACACATGTAGTGACTTAACCTATTAAAACACATGATAATGAAAATTTGGGAATTTGGGGTATGAGGTGGGGTAAGGTAGAAGGCTCTTTTCCCTTTTGAATCCTAGTGTTGACTTGGGGAGACATTGAAGTGACCTCATAGGGATACAGGAAGAAGAATAGAGCTGCAACTCTGGAAATAACTCTCTTATTCTACTGTGGCACTTTAGTGAGGTCTTTGGTCTGTGTTATCATTTCATTTACTTTATTCATTCAGTCAGGAAATCTTTACTGAGCATCTACACTATTTTGCTAGGCATAGTGCTAGCTGCTGGGCATATAATGATGATTAAAACCTATACATTTTGCCCTCAAGGAGTATGCAGCTAGGGATAGAGAGAGAGAAATGTACAACATTTTCATGTTAACATGTCATGTTATCATTGCTGTTGATAAGAAAAACACAGAAGAGGGACACCTTATCTATAGCTGGGAATTCAGGGAAGGTTTCTATACAAAGTGACCTCTAAGACGTGCTCTAAAGGATGAGGAGGAATTAGGGATGAAGTGTGTATACATGTGACAGAGAGAGAGGGAGGGAAGGAGAGAAAGGGGTGTTGTAGGTAGGGGAAAGAGGGAACAGAATGTGCAAAGGTTTTGAGGTCTTTTAGGGAATAGGAATAGAAATGAATTTGGTAAGGTTGGAAGGTAGACTACAATAGTAGGCATAGGCAGTAAAAGAAGCTGAAAAGAAAAGCAGGGCCCAAAATGTGAAAGGCTTTTTATGTTCTAGTAAGGTGTCTGAACAGTATCCTGAGGAAATGGGGACATTTTTTTAGTTTTAGGAAGGCAGGTTACATCATCATTTTGCCAAAAAGCCACTTTGGGTGCTGATATGGCATAGATTTGATTGGGACAAAGGAAAATGCTGGGAAATGAGATAGATGACTATTTTAATTGTACAGTTGATGACAGTAGAATGGGGATGGAGAGAAGTAAATTGATTCACATTAGAGCTGAAATGTAGATTTTGAGACCATTTTTATCCAATGTCTATAAAAATAAGTAGCAGAGAATAGGTGGTCAATTAATATTTGATGAATGACTTAATCAAGGTGGCTAAGTGAAGCCTTGTTGTATACTAATACCTGTATGGGAGTAAGTATACAGAGGAAAAATTTTTAAGATTCCACATATAAGAGAGATCATGTAGTATTGGTCTTTCTCTTATTTCACCTAGCATAATACCCTATAGGTCCATCCATGTTATTCAAAATAGCAAGATTTCATCCATTTTTATGGCTGAGTAATATTCTATTGTGTGTATGTATTCCATCTTTTTTTATCCATTCATCTATTGATGGACATTTAAGATGGTTCTACATTTTGGCTATTGTAAATAATGCTATAATAAACATAGAAATACATGTATCTTCTTGAATTCGTGATTTTGTTTTCTTTACATAAATTCCCAGAAGTGGAATTGCTGGGTCATATGGTATTTCTATTTTTAGTTTTCTGAGAAACCTCCATATTGCTTTCCATAGTGGCTACACTGATTTAAACCTCACCTGAGGAATGGATAAAGAATAAGTGGTGCATATACACAATGGAATATGATTCAGCCACAAAAAATAAAGAAATCCTGCCATTTGCAACAGCATGGATGGGACCTAGAGGATGTTATGCTAAGTGAAATGAGCCCAGCAGAGAAAGACAAATACCATATTATTTCACTTATTTGTGGACTCTAAAACCAAAACAAAACAAAATGAACAAATAGCAGTAGACTCATAGACTCTGAGAAGTGATTGGTGGTTACCATGGGGGAGGAGTTGGGGTAGGTGGGTGGGGTGGGTGAGGAGATTAAAGGGGCACAGAAATTCTCAGTTGTAATATAAGTTGGTCATAGGGATGGTAGTACAGCATGGACAACATAGCCAATGATTCTGTAACATCTTTCTATGTTTGACAGATAATAACTACACTAGCTGGGGTGAGGATTTAATAATGTGGGTAACTGTTGAACCACTGTATTGTATACTTGATACTAATATAAGGTGGTATATGAACTATACTTAAATAAAAAAAGTTAGAGATTACATAGATCTTATGGGTTACAATAAAAATACATTTGTTAAGAAGAGAAAAATAAAAACCCAACTCTAGTGTACAAGGATTCCCTTTTCTCCACATCCTCACCAACATTTGTTATTTCTTGTTAATATTTGCCTCTGACTTGTATGAGGTGATATGTTGTTGTGGTTTTTATTTGCATTTCCTTGATGATCAGTGATGAGCATCTTTGCATGTATCTGTTGGCCATCTGTATGTCTTCTTTGGAAAAATGTTTATTTAGGTCCTCTGCCCATTTTTTTAATTGGATTATCTGTGTTTTTGGTGTTGAGTTGTGTAAGTTCCATATGTATTTTGGATATTTAAGCCTCAAATCCATTTTGAGTTAATTTTTGTGAATGGTGTAAGATAATGAATCCAGTTTCATTCTCTTACATGTTAATATCCAAATTTTCCAGCACCATTTATTGAAGAGACTGTCTTTTCTCCAAATATTAGTTGGCTATATATATGCTTAGATTTCTTCCTTGATTCTATTCCATTGGTCTGTTTTTATGCCAGCACCATACTATTTTGATAATTATAACTTCATAATATAGCTTGAAATCATGAAGTTTGATGATGTCTCCTGCTCTGTTCTTCTTTGGATTTCTTTGGCTATTTGAAGTCTTTTGTGATTCCATATTTTAGGAGTGTCTTTCTACTTCTTTAAAAAATGGCATTAGAATCTTAATAGGAATTACATTGAATCTATAGATGGCTTTTGTTTAGTGCTGACATTTTAACAATATTCTTTCAATCCACAAACATGAGATACCTTTCTATTTATTTGTGTCTTCTTCAGTTTTGAAGATGGGTTTTGTGTAAAGAAGGGGGATGCCAACAATTGGATTTATCATTTACACTGACATACTGAGCATTTTGGGCTTTCACTCTCTGCTTTAGGGATAGGGGATGTAACAGTGAACAAAACCAAATGTCTCCTTTCATGCAATTCATGGTGTTTTTAGGGATGGCAGACAATATGCAGATACAAGGTGGATTCACAAGTATCTTCTACAAGGAGATGGTATTGCTTACCTGATATTAATAGGATATGAGCTTTGAGTGACTTTCCAAATAATGGGTTTGTAGCCATCCAAATTCTTATATAGTCCCCATTTTTATTAGGTCTTACCTAAGGTGGTTATTTGATAGAGCAAAGGGGAAAACTTGCATTCTATCTACCAAGAACTGTGCTGGGTTCTGTTTCATCTATCCACCTAAAATGCATGTACCATTTCTTATTTCAAGATAAAGTTACAAGCATTGTTTACATAAATTATTTCCTATTATCTCCCAGTTTGCACATGAACAAACAGGCTCAGAGGTGTAGGAGAATTGCTCAAAAATACACAGCTAGTAAATGGTGGAGACAGGATTTGAATGCTTGTTTACTACCAGAACCCATTGTGCACAAAGTACCACAACACTGTGTTTAGCCCAAATTACATTGAAAACATGATCTACACTTCCTCACCTATGTATTTTAGCAAGCTATAGTAAAGGACTCCTGAGTTTTTGGTTCGGAGTTATAATAAGGCACCATATGACATAATACTGTTGCAGAGTAAGGCCTTGGGTGACTAAACCAAATGGTTTGAGGAAGTGGCTGTTGTGAGGGTTGTGAAGGAGCTCGAGTGCTGCTGAAGCTGAGTCTGTCAGTGTGTTATGTGTGTGAATCGAGAGGATGTTTCTTGAAGTTGTTTCACTGAGCCATACCTTTCTTGCACTCCACTTCTCATGATAAACTTTACCCTTGCTTTTACTTGCTGACTTTCTGGATTTCACAGTGTCATTAATTGCCTGGTCTAGGTCCTTGATGCAGTGCTGTGTTTGGAAAAGCAGGGCAATCTTTCCCTGATCAAGAGGAGGGGCTGGGACTCAGGTATGGGAAGTGGCATGCTGCTTTTAATTAGCTGCAACTTATTTCCGATAACCTGGATGCAGTTCTGGAATGCTGTAGCCCAGATCATTTGAATAACAGGCTGCATTGACTGAGAGCTCCCATCCCCTGATGAGAATCTGCCTAGTTTGAGCTAAAGAAGCTGATGTGATTAAGTGTGGGGTTTTTGATTAGGTGGACTTTGACAAGGCTTATTTGATTGTGTCAGGCTGGGATTTCTTGTATCTGTCTTGAAATTGAACCACAACTTGACATGTCTGGGAACTTGGGATTTCTGGGCTGTGAGGCTGAAGAAATTAATTTTAATTGGGTACAAGTAAAGACTGAGGAATTCAGAATACCATGCAAGCCCCCATTATCTCACCCAACCATTTGTTTTCCTATCGTGGACCCTAATTTAAATGACATCCACAGGCTCTGCAGATAATTTTAATCTTTGCACTCGGCCTGAGAGTTAAAAATGTACCCGGCCAGAGGAAGTTCTTGGCCTCAACCTACAGGTTTCATATCTGGGCTATGTTCAAGTGTCCTTAATAGACTGTGTAAACAGGACATCTGCAGCAAGGCAGTGCAGGGAGTAAGGGAGGTCAGGAATGGGCTTGATGTTTACATCAAGTGCAACTAATTATTCATTTCACTAAATGCTGTAACATTATGTCCTTTCTGGGTAGTAAAAACCTATGGGACCTGCCATAAATATTGAGTTCAATAGTTCCTTAATTGCTGCAAGGCTTCATCTTGTTGGCAATTCAAAATAATTCCCAGGTTACCTCCCCTCTGAATGACAGGAGAGTCTTAACATTGTTGGGGATGGAGTTTCTGTATGTACATATTTCTTGTGTCATCCAGTCAGTAATAACATATTGGCCACACTTGTACAGTGAGCAAGCCAACCAGGGAGAGGTGAGAATCCTGGCCATAAGAACCTTCACTTTTTCCACAATCATTCTTTCCCAAACTATCCCAAGTGCCCTGTCAGAGGTTAAACACTGAGCTGGACTGCCCAGGCAAACTTTGACGCAGCATTAACTATGTTCTTATATATAAGGCTAAATAGTAAAGACAGAGAGGCAAGACAGTGGTTCTCTTTGAGATAAGTGTGGATAAAATGAAGGTTCCCATGGCCAGGATTCTTACCTGGCCCTGGTTGGCTAGCTCACTACACGCGTGTAGACAATATGTTGTTACTGACTCTATATAAAGAGCTCCGCCCAGTGATCTGGGTGACATGGTGACAGGGCTGCAAGGCTGCAGGAGAGCAGAGCAGAGGCTACAGTGGTGGCAGCGCCAAGGAAAGAGGCCCAGAGGACAGCTGTGCAGGTAAAGAGGCCCAGAGGATGGCTGTGCAGGCTGAGATGCCCAGAGGCAGAGACCAGTTTGCTGTGTGCAGACTTGCTCTGAGTGGATGGGATTTTAGTGATTGACCTGCCACTGTGGAAATAAAGTTGGGTATAACCCTTTCACCTCAAGAATGTTCTAATGTCATTTCTTTGGTCACATTGAATCCATAGTCAATTTGTCCAGGGCTGAAACCCATTGGCAAGACAATTGGTCATGTTGGCAGGGCTCATTGGTGACCAAGGAAAAAGAACAGGCTGCCCTCATGGAAAGGAATGTTTCAGCAGGCTGCCCCTATGGACGGGGAGACATTCGAGTGTCCCCTGTGGACATGTGCTGTGAAGGGGTGGAGGACTGGGGTCCACACCAAGAGAAAGCTGACTGAAATGGCATCACTACGAAGTGCTGTGGCCTAAGAGGAAGCAGCACGAGATGGAGCAGTGGCCCAAGAAGAGTGGCACGAGAAGCAGCAGTATGGGAGTGCAGGCTGCCAGGTGCCGGAGGGCAAGAGAAGCATGTAGTGGAGCTGTCAGCCCCAGAAATGGAGGATTGGAGGTTTGGTGAACAGGTGGAGGTGGAGGCCCTGCCGGTGCCGGAGGCATAGGCACCTCCTTGGTGGAGACCCCACCTGGTTGAAAGCTGGTGGGAAGCCAGAAGGACTTGGCAACCGTGGGTTCTTTCAGGAGCCGTGCAGCTCCCTTCTCAGGTCATGGAGCACTCCATGCTCTGCTCCTAGCCTCAGGCTCAAGCACAAAAGGAAATATGGTCTGCTTCTCGAAGGAAGAATTTAAAGGGCCCCATGAAGGTCACGAGGACCCAGATGTGGGTTGGTTTGAAAGGGCAGGAGCAGACAGAAAGAAATTGAATCAATGGAGCTGTGGCAATTGGGACTGGATTGGCGGTTCCGGCTGCTGAGGATGAAGCAGAAGGTAGAGATAAAGCAACAAGATAGGCCTGTGTGTCTGCAAGACTTTTTATTTGAGAGGCTGGAGAAGCTGGATTTTTGTAAGGCCCACCCATGGCCCTTTGGTTAACTCCTTTGAGTAGAACTGGTTTGAATACAACCAGGATGACCACTTGGCGGCAGTGGATCTCCTCAGGCTTGAGGGTTATTATAATTTGTTAGAACTGGTTTGAATATCTCCTCAGGTTTGAGGGTTATTATAATTTGTTATTATTTTTGTTATTTGTATATTGTTGTAGATTATTGAATTTCAATGTTCCAGCTTCCTTACACAGGAACCATTGCAGAGAATTGAGAGTACGTAGATTAAAAGGTAAGAATCCTGGAGGGGTGGAATGTGGATAAAATGAAGGTTCCTGTGGCCAGGATTCTCACCTGGCCCTGGTTGGCTAGCTCACTATACACGTGTGGGCCATACGTTGCTATTGACTCTATATAAAGAGCTCTGCCCAGTGCTTTGGGCGACATGGTGGCATGGCTACAAGGCTGCAGAAGAGCAGAGCAGAGGCTGGAGTGGTGGCAGCCCTGAGGACAGAGGCCCAGAGGACAGCTGTTGTGGGCCGAGAGCTTGTTGCATGCAGACTTGCTCTGAGTGGACAGGATTTTAGTGACTGACCTGCCACTGTGGGAATAAACTTGGGTATAACTCTTTCACTGCAAGAACATTCTACTGTCATTTCTTTGGTCACACTGAATCCATTGTGAACTTGCCTAGGGCTGAAACCCATTGGCAAGACATAAGGAAATTTGATCTCATATTGTAGACACCTCTTTTTTGATCAATGTTATTAATACCCACCTCAGAGCTCTTAGATGAACCCCGCTTTCCCTAGAACTAATTCCAGATTGGCCTAGGATTGTTCTAGTAACCATGTCAGCGCAGGACAGATTGTAAGGAATCATGGTTAATTGTGTGATGCTCACCTAGTATTTCTAACTTCTTGATAGTTAAGAGAAACAGACAACCAGACATACACATTCTTCCATGCTTCCCTGGTCATGGCATCCTCGTTATGAAATAAAATTAACAAAGATTAATTAGTTTGCCACTGTAGAGCATGTGGAAGATGGCTGCTGCTCCCATGATGCATGTAGAGAGAGTGCTACAGGCTTGTGATTCATTGCTCTGTCAGCAGTGTGAGATATGCTGTATGAAAATGCCATATAAATGCAAATACCAATACAAACAGCACCTTCCCCTGTTGGCTAGTGATAAGGTACTCATCCAGATGAGACAGTAAGATTTAAAAGCAGAAAAATAGTAGCTGGGAGGGGGGAAAAAACACAATTACTCCTCAAAGTTTGCTTTTCAAGAAAGTCATTAAAATGCTTGTTGTCCCCCTCCCTCAACCAATGACAGTATTCACACAGCCTAAATGGGTAGGCCATAATCAGAAATGATTCATTTGTGGTTAATTCAGTTAGGATGGGAACACATTCAGAAATGTGGGTGATTTAAAGTCCAAATGGGGTTGGTTTCCTCAGAGGTGAGAAATTCACAACCGAGTTGCCTCTGATTTGGGCTGTAGTTATCAATTGAATAATGAATTTGGATCTTAACTGTATAAAATCCCTTGTATTCTTCAAGTGCTTAAGATGGAAGAGGAAAAAAGCAACAAAGCAGCCCAGTGAAGGCCTCATTATGTGCCTGGCACTTTCTTCCTAGGGAGAAGAGGAGTTTTCAGAGAGCCATTTTCTCAATTGTGCTTCCCAATTATGTTATAGCTTGATGGCTTACTGTTGATATATGAAGAGGTCCTGTAAGATGACTGTGAAAGGAGAATGAATAATGGAATCAGAATTTTAAAGCTGGAATGAGACTGAGGATTTTTACCATTGTTCCAGGACTGAAAATTTAACCAGACCCTGTTAGTGGTGAAACTTTCAGTCCCATCAGCATTCTTGTAGAAGAGCCTGAGAAGTCCCATTTTAGCTTTACCCAATCTAGAATTACAAAAACTGGGACTCCAAACCAAAAGATGTCTCAGGGGTAGACCTGCTTGTCCTTCCTGACATCATCCTCAAAGCTAAGGGACCTTCTAAACATCCTACATTCCCCTTTATAACCTACTTGAGAGATGACACTCACTGAGTTATTGAGACTCTTCTTGAGTCAGTTTATATTATCTGCCTGCCTCCTGTCTTGGAACACTGTGTTTGCTACAACTTCAGTTTATTGGTCCCAAAGCTATTTTCCTGGAGTTCCACATTGGGAATGTGGCCAGAAAGCTTAGTTTTAAACTTTTGGGAATATGTGAGTCTTTCCTCATGAGCAAGAAAAAATTATCAATAATGTCATTCAGGCTCTTAGTGCTGTGACTTTCCTTTGCTTAATACTTGCAGTGGCTTCTAATTGTCTAGTGTATCTTAGCAGCATTCATCAATTTGGCATGCATGATGTGCCACTAATTTAATTATTGATCACCTATATCATGGCTCATGGGCTGGTCAGCTGTTTTTTTTAATTTTTATTTTTACTTTATTTTGGTATCATTAATCTACAATTACAAAAAGAACATTATGTTTACTAGGTTCCCCCCTTCACCAAGTCCCCCCCACATACCCCTTCACAGTCACTGTCCATCAGCGTAGTAAGATGCTGGAAAATCACTACTTGTCTTCTCTGTGTTGTGCAGCCCTCCCCGTGGCCCCCACGCACTATACATGCTAATCGTAATGCCCTCTTTCTTTTTTCCCCACCCTTATCCCTCCCTTCCCACCCATCATCCCCAGTCCCTTTCCCTTTGGTAACTATTACTCCATTCTTGGATTCTGTGATTCTGCTGCTGTTTTGTTCCTTCAGTTTTCCTTTGTTCTTATACTCCACATATGAGTGAGATCATTTGGTACTTGTCCTTCTCCGCTTGGCTTATTTCACTGAGCATAATACCCTCTAGCTCCATCCATGTTGTTGCGAATGGTAGGATCTGTTTTTTTCTTATGGCTGCGTAATATTCCATTGTGTATATGTACCACATCTTCTTTATCCATTCATCTACTGATGGAGATTTAGGTTGCTTCCATATCTTGGCTATTGTAAACAGTGCAGCGATAAACATAGGGGTGCATCTGTCTTTTTCAAACTGGAGTGCTGCATTCTTAGGGTAAATTCCTAGAAGTGGAATTCCTGGGTCAAATGGTATTTCTATTTTGAGCATTCTGAGGAACCTCCATACAACTTTCCACAATGGTTGAACTAGTTCACATTCCCACCAGCAGTGTAGGAGGGTTTCCCTTCCTCCACAACCTCACCAATATTTGTTGTTGTTTGTCTTTTCGATGATGGCGATCCTTACTAGTGTGAGGTGATATCTCATTGTGGTTCTAATTTGCATTTCTCTGATGATTAGTGATGTGGAGCATCTTTTCATGTGCCTGTTGGTCATCTGGATTTCTTCTTTAGAGAACTGTCTATTCAGTTCCTCTGCCCTTTTTTTAATTGGATTATTTGCTTTTTGTTTGTTGAGGCGTGTGAGCTCTTTATATATTTTGGATGTCGGTCCTTTATCGGATCTGTCATTTATGAATATGTTCTCCCATACTGTAGGACACCTTTTTGTTCTATTGATGGTGTCCTTTGCTGTACAGAAGCTTTTCAGCTTAATGTAGTCCCACTTGTTCATTTTTGCCTTTGTTTCCCTTGGCCAGGGAGATATGTTCATGAAGAAGTCACTCATGTTTATGTCCATGAGATTTTTGCCTATGATTTTTCTAAGAGTTTTATGGTTTCATGACTTACATTCAGGTGTTTGATCCATTTGGAGTTTACTTTTGTGTATGGGGTTAGACAGTGATCCAGTTTCATTCTCTTACATGTAGCTGTCCAGTTTTGCCAGCACCATCTGTTGAAAAGACTGTCATTTCCCCATTGTATGTCCATGGCTCCTTTATCGTATATTAATTGGCCATATATGCTTGGGTTAATGTCTGGAGTCTCTATTCTGTTCCACTGGTCTGTGGCTCTGTTCTTGTGCCAGTACCAAATTGTATTGATTACTGTGGCTTTGTAGTAGTGCTTGAAGTTGGGGAGCGAGATCCCCCCCACTCTATTCTTCCTTCTCAGGATTGCGTTGGCTATTCGGGGTCTTTGACGGTTCCATATGAATTTTTGAACTATTTGTTCCAGTTCATTGAAGAATGCTGTTGGTAATTTGATAGGGATTACATCGAATCTGTATATTGCTTTGGGCAGGATGGCCATTTTGACTATATTAATTCTTCCTAGCCAGGAGCATGGGATGAGTTTCCATTTGTTAGTGACCTCTTTAATTTCTCTTTAGAGTGTCTTGTAGTTTTCAGGGTATAGGTCTTTCACTTCCTTGGTTAGATTTATTCCTAGGTATTTTATTCTTTCTGATGCTACTGTGAATGGAATTGTTTTCCTGATTTCTCTTTCTATTAGTTTATTGTTAGTGTATAGGAAAGCTACAGATTTCTGTGTGTTAATTTTGTATCCTGCAACTTTGCTGAATTCCGATATTAGCTCTAGTAGTTTCAGAGTGGAGCTTTAGGGTTTTTTATGTACAATATCATGTCATGTGCAAATAGTGACAGTTTGACTTCTTCTTTACCAATCTGGATTCCTTGTATTTCTTTGTTTTGTCTGATTGCCATGGCTAGGACCTCCAGTACCACGTTGAATAACAGTGGGGAGAGTGGGCATCCCTGTCTTGTTCCCATCTCAGAGGAAAAGCTTTCAGCCTCTCGCTGTTCAGTATGATGTTAGCTGTGGGTTTATCATATATGGCCTGTATTATGTAGAGGTACTTGCCCTCTATGCCCATTTTGTTGAGAGTTTTTATCATGAATGGATGTTGAATTTTGTCAAATGCTTTTTCAGCATCTATGGAGATGATCATGTGGTTTTTGTCCTTCTTTTTGTTGATGTCGTGGATGATGTTGATGGATTTTTGAATGTTGTACCATCCTTGCATCCCTGAGATGAGTCCCACTTGGTCATGGTGTACGATCCTCTTGATGTATTTTTGAATTCGGTTTGCTAATATTTTGTTGAGTATTTTTGCATCTACGTTCATCAGGGATATTGGTCTGTAGTTTTCTTTTTGGTGGGGTCTTTGTCTGGTTTTGGTATTAGGGTGATGTTGGCTTCATAGAATGAGTTTGGGAGTATTACCTCCTCTTCTATTTTTTGGAAAACTTTAAGGAGAATGGGTATTATGTCTTCCCTGTATGTCTGATAAAATTTCGAGGTAAATCCATCTGGCCCGGGGGTTTTGTTCTTGGGTAGTTTTTTGATTACCGCTTCAATTTCGTTGCTGGTAATTGGTCTGTTTAGATTTTCTGTTTCTTTCTGGGTCAGTCTTGGAAGGTTGTATTTTTCTAGGAAGTTGTCCATTTCTCCTAGGTTTCCCAGCTTGTTAGCATATAGGTTTTCATAGTACTCTCTAATAATTCTTTGTATTTCTGTGGGGTCCGTCCTGATTTTTCCTTCCTCATTTCTAATTCTGTTGATTTGTGTTGATTCTCTTTTTCTCTTAATAAGTCTGGCTAGAGGCTTATCTATTTTGTTTATTTTCTCAAAGAACCAGTTCTTGGTTCCATAGATTTTTTCTATTGTTTTATTCTTCTCAATTTTATTTATTTCTTCTCTGATCTTTATTATGTCCTTCCTTCTGCTGACCTTAGGCCTCATTTATTCTTCTTTTTCCAATTTCGATAATTGTGACATTAGACTATTCATTTGGGATTGTTCTTCCTTCTTTAAATATGCCTGGATTGCTGTATGCTTTCCTCTTAAGACTGCTTTTGCTGCGTTCCACAGAAGTTGGGGCTTTGTGTTGTTGTTGTCATTTATTTCCATATATTGCTGGATCTCCATTTTGATTTGGACATTGATCCACTGATTATTTAGGAGCATGTTGTTAAGCCTCCATGTGTTTGTGAGCCTTTTTGCTTTCTTTTTACAATTTATTTCTAGTTGTATACCTTTGTGGTCTGAAAAGTTGGTTGGTAGGATTTCAATCTTTTGGAATTTACTGAGGTTCTTTTTGTGGCCTAGTATGTGGTCTATTTTGGAGAATGTTCCATGTACACTTGAGAAGAATGTGTATCCTGTTGCTTTTGGATATAGAGTTCTATAGATGTCTATTAGGTCCATCTGTTCTGGCATGTTATTCAGTGCCTGTGTGTCCTTACTTATTTTCTGTCTGGTGGATCTGTCCTTTGGAGTGAGTGGTGTGTTGAAGTCTCCTAGAATGAATGCATTGCATTCTATTTCCTTCTTTAATTCTGTTAGTATTTGTTTCACATATATTGGTGCTCCTGTATTGGGTGCATATATGTTTATAATGGTTATATCCTCTTGTTGGCCTGAGCCTTTATCTCTTGTTACTTTCTTTATTTTGAGGTCTGTTTTGTCTGATACTAGTATTGCAACACCTGCTTTTTTCTCTCTGTTGTTTGCATGAAAAATCTTTCTCCAACCGTTGACTTTTAATCTATGCATGTCTTTGGGTTTGAGGTGAGTCTCTTGTAAGCAGCATATAGATGTGTCTTACTTTTTTATCCATTCTATTACTCTGTGTCTTTTGATTGGTGCATTCAGTCCATTTACATTTACGGTGATTATTGAAAGATATGTACTTATTGCCATTGCAGGCTTTAGATTTGTGGTTACCAGAGGTTCAAGGTTAGCTTGTTTACTACCTTACTGTCTGACCTCACTCGCTTATTGAGCTGTGATAAACAAAGTCTGATGATTATTTCTTTCCCTTCTTTTTCCTCCTCCTCAATTCTTCATATGTTGGGTGTTTTGTTCTGTGCTCTATTTAGGAGTACTCCCATCTAGAGCAGTCCCTCTAAGATACCCTGTAGAGGTGGTTTTTGGGAGGCAAATTCCCTCAAGTTTTGCTTGTCTGGGAATTGTTTAATCCCTCCTTCATATTTAAATGATAATCGTGCTGGATACAGTATCCTTGGTTCAAGGCCCTTCTGTTTCATTGCATTAAATATATCATGCCATTCTCTTCTGGCCTGTAAGGTTTCTTTTGAGAAGTCTGATGATAGCCTGATGGGTTTTCCTTTGTAGGTGACCTTTTCACATTCTCTGGCTGCCTTTAATACTCTGTCCCTGTCCTTGATCTTTGCCATTTTAATTATTATGTGTGTTGGTGTTGACCTCTTTGGATCCCATCTCTTGGGAGTTCTGTGTGCCTCTGTAGTCTGAGCAAATATTTCCTCCCCCAGTTTGGGAAAGTTCTCAGCAATTATTTCTTCAAAGACACTTTATATCCCCTTTTCTCTCTCTTCTTCCTCTGGTACCCCTATAATGTGGATATTGTTCCTTTTGGATTGGTCACACAGTTCTCTTAATATTGTTTCATTCCTAGAGATCCTTTTATCTCTCTCTGCATCAGCTTCTATGCATTCCTGTTCTCTGGTTTCTATTCCATCAATGTCCTCTTGCATCTTATCCATTCTGCTTATAAATCCTTCCAGAGTTTGTTTCACTTCTGTAATCTTCCTCCTGACATCTGTGATCTCCCTCCAGATGTCTGTAATCTCCCTCCGGACTTCATCCCTTAGCTGTTGCATATTTCTCTGCAGCTCTGTCAGCATGTTTATGATTTTTATTTTGAATTATTTTTCAGGGAGACTGGTTAGGTCTGCCTTTGCAGATCCTTTCTCAGGTGTAACTATCTTGGTCTGGACCAGATTTTTTTGCCTTTTTCATGGTGATTGCAGTGGCTGTAGGCAGGTTGCGGGTGTGTCAGCTGGGAGAAGAAAGTCCTTTCCTGCTTGCTGTATGCCTTGCCCTTCTCTGCTGCCTATGATGGGTACCTGCACTCCTGGAGCAGCCACCGGCTTAGTCTCCTAAGCTGCTGTGGGTGGGTTGTCCATCAGAGCAGCACTGAGCCCTGCGTGGAGTGGCAGGCACACCAGGTGCTCTCCTCCATGCTAGCAGTGGCTGGTCACCTGTTTTTCGTAAATAAAGTTTTATCAGACAGACATCCTCTTATTTATGTATTGCCATTGGCCGCTTTCCCTTTACAACAGAGATTATATAGTTGCAACAGAGACTGTGGCCTGAAAAGTCAAAAATATTTAATATCTACTCTGATACAGTAAAAGGTTGATAATACCTGCTATCACTATTTTTAAATTAGACATGTATAACATAGTCATAGGAGGAGATTTTTTAAAATACAGATTCCTGGAATCCTACCTTGGTCTTATTAAATAAGAACATTCTTGGGTGTCTCTTAGGCTTGGTATTTTGAAAAATATAATCGAGGTGATAATGATATATCTTGGTTAGGGTGCACTGTTCTCCACAAACATTTTAACTTAATAACAACAGCCTATGGATACAAATTAAAGTATATTTAATTTGCATTAAAAATAGCAACACAAATATTACTAATTTTTGCCAAATTGAAGATAAAATCTCCATATCCCCTCTAAAGTCACATCTAAGATATTGTTCGGAGTTTGCAGTTAGTCTTTTTCTTTTTAATTGAAGTATAATTGACATACAAATGTGTAGTCTTGAATAAGTTTGCCATTGCTAATTGACGCCTGCCATCAATTATTTCTAAATGTGCACTGTGTATCCTTATGCCCATAAAATACTGTCCACTCTGTCAAGTATTGCCTTGTCTGCCAGGTACCACTGCCATCTTTCACAACCCATGAACCAGAGCCCCCAGGGTGTCACAGATACACTGTTTCATTGCGAAGTATGAGCCTATCTTCCCTTTTTCCTCTGTGCTCCATTATACTACAAGTACACCCACGTATTGATGCTGATATCCCATCATCTTCCAGAGACCTTAGCAAACACTTAAGTTTTAACTTGTTCTCCATAAGTTTCAAACATGAAGCCATTACATCTTTCATCCACTCTGCTTCTTTGTTAAGCTTGTTGCAGTCGGTTACTTCTTCACTTAGGAAGGTTTCTATCCTAGAAGGTTTCTTAGGCCCTCAGGAAAGTAGGCTACCAGTTCCTCAGGCAAGACAAGGTATATTGGAATCCCATTTTAGGCTTATTCAGGAAAATCAATTCACTCCTCTGGCCTCTAGCTCTTATCCCACAACAGCCAAAGATTTCTTAGCAAAGATTTCACTTCTGTAATTAGCATGAAGTTGAAATCCTTACACTGTTTAAGTGTACATTTGTTCTTATCAGGAAGTGAGTCACACAGTCCTGAAGTAAAGAGTTGGCTGGGTAGATACTCTCTTGTCTTTAAATGAACAAATAAAACCAAATGTATATCAAGAAGTTTTGCCAAAGGTGTCTAGAGAAGGCTGTTCAGGGTGCTTAAGGAGTGGCTGGAAAGCATTTTAATTCAGGGGATGTGGATATTTAACCTCAAGAAAAGGAGGCAAAAGGGAAATACAAAAGATGTCTTCAAACATCTGAAATGATACTCTATAGAAGCAGTTAGCTTGTTCTTTGTAGCTGAGTTGGGAAGAACTAAGATGCATAATGAAAACCAGAATGAAACAGAGTTAAATTCAATCTAGAAAAAGGACTTTGTGATATTAGGACAGACTGTTGTGAGAAGCACTAAATTAACTTTTACTGTATATATCCTTGTTAAACCTGGATGGCCAACAGCCTGGGATTTATCACATGGGATTCCTGCACTGGGTGGGAGGTTTAGTTAGATCCATAGATTTCAGAATGTGCTCTGAGAGACCCTAAAGTGGTCCACATCATCACATCAAAATCCCCTAGCTAGGGAAGGAGTGGGGAAGGTAGGACAAAAAGATAAAAGGAAATTTACAATAAATCTGGGAAGGCAGAATAATATTGTAACAGTCAACCTTGACCACCACTGCATTCCCAGATGCTAGGGCACTGCTTATGTATGATAGGTACTCAACAGCTAATTTGGTGAATAAATGAGTGAATGAATGAGAAAAAATAGTTCATTACCAATAATAACAACAGCAAAGTTATTGCAAAGTTGTACATGTGTGGAGAGGTGTGGAGGAGCAGTGAATATTTTACTGAAGATTTCTGGAGTAGAGGAAAGTAACTATTGCAGTGAATTTGGGTTTTATTTTTATTTTTATTTTGTTATCATTAATCTACAATTACATGAAGAACATTATGTTTACAAGGCTCCCCCCTTCACCAAGTCCCCCCCACAAACCCCATTACAGTCACTGTCCATCAGCATAGTAAGATGCTGTAGAATCACTACTTGTCTTCTCTGTGTTGTACAGCCCTCCCCATGCCCCCCCCACATTATACATGCTAATTGTAATGCCCCCTTTCTTTTTCCCTGCCCTTATCCCTTCCTTCCACCCATCCTCCCCAGTCCCTTTCCCTTTGGTAACTGTTAGATCACTCTTGGGTTCTGTGATTCTGCTGCTGTTTTGTTCCTTCAGTTTTTCTTTGTTCTTATACTCCACATATGAGTGAAACCATTTGGTACTTGTCTTTCTCCGACCGGCTTATTTCACTGAGCATAATACCCTCTAGCTCCATCCATGTTGTTGCAAATGGTAGGATTTGTTTTCTTCTTATGGCTGAATAATATTCCATTGTGTATATGTAACAACTCTTCTTTATGCATTCATCTACTGATGGACAATTAGGTTGCTTCCATTTATTGGCTATTACAAATAGTGCTGCGATAAACATAGGGGTGCACCTGTCTTTTTCAATCTGGTCTGCTGCATTCTTAGGGTAAATTCCTAGGAGTGTAATTCCTGGGTCAAATGGTATTTCTATTTTGAGCTTTTTGAGGAACCTCCATATTTCTTTCCACAATGGTTGAACAAATTTACATTCCTACCAGTAGTGTAGGAGGGTTCCCCTTTCTCCACAACCTCACCAACATTTGTTGTTGTTTGTCTTTGAATTTGAGTATTATAGGAGATGAAAAATATCAGATGACAGAGGGTAAAGTAAGAGAGAGCAGAGTAACAATGCAAGTACCCTCAGAGCAGGTACCTGATCTGTCTTGTTCATTTCTACATTTCCAGTGCATGGTAGAGTTCCTGGCATACAGTACATGAGAAGATAATTTGTTAAATGAATACATGTATATACATGTGGTGATGGAAATGAGTTAAGTGCAGAGTACAATGGGTTGGTCTTAGAATTTCAAATTTGAAATGTGCAGCAGTTTTCAAACTTATTTTCAAACTTCCATTTTATATGATATTCTAGAATTTTCTTTTTCTGGATAAACATCCTCTAGTATTGCCAACCATTCTTCATTTTATATTTTGCCTATGCTACTTGCTATTGCTAGCTGTGTGTCCTTGGGTAAATTCATAACCACTCTGAGCTTCTGTTTCCTTATCTGTGAAATAGAAATAGTAACAAAGATACCTTTTAGAGCTGTTGTGAGGATGCAACGAGACACCTTGTATAAAGTGTTGGCACATGTTGGATGTTATGTTTTTCTCTCAAAAGTCCAACATGGTATAGTGAAAATGCCTAGACATTGTTTCAAACACTGGTGCCACATCTTATTAGCTGTTTGAACTTTGACTATTTATTTAACATCTCTGAGCCTCAGAGAGTGGCCTTGATCAAAGCATTGTTGTGAGTAGTAAATGAGATAATGTAAAGTATTACCCACAGAACATGATGAGTGCTTTATAAGTGGTGGCTATTAGGATTATGATTATCTTGTTAAATCGCAAAGGCTTAGCTCCCTGTTCTGAACACATGCCTACTTGGTGCACAGTCTTCTGAAGGAGTGGTGGCCAGTAGTCAATAAAATATTGCAAGTGTGGTCCAACCAGAAGATTATGGACCAGCCCTATTATTTCCTTAAATATCATATGTTGAATACTGCAGGTTAGACTGCATTAGCTTTTTTGGTAACCCTCGATCAATGCTGATTGATTTTGAACTCACTGGGAGGAGGAGTATCACATATGATGCCAAATCATACTGTCCCCACCCTTCTCATATTTGTGCATGTGGTTTCTTGGACACACACCCTCAATATTTTTGGCCCGTGGGTCTCTTCTATTTACTTCCTAGCCATGTAACATCCAGTTAACGTTAGAGCATTCAGCTTTTGAATGGGCGTGGTAGCTTACATCTACCTCAGCAAGTTGTCCAAAGAGTTGATAAATTTGAAAAGTCCTTGGGGGATTTTCTCGAAGATATGAAGGAAAACCTGTTACATGAAATAGTTATGTTTCTTCTGGAATGCTTAGCTATATTTCATTGCTTTCTCTAAATACACACTGGAACAATTCGGATGTTTCCGAAGGACATTATTTATTCAACATGCCATTAGGCTTGCCCTGGCTGGTTGTATTGATAACACTTGATCTTGTAGCTTGAAAAGTACATTACTAAAAGGCCACTGAAGTCCATGGCAAGGGCAATGAAAAGTTGAGGTCTCAATTGAAAATATTTTTCTAAAATAGTAGGCAATGGGGAATTTCCTTCTTTATGAGTACCTGTATTTGTGCTGCACTGTGAGCAATAATAAACAATATATCAGAGTTTAAGAGCATGGAGTTTGAAATCAGATTGCTTGGATTTGAATTCTAGCTGTACCATATACTGGCTGTGTGACGTTAGGCAGGTTATTTGTGCCTTGGTTTCCTTATCTATAAAATTGGGATAAAAGTAGTACTTTCTCATAGGGTTGTTGTAAGGATTACTTGAATTTATGTACACATAGCACTTAGAATAGTGCCTGGTGGATAGTAAGTGCTATATGTTAGCTATAATTCTTATTCTAATATTACTATAATTCTATTATTACTCACCTGCTGGGTTTTCCACATCTGTTAATGGCTGTGAGACCCCCAGTTGCTGTTAAATCCATTAGGAAGTTCTGTTGGCTTTACCTTCAAAATATATCCATAATTTGATTATTTCTCATCATCTCCACCTCTACTGAACTGATCCCAATCACTGCTATCTCTTTTCTTAATTATTGCAGTAACCTTCTAATAGCTCTTCTACTTTCTCCTTTGCTCCTACCTCCCACCAGTTTTTCTCAACACAGCAACCAGAGCGATTACTTAAACCGAAGTTGGATCATGACTTTCCAGTGTTGAACACCCTCCAATAACCTTCTTTTCAGAGCAAACTCTAAAGCCCTTACATGGCCTTTAAGGCCCTTCACCTATGACCTCTCTGACCCCCTCTCCTTAGTCTCCCTCTTAATCACTCCATTCCAGTCATTCTGTCATTTTTGCTATTTCTCAGACATGTCAAACATGCTGCTCAGGGACTTTGTGTTTACTTTCTCCTCTGCCTGGAAACTTCCCCCCAAATCCATGTGGCTCTCTTTCTCATCTCCTTCACGACTTTGCTCAAATCTCATTTACTCATTGAAGCCTTTCCTGAATCTATATTTAAAACTGTACCCCCTCCAAAGTCAGCATCCCCTGTTTCCTGACTCTGTGAATATTTCTACATAGCACTGAACACCATCACAGTATATATATATATATATATACGTATATATATATATATATACGTGTATATATATATACATATGTATATATATATATATATATAGTGTATATATATGGCACAGACACAATGTAGACTTTTATTGATATATATAGTTTAATGTATGTATAGAATTGGTACAGTATATAGTTTAATATATAATAGACCAGGCACAATATATAGTTTAATTTACTTAAATATAACTGTGTCTACACTTCCCCATTAGATTATACATTCTTTGAAATCAGGCACCATGTTTTGCCCAGTGCTCTAGTAGATCTGAACTTGGTCATGTAGATACTCAGTAAATGTTGAACAGTGTTTAAGCTATTCTCTGGATGTTGCCCAATAGCGTTTCATAGAACTTGGAGCTATAGACAATAAATACCTTAGCTTTGATCTACTTCCGAATGATCTTGAATTATGTTTTCATTTTCAGAAACAGTGTTAGCAGCTATAGTTAATAGAAGGAGATCTGTGTATTTTATCAGAATCTATACTGTGAATGGATATGTACTAGGAAAGGAACAGTAGCTTGCATATCCTAATGGGGTGAGCATCACAAAGGAGTTAAAAAATCTAAAATAATAGAATTCATAAGCAGAAAGAAGCCTTAAAAAACTTAGAGAACATATCATTTTTTATTTAACAGATAGGAAAATTAAGATGCAAGAGGCCCCATGGTTTGTTAGCAGCACATTGAGCTTTCCTATTCTAGCCTAGATAGTGAGTTCAACACCTTTTTATTATATGTGATCCTTAGCTGTAGGTAGGGGTCAGTGTACTATCTAATTAAGGGACACTCACCATGTGGAAAAAAACAACAGCTAAGACCAACTCTAAAAATGTAGCAAGGGCAAAATAACATGGTAAAACATGAATCCTGAAGGGAAGAAAGAGGAATGGTCAGAATGGATATGGATTAATCTGAGATGCTTGAAAGAGATGCTGTGTGATGTAGTTTTGAGAGTGATAAAGGCTTGAACTGAAACAGGGAAGAGCTTATGTTGTAGATGAGAAGTAGGAATAGACTACTTGAAATCTTTGATCAGGAACTAGCAAGTTATGTCTTTGTTTCTTTGTGGGATTCAATTTCACAGCAAAAATAGACTTGGCTAGAGCAAAATGATTAAGTCTTTGCAAAGTGTGGCTTATTTCACTAAAAACAACTTACTCTCCAGGCTCATAGTCAACTATGATAATTGATTTCCCAGAGATGCTGTTTGCTAAGCAATATTAAAATGGTTGTGTGAAAGGGGGTTAGTGGTTGTGGGTGCTAGGAGAAGGCAGATATTGGATGGATTTTTTTTTTTTGCATTTGAGGTAGGTGCAGGATGACTAAATAGATACCAGAGGGAAATGGGCTTAGGACATTAGTAAGTGAGGCCTAATTTCTAGTAGAGAAAGAAAAAAGAAATTTTAGCATCATTCTCTACCTCATCCATGTTTTGTTTTCTACCTGGTTGTGATAGAGATACACAGCAATATTTTCTTCAAATCCATATTCCACACAATTCTGCCACTTACTAGATGTGTGATACTTAGCAAGCTGCTTAATCACTGAACCTAAATGTCCTTATCTCTAAAACAGGTGATAACTACTATAGCCACCTCTTAGGGTGACTGATGTCTGAATGGAATGAAGCAGATAAAGCATCTAAAACACTACCTTGTGCATGGTGGGTGCTAAATCATATGTAGTTCTTATTCTGTATAACAGAGCTTCCTATTTGTATTGTACTTCAACAAATACAGCATGGTAATACAGGGGACCCTTGAACAATGAGGGGGTGAGTGGTACTAGTCCCCAGTATAGTGAAAATCCACATATAAGTTTTGACTTAACTACTTAATTACTAAAAACTAAGTTAAAAACTTAACTTGTAATAGCCGACTATTGACTGGATGCCTTACTGATGACAAACAGTTATATGTATTATACGTGCTCTTCTTACAATAAAGTTAGAGAAAAGACATTTTTTTTTCAAGTTGTCAAAAATTTCCAGGGATTTTTCCAATATATTTATTCTTATTTGTTCCTCACATAAATCCAGTGAGGTAGATGGCATTTTGGTGGAAGTTGTTATTTTCAATAACTTTATTTTTAAAAGGGCTATTTGCTTCCCATTATCATCACTTAAAAGCAGTTGGTAGCTCATAGGTAAAAAGGCATTCCTTTTTTTCTGTTGCTTTTTCTATGCAGGATCATTCTCTTTACTACATTATTTTAAAATCGAGGACCAATGCCTACGTCTTTCTAAATGACTATTGCTGTAGCTGCTTATTCCTTCTTTGTAGCAAATAGATGTGGGACATTAGTTGAGAGGAGCTCTTTAAAGGGCACTATTATGTTTCTGCTTTTAGAGATGGACTTTTCTGACCTTTTAGAAGCTAAGACCTTTTATCCAGAGGGAGGATAATGTCTGTTTATGTTGATGATTTCTCATCTGTGAGTGTCCAATTGGATGATGTAAAGGGTTGTTGGTAGTGAAGTGCCACATGCTGAGTCCAGGCTGGACATACAGCTTAGGTAAGGGTGCTGGAGGCTGCAGTTGTGAAATAGCCAAAGACACATGTTCCTTGTGTAACATCCATCAGGGGATGAGCTTTCCCACTGTGTGCAAACAGGGTTCTGGGCAAGAGAAACCGATGACACAGTGAGCACCAAGGTGAAGGAACGGAATCAATCAAAGTCTCTGAACACTATTAGAGCTCAATTTCTCAGAGACTTGACTCCCAGAAATACTCTCTTTATCCTTTGAGACATAAACTAAGACAGTGTGCTTGAGAGAAAGACAGAAACAAAGAGAAAAAACACACTTGCGCAGTCACAGACCGAAAACCCAGATTCAAATTAAGAGAGACAGATTGAGTTTGAAACAGATTGAGGAAAACATAGGCAGAGAGAGATGGACCACGAAGAACTCCATTATTCTCTGAATTAATGTAGAACTCCGCTTTGGCTGGAGCTCAGAGTGAGACAAACAACCTGCCATAGGGACTGCTTACAAAACCAGGAGCACAGTGTGTACTGGAAAATATCATTGTTCTGCTGAGGGACCCTGGAGTCACGTGGGACATGTGGGAGAATCTATAATCTGGAAAGTCCATAAAGGGAGGTAGGGATGGGGGATTCCTAAATAGCTATAGAATGTGCAATGCCTCTGGAGTCTCCAAAATAATCAGACTCTAGTGGCCAAGGCTTCCACTCTGCGTCTAGAAGGCCAGAGGCCAGCCTAAGCCTATCAAGTGAAATTGTATCTATAGCCAGGAAGAAATTGGTGTTTTTACCGAAGCAGATAGAATTGTGGGGAGATAATGGAATGATGATGTTCAAAGGTGTCAGATGCAGGCATGTGTAGCTAAATGGGGTGAGGAGGAGCAAGGCAGTACAGAAAATATGGATAGAAATTATCTAAAATATAAGGTAGGTATAATGGAATTTATAACCTTTCAATAATTTAGAAAAATGACAAAAGCATAGTAGACATCCTAAGCTTAACACTAAGAAAGAAAATGAGGCCTCACTCTATGTATCTTGATGGGCAGTTGCTCATCCTACTGGTGAGCAATCCATTAGATTTAGATCTGAGGAGTGCTTGAACTGTCTTGAAAGTGACTACCTTCAGTTAAAGATACTGGGTCTAGTATTCCCATCCAGGCTTCAGATAAGAAATTTCAGAGTGATAACCTCTGGCAGGAACCTTCTGAGTAGAAGTCAGATTTCTTCTATAACAATAACAGTATTGGTAATTTTAAAATAGTTTTTTAGAATTAAATTATATAAGTAAATCATGATGACAACACACAGAAAAATATACAAAGCAGACATGAGAAAGAAAAATCAATTAAGACCACCTCTACTCTCATTGTCCAGAGCTCAACAAAATATTTTATTTGTTCTTTCAGATATTTTTCTAGGCATATATTCATAAGACTCATGCATATATTTAAAAATACAAATCACAACATACTATGTATACCACTCTGATATCTGCCTTTCCTACTATAAGATGTATATATATCTCCATTCATGTAAATTCATAGAGTTCTAGGAAGTATCTGTATCATAATTTGTAATGGACATATAGTCTTCCATTGCATGGAATAGCCACATTTTTTTAAACTAGAATTTAAACTGAGACCTCTGTGACTCCAACGACTTATTTTTCTCCACAAAGGATAAAATAAGGTATAAATAAAAATGTACAAACTGACATGTAAAACAGGAAGGGTATGACCACAATTACAGCATTCTACCATTCCTTGTATCATTCCAGGGGATGGCATAAAGAGAATGATTTTAGAATGTTAACTCAAGTATGTAAGAAAAATTAAGGGTAACTTTTGAAAATAAGGGAAATGAGCAAAAAAACCAAACAACTTTCCCATCCCCTCTCCACATGGTAGCTTGAAAGGTAACTTGATTACAAATACCCTTTGTTTTAGAGAACCCACACAGTGCAGTGAAAAGAGCACTGCAATTGGAGTTTGAAGACCAATAATCCCCTTTTAACTGAACTGGTTGCTAGTTGTGTGACTCAATAGACATATTTACTCAGCAGATACAGGTGAGTAGAAAAGGAGAGTTGAAAGCTTTGGTTTATTTTGTTTTCTAAATTCCACCTATAGTTATCTTCTACCTTTGTTGGGAGTAAGAACAATTTACATTAGTCAGTGAATTTGATTTATATTTAGGCACCTCTCATAAGTGAATGCCAGGGCCATTGCTTAGCTGGCTTTTCCCCTAACCTGATTCTGTTTACTGCCTTACATGTGCTTCAGAAAATAGATTCTGTGGTTGAAATAGGAAGGTTTCCTGAGCTACACAGCCCAGCAAACCCATTACCTTCAAATAGTTTCCTTGTCAACATTTTTCCTGTTCTGCCTTGGGGAGGCAGGGTGACAAGGGGTCAGTAGAAGTGGGGACTGGAGGTGGAATACCCTGCATACTGACAGAGGTAGTTTTCTTGATGGCAATCATCTCTCTAAGCATAGAAACGATCCCCTCAAAAAAACCATTCAAATGGACTAAAAAATTATATAGATGTAGAGGGAGGACACAGACCTTTGTCCGGCCCTTAATAAGCTCTTGCTGCTCTCCTTTTTCTTTGCATGCCTCTCAGTGCCACCTCCCTTTATCATGTCCTGTCTCCCTTCCTGCTGTCTGTGT
This sequence comes from Manis javanica, assembly GCF_040802235.1. Classification (NCBI taxonomy): domain Eukaryota; kingdom Metazoa; phylum Chordata; class Mammalia; order Pholidota; family Manidae; genus Manis; species Manis javanica. The sequence continues at coordinate 113,779,037 of NC_133174.1, forward strand.
GTGCCTAGATCACAGTAGCAGGCCTAAAACCCACTTAATATTTTCCTAATATCAAAGTACACTGTATTCACAGCATTGTGCCCAGCGAATAATTGGTATGTCAGGAGAGTATGCAAGCCCACAGCCTATTCTCCTATTTGTCTTTGATAATGGGACTAAGCCAGGCTGGCTAGTTAATGAGCCAATTATTTTAGGACAAGCCAGTAGATCTGGACACATAGATCTAAAGCTTTGGGATTTTATTTTATTAAGGTCCCTTTCTCCAGGGCTTGCCTTTCCCATGGGGAAACTCTTTAAGAGACTCAGAGGCCACACTGCGGGTACTTAACTTGAAGCAATGGGACATACGGATATTTTGAGTCCTCCAAGAGATAAAACAGGAAACGTCAAGGAGGAGATCTTTCTGTCTCTCTCTTCACATACACACACACACACACACACACACACACTTGAATATTTTATAATTTTCTTTAATATGATATAAAACTTTGAAAACATGTGTACCCTTTGTCCGTATGATTCAACTTTGAGAAATTTATGCTAATTAAATAATCAGAGGTATGTAGACAATGATTCAGTTGAAAGAGTGTGTACCTAAGTATTGTCTATAATTGAAAAATCTTGAAAAATCTCAACTGTCCAGTAACAGGGGACATTGGGACATCATATACAAATACTATGATGCCATAAAAAATAATCTTAAAAATGGGAAAACATGTTCATGCAAATGGTTAAATGAAAAATACAAATTGCAAACAGCAGTATGTAGTATGTGAGATCTTATGTGTGTGTGTGTGTGTGTATGTTTAGTAATGATTGGATAGATACACACCAAAATACTTGAAGTGATTTTCCCTGGGAGCTGGGGCTACTGGAGACTTAAATGTTTCCAATTTTTTTAATAATTAAAAATTACATCAGCAATCCTTATAAAAATCACTCAGATTTTTTAGTTATTAACATTGTTACCTTATTTCATCTTTTTATAAGTAAAAGAAATGAAACACTAATAGTATCATTGTCCCTATGTTTTTCCCCCATTCCCCTTATCCTGAAGCATACAGAATAATAAATTCCTCATGTTTCTTTCCAATCACTATGGGTAGTATTTATTTTCTTTTTGTCTTCATTTCCTCATTTGTTATAATAAAATAATATTACTTTGGTCCTGAGGAAAAGTTATTAAATTTCCTCCCCTGATGCATTTACATTTTGATTTAATTTGCAAGAACATTGTGTATGAATGATCTCTTCTTGGCATGAAATTATATGAAGTATAAGCTGTATAGATTGATCTACATATATCTAGCTGTATCTTGCTAATTGACATTGTCACCTATAAACTGTGGGATCTTGTACAAGTTACTTATTCTCTTTGTCCCTCAGTTTCCTCATCTAAAATGGGGACAGCAGTAGTTTTCACCCTATAGGGTTTTTCTATAGATCAATGTAATATATGCATGTAGACTAGTATCCAGGACATAAAGAGAGATTTCAATACAATATAGGCATTATTATTATCACCATCATTCCCAATCTAAAAGGAGTGAAATGAATTATATACTGTGATAGTTTTAAAGCATGACCACACATTCTTTGACCTTCTTCACATTTGAGATGATTGACACCTAAATTCCCTCTGGTTGAGTCTGAATGGACTGGCGACTGCTTTGAACAACAGAGAGTGGTGGAAGTTATACTACATGGTCCCTGAGGCTGAGGTTTCAAAGCCTTCCAATGATCCAGAGAGCACAACATATTGAAATGATTTCTTGAAACAATTTGGGGGCATGTTTTTTTGTCTAACGGAATGGGTAATAAATTAATGCATGCAAAGTGAGCAAAGTTTTAAAAACAAATTATATCAGCTTGGACTGAGAGGGACAGAGGAAATAAAAAATTAAAAGAGAAACTTGGACACCAAACATCTATGATCAGGAAACAGACTGTGAAAACTACTCAGCTGCAAGCACAGCTTACTTTCTAAGAAAAAGGAAGGATGACTCAGAGGGCAGAACCATCAAGACCAACCAGAGAGTGAATCCAAGAGCTAGGGAGTAAAACTGAACCGTAATCAAGAAACTGTGTGGAAACTCTGGATTTCAGAATTGTCCTAGATCCAGAATTGCTGTGTGCTTCCTTCCTCCTTTTTTAATTGGGAGTATCTATTCTTATTATGTTATGCCTGCCCACTGTTATGTGATGGATAGAAGGCAACTTGTCTCATTTCATAGGTTTTCAGATTAAAAGGACTCCATGTCTAAGGAACTGAATCCAAGGAGCCTCATCTTCACCTAAACTTAATTAAGATGGCAAAGTCTTGGATTTTAAACCTATGCTTAATGCCCAGACTGGGTATGGCTCTTGGAGAGTATTGGGAGGAACTGAGTATATTTTGCATGTGTGAATAATATAAATAATTGTCAGCCAAAGAATGTACTGTGACTGTTTTAAAAAATGGTTCCAAATTCTTTGGCATTCTTCCTATGGAAAAGAAGGGTCTGGGTCTCCTCCTTTTGAATCAGGTGGACTTATGATTTCTTTAAAAAATGTGACTGCTGAGGTTAGATCTTAAGAGGAAATGCATCTTCTCATGGTTTTCTTGGGACACTCTGGGGTTAGGCAGCAGCCACATAAGTGCCATCACACTGAGATCACAGTGCTGGAGATGCCATATATCAGGTGCTCTGGTTGTCAGTCCCAGCTAAGCATAGCCTCTAGGCTCTGACAAAATTCAGGGTATGTGAGTGAAGTCATCTTGTTCCCTCTAGCCCTCCTCATCTTCTACTTGAGTACTGCTAAGTGACCTCAGTTGATCCACATGGAACAAAGAATTACTCAGCTGAGTCCTGACTGAATTCCTGACATACAGAAATCATGAGACATAATGAAATTCAGTTTCATGCTATAATGTTTTGGGATAGTTGGTTATGCAGCAGTAGTAACTTGAAAATTTATTTGTGGTGTTACCTGCTAAATAGAAAATGAAATGCCTTCATGTATGAGAGAAACAAAACATGATATTCAGGGATATCCTCAATATTCACTCTAAAATTACTTTTCCTGTAACTGGAAGACACTTGACATTCTTTGATGCCTGTTGTGCTGCATGCAAACCAGAAGTCTTTACAGAAATGGTCTTTGCCCAGGCGTCACCTTTGGGCTGTGACATGGGATAGCATAATGTCTACCTCCAAGATATCCTCCAGCCACTCTCCTTAGTGTCTGAAACTCCTTTTATCTAAGTCATTGTCTCGTTATAAAGCATCCTTTATCTAGGAGGGCTGGGGCAGTGAAGAAAGTGCTACAAATGGGATGGAGAGCTATTATTAGCCACGGCAACCCAGAGCAGATAGCATTATGATATTTTTCCATTGTCCTTGGAAAGCAGAGAGAAAGGTCCTGCAGAAGGGGGTGTAAAATAGAAAGGTTCATGAATGAGAGGAGAAGGAGATCCCAAACATGGGATGGGGAAAGGGTAAATGAAAAAGGCAGCACTGGGTGGTGATCTCAGGAAGTGTTTCTTAGCAGTAGGGAACAGACTGAGAATACTAGGTGTCTATGGATGGGTTTGCAAAAAGCAAGATTAAATTATTCATCACTATGTTTCAAGGGCCAACCCTGTATAGACTTATTTTGTGACAACTTTCAATTGGTAAATGAAGCTTCTATACATATAACTATATAACTATATATATAACTATATATATATAACTATATATATATAAATGGAGCTATGTAGAAAACTATAACTACATAGCTGTATAACCAAATAACCATATATATAGTATGTATATGATATGTGGAGAGTTTGTGTTAGGGGGGTTGAGTTTGTTCTCCTTGGTTCTTGTCCCTACCACAGCAAAGAATTGAAGGGCAGAGACACAGTAGTGAAGCAGAATGAAAGTTTTATTCAAATACACTCCAAAGGAAGAGTGGGCTAGAGTCAAGGTAGAAAAAGTCAGGCTTATTTGATTACACTCAAAGGGAGGAGTGGGCTAGAATCCAGATACACAAAGGCAGGTTTACTTGAATAAAGCAGAAAGGAAGGAAAACCAGAGGGAGGAAAGGCAAGATCATTGAACTGCTTCGCATTGGGCATAATCCCTTGCTAACTCCTAAAGCCAGTGTCACCTGAAATCCAGTGTCTGCTTGAATCTGCATGGTGTGGGATATAAGTCCCTACCACACCAGGATCTGGGGGAGCTGAGAAGCACTGGATGTAGTGAGATTATGTTCTGAGAACTTAAAGGCAAAGAAAAGAGATTTTCAGGCAGGCTACTAAGGAGAATGATTGCATAGCTGCAGTTCTGTCTGAGTCACCCAGGCGATGGGAACTTGCAAGCCCAAATCAGAGCTCTCAGTAGCCCCTCCCTACTTATTGGAGTAGGACAGAGAGAGTGACACACTCAAAGAAAAGTGAGTGTGCGCAACCTCAGAGAGGTGGAGGTGAACCCAAAAGCTGGTATTCTGTCTTTTAAGGAGTTTCAAGAATGGGATAAAGGCAAAGGGTTGGTGGGCGTAGGCTTATCAGGAGGTCTCACGTTGTCTGTCTCTGGTGAGAGACAATATGTCATTGTCTATAATCAGTCCACTAGGTAATTCTGTAGGACAAACTTTTTGTTCTCTCCAAGATTGTGGCCACTCCCAAGCACTGGGAGCACATCAGTTAAGATTGCTTGCCCTGCCTTAGGATAAGTCGTTGGCTGATTACCAAAGAATATGTTGGCAATCTAACCCCCTAACTCTCTGCTCTTAGACTCAAGGTAAGTCCTTCTTGTTTCCACTGTGCTTTTCACATCTCAGCATTTTTCATCATAGGCAGGAAAAGTTAATCATGATTCTTGTCCCATGTCTGACCTCTATCTCACCTGCATTAGCTAGAGCAAGTCTCAAGGTCAGCCCAGATTCAGAGCATGTGAAATGAACTCACATTGCAAAGGGCTTTAGTCCTTTCTGGCTCTCTGGTTTTATCTGATTAACTCCCTGAGTTCTTGGTGGGCCCTACCCTCTTTTCATCCCACTTTTGTCTTTCTGCCTAACATTAGTGAGTTAATCTTGGGTGCTACTGCCTTCATAATAGTATTTCCTTGCCTTTGTATAGTACTTCCCAGTTTATAAAACATATTTGCATGCTGGGAAGGAGCAAAATGTTGTAATCCCTTCATATTTTCACTGGAGGGAACAACTTTTAAGAAAGACTAAATGACTTGCCTCAAATCACAAAACAGGTTGCATAGGAAAGATTATCGTCAAACTTAATGACTATTTCTACCATTCTGCCTTCAAGACTCAATGTTGTTTCTTCTTTGTACAGGTCAAGGTACATTCGAGTGCAGGACAAAGCAAACTGCTCGGTATTGGCACTGCTAATGCATTTTTTCTATTTGCTAATTGATACTGAAGTGCTCATAATGAATGCATCATCAACTCCCAACGATGGTTCACATTGAAGTATTATATACATCTTGGAAGCCTTTTAATTAGACCAGGAATTCACTTTGAATTTTTAATGGTATGATAGCTGTCAGAAGAAATGAGATTTAGAATGTAGATATCAAGTGGAATTAGTTAAAATGAGGTAATTGTGTAAAACATAACTTCTGCTGTATTAAACTAGAAATCGTACATGAATATAGAGAACAGTGGATAAAGGTCCACTGTAAAATGAACTTTCCCATGGATAAGACCAACTGGTTACTCAGCCCAGCATCAGAACCCAGTTTGGATCACAATGAGGGGAAAGCAGAATGGCAGGGCAGTGGAACATAAGCTGCCCATGACGCAAGAATCCTGGTTTCTAAGTCCCTTACATTTTGACTGGTTATGTAGTTTGGATAAGTAATTCTTTGAGTTTCAGTTGCCTCATTAGCAAAGTGGGAATTTATTTTTATCTGCCTGAAGGCAGGCAGCTGGAGCAGATGATCTGAAATCCCTTCCCATTTTAAGGTCTGAGATTGAAGTTTTCCTCTTTGGTTTCCCTTTTCCCCTCTATGGACTTTTCATTCATGAATTTATCTAAGCCCTTTGCAACTGATTTATGTTTTGGCCTTCAGGGTAATGAGTTACACTAACGTTCTCATTCTTTTTTTTTTTAACTCACTCTCTCAAACACCATGGGGTGTGGAGTGAGATTAGTACTCCAGGACGTGGCCCAGTCTGCCCAGGTCCTTGGTGACACAAAGTCTCAGGCTAATTTGAACACCAGAAATGCAAAAGAAGAGCTTTGGGTAAAGGGGAAATAAATCTAAGCCCTGTCTTATTTTCTTTCCTAAATCACTTCCATTTGTAATCCATGAAGCATTTTCTTTGTGAATTTGAAATTGACTTCTCCAATACTGAGCTTAATAAAAATTAATTAAATTTGTTTTCATTGTTGTCAGATAACTTTCATTTCTCAGGGCTGGATATTTGTTATGGTTCTTAATTACATTATAAATTTTTGCAATCATCACAAAAGAAATAATAATGGTGTTATATAACACAAAAGAGTGAACCTAAATCGCAGTGGAGGAAGATAATATGGAGTAAAGTATATTCATAATCCAAGAAAATGGAACTTGCCCACAGCAAATATTAATTATGGGAACAATCATCTGAGCAGCATCACTTATTTGGGGTACAGGAAATAAATCTGAAATCTCATGCCAGTATTGTTTTACAAACTAAGTGATGTTTGTTTTGAGTCAGAAGACAATATGTGGTTTTTAAATTGAATTATTTTTTAGATTAAATTTTCTTTCTGATTTGGTAAGTCAGGACAATGAATAACTCCACATTAACGCAGATATGTTTCTCTAGCTAATATAAAGTCACTTCAAATTTTAGGTGGCACTTTCAAACTGGAATTGTACTTCATGATTTATGTTTTATAAAGAAACAGACAACCCATGTTTGTTCTTTCATTTATTCAGCAAATATTTTTAAACCACCTGCTTTGGGGCAGACACTACTTAGCACTGGGGATATTGTGGTAAACAAGACAGATGTGGTTCCTGCCTTCATGGGATTTAAAGTTAGGAAGACAGTCATGGAACAAGTAATTACAAGTGTTTTTTAGCATTACTAAGGGTAATTCAAGATGAGGATTAAACCCACATTCAGGCTATACATGTCAGCTGTGTGTCCTCAAACAAGTTATAACTTTGCAGAATCTGTTTTTGTTTTTATTTCTAATAAAGGAATAACTGCCTCACAAAACTGTCAGGATAATAAAATATTTTATAGAAAAGTGTTCTTTAAAATGCCAAGCAGTCTATACATACTGCTTCAACAGTACTGCTATTGTTCCTTGTATACATTCATTTGTTTGGGAAATTGGTAGGCATACTTGGGCTGTTTATATTCAGAGCACTCTTACTTGTCCCTTCATGCCTATGCCTGTTCTCACCCTCCTTTATTCCTTATTCCTCTTTCTACTTACTGCCTCCACTGACCCTGGGGCCTCCACAAAGTTGTCTCTGGCTAGGTTAGGACTGTGAGTTTCAGGGTATTAATAGTTTTAGTCTTCTTAGGATGTTCCATGAGTGGCTACATTATATGTTTATCATCTCTTTTCTTAAATGGTGTATTCCATTAGGTTAAAAGGTAATGATGATTTTGCAAGGATGTGGCGTTGCCATTCTTTCCAGTGGTATACCTGGCCACACATCTATTTCTCTAAGCCTCTGGATGCTGGCTAAAATTCTATTAATACAGACTCAAAAATTTACAGAATACTCACATCACCAGAGAAAACTGCAACTTATATGACTGATCATTCTAATGGAAGTGGACTTGCAAAAAGGCCAGAAATGTGTGAAGGTGCAAATGAAAGGAACGCTATGAGAGTTTGCTTCCATCTCCGCACATCATCATTTATCTTGCCAATAAATGTGTAATTGTTTGTTAGTCACTGCTTGCTGCCAAGGCATTGAAGCTAAGAAATGTTTGAATGTTAGTTTTTCTAAAAAATCAGAAAGCATTTTTTTAGAGAAGGTCGGTTTGAGATAAGGTTTCAAAGTTAAGCAGAATAGATTTATTTCATGAGAAATAGGATATCATACACAATATTTGAAAGGCAGAATAATTTAACAAAAATGGAAATTGAAGCCATGTTAGATAGGCAGTGTCATGCAGGATGTTATACAGTGGGAGTAGTGCAAGAGAAGGCTGGTGTGATGACAAAAAGCTTGATTGAGAGTTTGGAAATCTGACTTCTTTCCCGAACTCTGATTATTATTAGCTCTGAGACCTTGAGCTCTTAATAACCTCTTTTGGGTTCAGATATCTTATTTGCAAAAAAAAAGTTGGGGAGTGGAGGTTAGACTAAATAATCTCTTCTATGAAATAAGAAAAGCAGATAGAAGGTTATTAAAATAATCAGATTATGCTGTGAAACTAGATGCATAATGATGGCAGTGGAAATGAAGCAGAAGGAACAAACTGGATAGAGAAGCATCTTGTAGGAATTACTGTTAGGATTCGATGAATAACTGTGTATCAGATGGAGTAGAGGGACGACTCAAAGCTGTTTTCAAATGTCAATTCTGAATGACCAGTAAATGAGAATGACAATAACAGAGGTGGGGAATAGAGAGGAAACTATGTGTGTGAAGAGGATAAGTTATCAGTGAAGTGGGAGGAGAGTCAAGGCAATATGATATTCTGTTGGGATGTGGAAATTTCTAGAGGAAGGGAGTGGACAGCAATGCCAATACCAATACTATTGCAAACTGAGAAAAGCTTAGAAGAAAGAATTTGGTGTTTAGAAGATGAGTCATCTAAGAGAAGATGAGTGGGATCAGGAATATGCAAACATGTACAAACATGTGCACCAGATATTTCCTTCTCCATTATATGCAATATTATTTCTGGACAAAGGAAGAAAACTCAAAACAGTATGATCCATGGAGGAGGTCTTTGGTATACCTTTCACGGTGTACATATACTGGTTGGGAAACAGTAGTCTGGGGGTAAAATATAAAGGGATTGATATGTTGAAGGTTAGAAATTATGAAGCAAAGTAAAAATGAAAGGACCTCCCATGATCTCCGAGTGTTAAGGTTTGGATACTTTCCAGATCAAAAATAGATCCTTTTTCATGGTCAGTGAGAAACTCTACTTTTCAGTTCTCTTGATTTTTCTATAAACACAGAAATCCAAGAGCTGCTTGGTTATTATCTGCCTGTTATTTTGTTCCTTCTCCCTGTCATGTTTCGTTTCACAACCATTTTCCTGAAAATGAGGTTGCATAGGGCTGAGATGCATTGTACTTCATCTGTCTCAACATACTGAGAAGAACTCACAACTGTGTACAGATTGTATAACACCTTTAGATGAATCTTATTCCTTCCCTTAGATGGTGCTAATAGGGTATGAAAGGAAAACATGATTATATAAGATGATGATTATGGTATCATATAAAGGCCTGTAGTCACTTGAATGGTTTGGAATTAAAAACAAATGTGTTCTCTGAGAAGTCTATATTACTGTCTCAGAGATGACAACCTATTTATTTTATCAGCTAGAGTCCCAAGACATTTACCCTCTTTTTTTTAATCCTAGAGACTTTTCAAAATCTCTCCAAAACAATTGCAGTACAAGTGAATAAAAGGAAATCTTATATAGTGCAAGTATTAGAAAATGTTGCTTTTCCTTCTCAGGTCAAAATAGTCTTGTTATCTTTTTGTGCTGTGGCTTAAGTGTCAGTAACACACTTGTGAAAGGGTAACATACTCAGACTAGGAAAACCATTGTTAAAGTCTTTTTGTGTAAGGGATGTTGCTTAATTTGTCTGCCACTTTGGGTACCAGGACCTTGAGTGCAATTGTGAAGTGGGGTTGACCTGTCCCTGGTAACTCACAACAAAATACCACAGAGCTTCTTTAACACTTAACTTAAGGAAATGACAAAAGGGTTAGCTGGGGATTACTAAACAAACAAGATGGAATGACAGTTTCCTAAAGGTTAAGCATATGTACATATAACATATAACATATTGTAAATTAAAACAGATAGTCTTTTGATGCTAGTCTCTAATTTCCCTGCACAAAGAATTTTTTAAAAAGCTTTGACCAGTTGAGGATAAAAGCATTTCTGTGTTCTTATCTGACCCACATTTCTTTAATTTTGGAGGTGTCCAAATTCTTTTGATCTTGGTAAGAGTGCCCTATGCTGCTCTGCCCTGGGGGCATTCCAGACCAGGGCCTTTCATTCAGCCTCTGCTTAAACACTCACTTCAAAATCATTTTAAGTTCAGAGTATTTGTCAGTTTTATTCCTAAAGAACCCTGGATTCTCTCTGAAATGCCTCCAGTGTGTTACATACTACATTGAGAATGATTTCTTGCATGGTTCTTTGGCCCGTTGGATTTCTATTTCTCTTGTGAATGTTTGGTGTTTTCTGGGAAGCTGTCTCTGTTCACGTTGTGAAGATGGAAACAATGTTTTAAATTCTCCACTTATCCTGATAGAGAAACTAATTTCCAGACTGGATCCAAATTGTAATGGCTGAAGCTTGGATGCCATAGCATTCCCTATTTAACACTGTTTAAACATTGTCCCCTGGCTATAGCAGTTCCGGATTTTATGGTTTTATATCCACTGTGATATGGACTGTGCTTGATCTTGGGGTCATAAAACCAGACATGACTTCTACTTTCTTGAACCATGCTCTAGATTGACAAACATAGAGCTGGAGGAAAGAACAAGATACCATGAGGGGTAGGACTTTTTTTACTTAGAATTCTTAATGTGTGGTGGCATTTATAATTGAGTCTGTTTTGCAGATTTTTTGGACTGGTTTATTAGTCATACTAATCACTGCTTGGGCAGAGCATCGGGACTAGTATAGAGAATATCTCTGTTACTAGATACCGATATTTGCATGATACATCACTTTAAAAACCTCAAACGAGAGTGTAATTAAGTGCACTCTGCAGTTAATTGGGATATTTAAGTGAGGCTTCAGGTTTAGGAGAAAATAATAGATAGCAGGAAACAATTCCACATCAAGCATCTAGTGAATGACTTGTTTATACTCATTCATTAACTTAGTACTAGGTACTGGGTATAGTGACAAAGGACACAGCCCTTGCATTCAAATAGAAACAGACAAATGGACAAATGAATGATTACAATGAAATGTTTTAAGTATGGACCTAAGGACAGGATGTTATGGAATGCATGCGATAGGCAACTTTGAGGATATCTGGGACAGGTTCCTGAGGTGGTTACATGTGAAGTTAATTTTGAAGGATTAATAGAAGTAGGCCATGTGACATGGTAGAAAAAGGGCAGAGGGCACTCTAGGCAGAGGAGAACTGTGAAGGCATATAGGAAGAATTGCAAGGAGTTCAGTGTGGCTGCAGCACACAGAAGACATGGACTGTGGCAGAAAAGGCACTTGGACCAGTAGGCAGAAGTTGATCATTAAGGAATGTGGATGTTAGGGTAGGGCATTTAGATTGTATCTTGAAGACTGTGGGAAGTTACTGAAGTTTTCCCATGAAAAGGGTCATGGCTGTATTTATAGTTTAGAGAGAGACCTCTGATGCAGTGTAGTAGCTAGATTGGAGAAATTAAGACAGGAGGGAAGAATAATCAGTTGGCTACTGTATTAGACCAGGTAAGAAATGAGGAGATGGTAGTGGGAATACGGAGGGGCAGATACTCACATTGTGAGATTTATGAATTTGAATGGACTAGTCATGGTGAATTTGACACACAGGCTGAGATGTAGAAAATAAGAGAACTATCAAGATAGGGAATGGGGGCAATGATAAGATCACTCTGTATATGACAAAAACACTTGGAGGTGAAAGCATAGGCTTAGACTTTGGCTGATAGCATACAGTATGACAGTCCTAAAGCCTTGCACCAACCTCACTTAGGAAGGAAAGATTTAAGTATCTTGGCTAGACCAGACTGATGTGATGAAAGGAAGTCTCAGATTAAGCTTGTTGCACAGCAATTAGCTACAATGTACCATTCCTTTAACATCTCACTTATTGAAGCTTTATTGTACTTCTTAGAAGATAAATGTGTACTGGAGTTGGATATTCTGTGATATTACTGTCACTTTGGCACTTTCATTATTTTAAAATGCAGCACGTTTCCCTAATCACAGACAAAGAGCAGCCTCCACTTTACAATTGATCAAATTCTCTTTAGTTTAATTTTCACATTCTCTGTTACCCCAGAGTGGATCTGTTATTTTTATCTTGACCCTTCACTCATATTCATTATTGATTTTTCCTGAAGGATGCCAAAGCAATTACTGCCTATCTCTTCATCCTCCATGAAAGGATCTCAAATGGCTTCTTAGAGCCCTACAAAATCAAGAGTTGTTTACACCAATCACAAAACTGAACATTTTTTCTCAGCTTTTCAAGGTAAAAGTTTAAAGTGCCTCCTGATTAAAGTGCCTCTGTGATTGTTGCTCTGTATCAAGTTCTATACTTACGTGTACTTTCCTTAGAGCTTCTTTTCACAGTCCAGGAGACAATTTAAGGCTCAGCGTCCAGTAAACAAAATGCAAAGGAAGGGAGTTGTTCAGATTTGTGTGACTTCCTAGTTAGCTGTCTAGAAACTAGTGGAAACTCCTTTGTTTCTCTTGCCTTTACTGACAGCCTATTTTTAGAGTATCTAAATCTACATCGTAGCTCAGTGTATCTGTGCTAGTGAATCAAATTGAATTGACCTTTGATGTTTCCTTTGATGAATAGTCTTTTCAGGACTGCTGCCATTAGTCTGAGCTTTATTGATCATTGTCAGTTAAAGATGAAAAGAACATGGCAACAGGGTCAGACAAAGGTGGGTTTGACTTGTGATTCCCATTCGCTAGCTAGGTGACCTTAGTTAAGTCATTTAATTTTTCTGAGTTCCCTATTTCCTCATCTGTAAAAACATGTAATCATGCACACTGTTTTCCTCTTAAGCTTGGTATGGTTTTCAAATTGGGAACGTATTTTACCAATTTCTAGACACTAATGCATGTAATTTGCTAGTTTTGGCAAACATCTGGAAGGTATGGGGAAAAAAGTGAAATATTTTACTGTAATTCTCTGAAAAACAACGATTGGTAAATGGTAATCTGGCAGAGTTTATGTGCTAAACCAAAGATATTTACAGAATATTCATTTTTAAACAAAAATATGACAGCTAACATTTATTAGGTGCTCACTTTATGCCAAACATTGTTCTATAAGCTTTAGATGAATTATTTCACTTGTTGGTCACAAGAGTGAGCTAGGTATTAGTATTAGGAGAATTTTGTAGATGAAGAGAATTGCTCCAGTTCATCCAGATAGAAAGTAGAAGAGAGGATTTAAATTTGATCCTGATCAAAAACTAGTGATTTTAGCCACAATGTGGTTGAGCTTCATAATCTTGATATAAGCCTGTTTTATTTTGATTTGCCAATTTATCCTACAACTCTATTGCAGAAGAACAGTCTAAGTTATTCGGGGTACTAGTTTTTGCTGTGTGCAGGGGGATAGAAAGTTTCCAGCAGCCATACAATCCAGTGGGAGTGATGGTTCCTAAATTTTAGAAATGACTTTGTTTACTGATTTCCGTATCAACTATACTAACTGATTTAACAAAGTCCAGAATAGATACTCAAAGAGAAAACTCTTGAAACAACTTTTGGTTACTAGAATTTAAGTTCCTGCAAGGAAAGATGCCTGGAAGAGATGCTGGAACATAGTTGGTATCCAATGAGTGTTTGCTCTTTTCACTTATTTCTCAGCAGAGCTTTTATCTACCCTGAACCCCTGTTGACTGTGGCTAGCTGTGTAATTAAGAAACTCTGCAGAAGCCAGCATAAAATGAGATTCAAATCTAAGTGTTTGTGTCTACCAAGCAATTCTTAAAAGTTTCTGTACACAAGAGGATTTATATTTAATCAATTGTGAAGCATGACCAAGATATATAATTTACTTTGAAAAAAATCTGTGGTTGATAAATATTTAGGAAATATAAAGTGTATCACATTGAAGCTAAATTTAGATTAAGTAAATTTACATGGAGTGATTTAAGACAACTAGAAAGAATCCTGAGAGTTCACATTGACCCCCGCCCCAACCTTATCTTTGAGTAACTCGGCCTAAGCATTATAAAAAATCTCTGAGAAATTTCATAATAGTTAAGATTAGTTGGAAGGCGATTATACCAATCTTATTAAAACATTTCCATGTGTTCCTACCTTTACTGTTAGAGTAACAATTTTCAAGTGTAATCAAGAATCAGAATCACCTAGAGCAGCAGTTCTCAAACTTTGGGATTTATTATCTCTTTATGCTCTTAAAAATTGGGAGGGCCTCTTTTTTGTCCAATAAATAATTACATAAATAACATAGTTTTATGAAAATTGATCTTATTTACCAAAATCAAAAATATAGTATTGTTTCACATTTTTGCAATTCTCTTTAATATCTGGCTTGATAGAAGGCACCTATATAATCATATCCATTTCGACATTCAATCTGTTGTAATATGCCGTTTTGTTTGGAGAATCAGAAGAAAATCCAGCCGCACCCAGATACATAGTTGGAAAAAGAAGGGGTATTTTAATCGTCTTTATAGATAATTGTGGGTATTCTTCTTTGATAATACATTAAAATTCAGTAAGTGGTAGTTTTTTTTAACAGTTAATTATAATACTGCATTGGAAGCCTATTAATTACTTCATACTCTCTTTAACATGCATTAGTTTATCTTGTACTATGAATGGATATATTACTCATGCATGATTTTATAACATTCATTGGTCATTTGGAAAAATTTAATTCACTGAGTTATACAGATCTTCTAAATGTTGACACATTTTTAATACAATATCAATACTGATTAATATTACCAGTGATCTCTTTTTTTGAAGTACTGTTGATATACAATCCTATGTCAGTTTCAAATATATAACAGTGGTTCAATAGTTACCCATATTACTAAATCCTTACCCCAACAAGTAGTATAATCTTTCAACATCGAGAGATGTTACAGAATCGTTAGCTGTATTCTCCATGCTGTACTGCCATCTCTATGACCAACTTATATTATATTATGATTGAGAATTATTCTGTCATTTTATCCCCCTCACACACCCCACCACCCATCCAAACCCCTCTACCATGATAATCACTAGTCACTTCTCAGTATCTACTGTTATTTTGTTTCTTTTGTTTTATTTTGTTTTCAGATTCCACAAATAAGTGAAGTCATATGGAATTTTTCTTTCTTTGCCTGGCTTATTTCACTGAGCATAATATCCTCTAGGTCCATCCATATTGTTGCAAATGGTAGAATTTGTTTCTTATGGCTGAATAGTATTCCATTGTGTATATGTACCACTTCTTATCCATTCATATATTGATGGACACTTAGGTTGCTTCCATATCTTGGCTATTGTAAATAATACAGCAATAAACATAGGGGTGCATATCTCTTTTTGAATCAGAGATTTTGTTTTCTTTGGGTTAATTCCTAGCAATGGAATTACTGGGCTAAATGTATTTCTATTTTAAGTTTTTTGAGGAAACTTCATACTACTTTCCACAGTGGCTACACCAAGTGACACTCCCACTAACTGTGTAGGAGGGTTCCCATTTTTCCATAACACCAACACTTTTTTTTATTAAAGTATCATAGATATACACTCTTATGAAGGTTCCACAAGAAAAGCAAAGTGGTTATCACATTCACCATTATTATTGAGTTTGTCCCATACCCCATTGCAGTCACTGTCCATTAGTGTAGTAAGATGCCAGAGAGTCCCTATTTGTCTTCTCTGAGCTACACTGCCTTCTCCGTGACCCCACATACACCGTGTGAACCAATCAAGATACCCCACAATCCCCTTCTCCCTCCCTCCCCAACCACCCTCCCACAACCCTCCCCTTTGGTAACCACTTGTCCTTTCCTGGAGTCTGTGAGTCTGCTGCTCTTTTGTTCCTTCAGTTTTGCTTCGTTGTTATGATCCACAAATGAGGGAAATCATTTGGCACTTGTCTTTCTCCACCTGGCTTATTTCACTGGGCATAATATCCTCTAGCTCCATCCATGTTGTTACAAATGGTAGGATTTGTTTTCTTCTTATTGGTGAATAGTATTCCATTGTGTATATGTACCACCTCTTCTTTATCCATTCATCTACTGATGGACACTTAGGTTGCTTCCATAGCTTAGCTATTGTAAATAGTGCTGTGATAAAAATAGGGGTACATATGTCTTTTGAATCTCAGAAGTTGTTTTCTTTGGGTAAATTCCTAGGAGTGGAGTTTCCAGGTCAAATGGCGTTTCTATTTTTAGTTTTTTGAGGAACCCTTCATATTGCTTTCCACACTGGTTGAACTAGTTTACATTCCCACCAGCAGTGTAGGAGGGTTCCCCTTTCTCCGCATCCTCCCCAGCGTTTGTTGTTCCTTGTCTTTCGAATGTTGGCCATCCTAACTGGTGTGAGGTGATAGCTCATTGTGGTTTTAATTTGCATTTCCCTGATAATTAGCCATGTGGAGCATCTTTTCATGTGCCTTTTGGCCATCTGAATTTCTTCTTTGGAGAAGTGTCTACTCATACCCTCCACCCATTTGTTAATTGGGTTATTTGCTTTTTGGGTGTTAAGGCACTTGAGCTCTTTATATATTTTGGATGTTGATCCCTTGTCAGATATGTCATTTACAAATATATTCTCCCATACTGTAGGATGCCTTTTTGTTCTGCTGATAGTGTCCTTTACAGTACAGAAGCTTTTTAGTTTGATGTAGTCCCATTTGTTCATTTTTAATTTTTTTCCCTTGCCAGAGAAGATCCGTTCAGGAAAAAGTTGCTCATGTTAATATTCAAGAGATTTTTGCCTGTGTTTTCTTCAAAAAGTTTTATGGTTTCATGACTTACATTCAGGTCTTTGATCCATTTTCAGTTTACTTTTGTGTATAGGGTTAGACAGTATTCCAGTTTCATTCACTTACATGTAGCTGTCCAGTTTTGCCAACACCAGTGTTTGAAGAGGCTGTCATTCCCCCATTGTATATCCATGGCTCTTTTATCATACATTAATTGACCATATATGATTGGGTTTATATCTGGGCTCTCTAGTCTGTTCCATTGGTTTATGGGTCTGTTCTTGTACCAGTACCAAATTGTCTTGATTACTGTAGCTTTGCATTAGAGCTTGAAGGTGGGGAGCATAATCCCCCCAGCTTTATTCTTCCTTCTCAGGATTGCTTTAACTATTTGGGATCTTTTGTGGTTCTGTATGAATTTTAGAACTATTTTCTCTAGTTTGTTGAAGAATGCTGTAGATATTTTGATAGGGGTTGCATTGGATCTGTAGATTGCTTTAGGCAGGATGTCCATTTTGACAATATTAATTTTTCCTATCCATAAGCACATGATGTGTTTCCATTTATTGGTATCTTCTTTAATTTCTCTCATGAGTGTCTTGTAGTTTTCAAAGTATAGGTCTTTCACTTCCTTGATTGGGTTTGTTCCTAGGTATTTTATTCTTTTTGATGCAATTGTGAATGGAATTGTTTTCCTGATTTCTCTTTCTGCTAGTTCATCGTTAGTGTATAAGAATGCAACAGATTTCTGTATATTAATTTTGTATCCCGCAACTTTGCTGAATTCAGATATTAGATCTAGTAGTTTTGGAGTGGATTCTTTAAGGTTTTTTATGTACAATATCATGTCATCTACATACAGGGACAGTTTGACTTCTTTCTTACCAATCTGGATGCCTTTTATTTCTTTGTGTTGTCTGATTGTTGTGGCTAGGACCTCCAGAACGATGTTGAATAAAAGTGAGGAGAGTGGGCATCCTTGTCTTGTTCCTAGTCTTAAAGGAAAAGCTTTCAATTTCTCACTGTTAAGTATGAGGTTGGCTGTGGGTTTGTCCTATATGGCCTTTATTATGTTGAGGTACTTGCCATCATACCCATTTTGTTGAGAGGTTTTATCATGAATGGATGTTGAATTTTGTTGAATGCTTTTCCAGCATCTATGGAGATGATCATGTGGTTATTGTCCTTATTTTTGTTGATGTGGTGGATGATATTGATGTATTTTTGAATGTTGTACCATCCTTGCATCCCTGGAATAAATCCTGTTTGATCCTGATGGATGATCTTTTTGATGTATTTTTGAATTCGGTTTGCTAATATTTTGTTGAGTATTTTTACATCTATGTTAATCACGGATATTGGTCTATAATTTTCTTTTTTTGTGTGTCTTTGCCTGGTTTTGGTATTAGAGTGATGCTGGCTTCATAGAATGAGTTTGGAAGTATTCCCTCCTCTTCTACTTTTTGGAAAACTTTATGGATGATGGGTATTAGGGCTTCACTAAATGTTTGATAAAATTCAGCAGTGAAACCATCTGGTGTAGGAGTTTTATTCTTTGGTAGTTTTTTGATTACCAATTCAATTTCCTTGCTGGTAATTGGTCTATTCAGATTTACTGTTTCTACCTGTATCAGCCTTGGAAGATTATATTTTTCTCAAAAGTTGTCCATTTTTTCTGGGTTATCCAGTTTGTTAGCATATAAGTTTTCATAGTATTCTCTCATAATTCTATGTATTTCTGTGGTGTCCATAGTGATTTTTACATTCTTATTTCTGATTCTGTTTATACGTGTAGACTTTCTTTTTTCTTGATAAGTCTGGCTAGGGGTTTATCTATTTTGTTTATTTTCCTGAAGAACCAGCTCCTGCTTTCATTGATTCCTTCTATTGTTCTATTCTTCTCAATTTTACTTATTTATGCTCTAATCTTTATTATGTCTCTCTCTCTACTGACTGGGCCTCATTTGTTCTTCTTTTTCTAGTTTTGTTAATTGTGAGTTTAGACTGTTCATATGGGATTGTTCTTCTTTTCTGAGGTAGGCCTGTATTGCAATATACTTCCCTCTTAGCACGGTCTTTGCTGCATCCCACGGATTTTGTGGTAGTGAATTATTGTTGTCATTTGTCTCCATATATTACTTGATCTCTGTTTTTATTTGGTCATTGATCTATTGATTATTTAGGAAGATGTTATTATGCCTCCATGTGTTTGTGCACTTTGTCGTTTTCTTTGTATAGTTTATTTCTAGTTTCATACCTTTGTGGTCTGAAACGCTGGTTGGTACAATTTCAGTCTTTTTAAGTTTACTGAGGCTCTTTTTGTGGCCTAGTATATGATCTAATCTTGAAAATGTTCCATGTGCATTTGAGGAGAATGTGTATCCTGTTGCTTTTGGATGGAGTGTTCTGTAGATGTCTGTTAGGTCCATCTGTTCTATTGTGTTGTTCAGTGCCTCTGTCTTCTTACTTATTTTCTGTCTGGTTGATCTGTCCTTTGGAGTGACTGGTGTGTTAAAGTCTCCTAAAATGAGTACATTTCATTCTATTTCCTCCTTTAATTCTGTTAGTATTTGTTTCACATATGTAAGTGATCCTGTGTTGGGTGCATAGATATTTATAATAGTTATATCCTCTTGCTGGACTGAGCCCTTTATCATTATGTAATGTCCTTCTTTGTCTCTTGTGACTTTCTTTGTTTTGAAGTCTATTTTGTCTGATACAAGTACTGCAACTCCTGCTTTTTTCTCCCTATTTTTTGCATGATATATCTTTGTCCATCCCTTTCCTTTCAGTCTGTGTATGTCTTTGCATTTGAAGTGAGTATCTTATAAGTAGCATATAGATGGGTTTTACTTTTTATCCATACCGTGACTCTATGTCTTTTGATTGGTGCATTCAGACCATTTACATTTAAAGTGATTATCGATAGGTATGTACTTATTGCCTTTGCAGGCTTTAGATTCGTGGTTATCAAAGGTTCAAGGGTAATTTCTTTACTATCTAACAGTCTAATTTAACCCACTTAGTATGCTATTACAAACACAACCTAAAGGTTCTTTTTTTTCCTCCTTTTTCTTCTTCCTGCATTCTTTATATATTAGGTATCATATTCTGTACTCTTTGTCTATCCCTTCATTGACTTTGGGGGTAGTTGATTTGATTTTGCATCTGCTTAGTAACTAATTGTTCTACTTTCTTAGCTGTGGCTTTATTTCCCCTGGTGACAGCTATTTAACCTCAGGAATACTTCCATCTATAGCAGTGCCTCCAAAATGCACTGTAGAGGTGGTTTGTGGGATGTAAATTCTCTCTGCTTTTGATTATCTGAAACCTGTTTAATCCCTCCTTCAAATTTAAATGATAATCTTGCTGGGTAGAGTAGTCTTGGTTTGAGGTCCTTCTGCTTCATTGCATTAAATATATCATGCCACTCCTCTCTGGCCTGTAAGGTTTCTGCTGAGAAGTCTGATGATAGCCTGATGCATTTACCTTTGTGATCTTTTTTTTCTGTCTGGCTGCTTTTAATAGTCTGTACTTATCCTTAATCTTTGTCATTGTAATTATTGTATGTTTTGTTGTTGTCTTCCTTGGGTCCCTTGTGTTGGGAGATCTGTGCACCTCCCTTGCCAACACTTTTTATTTCTTGTCTTTTAGATAGTGGCCATTCTAACTGGTGTGAGGTTTTGATTTGCATTTTCCTGATGATTAACGATGTGGAGCATCTTTTCATGTGCCTTTTGGCCATCTGTATTTCTTCCTTGGATAAATATCTGTTCAGGTCCTCTGCCCATTTTTTAATCAGGTTTTTGTTTTTTAGGTGTTGAGGCTATATGAGCTCTGTGTATATTTTGGGTGTTAACCCCTTATCAGATACATTGTTTATGAGTATATTCTCCCATACTGTACATTGTGTTTTTGTTCTACTGATGGCTTCTTTTGCTGTACAGAAGCTTTTTGTTTTGTTGTAGTCCTACTTGTTGCTTTTTTATTTTGTTTCCTTGCCCAAGGAGATGTGTCCATGAAAAAATTATTCATATTGTGTTCAAGAGATTTTTGGCTATGTTTTTTTCTAAGAGTTTTATGGTTTACTACTATTTTTATTTTGTTTCAGTTTCATACTTGCTTTTTAAGTAATTGGTTTACTGCATTTACTGTGGATTTATTTTCACTGCTGAAAACTATTTAGGGTTAAGAACATTTCCATCTATTGAAGTTCCCTTAACATAATCCTGTACTGCCAGTTGAGTGGCTATAAATTCCTTCAGCCTTTGTTTATCTGGGAAATGTTTAATCTCTTCTTCACATTTGATTGGCAGTCTTGCTGGGTAGAGGATCTTGGTTGAAGGGCTTTCTATTTCAATACATTAAATATTTCATGCCACTCCCTTCTGGCCTGTAAAGTTTCTGCTGAGTAGTCTGCTAACAGCCTGGTGGGGTTTCCCTTATAAGTAATCTCTTTTTTCTCTCTGACTGCTTTCAATACTCTCCTTGTACTTAATATTTGCTATTTCAAGTATTATATGCCTTTGTTTTGTCTTCCTGGGGTTCTACTGTTAGGGGATCTCTGTGCTTCCATGACCCAGATGTCTATATCTTTCCCCAGATTGGGGAAGTTTTCAGGTTTATTTATATTTGTTGTAGTTGCTTCCTTGGTGTGTGTATGGGAGGAAGTTTCCTCCTTGCCTTCTTTTCTACCATCTTTTTCCCCCAAATCCTCACCACTGATTTTAACAGAAAAATTTTTTAAGGGTAGAAAAATGTCATGCTCATGGTTGCAGATGGAAGTTTTCCAAAATCTGAATTTTCACTTGAAAGTTTGAATTTTATTATTGGCAACAAATACTGTCAGTTGTTTTCCTTGAAGTGACAGGCTAATATCATTAATTTATTAAGAAAATATCAAGAAATAAGCCAAGTCTGAATAACCATAGTTTGTCATTCTTTCTCTCAAGTGAAAATAGTGTTCTATGAGAAAAATATCTAGTTCAGCTTGCAACTCAAACAGTGACACAGTACTTTTCCTTGGGAAAACCATCATACCTTGGTATGGGTCAGAAATGCTTTATGAAGATTCTACCTTTACTCACATGTAATATTAGAAAAAAAACGCACTCTCAAGGATCATGATTTAACAACATTAATAATTTTAATGCTTCACTAAGGACATTTTAAAGTGAAACAGGCTTTTTTTTTTGGTCATGCATTTACTGCAAATGCATGGCAGTGAAGAATACTATGACTACTAATACTATATATTGTGCTACTGCCTTGGCTCATACTAAGCTACCAGCAGTTTTACCCACCATTTCTTTTGCACCATTAGAACAAATGCAGAATGAAAAGGACAAATAACGATCATTATTATGAATCAGTGAAGCTCAGGGGTCTGTAGACCATAGTTTGAGAAGTCCTGATTTAGAGAATGTCTTAAAAATGCTGATTTTTTCCTCCCCAGACTTCCAGAAATTACAATTCAAGTGTTTGGACAAGGAATTCAGTAATGTGCATTTTCAACTAGCACTCCAGAGAATTTTGAGAAAGTTAGCATATGGACATATTTTGAAAAATAGAGCATTATAGAAGAGATGTCTTCACTGTGCCTATGAGTATGTAAACTGGAATATATTTCTGACTAAAACAACTAATTATTTAATTTAATGACATTTTTTTCTTTTTAGTCACCTTAGCTGCTTCATTGATTTGTTTTGTCTATTCTATCCAAAAGGTTGAACTGATAGCTTTGTGTATAATAATTTCCCATCACACATTTCCCTCAACTATTCTTTAATTACCTTTTGTTTTCTTTATTTTGGACCCATTTAGACTCTTTCTTTGTTAGATTGTGAAAGTGAAAATTGGACAGACATGTCATCTTTTAAGGCTCTTACTATGCTAAGAGGAAGTCCCTGCTGTTTACTCATATCTTAAAATAATCAGACTGTTCTTCCTTGTAGCTCTTCCCTGTTGCCTGCAGCTTTGTAGCCTTCTTTTTGCTTCTGGAATTCTGACGATGGCTGCCATGCCCGTGGAAAGTCAGAGAATATAAATGATTCTCTCCCAGTACTTTTGTAGTTGAACAGCCTGAGTTCCTTTCCTTAGAGATAGTACACTGAGGTATGTCTGGAGAAGAGGTGAGTAAGCATGAGTTGGAGAGAAAGCTTTAAAGTGCGTATGAACATTCCTTATGTGATTGGCCTACTTCTCTTCCCCTTCCTGACTATGAAATCTCTGAAACTAGGACTCAGCTATTCTTTTGATCTCTATTCATCTTTCTCTCTTCAGATATCTTACAGTTGGCTGCCTGGTTTCTGAGCTTTTTTAGAACTTGGAAGACTTTATGACCCATTGTCTTGTCTTGCTGAAATGTATAAGAAACTTGCAGAGCTCAACCCTTCAGGCTTAAAATCTTCCAGGTGAGAGGAGACTGCCTTGGTCTTGTTTACATTTCTGGTTTGACCTGATCATCTCACCCTTTAGGCCATTCTCTTAGATATTGAGGGCTCAGGTTTTATCACCTTAAATACAATTATGGACCATTACTAGTTTCCAAGACAGCTGGATAGTGTTAAGCAAAATTTGCTTAGCACTAAATGCTCAAGCTGGCAGCATGACACATCAGTGAAACAGACTTTCAATTGTAAAGTTGCTTCGGTTTAAATCTTGCCTGAGGGTCATAATTTGTGTGATGATGCTGTTGGCATAATTTATCTGAAAATACTCTTGTGTACAGTAAAATTTGTTAAAAACCTTTATCATGGTTGAAAACTTTAAACTGATGTAATTTTAGTGTTCAAAGATTTTTAAGTAATGGGTATGGGACTCTGAGACATTTAGTACTTTGTTTCTTAAATATGACTTTCAAACGTGAATATGCCTGCCATGGACTGACCCAAGTCCATGCATAGATATGTATATGTGTATACAACTGTTTAAATTTTAAATATCAAACACTGGTGCTTGCAAGAAATCTACAGCAAAGAAAAAGCTGCTGATTACACTTCTATTCCTAAAACTAATTATGTTTTTGTGCAACGAATGCTTTCAGACTTCATCAGGTGTTAGCAAATATATGTATTTGTTGAGCTTGCCCTCTTTGATATAAAATTCAAATCTATTTGTAGCAAAGCAAGCACATTTTTAAAATAATTACTCCAATCAAATCAGAATCTTTCTTAAACATCACCACCAACAATAAAAAGAGCTTTGGAAACAGAAGAGTGGATTAAGCCATAATTCATGCTTTTGCAAATTTTTATTCTATGCAATAAAAGTTTAAGTAAATGGTATTTTTGTCCATGAGTTCTACCAACTTATATGTGACAGGATAATTTATTGTGATATTGATTCCTTTATTATTCTCACTGGGGTACATATTTTTTCATTCCCCATCCTGAAAACATAGTCAAAACTTCTTGTTTCTTTGCCATGGCAGAGGTGAGAGTGGAGGACTGTCGAAGTTTGAGTTACTGAAAGAATTAGTTTACAGAAATGCAGAAGGTGACTGACATGGAGGCCTTTTGATTTTCCAAAACACAGTTTCCTAGTTGTTAAAGAGAAGAAGTTCCAAGATATGAAAGAGGTGGACTAAGGCCACCTGGAGAGTGAAGATTTTAATTACAGTTTTCCTAAGTCTAATAGTCAAGGATTTTTAAGGTTTCTGGGAGCAGAGAAAAAAGGAATCTGCTTGGTCACAGGGCTGTAGATGAAGAATTACTACAGAATGACTGTAGAAGCTTGGCCATATGTATTGTGCTCTTGAGCATAATGGTGAGGCTCCTTGTGAGTGAATTTTTAGTCAGTTAAGTAGACTATTAGAAGAGTTACTCTGAATCTATCTGAGTAGAATGAGTCAATTAACCTGGATGATCAGAGTTATGTTGCCTAAAAGAAAGCATAAAAGATGATAACTGTGTTGAATTGTAGATTTGCATCATCCCTCAGTTTTGAGTTACCACGTATGCCTGGGATTCTGGTATAATCCTTTGATTGTGATGGTTGGGGGAGGTATCTCCAAAATGGCTAACACCCAGGTTGGTACACAATTTGGGCAGATTGCACAATGTGGAAATGTAATGAAGTAAGACATTCCTTAAATCCAAATACTGTGAAATAAAACTATATCTGTAATAGATACAGCTATACAAACGAGTAATCAGTGAGTGGTACTATTTTTCTCATTAGTCTTTTGATTTCCCCAATTTACAGTAGTTCACTTTTTATTAAAGTATGACACTAATTGTAATCACATATAATCCTGCTACTGATGTACATGTACTTCTGGCCCATTTGAAATATAATGATGACATTTTCATTTGCTGTTACTTTCTGACCACCTATGAGAGTGACATAATTAAGCAAATTAAAGTCCTCACAAAAGATTGGTCAGTGTTGGGGTGATCAAATCTTATACATTATTTATTTTGATTTAGAGTATGTGGGGAATAGAATGACAGAATCTAAACTTGAAAGAAAATGCAGCTATAATTTATATGCCACACTGTTGTCTAAAGGTGCACTTGTTCAGAAATTCCCTGAGAGCATAAAATGACTTTTATGCTCTGTGCTTTTCCACTATGACTTACAGGATTGGTTACTATATATTATAAAATTTGTGGTGTGTGTAGATAGCAAACTGGCCACCTGGAAAACCTATTTGAACTTAGTGGAAAATTGCTCAGTTCATGACATGGGTATAGGAAGCTCTAAGGAAAAGATTTCACAGCTAGTCTAGCTTATTTTGTTGACTGTCATTTGCCATCCACTTAATAAACCCCAAACTGAAGGCTTTGAGAGTTTTCAGTTCTGTCGCTAGACCATGTAGTAAGTGACAAACCATGCATTTTATATACATACATTATCTCCGAATCAGGGAAGAGGCAGTTTGAGGAGGATCATGCGTCTTCCTGCCTCTTTACCCATTTTCAATCATGAAAGACATTAATTTAGGAAAAACCAAACAAAATACAACAAAAACAAGACTGAGTGCTCTGGTTCCTTGTTTTGTAGACTAATATTAGAAAAATAGAGCCAAATCTTGTAAGATCTTGAATTCCTACTCAGGATTTATAGTTAGTCTTTTTAGGCTCTAGGCAGCCACCAGCATTTCTTAAAATGAGGAGATAGAAGTGGCATTTTTAGGGAATAATTTTGTAGTGGTGTGCAAAATAGACTGGACCATGAATGAGATGAGGGCACAAGGAGACTAGTTGGGAGGTACTACTAAAATTCAGTTAAAAAACTATTTCTTGTTTGTAAAATTTACAATACTGAATTGAAATATATACCACTGTTAACACTATTCAACAAATTGTCCCTCTGAATTTGAAGTTTTAAATATTTTTTTCTCTCATATAATACTTGAATGCATGACTTCCTGATTGTCAAAACACTTGCTGGAACTGTTGAGAAACAAAGGAAAACATGCTATAATATCATAATTACTCATTTTTTAAAGAATATGTGAGCTAAACTGTACCTTATTAATAATAGAAGAGAGAAAAATTCCCTTGTGGTTTAATCAAAATTTAAAACAACAATAATTTATCCAATAGAATAAATTAATTTTGTGCTAGAGGAAAGCTATCTAAACTGATTCCAAGTTAAGAAAATGGATTTGATAGAATGTCACCATCAGATATTGGAAGTGAGAGTCTGAATTTTGAATTTGGATTTTGTCTGAGACAGGACTGCTTGGAATTTTATGTCAGGATGTTCGGGTTCTAAACCCAGTTTCATTGCTAATACATTATGTAGTTACATTGTGGTCACAAAAATGAGTCACATGATTTCAAAAGAATCAGTTCTGGCATTTTGAAAATAATACTAAGGAGTGAACTGTAATATCCAAGATGACAATGCTAACAATTCATTTGACTTCTGCATTTTGTTTATTTGTGGCACTTGCATCTCAATGCATACCTGGAAGAAGTTGAATAAATAGTTCCTGAATGAATAAATGAAAATGAAACAATAGCGTAACTACAAACTGTTATCTAGTTTGTGGTTGCTGAGCACTTATCGTAATTCTTGGCAACTGGTAGAATAAATCAACTGTAAATTTCTTAGAAGAAAATTAGCAACCTAGTATATTTTAAAGAATTAATTCTATAAGTTTGTTATATCTCATTTGTGGGAAAATAAAACTTTTTAATGGGGTTAACTTTTTCAAGTGGATTCTTCCTTTTGCATTAATAACTAAATTTAAATCACTGAAGCAAATTGGTCATTGCAGGGTAATCAGTAGCAATAGGGTGCTATACAGATTGGTGACCATGCCTAGAGCTCCTGAAAGTTAATTTGCTACCTAATTGTTACAGTAGTCCTCTGTAGGATCATTTCAGCTCTACTGAGAGCTATGGATTTGGGCTTGGAGACAGGGGGCCTTTTGAATTCAGAGCTATATTAAGTCCAGTGATTTCCAAGACTGCTTGTGTAAATAAGAGATGGAGTGACTGTTATCTCTAAGAAATAAATCCCTTGGAGTTTAGGTATATTCTGGGGCATCCTGTGTTTTTTACCAAATTCAAACCAGGGTATACCATGTTAAAAGTACATGCTAGGCAAAGCACAACGATGCATGCTAAGGAACAAATGTTCCAGGAATTTAATAGTGGTGATGATGGTGAACTGAAGGAGTAGGTGTAGAAGAAAGAGGAGAATGGAGAGGAGCAGCAGCAGCTAGCATTCATAAAATGCCTATAATGTGCCCAATACTGTTAGATGCTTTACATGTAATCTTGATTGCTCTGCATTGTAGTGCTTGTTATAATCAACATTTTACAGGTGAAGAGACTCAGGCACAAATATGTTTAGTAAGTTACCTAAGGTCACTTAGATAGCAAGTGGAAGAGCTGGGATGTAAAACCAGGCAGTCTGGCTTCAAACTCTTAACCCTGTTATAAACTGCCTCCCAATCAGGTGCTTTTCAGATATAATTTCCTTGAAATATAAAGGGCTACAATTTTATACAGAAAACCAATGTGCCAAAGTTCATTGTTTTCCCAATGCTTTACCTTGGGGAACTAAAATATACCTGAATGTTTACTTCTGTGTGTTTCAGAAATAGCTACATAATTACTTCATTTCCACCATCACTTCCTTATCTCCGTAATTGGAAATTGGCTTCAGTACAGGATTTACTGTCTTCTCATTTCTTTAGCTCAGATTTCCTTGATCAATCCATCATTCTGGAAGCTTCCCTGCTAAAGGAAAAGTACTGTGTATTTTGCTGTAAATATTGTTAAGAAGATATGTCCAAGCTGAGGAAGTTTCCAGTCTGCTTGTCCTTTTTGTTTAATTATTGTAGTTTTTACTTTAAGCCACTGAAATGAAACTTTAAACAATCTGTTTGTTGTATGTTTATTTGTATTTAGCTATTTTTTTACATTTATTATTATTATTATAAGTTTCTTAGAAGGAAATATTGTTTCCTTAAAATTATGTAGTGAAAAACTATGTTGCTTTTTGAAAGAGTAATTTGATTATGTCTAGCACCAAATTGTTTTCCAAAGAAGCACATAATCAATTTTACAATGAAAAGTCAATGGAAAAATAAAAGATCTTTTATAAAAATCTGTGCCTTGCAGGCACATTTTGGAACATACATCCACTCCAAAGAGGGAGAAATTTTCACATTGTCTATAGCTCTCCCTGTGGTAAACCCTAGTGCTTTAAAGCTTTTGCTTATTTTTACTTTTTTTAGGAAACAGTGACTGTGAGTTCTAGTCAGTGATGTTAAGGACACATAGGAAGTAGGTAGGCAGCTTTGACATTTAACACCACCACAGATCATGAGTTAATCTTAAAGAAGTTTTTCTCAAAGAAGTATTACCACTGAAACTGGTAATGTTTGGTTTTGAGTCATATCTGAAATGATCCAGGCTTTGGTGTAATTAAAAGAAAATAAAAAAGAGTGTTGAAAGCTGCCCACTGTCTGTTCAGATTGGCAGAGGAGATCTGGTACATTGCTTACCATGCTTGATCTTGTTCAATTCAGAAATAGTACACACAACATCCCTTTTGACAGAAGGCTTCTGGTTGGCCAAAGACAAATTTACGGACTCTTGTCAGTAATGGACCTTGAAACAATTACTTCTGAAAAAGTCCTCTCAGGAGAATAGATCAAGGGTCAGCAAATGTTTTCTGTAAAGCACCAAATAATATTAGGCCTTTGGAGCCATTTAGTCTCAGCTACAACTACTCAACTCTGCCATTTCAGCATGAAAGCAATAATGGGCAGTACATATCATTTTTGCATGTTATGAAATATCCTTTTGATTTTTCAACCATTTGATAATATAAAAACCATTCTTGACTTGCAGACCATACATAAAAGGATTATAGGCCAAATTTGGTCTATATCACAGGTTGCAAACCCCTGGGATATGTCAAATGAAACGGTACTATAATTTTTCATCCCTTCTCACCTCTCATACGTTATATCCCTTCCCATAAAGTGAATTCAAAACCACCATATCTTGCCTGTGAGGAAAGGTGGAAACCATTGAATGACCTATACATGTTTTCTTATGAATCTAATCAACCTCTTATTTCAAGAGATGGCATTGACAGTACCATTATCATAATAGAAACAGATCAAATAAGGGGTGTGAATCAGGGTATCAAAGGTTACAAGATTCTGGACATCTTTTCCAGCACATATGTCCATCACAGTTACAGCAACTGGAGTTGATGGATCAGAGATGGATAAAGCTGTCCTTCTGAAAAAGCACACTAGGAAGGTAAAAGTGTTATTATGGATCCTGGGTAATTAGTCTCAATTCTCCATCAGTGAAATGTTTTTGTATGGAATTACCTTGTTAGGAGATATGATCCAAATCTTTTTCATGTGTGGGTAAAAGGAAAACAATTAAGATCAAGTATTTTTTTTCTTTGATTAAAATTATCTTCTAGTACTAGCTTGTTCATTCCCTTATTTATTCAATAAATATTTATTGAGAAGCCACTATGGCTAAGCCTATTCTAGCTATTTGGTACAAACAGTCTCATTGAGGGTCTTGCACCAATTCCCTTTTCCAAATAAACAAGGAAATTTATAGAGGTTAAATGACTTGTCCAAAGTCACGTAGATTATAGGTGGTAGAACTGTGATTCAAATAACTGTTGCCTAGAAATCTTGTGATCTCTCAGGAGTATTGTGTCAGGTCTGGTACAGGGCAGTGGCTTGCTACTACAAGAACAGATATGATATTGGAGGTTTAGAGATAAGACTTACATAAGTGAAGAGAGCATTGGAGTAATGGCTAGTATAGTTCAGTTTGTGGTAAAATTAAACTCCTCCATCCCCTTCTAAATTGTGATCTTCTGTGTGTATGTGTGTATAGTGTATATATGTATAAGCTTTGTCTGGTTGGTACAACAGTTCTGATATTTAATCCTAACCTCTCTCCAATTCCTTTCCTCCATTGTCTTTCATCCGAAATCCAGCTCCCTTATGAAAAGCTGAAGACTTCCCCCTAGGGCATGCAGATTCTTGAAACAGCTGACTTCCCTAAGTGCAGCAGGCATCATCTTAGTCTATAACACCAGTATCCTATGGCGTTATAGACATCTAAGCCTCAACTCTAATACTTTTTCTCTGAGTGATGTTTTGGTTAAATAACTTATCCTGTCATCTCTACAGAACAGGTCATAAATAGTGCCTGGTCATAGAATTGTTGCCACAGTGAGAACAATTAATGCCTATAAAATAATTAGAATAAGTAATGCTTACACATGGGAAGGGCTCCATAAATGTTAACTATTATGTTTTTATTATTATTATTATTATTATTATTATTATTATTATTATTATTATTATATCATCACCTTCAGGACTTCATCTTAAAGATAAGTATACTGACACCCAGGAGAAGTGACTTTCCCAAGTTCACAGAGCTGTTTAGTAACTAGAACATGGATATCCTGACATCTAAGTTAATACTCTCTCTGTCATAGCAACTGCCTCTTAACTTCCTGTGTAAACAGAGCTTGATAATTTTTTGGTTAATATAGAGAATAGCCAGGAGGAACAGAACTTTTCCACTTCTATTTTGGAGGAGTGTTACTTGATAATAGGGTGTTCAGTCTTATTCTCTGCTCTTTCATGTCTGGGGAGAGGGGTGATCCTCTGCCACTGTTGGCTCGTAGATGCTAATTACCATTGGTGACTGTGCTCAATAATCTACATGGGATTTGATGCTACCTCAACCCTCAATGAAGAGTTCCTACTGGATTATTGCCCAGTGATTACATTCTTCTCCAAGTATTTCTTACTCTACTAGTCTCCCCTAGACCAAATATGTTGGGCTATAAACAATATACTCAAAGTTCCTTAAGAATCAAGTAGCTCTTTGAACCATAGTGTAGTCTGAGGGAGCAGGGCTTGAAGTTCTAACCTAGTAGTTCCTTATGCCAGTCAAGGGGAGGTCTATCTAGATTTAGGTCTTTGAAGAGGAGCATCTCTCTACTCACCTCCCCTTCTTTTCCACACAGCCTGCTCTCCCATATTTGTGTCCTGCCCCTCTCCCTCAGAAAACCCTAGCTTATTCACAGGAGGACACATTTATTCTATAGTTCCTTATTGTATTTTATGAACCTGGAACTTTCAGGTTTTGGCCAAATACTTAATGAATTTCTCTTCTGCTTCAGCGGATGGAAGGTACTGACTCTAATGTAGTCAGATCTCTCTGACACCAGTTCAGTCTTCCTAACAGGGAGACAATGGGCTTAGGATCCTCACTAAATGCCTTAATATTTAAGCCTTAGAGACAATTTAATCTATCATACCTAAAAATGATATTTTTCCTAGCAGCAGGGCTTTTACCTGGATCTTTAAAAAAAAAATGAGTCCTGAGATTCTTACTATCATCAGCCATTCTATCAGTCAACTTAGATTGATTTGCTTCCTTCCTCATTTTGTAAGTTGCTGTGAACTAAGGTATGAGGAGAAGATGCAGGTAGAGTGTATTGTAGGCAACATGATTAGGCTAAGAAGCACTTGTCTCTTCTCTAAGTCTGCCTTGAATTACAAGACTCACCATCTCAACTATTTCTCAAAGTGAAGGTTATTTAATTGGACCAATCTGTAAGAATAAAACTGCCTCTGACAGGAAAACATTTAGGTAGCCATCTCTGGAATATTTGGACACTGATGTCAAGAATGTGTCCACTTAAATCATCCTGGCCTGTGTGCCATAAGGCATTTTGATACATATACTACAAAAGATTATTCAAAGATTAAAGACCTAATCTACATAAATTATGATTTTATAGCTAGTGGATTAATCAGATCAGGTCTACACTAGCACAAGGAAGGTGATGAACTGAGTTAATTATCTGGACTATCCAACTCAATACATTTCAATACCTTTCATTTCCTGTACCTTTCGGGTAAAAGGCTATTTTGGCTTGAATTTGGATAAATTCCTCAGTTTAAAATTTCTCTCTGGCAATGAAGCCCTTAAGGCTTTGAGTCCAGTAGGCATTACATCTATCACAGACATAATGGAAAAAGGCTTATGGGCCTTGGCACTACATTGCTTTTTCAAGACTCCTTGTTGTGCCATGTTGGAATCTCTTGGTGAAATGCACCTTTCTTTAGAAAAGAAGAAAGAGGCACCTAATAAAGATGAAGGGTGTATAGAGAAAGATTAGTGGAAGCAAAACCACTGTTACTACCATCAGCCATATTATCACTAGACATGAGTTGATTTGCTTCCTTTCTCATTTTATAAGCTGCAGTGAACTAAGGTCTGGAGTTCAAGACACAGGCAGAGTTTATTGCAGGCAACATGACTAGATTAGGTGTTCTGAGCACTGTGTGCCTCTTTCCCTTGTTTGGCTTTTCCTAGTGCCTACCTGGACAACCAGGAGCATTTCACTTGGCTACACTGTGCACCTTTTCACATCGGCCTATGTGACTCATCACTCTGGGGCCCGCTTCTTGCTGAATGTAACTGAGCTAAGGTTGTTGATGACTCATAATCACTAAATGTAATGCATTTTCTAAAAGCTACATGTACACTCTCTTTCACTCATGGGAGTAAGTCAAGTGTGCTTTCCAGTCATTTGTGGTGGAGCTAGTAGGAGAGAAACCTGAGGTCAGGGATGTCTTTCCAGTAATTGTCAACTCATAGCATGGTGGTGACTACCTATGCATAAGGATGAATCTGGAATGGGCTATGTTTACCATACAGCAAAACACACAGAAGGAACATAAAGTATCTGGTTAGGTCTTTGGATATATATTTTTTACTACACTTGGTTTCTTGACCATGACCTTATATTCACAGAACCATATTTCAACCCTAACTGGAAGACCTTTCTAGAAAGTCTAGAAAGTACCACTTCTCAAACTTGAATGCACTTAATGAATCACTAAAGAGAAACATGTTAAAATGCAGATTTGGACTTGGTGTGGGATGGGTCCTGAGATCCTGCATTTCTAACAAACTCCTAGGTGATGCACATGCTGCTGGTCTGTGGGCCACACCAGCCTAAGTCTTCTATAGGAGGTGTTTTCAAATTGATCCCAAGGAGCCTAGGATTCTGTGTAGATCCTCCAGGGGCTGACTGAGAGGGGTAAATGAGTAACCAAGGACATGAAATTCTGGACAATGGCTCCCTCCTTCATTCTTTTGAAAAATATGTGCTACTTTTATACGTTTAATATAATGGGATCCTACATAAGATTTCATTAGAGAGATAATAGGGTTTCGTTGCTAAAACTGCAAACAAACAACAATAAAACACTGATCTCAAGTGTTTCACAAAGTAAAGGTCATTCAGTTTCACCAGTTTATGAGTATCATTGCCACTGACAATGAATAGGTATCTTTAGGATATTTGAATCGTAAGGGAGCGTTCCTCAGTTGAACTCCAAATTTCTTAGTGGCCCTATCCAAATGTAAAAGTAGATTTTATAAAATGGAAAATATGATTTTGGCTGTGGTTTTACTACTAGCTAATTTGTTGTTGTAAGGGAAAGAAGATAGAACTAAGTTTTAGGACATCTGTCTTTCAGTTAAGGTTCTTATGCTAATGCATGGGTGACCTAGGACACATTCTCACCTCTGTATGTATAGGAAGGGAATGACCCCCACACTAACTATTCCACAAGATTTTTGAAATGGAATAAAATGATAGGTAAACTGTTGTAGGGCAAGGACAGAGCAGGGAGAGCTGTGAGGAGACTACTACAGTAATCCAGGGTAAAGATTATGATGGCTTGGCTATCATAATAGAGATGGAGGTGGCGAGAGGTCATATTTGGTATTTCCAAAGCAAAGCTGACAGGATTTGTTGGTGAATTAAATATGGGCTGTCAAAGACAGAGAGGTCATTTAATTGATGAGGGTACTTCAGACTCTGAAAATTAAAAAAAAAATCCCTTCCATGAAGTAATACATAGAAAATGGTGAACTTTGCTCACATTGATGCAAAAAAGCTGGATTTATGTCCAGGGAAGCAAGAAATGTTCAGTGTGAGGAAAAGCTACAGTTACCCATTGACTTAAATGATGTGACCAGACCCATATAGCTTTCCATTTATGTCTGCTCCTCTTTCTGAACTGAGGTTTGTTCTCTAGAAAAACAGCAGAACTCTTAATGAGGGGACCATTAGGCCTTACGGAAATCTGATAGGTCATTAATTCAGAAAGAGGATTCACTTCTTGAATACATTTGGGAGAAGAACTGAAATGAACTAGACTGATTTTTTGAGAAATGCAGTTGTCTCTCTCCACCATCAGCTTTATGTGAGTGTTTTGCATTCAGTTACCTAGTCAGGGTATCTTCAAGGCTGTTGAATTCTTGGTGAGAAAAGTCAGGGAAGTCTAATTCTCCTCTCAGGTGTACTTCATTTTCTATAACTGTTGTGTTGCTGAATGCTGGGTTATGGGGAAAAGGCTGTATTTATTTTGATATATTTATAAATCAATTCCTATTTTAATCATCCTTTTTGTGTTTCAAAAAACATTTACTGAATTCCTAGGTGTTAGATACTTTGCTAAAAGCCCAAAATTCAAAGAAAGATAAGACACAATGTTTGCCTATAGGAAATATACAGTCTAGTCTAGCATATGGCACAGTAAATGGGCATGTATATAGTACGGTGTAAAATCCTTTTAAAAGATATATATATATACATATGTATATATATGGAGTAGAAATTTATGGGCTGGGTTTTAAAGGTAAAGTAGGAGTTAGCCAGGTAAAGAAAGAATAAAAGGAAATCATGCTGATAGGCAGGCAGGGCTGCATGTATAGTGGCATGGTGTTTAAGAACTTGGCATGTTCAGAGAACAACTAATTGAGTATGGCTGGGGTTAAGGATGCCTGTGGGGTATAACAGAATATGAGGCTTAAGAGGAAAGCAGAAGCCAGATAGTGAATGATCTTATTTACTAAGCTATGAAGTTTAGATTTTCTAAATAATGATAGCTAACATTTATGAGACTATGTGCTAGCAAGTTACTGTTATATATACTTTACGGTTATATACTATTATATATACTTTATATGCACCATCTAATTTAATTCTCACAACCACAAACACAATTTTATTCTATTTTATGAATGTAGAAACTGTAGCACAGAGATAATTACTTAAGATCATTATATGACAGATCTGGAATTCAAATATGATCAGTGTGTTCTAAAGCTCTTATTCTTTACCAATATACTCTATAGCCTCCTGTTAACCCGAAAGCCATGGAAGGTTAAAGATGGCTGCCAATTCTTTGAAGTACCTTCTTTGAGAGGTTGACTCCCAAGAATGCCTTCTCCTGATCTCAATTGCAACTGTCTTAACTAAGAGTACAGGAAAAGTGGTTTTGTGCCAGTTTCCAAACCTAGCTCAGGAAAGCTGGCAGCTTCTACTGGTTATCTCTTTAAACACTCTTTCTGGAAACCCTGGGCCACCATGTATATGGTCCAAGTGCTTTTGAGTTTGACAAGCTGGAGAGTTCATGTGTAGGAGCTTCAGATGATAGTCCCATGTGAGTTCAGCTTTCTAGGCATCCCAACCAAGGCACTGATTATATGAGGGAAACCATTTCACATTGTCTAGAGCAGTCTGTCTATCCGGTGAATACTATTGAATAATTTTAGTACCATGTACCTGGAGTAGAGGAACCATCCAGCCTAGCCCCTCTTGAGTTCCTGATCCATGATATCATGAGATATGATATAAGAGTTGTTATTTTAAGCCAGAAAACCTTGGCATAATTTTGGCACATTTTGTTGTGAAGTAATGCATAGAGCTAAGCCATTGAAGGAGTCTAAGCAGGTCTTATGTTGAATTCATAAGAAAAGTTTCATATTTAGTGAAACACTGAAATAATTGTTTCTCAACCTCAAATGCCTGGTGCCTCAATAAATGAATGAATAAACCCAGTGTGTAGAGTAGAAATTAGATTTGTGTGTGTGTGTGTGTGTGTGTATAAAATGGCATACCCAAGTACCCTATAAAGGTTGCTGTGCTGGCAATCAGTACTGAATAGTCTGAGAAGACCCAATACTCCATCATCCCTTGGGGCTTACCCTTTTCTTACTGGTCTCATTGGCAGTAAATTTAGCAGAAAGTGTCCTTTTTTTTTTCTGAGCCATTTTAGTCACCAGCATCTCACTCTTTAGAGATCAAATTTCCACTTCCCTCTAATCCTTGGCATGTGTTTTCAGTGTTATTCCCTCTGTACTTGCTTCAGGTTTCCTGATAGAGCAGAGAGAATCAAGGAGTTGAGAAAAGTATTTCCCTAAGTACACAACTTATTTTCAACCAAATGTCAGTTTTAGCAGCTGGAGTAAACTATGAAATGCAACATCTTGAGTATTTGGTGACTTCTTAAATCCCTAAAAGCCCATTGCAACTTGGAATATGAGCCATAAAGGCGTACCTGGTTGGATAGCAATCTCAAAATTTTCCCCTTCAAAAAATGCCCTAATAAAGCTTTACACCTACTGTCATAATATGAATTTTAAAAGATCCCAAACATATATTAATGAACCATAAAGTATACTTAAGTATGTCAGGACTCTGGTTTTAAAATGCAAAAATTTTGATTTCAGGTGGAATTCTGAAACTCCTAAATTTTGGGGGGAACACAACAGTTTAAGTGATATATTTACTTAGTTCCTTCTTGTATTGAAATCTCTTATGTCCTGTTGTATTATAAAACACCTTTTCACTTCTGAAAGAGACCTCATTCCTTATTGCCAAAAGGACAGCTTCCTTCCTTCTTTTCTCCCTCCCTCCTTCCTTTATTCTTTTCTTTTTTTTTCTCTTCTTTCTCTGTTTCAAAGACGGTTCTGTCTCAGAAGAATGAAGATTTATACTATATCAATCATTCACTTTTCACTGGCTCAAAGGCACACTTTTGCCAGGAGAGCTTTCATCCTTTCCAGAAGCAGAAATAAAGCAAGTAATGCCACTCTACCTTCTGAGATGAAAGTAAAGTGATTTATCTAAAGTGCTAAGTGGAAATAGGTACAAATGGACCCATGCTCGACTTTTGCTTATTGTTCCAGCCAGGTAGTGAGGTGGATCCATATGCCTTCTGCTAGAGAAAGAGAATTTGTAGAAGCAAGAGCAGAGGCACTTTTTGAAAGTGGATTGAAAATAGCAGGATTAAACATGTCCGAATCATAGGACAGCAGATAGAACTTTTCTTTCAAACCTGCTATTTTGTTTACCTGATCCAGAACCAGTTCAATAGGAACATTTGTGGAGAACAGAATACACACTGGGTTATGAATAAGTGACTTTGGAGTAAGCCAGGCTTGGCTTCACACTTTATTCAGAGTCATTTGCTGTATGTGATGTTGGTCAAATCACTTTACTGTTCTAAGATCTGGTTTCCTCATCTATAAAATGGGGCTAATAGTACTACTTACTTTTTAAGTTTATCATGAGGATTCCCTGAAGTAGTATGTAGTATATTACAAGTAATATAAGTAAGTGCTCAATAAATGATAATAGGAGTTGATTTGCTGTTAATATGATTATGACTCATTAAATGTAAAATAGCCATGTTCATACACATAGGCAAATTCAGAAGAAAATTACTGGGTAAATTCCAACAACTACCTAGCAAGAGAAAGAGGAGTAATACTTGTTGAGAACCCATATAGTATGTCATTTAATCCTCACAGCCAGAAGGTAATTTTCCCAAGGATGTACAACTAGTAATTGATAATGCTTGAGATGCACACTTTGCTTAGTCTAGTTCCAAAGCCTGTTTCCTCCTCCCCCATTATGCTTCATGATCAGTTTTTATTTCCATTCTTTAAATTTCTATTTATATCCTGTGTCTTCATTCAAGCATCTTTGGTCCATGGTGATAAATGCTACCACTTCTTTGGCCTACAGTTATTTGCATTTTAATTCATTCTCCTGCATCACCAAGACGTAATGTACTCCTAATTCTTTATGGGGCAAGAACCAACCTTTAATTTCTTTGTGGTGTGCACAGTATGTACTCTTACATTTTTTGAATGACAGTAGCCAGTTTGTATGAATTCAACCTCCCACTTCCCCTTCATATTGGTTTATGCATATAACCATATCTATACCATAAAGACACAGGATGAGAGGTGTCTTCTCTTCTATTACTTATCAAGCATAGCTCTTGAATATTCATAAGGCTTCAATTGCATTTTAAATGTTAAGGATCCAATCCTCTGCAAATCTTGTAACTTTATTCTGACTTCTGTAATATCTTTTTTTGTTGAGATAAAGAAGTCATTTCATTAAGAAAATATCACAATTCCAGTGTACATGAAATAACATACCTTCAAGATACATGACAAAAATTAGCAGAACTAAAATATGAAATCGACCCATAATATGAATGGGAAACTTTAAAAGATATTTTTCAATAGCTTGATAAACAAGCAGACAGAAAAAGTCAATAAGTTTACAAAATATCTGAACAATACTGTGAACAAACTTTACTTGACATGTAGAATATGTTACCATACAGTGATAGAATTCTTATGCTTTTAAAAAAATATGGAGGTATAATTGACATGTAACATTATATTGGTTTCTAGTATACAACATAATTATTTGATACTTATATATATTGCAAAATGATCACCACAGTAAGTCTAGTTACTATCTGTCACCATTTAAAATTAACTTTTAGGATATACTCTCTTGACAACTTTCAAGTATGTTCAACAGTATTACTGAATATTGTCACCATGCTATACATTACATCCCCATGACTCGCTTATTTTATAAATGGAAGTTTGTACTCTTGACCTTCTTTATGCATTTTTCCTTCTCAGCAGTCCCCTTTCTTTCTGAGAACCACTATTCTATTCTATCTACTATTTTGGTTTTGTTATGTTCATTTGTCTTATTTTTTAGATTCCACATATAGGTGAAATCACGTGATATTTGTCTTTGTCTGAATTATTTCACTTAGCATAATTTCCTCAAGGTCTGTTCATGTTGTCACAATGGCAAGATTTCGTTCCTTTTTTGGCTGAGTATTATTCCACTGTGTATATGTACCACATCTTCTTTATCCATCCATCTATCTGGACACTTAGGTTGTTTCCATATCTTGCTTATTGTAAATAATGCTGCAGTTAATATTGGGGTACATCTGACTTTTCAAATTAATGTTTTCATTATCTTTGAATAAATACCCAGAAGTGGAATTGCTAGACAGAGCCTGGTACATAGCAAGTGCTCAGTAATATTAAAGTCCCTATTTCTTTTCTTTGGTAGCTCCTTTTGAAGTAAAAATGTGCCATTCTTCATTTATGGAGATATGCTCTTTCTGTCATAGTAAGAATGGGCCACACTGGGCTTTAGGACTTTGAATTTAGCATCACATAAAAGTGAGACATATAGTCAGGGGCTGGGAAGAGATTAGCTCACAGCTAAGATTTTTCTTTAAAAAGCTATTGGCTCATAGAAGACCAAACCTATGTATGACCTTGGCTTTTTATTCACCTTTTTATTGCTATGGAGAAAAAGGCAGTAAATCAGTGCTTTAGGTAATGGATGATGGTGGGGAATAATTAATTCTATTTGTTTATGGTGGCAGCCAAGCTTTTGTCTATTTCTCCTCCTTGGAGGTTAGTGCCAGATTCTTTTGAACCTGCCTGGAAACAAAGGGACAGCCTCTTTGGTCGGGATAGAAACCTTGAAAGAGCTTTTGATGCCAAAATAGTGAAGAAAGCGGTGTCCAGGAATGATTTTTTCCTATTCCTAATTTTGTACAAATTTGTTCAGTCTCTTATAGTACCTTTTAATTTCAAAAATGAGTGATGCCAGCAGATATGAGTATAGGTTACTAAGGTGTGTGGGTAAGCTAAACATGGTGGCCAAGCCAATGACTTTTATAAGTTTGTTGTGGGAGAGCAGGTGCTCAGTGCTGGCTAAGCTTATGTCTTGCTGTGAAGCTGACCGCTTTTTAGAAAGGTACTGGGAAGAGGAAAGGGAAGAACAAAATACCCAACTCCCCAAATTCTACACTTTTTCTGAAGTGCAAGGGAAACAATGTAGGTTTTCTAGAGTTGAATGGAACCAAGTATACTCCAGGCATGCTGTCCAAACAGTAAGGGTCAGTGATTTCTCTTGTCATGCCCCTCTGTCCGTTCTTGATCTTACATTGGAACAAAGAAGAAAGAAAGGAAATAATATTTTTAAAGGATGCATTTAAACAGTTCACACTGCTTTAGTGAAACAGTGAAAATCATAGCCTGAGGCTCTTTCCTGAGCTCAGTGGGGATTACAGATGAATTAAGCAGCTCAGTCTGATATATTCTAGGATTGTACCAAAGCTGAAATTTAGAGTCATCTGTTGACACAACCATCTTTGACCTTAATAAACAGGCTCATTTTTCTTGCCCTTTTCCCAATCCTATGTATTCTAGTACCTAACTATCAGTGGGTGGTTGATTGTTCATATTAGTTTGTGTCCACGTCTTCTTCCTCCATTTACTCATTTATTTAACACTCATTTATTAAATACCTACTTTGCTTCAATATCTTATTTAGGCACTGAGGATAAAGATATGAGTAAGACCTGGCGCCTGCCCTCAAGGATCTTACAGTCTAGTAATATTTCTAGTATTTTTAAAGATATTCTAGGGCAGGATCCATGACTTCTGCCTCTTATTATCTACATAAAACTGGAAAAAAACAATATATGGTGAGGTAAGATTGATTGAATTAAGTTTGGTTGAATTTTGTCTGAAAAGTACAGTCTTCGAGGTTGGCTTTTTAGTAGGCAATGCGGTACTTGAGAAAATGCAAGTGTCCTAAGATTGCATCGAGTTTTATTACTTGAGGCAACATCCCAAACAGATAGATACTTCAAACTACAGATAGATGCAAGATACATTTATTTTTATTGGGAAGAAATTATCAACTAGGTCTATGAAAGATGTCCCCAGGGCAACTTCAACTTTACCAGCAGTGACTCATTATTCTTCTCTTTAAATGTATTCAACCACACTTGGGTACACAGCCCTCTTTTCTTGTGTGTGAAATCTCAGAGAGGTTTAACCAGTTTTTCCTAGCTGATTTTATTCTGACCTGAGCTGTGCTATCTGCAGGGAAGAGTAGGTGGTCACATGGGTTCCATACCCTTTACCTACCCAGTGACGAATTGAATTATTATTGTGGGACTCATAGCAATTAAGCTTTTACAAACTGTTCAAAACATAATGTAATTTTCCAGAGCCTTAATTTATTAAGTGACCCACTGGTCAAGGCAATGTTGGCCAAACCAAGAGTTCATACTTTGCTTTGTGTCAAATCAAAGATCCTAAAGAAAGCAGAGCCATCTGGGAATTCAGAAGTGTATTTTTAGTAAGGAAGAAATGGGTCACATAAAATTTACGTAAGCAATGGAAGTGTTTCATGAATTACCCTACAAAATTCTGACTTTTCTTCCCTTGTCCTAATCCTTCTGGCTGGGGTGATATACCTCTGAGCAAAGAAGCGGTTTTTTTTTTTTTTTAAAGAAGTACTTTAATTCTAACCAGCAAGAAAGGACTGAGCCCATATCCAATACAAGCAGATATGCAGCACTAAGGTGTGGGAAGTTCTCTTCTCTTTCTTTCTCTAGGTATCTGACCATATGGGCCATTTGATTTAAGTCATCTTGGCAAGTTTTCAAAATGCTTGTTTTGAATTGATAGCCTTGAATTGAACAGTAGAAAATTGTTGTATCAACACTTCTCCTTGTACTGCTACAAACAGACAGTTCTTTGCAGATATATTGTCTTCCTCTTCCCTGGGGGCCTGCTTTTCTCTTGGTATTTTTCAGATGAGATGAAAGGAATGGAAAAGTTTAGGCTTGAACTGAAAGTCAAAATGAATTGATTGGCTGAAAACTACCTTAGAGGTACAGATTAGAGGGTAGAGCTCTCTGAAAAGTTCACTTTATATCCCATGCACACACACGAAAGGATAAAAATGTCTAAGGAAATAATTTTCTCTTTCAAATAGCATATATAATTTTATTTTGTACATATGTAATAGAGGCACTTTAGAACATATATTTTTATGTCCCTTTTCTAAAATCACCTTGTTCAGTTAATATATTAGAGTAAAACACTGGCTTAGAAATTGTTGTTTTGGTGCCCAGATAAGGTTATGAGAAACTTATGACTGTGAATAAATTATATATATACATACATATATGTGCATATGTGTGTATGTATATAATATATACAAAACATGCACAATATATAAAATTGCTGAACCTGTTAAATTCAGTGTCTGCAGTTAATAATATGGACCATCTGAGTGTGAGATCTCAACCTCCAGGCAACTAAGAGTGAAACTGAACCTAGCTTGAATTGATTAGGCTGTCATGACTTCATGATGGTAGGCGTAAGTCTACCAAGCATATCACGGGGCAAAAATAATGATGACCATGTGTACTGCTACATGTAGAAGATATTTCTGAGTAAGTGGGTGTTCCCACAGTCTTTTTTAAAACTTTCTGGAGGATAATTTATTTCATTTTTTTCTAATTTTATGGAGATATAGATGACATACAACACTGTAAATTTAAGGTGTAAAGGATAATGACCTGACGTATATATATTGCAAAATAATTATCACATGTTTAGTTAACATCTCATACAATTACAAAAATGTTTTTTCCTTGTGATTAGAAGTTTTAGGATTTATTCTCTTAGCAACTCAAATATATCATATAACATTGTTAACTATAATCATGTTGTACATTACATGTCC
Source organism: Manis javanica (assembly GCF_040802235.1). Taxonomy (NCBI): domain Eukaryota; kingdom Metazoa; phylum Chordata; class Mammalia; order Pholidota; family Manidae; genus Manis; species Manis javanica. The sequence continues at coordinate 113,822,088 of NC_133174.1, forward strand.
AGTGCTTACTTATCTTATAACCAGCAGTTTATGTCTTTTGACCACCTTTACCCAATTTCTCCACCCTTCAACCTCTGCTTCTGGTAAACACAAATCTAATCCCTTTGTCTATGAATTTGATTTTTTTAGATTCTACATATATGTGAGATCATACAGTATTTGTCTTTGAGTTATTTCACTTAACATAATGTCTTCAAGGTCCATCAAAGTTGTTGCAAATGGCAGGATTTCCTTCATCCTTATGGCTGAATAGTATTCCATAATATATACACACATACATACCACATTTTCTCATCTGTTGATGGACAGGTTTATTCCATGTCTTGGCTATTAAGAAAAATGCTACAGTAAACATGGGGTTGCAGATATCTCTTCGATATAGTGATTTAATTACCTTCAGATGTATACCCAGAGGTGGAAATGTTGGATCATATGATAATTCTATTTTCAATTTTTTGAGGAACCTCTACACTGTTTTCCCATAGTGCCTATGTTTATATTTTTACCAATAATGCACAAGTGTTCCCTTTTCTCCACATCCTTTTCAGCATTTATTATCTCTTGTCATTTTGATGATAGCTTTTCTAACAGGTGTGGGAATGCTACCTCTTACTGTGGTTTTGATTTGCATTTCTCTGATAATTAGTGATGTTGGGGATCTTTTCATGTACCTATTGTCCATTTGAATATCTTTGTCAGAAAAATATCTATTCACATCCAATTTTTAAATTGGGTTTTTTGTTTTTTGCTATTGAGTTATATAATTTTTTAATGTATTTTGGATATTAACCTCTTATCAGATATATGATTTGGAAACATTTTCTCATTCCATAAGTTGCCTTTAGATACTTTATCCTCATCTCTTAACTCCCCCTTTCTTTTCCCTGCCCCTAATACATATTTTTTGAACATCACTGATTATTGCAAAAATGTGTAGACTCACCAAGAGCTCATGGTTGAAAGGAGTGTTTGTTTTAATAGAATAATGTTTTCCCAGTGTAATATATGTAGTTGTAATACATATATTGACACTTGATCACAGGAAGAAACTAGTTATTGAATGCATTTCAGAAATAGGGAAATTCATGATATTCAAGCCATGCCCTTTAGTATAATGTATTCAACAGGCATCTCTGATCACTCCTTTTGTACTTTAATGTTTATATACATTTATTTTACATGGAATTCTAAATGTTTCTTAGTAGTCTTTTACTGGTTTTATTTTATACTTTTTCTCTTCATCTAGAATTTAATATTCTTAAATTCAGAGGATCTATTTTCTGTTTCTCCTGAATGCCTTAGTAAGATTAAGTTAAAGACGGAAGAGAGGGAGGAAGTTGCTGCTAAATCATGATGTGCCAGCCAAAGCAGGAGTGGGAATTGGGGGAGAGGTAGTGTTAAAAGGTACACTTTCTGGAAGCTGTAAGGTAATTTTTAGCACGTCTGCCTCAGTTTTTATCTGGGGGAGAGTTCAGCTAAAGTGATTTGCTTCTTTCTGGAAATGATTACCAGTTATGGGCTGAAAACTCTTAATATCCATTAGGAAAGTATAAAATAGGGCAGATAACGAATCATCTCTGTCTAAGGTTAAAGTTCAAATCTCTTCATTAATGCTGATTTTTTTAATCCTTTTTACCTCTGGACTCTGAATCTTGTTTGATTACTTAGCCATTAATGACCTGTCTGTTGCTTCCCACCCAAGCCAACCTCCCTGAATGTAACCAATTTCTTGGCTGCCTAGATCTATGGATCTCCCACTTAGTCAATGGGAAATACAGTGCTAGTACCTCCTGACCAGCCACATTATTTTGTCACCCACACATCAAGTAACAGAAGCTGTAATGGTCAATTGCACATATTGAGCTAATCCATATTCAGGAAGATTAAGTACTGGTTTGGGAATTACCAGTGTTGATTGGGCCGATAGCATGATTATAATTATATTTATTTTGTAAGTTTGATAAAGCTATTAAAGGAGTAACATACACAATGTTTGGCACATGATAGCACACAATAAATGCTATTTTATTTTTTGTATGTTTTTTTCTAAATTCCTTATCTGTTCTTGCCTAAGTTCAGAAACATTGTAAAGTACTCTGATGATGGCCAAAACACACACACACACACATATTGAATATCCACTCCCTTTTTTCACATTTGTATAACTAAAAGCTGCTGCTGCAGTAGTCTGAGCTGAATGGCCAGTTCCTTGATCCTTAAACATCAGTGAGCATGTGGACAGACATTTTGGCAAGTTGCCTTTTATATCATTTAGGTTGTGTGCTTATTGGCTAATACTGTAGTTAGTTTTCACAAAGGTACAGTCCAAACCATAAAAACTGAGTGTCAGGTAGCTTATAGTTTTCCCTTTTCATCAGTTATTCAGTGAAATCTTAGTCTTGGAAACATAGAACAAATGAATGAAGTGCTCTTGAAATGGGTGAGCTACAACATGACAAATCCCATAGATCAGAGCTGATGTTCCAAGAAGCCATTTTTGATATTCAGTGACGATTTTTCACATTGAAAATTGGGCAAAGAGGGAGCACAATGGCTAGTCAAAATAGAGCTTTCCATCTGTAACTTATGACTTTTGTCATTTAAATGGTCTATATATTATACTAACCTGTTATAGGCCGATGGCATATAATGCAAAGAAGATGTCATGCAAATAATTTACAGCCTATTGTATGGGTGATGAAGTGTCTTGTGTGCACTCTTTTCAACCTGCAAGTTGAACCAGAGGCTTTCAGAGCCAAGGTTTCCATTCACTCAGTCACTAATACAGGCCACTGTTTTTCAGTTAGTTGTATGAATTTCATATTTCCATTAGAATACTGGTAAGGATGACATTTTGGTCCATTTGACCAATTTTGGAATATTCTTTAGCATTGTGATTATATTTGTTAATCTTGTTAACCCCTTTTTCCCCAGTCTTAGATGTTCCAAGAAAAAATTATTTCAGTTTTAGCATAATAATAAGGTAAATGTCCTCTCAAGGTTCTATCTACACAAAACAAACAAAATGAGACCTTCCCAAATGTCCTTCCAGTGAAATCCAGGATATACTTCCAATGGAAATAATGCAGGGATGGCTTTAAAGCAGAGCAGAATGGTCATTTTCCTTTACCTGTAAACATCAGGCAGCTGGACCATACTCCTACCCATATTAACCACCATTAATGATCCACAGTTCTACTGTCCACCATTTTTTCTAAACCTTCTTCAATCCTTTATATTATTAACATGTACCATATGTTTATTCCCTATGTATAAACTAAAAAAGCAACTAGTATTATGGACACTGAACAAGTAGCTTTATGAACAGGGAGGAACTCTATCAGCTCCTTATGGTGTAGTTTTTGGACTCTGTGCAGTCTAAAGGATGTTGACATCTGCCAGTTAGCTGTGATTTTGATCAGTGTGGACAGCTGAACCTCATAGTTCATCTAAATATAGGTTACCCTTTGCAGTTACTGAGTAAAAAAGGATCGGGGATGATTCATGAAGCATATAGCCTAGGGCTCAGTTCATCCTAAAGATGGAAGTTGTAAAAGGGCTGATGATAAAAAGGATAGAGGCTGAGTGCTCATTTTGGGGTTGGGACAGATGTCTGTGCACTTGGGCAATACCACCAGGGAGATAAGGGCAATCAAGTGCCAAGGGCAGACAGCAAGAATGAATACAACTTTTGGAGTTAGGGTGGAAAGTGAGATAGGTTGAAAATAATTCTTATAAGCAAATGACAGAGATTCCTTTAGAAGCCCCATCATGGGCTCTGCACTGTGGCATTTCTCAACCATATGCACACAAACAACTAGGTGTTATCTGAGAAACCAACTAAAATGTGACCATAATTGAATAGAGCCTACGTTCAACTACTTTTCTAAATGCCCTTATCAAAGTGATTTTATATACTACATTTCACTTTCCTTTATATGTAAAAAGAAGTAGGTGTATTTCCACACTGAGATAGTATAATCCTCATAGTTAAAGTCAGTCTAAGTATCTTTTTATGAAAATGCATTTTTAAGCATAAAATACCCTTTCAGAGTCAACTCTGCCTTTTGACAGTGAAATGCTTTTTATGAGGTACAGAACTATTATCTCTTCCCTGACCACATTCAGTGATCTTCTGAGTACACATGTTCAAGTGAGATAAAGCAGGTCCTAAAGTCTTAGTTCATTTGCGGTTCAATCATGAAGTAAAAAAAAAAGGTACATGTGCAAAAGATAGGTTCTTCTGTTGACAAGGCACATGTGTGGAATTTAGGGTTTGATGAAGGGACTTTTCTTCAAGCCAAGGCATGGTTAGGGAATTGCAAGGATTGGGTAATAATATATTTAAATATGGTCATTCTTTATACTCATTTTTTTTCACTCCCAGGGATACTATGTTTTCCTGAGAGATCTGTTATAGGTTGGAAGACTTCTTTGTTAGCGTATACCACCCTTTTAACTCAGAAAAAAGATGACCAAAATATGCTCATACTAGCAAACTATTATTATGTGTAAAACTATATAATGTCTAATATAATTTATCTCATATTTGATGCTGGCCCAACTCTAACACTATGTATATCATAAACAATATCAGTTATAATTACGTAATTCATAGATATACCATGGGTTGAACAACAGACTGGGATTTAGGGGACCTAACTGCGCTGGTCCCATTTGTGCCTCCAAATGACAGTGTGAATGAAAGTGTATCACTTTACCTTTCTAGGATCTGTTTTCTCACCTCTAATATGAGGGGGAGGAATATTGGTCCAGATTAGTGATTTTTAGGTGTTTTTTTAAATATGTTTGTGTATGTATTTTCTCAGCAGAAATTTTTCTTCAAATCTTATGTAGAGCTACCACATAAAAAACAGATTGAAATAGAACTTTAAAATACCTCCATTTAATCAAACCTGTTCCAACCATGTATTATCCCTCAGGCTCATTGGATCATAGTTTAAAGTCATTATTTAGGATCTCAGGCCCCTCATCACTCTGATCTTCTATGATTCCTAGACTTGGTAATGCTGAGGCAACATGACCGGATGACTCAGTTAAGGTAAACCTTATCTTTATTCATCAGGATGGGAGAAACCATCTACTTATTTAGTAGTGCCTAACATAGGGAAGATTCATCCAAAGTATTTATTGTGGTAGACACTCAGTGTCAGATGTGGTGAATTAATTCTTGCAGCTGTACTTAAAAAATGATCAGAGCTCTATGTTTATTCAGCCACACATGGCGCTGAAAATGAATTTGCCCCATTAGGAAGGGGCATCGAGAAATAAAGTCTACCATGGAGGAAGGCAGCTAGAAAAGTCAGTGAATTACTAGTGTATTTGTACATGTGTAATATGTAGCAGTGGAGATGTTTGAAGATTTTACTGTGGGGAGTTTGCAGTGACCGCATTACTTACATGTGGCAGCACTAGGTGTAAGTTATGCTGGTCTTCCTAAGTAAGTGGCAATAAAAACTTTATAGCACCCCACTATCATCACCTATTTTATTTAAACCATGTATTTTCTTCAGATTTTGTCTCATTCAATCCATATCTAGATTTTTCTTCTTGCTTATGTTATGTAACATAGAAATATGGCCTCCTTGGAATGGGTGGGGTCAAGAACATTTGATAAGGAGAGAGTGAAATCAATTTATGTTCCAATTAGAAATTTATGTAGTGGTGTGGGAAGCCTTTAGTTTGTCTGCTAGTGGTTATGGTCAAATATGTATTAGGAAGGATAAATTATAAACCACAATTTATAAGAACAAATGGGAAAGGCATTTGGAACACTAAAATGGGAATACAGCTATTAAATATTGTTGACTGTTTCAGTAGCTCTGCTGGGTCAGTGTGCTCACTGCAGTTGTATTGGTAGATATACACAATCAGCCCTCTGGCATATAAAATAATTGTGGCTTTGCTTCTATGTTGAATTAGTATTAAAATATAAGTTTCAATGGAGCAGGTATCCTATATGTGATTCACTACTGTATCTCTAGTGTCTAGAAGACTACCTGGCATATAATAGGTTCTCAGTATTTTTGAATGAATGAATGGATGGATGGATGGGGACAGTCCTTATTTTTAACAAGGAAATGAACATTTTTAGCCTGAATCACTGAATGGCAAGCAAGGTTTATTTAATGCTTGATTGAATCCTCTGAATCTTTTAACCTCTTGAAAAACTTAGAAGTCAGCAGCTCAAGATACATGCACAATGAAAGTCTTGAATCTGGATAGCAGTGAAATGTGCCAGAATGGAAAGTTATACTTGAAAACCGAACACATCCACGTGGGCAGACCAGGTGATTGAGGATAAATCCAGTTTTCCATGATGGAATAAACTAGGTGAGTATTTTGAGAGTATGAAAATAGACAGTGAGTAGCACTGCAGAAATACCCTCAGTTTTAAAGGAGGTACCCCGTTTAAATGGGAAAAAGCAAAGAAAAAATAACAATTTAAAGATGAAGAGAAAATAGATTCTATCCGTGAATCATTATAAATTCATTTATTTTGAATTAAATATTTATGAGTACTACTGTGTATACAGCAGTAGTCGTCCTCAATAAAGACACTGTCCCAAATTCTCTGGATATTTAATTTTTACCAGATGAACTTTAATCTCTTTATCTGAATTTCTGATCTCAACTCATCATCTTCTCTGATATTAAAGTTTTGTGCTGTCTTCTAGCTTCCTTAAATCTTTCAAACCTTCATTCATCTATTCAGTGAGACAACAAAAGGCACTGAGACTATATAATCAAAAAAATAGATGAACTCCCACATATCCTAGAGCCTACGGTCAATTCTTCCCTATTCTCCATATTATGGCATGAAACACTGTTATGACTTTTTCACATGAAAGTGCTTTTTATCATCTCTCAACCGTGTATTTTTATTCACTTAGTATTATTTCCCTTCCATTTCTTCCAATATTTATTTGCTTTTCAAACATAAACTAAGTCTATGTGAAAAGAGGAATGTATTGGTTAATTTTATGTGTCAACTAGACTGGACCACAGGGTGGTCCAGATACTCAGTCAAATATTATTCTAGATATTTCTATAAGGATATTTTTGGATAAGATTGACATTTAAATTGGTAAGCTGAGTAAAGCAGATTGTCCTCACTCAATCAGTTCAAGGCCTGAATAGATCAAAAAGGCTACCTTCTCCTGAATAATAGAGAATTCTTCCTGTTAAAGAGGTTCAAACTGGAACATCAGCTTTTTTTCCTGCCTTTGGACTAGAACTAAGTATCAGCTGTTCCTGGGTATAAGCTTCCTGGACTTCCAACTAGAACTGTACCATTGACTCTCCTAGTTGTCAGGCCTTCAGACTCATACTGGAACCAATTCATCATCTCTTCTTGGGGTGCCAGGATTCATCATGTAGATATTGGGACTTGCCAGTCTCTACAGTCACATGAGCCAATTCCTTATAAGAAATTTCTCTCTATATACATTACATTCTATTGGATGTTTCTTGGGTGGATTCTTTACTAATACAATGGGCTCCTGGGAAGAAATACTACAAGTCCTCTCTCAGAATCACACTTCTCAGTCTCCCAAATGTAGCCTTGTTGAAATCTTATGAAAAAGATGAGAACACAGAGTCATTACTCTACCTTTGCTAACCTATGCCCATTATCAGACTTTATTTACTTTCTTTCTTACCACATGAGGAAAATGATTTTATCTAACTTACCAGATTGCTTACTTGAGCTAAGACTAACCTTCATCATATGCAATATTTATACCATAATTTGGACCTCCAAATTAATCATTTTGAGACATGTATATTTGTGTCAAAGGCATTCTCTATCTAAGACCATGGGATCTCAGCATTAGTAAAATCCTTTCTTCTTTTTATTTTCATTTTGTTCTAAATAGAGACCAACTCGTTTTTCATGCTGCAGTTTAGCCAGGAAACAACAGTGAAATCTGTAAAGGATTGCTTCTATAAAGTATTTATTAGAGTATATTTAGCTGAGTTAATTAAAACATGATTGGTGTCTAATGTGAATATTTAAAATATGCTGAGATTGTAATATCTCCTTCCTGTCTCCTTTGTCTCCACCTTTCTACTCCCAAAGGAACGAACTTTCCATGCATCATGATGACTTAGTTAAAAATGATTGTACTAAGAAGGCGTTAAACTGGCCACGAAAGTGATAACATTAGCTCTTCTGGGCTACTGCACATCCCATTTCTACTTTTAATGATTTGTATGTTTTCCAAACCGTTATATAATTAATATTACTTAATAAGTGTTCATAGGACATTCATCTAAGGGGATGAAATATTTTTTAATGGTTGCAATATAAAACTTTAAGCAAATGAGTTTCTCAGATGATAATATTCTGTGTGTCAAAGTAGGTATTTTCAAACTGTGCACATTAAAGTTTTGACTGCTGGTATCACCTTTAATGTGTATTTCACTAGCTGCTGGGGGCTAGGAAAGAAATCATTACTACTTGATATGGCTTAATGACCTGAGAGCTTTCAGAATCTGGTGAACCTAAAAGAAATGCTAAGGAGTAGATATTTGATTCTAATTACATCTGATTTATGCTGAAAGTAGACCATTGTGATAGTTATATCATTGTCAAATTGCTAGACCTCAGGTTTTCTACTAATTTGACACTCTTGCCAAACACTACCTTACTGAATTCATGAAAAAAAAAGTGAGATAAAGAATGACAGCAGAGAAAAGTAGGGCTTCATGATCTCTACTTGATATAGAGATTGCTATATTAAAAGAAAAGAGTGGGTGAAATGAAGCTAAATGTGAACTTGGTAAGTGATGTTAATTGATTTTGCCCTTATCATTTTACCTTATGGACTTCATATCATAAACTGGAAAACAGGAGCAGCAGAGAACCGAAAATCATTTGGATTGTATATTAACAATCTCTACTTGAAGAACTGGGTCTATTTAGTATTTCCTGGGTAATTTATACTTCTTTGACTGTTGGAGTCTGGGTTGATATCTGTTTTTCCAAAACTGGAAACCATTGTGACATTTATCTGTATGCATTTTTTTCCCCATATACGCTGATAGGCTTTTATTTTGATTAATTTATATTAAGAGAGTAGTCTTTATTAACTTTATCCAACTTGTTGGAATGTATGGGGAATCGAATATAATTTAGCAGAGAATTAAAAGGTAGAAGTTAGCTTTTTATTTCTTATGAAGACTATCTCATTACTTCCTAAATGTACCATGTATTGGGCAGGAAAAGCTCTGAACTTCTTCCTGGTGCAGTGCTGTTTCTGGAAGGTCATAAAGCTATTACAGGTTCATCATCAGAGTTAGCTGAAGGCGTGAAGCCACATTAGTGCCCGAAAAGGAAGGTGTGTCACTTCCAGATTTGTTTCTCATGATCATCAAGTGTGAGAGCTCAAAAAGACCCATTTAACACTCTATTCCAACCTTCAAATAATGGATAAATTACTTTGGATCTGTGCTTTGTCATAATTAAGATTCTGAAGGTCTTTCATATTAGCATTAATTTAATAATACATAATCATTGGTCTTCAAAAGATAAGTATTTCAATATTTTAGGACTAAGAAACCCATTAATGAACAATTCAGATACTCTATTGTTGATTAATTCAATAAATACATATTGAAACATGAAAGGCACTATCTGTAAGTATATATATATATATATATGTGTGTGTGTGTATAAAATTTTATATGGTTTCTGTTTACAGCAAGATTACAATATAATATGGGGATAAAACATGTATACAGAAATCTAAAAAAAAAAGGATGTGATGAATGCCATACTCATATAGGTATAATGGCCATATAATGTCTAAAGTATAATGCTTGTGAGAGTGAAAGGTGCACGATTAATAAGTACACCAATAAAACATATGTAAACCAATGACAACCTAGGAAATTGAAGATGAACTCCATCTACCTATGAATGATACATGTAAAATACTGTCAGAGTTCATAGGTGGTCAAGAGCTCTTTAAAAAAGAAATGATTGGAAGTGTTTATGGAGGGATAGCATTTGAATGGAACTTTGAAGGATAGATATGATCTTGATAAGTAGCTATAAGGGGAAGATAATCTAAGAGGTAGGATTATCATGAACAAAGTTCTAGAGGCAAGGATGGGAGAGGTCTGCTTCAGGAGAAGCAAGCAGTGTACCTTTAATTAGGATGAAACAAAAATAATAGTTGGAAGGTGAAACTGAAGTGGTTAGTTAGTGACAGTTAGTTAGTGGATCCCATAGCATTGAATGTCATACTGAGGAATTTAGACTTTATTTCAGTAGACATTTTGGCCTATTTCAAATGTAGTTGTGTGATTTGAAAAGTTAGTTGTCATTATTGTCTTAACTATTTAGCCTTCACTATATTTTCTAATTAGCCTTAGCAGAAATCAAGATCTTAAAGGAAATCAATGTAAAGTGACCTATTTGATGGGCTAGTGGATGGTATTGTTTGGGATATTCAGAGAAAAGTTGATCACCAAAGGGGGTACACACCTCTTTGGACCTGTACTGTGTGTTAGCAGGATGTATAAAAGTGTACGTTATCAGATTTCGACATCAATGGGATTAAAGATGGCAGTGTGAGAGGAGAGACAGAAGCTTCCTCCTAAAACTGGATACAATTAGAAAATTTAATTGGTGCAACTAATCCTGAGAGAGCAACAGGGAAGAGGACAGCGTCAGACTGCACACACCTGGAGAAAAGAGCAGACCTCAGCGAATGGGGTAACGTACCAGAGCTGTGGCTCCGCAGGACCCGAGACCCTCCCCCACCCCAGCTCACAGGCGGGAGGAAGAGAAAAGGAGTAGGGAGGGAGTGGAAGGCTTGGAACTGCTGAATATGTAGCTCCAGAGAGCTGCTCTGGGAGCACAAACCTACATTTCATGGTGCTTTCATGAGACTCGCATGACTACCAGGTTGGAAAGTTAATACAGGCAGAGTTCCTGGGGAGACTGGGATTCCGGCTGCTTGTGGAAAGCAGGGATCCATATCTGGCTGCTCTGGGACAAAAACTTATACCTGACTGGCTCAGGCAGTGGAGACAGGCACAGGAGCCAGGAGGTGGGGAACAGCTCTTTCCTCCCCCGAGGCACTGGTACCGCTCCCCTGCAACTCCCGACATTGCTTCAGAGGCTCCGCAGCTCCAGTGCAGAGCTTCTGGACACTAGAGGGCGCCATATACAAACATAAAACATGAAAGGAACCTTGTCCAGAGTAAAATTGTTAATACAACTCCTGAGAAAGATTTAAATGATATGGACCTCATGACTCTTCCTGAAAGGGAGTTCAAAATAAAAATAATCAACATCCTAATGGAGGTACGGAAAGACATCCAAGAACTCAAGAATGAATTCAGGTCAGAGATCCAATCATTAAAGTACACGATGGAGGATATTAAAAGCAGGTTGGATATGGTGGAGGAGACAATAAATGAAATAGAAACTAGAGAAGAGGAATGCAAAGAAGCTGAGGCACAGAAAGAAAAAAGGATCTTTAAAAATGAAAGAATATTGAGAGAACTGTGTGACCAATCCAAGCAGAAAAATATTCGCATTATAGGGATACCAGAAGAAGAAGAGAGAGAAAAAGGGATAGAAAGTGTCTTTGAGGAGGTAGTTGCTGAAAAGTTCCTCAATCTGGGAAAGGAGATAGTCTCTCAGGCCATGGAGATCCACAGATCTCCCTACACAAGGGACCCAAGGAAGACAACACCAAGACACATAGTAATTAAAATGGGAAAGATCAAGGATAAGCACAGACTGTTAAAAGCAGCCAGAGGCAGAAATAAGATCACATACAAAGGAAAACCCATCAGACTAACAACAGACTTCTCAGCAGAAACCTTACAGGCCAGAAGGGAGAGGCATGATGTATTTAATGCCATGAAGCAGAAGAGCCTGGAACCAAGATTACTTTACCTGGTGAGATTATCATTTAAATTTGAAGAAGGGATTAAACAATTTTCAGATAAGCAAAAGCTGAGAGAGTTTACCTCCTACAAACCATCTCTGCAGTCTATTTTGGAGGGGCTGCTATAGATGGAAGTGTTCCTAGGGGTGGATAGCTGTCACCAGAGGTAGGAAAATTATGGTAGGGAGAGTGGAGCAGCTGATTGTGAGGCAAATGCAAAATTAAATTGACTATCCCCAAAGCCAATCAAGGGATAGAGAAAAAGTATAGAATCTGATACCTAATATATAAATAATGGAGGAAGAAAAAGGAAGAGAAATAGAAAAGAACCTATAGATTGTGTTTGTAACAGCATACTAAGTGAGTTAAGCTAGACTCTTAGATAGTAAGGAAAGTAACCTGGAACCTTTGGTAACCATGAATCTAAACCCTGAAATGGCAATAAGTACATACCTATCGATAATCACCCTAAATGTAAATGGACTCAATGCACCAATCAAAAGACATAGAGTCACTGAATGGATAAAAAAACAAGACCCATCTATATGCTGCTTACAAGAGACTCACCTCAAACCTAAAGACATGCACAGACTAAAAGTCAAGGGATGGAAAAAGATTTTTCATGCAAACAACAGAGAGAAAAAAGCAGGTGTTCCAATACTACTATCAGACAAAATAGACCTCAAAATAAAGAAAGTAACAAGAGATAAAGAAGGACATTACATAATGATAAAGGGCTCAGTCCAACAAGAGGATATAACCATTCTAAATATATATGCACCCAACACAGGAGCACCAGCATATGTGAAACAAATACTAACAGAACAAAAGGGGGAAATAGACTGCAATGCATTCATTTTAGGAGACTTCAACACACCATTCACTCCAAAGGACAGATCCACCACACAGAAAATAAGTAAGGACACAGAGGCACTGAACAACACCCTAGAACAGATGGACCTAATAGACATCTATAGAACTCTACACCCAAAAGCAACAGGATACACATTCTTCTCAAGTGCACATGGAACATTCTCCAGAATAGACCACATACTAGGCCACAAAAAGAGCCTCAGTAAATTCAAAAAGATTGAAATCTTACCAACCAACTTTTCAGACAACAAAGGTATAAAACTAGAAATAAATTGTACAAAGAAAGCAAAAAGGCTCACAAACACATGGAGGATTAACAACACGCTTCCAAATAGTCAATGGATCAACGACCAAATTAAAATGGAGATCCAGCAATATATGGAAATAAATGACAACAACAACACAAAGCCCCAACTTCTGTGTGATGCAGCGAAAGCAGTCTTAAGAGGAAAGTATATAGCAACCCAGGCATATTTAAAAAAGGAAGAACAAACTCAAATGAATAGTCTAGTGTCACAATCATAGAAATTGGAAAAAGAACAAATGAGGCCTAAGGTCAGCAGAAGGAGGGACATAATAAAGATCAGAGAAGAAATAAATAAAAGAAGAATAAAACAATAGCAAAAATCAATGAAACCAAGAGCTGGTTCTTTGAGAAAATAAACAAAATATATAAGCCTCTAGCCAGACTTATTAAGAGAAAAAGAGAATCAACACACATTAACAGAATCAGAAATGAGAAAGGAAACATCATGACGGACCCAACAGAAATGCAAAGAATTATTAGAGAGTACTATGAAAACCTATATGCTAACAAGCTGGGAAACCTAGGAGAAATGGACAACTTCCTAGAAAAATACAACCTTCCAAGACTGACCAAGGAAGAAACACAAAAGTTAAACAAACAAATAACGAGCAAAGAAATTGAAACAGTAATCAAAAAACTACCCAAGAACAAAACCCCGGGGCCGGACGGATTTACCTCGGAATTTTATCAGACACACAGAGAAGACATAATACACATTCTCCTTAAAGCATTCCAAAAAATAGAAGAGGAGGGAATACTCCCAAACTCATTCTATGAAGCCAACATCACCCTAATACCAAAACCAGGCAAAGACCCCACCAAGAAAGAAAATTACAGACCAATATCCCTGATGAACGTAGATGCAAAAATACTCAACAAAATATTAGCAAACCGAATTCAAAAATATATCAAAAGGATCATATACCACGACCAAGTGGGATTCATCCCAGGGATGCAAGGATGGTACAACATTCGAAACTCCATCAACATCATCCACCACATAAACAAAAAGAAAGACAGAAACTACATGATCATCTCCATAGATGCTGAAGAAGCATTTGACAAAATTCAACATCCATTCATGATAAAAACTCTCAGCAAAACAGGTATAGAAGGCAAGTTCCTCAACATAATAAAGGCCATATATGATAAACCCACAGCCAACATCATACTGAACAGCAAGAAGCTGAGAGCTTTTCCTCTGAGATTGGGAACAAGACAGGGATGCCCACTCTCCCCACTGTTATTTAACATAGTACTGGAGGTCCTAGCCATGGCAATTAGACAAAACAAAGAAACACAAGGAATACAAGATTGGTAAAGAAGAAGTTAAACTGTCACTATTTGCAGATGACATGATATTGTACATAAAAAACCCTAAAGACTCCTCTCCAAAACTACTAGAACTGATATCGGAATACAGCAAAGTTGCAGGATACAAAATTAACACACAGAAATCTGCGGCTTTCTTATACACTAACAATGAGCCAATAGATAGAGAAATCAGGAAAACAATACCATTCACAATTGCATCAAAAAGAATAAAATACCTAGGAATAAACCTAACCAAAGAAGTGAAAGACCTATACCCTGAGAACTATTAGACACTCTTAAGAGAAGTTAAAGAGGACACTAACAAATGGAAACCCATTCCATGCTCCTGGCTAGGAAGAATTAATATCGGAAATATGGCCATCCTGCCTAAAGCAATATACAGATTTGATGCAATCCCTATCAAATTACCAACAACATTCTTCAACGAACTGAAACGAATAGTTCAAAAATTCATATGGAAACACCAAAGACCCCGAATAGCCAAAGCAATCCTGAAAAAGAAGAATAAAGTAGGGGGGACCTCACTCCCCAACTTCAAGCTCTACTACAAAGCCATAGTAATCAAGACAAGTTGGTACTGGCACAAGAACAGAGCCACAGACCAGTGGAACAGATTAGATACTCCAGACATTAACCCAAACATGTATGGTCAATTAATATTCGATAAAGGAGCCATGGACATACAATGGGGAAATGACAGTCTATTCAACAGATGGTGCTGGCAGAACTGGACAGCTACATATAAGAGAATGAAACTGGATCACTGTCTAACCCCGTACACAAAAGTAAATTCCAAATGGATCAAAGACCTGAATGTAAGTCATGAAACCATAAAACTCTTAGAAAAAAATATAGGCAGAAATCTCTTGGATGTGAACATTAGTGACTTCTTCATGAATATATCTCCCCGGGCAAGGAAAACAAAAGCAGAAATGAACAAGTGGGTCTATATCAAGCTGAAAAGCTTCTGTACAGCAAAGGACACTGTCAATAAAACAAAAAGGTACCCTACAGTATGGGAGAATATATTCGTAAATGACAGATCCGATAAAGGCTTGACATCCAAAATATATAAAGAGCTCATGCTCCTCAACAAACAAAAAGCAAATAATCCAATTAAAAAATGGGCAGAGGAGCTGAACAGACAGTTCTCCAAAGAAGAAATTCAGATAGCCAACAGACACATGAAAAGATGCTCCACATCACTAGTTATCAGAGAAATGCAAATTAAAACCACAATGAGATATCACCTCACACCAGTAAGGATGGCCACCATCCAAAAGACAAACAACAACAAATGTTGGCGAGGTTGCGGAGAAAGGGGAACCCTCCTACACTGCTGGTGGGAATGTAAATTAGTTCAACCATTGTGGAAAGAAATATGGAGGTTCCTCAGAATGCTCAAAATAGACTTACCATTTGATCCAGGAATTCCACTTCTAGGAATTTACCCTAGGGATGCAGCACTCCAGTTTGAAAAAGACAGATGCACCCCTATGTTTATCGCAGCACTATTTACAATAGCCAAGAAATGGAAGCAACCTAAGTGTCCATCAGTAGATGAATGGATAAAGAAGATGTGGTACATATACACAATGGAATATTATTCAGCCGTAAGAAGAAAACAAATCCTACCATTTGCAACAACATGCATGGAGCTTGAGGGTATTATGCTCAGTGAAATAAGCCAAGCAGAGAAAGACAAATACCAAATTATTTTACTCATCTGTGGAGTATAAGAACAAAGGAAAAACTGAAGGAACAAAACAGCAGCAGAATCACAGAACCCAAGAATGATCTAACAGTTACCAAAGGGAAAGAGACTGGGGAGAATGGGATGGTAGGGAGGGATAAGGGCCGGGAGGAAGAAAGGAGGTATTATGATTAGCATGTATAATGTTGGGGGTGGGGAAAAGGGGAGGGCTTTGCAACACAGAGAAGACAAGTAGTGATTCTACAGTGTCTTGCTATGCTGATGGACAGTGACTGTAATGTGGTTTGTGGGGGGACTTGGGTTTGGGGAGAGCCTCGTAAACATAATGATCTTCAAAAAAATAAAAATAATTAAATTAAAAAAAGAAGTGTACATTATCATTATTGTTTCTATTCCTCTTACTGGCTGGATGAGCAAGTATGATTTCATTGTGTAACTTATTTGCTTTTACAATTTCATGTCTTATATTTTGTTGAGTCAAGGTTTTGCTTTTTGTCCTCTCAAAACTGTCTTTTGTTTGGTATGGACAAATGTGGCCTCATCTTTTTAAAAATTCTGCATTGTTCTTCATGTAAAATGCTTTATTTGACTGTATTTTATAAAAGCATTTCTGATTCTTTTCTGACTTCTTTCCATCTCTGCTCTGTCAGTTTTCAAAAAGAATACACAAGAGTCAAGATAGAAGAATCACACAAATGGAGCCATTTTCTACCTTAACAATATGAACTCATTTTCAAATATTTGCAGTGAAGAACCTTCATTAAAAACATCATGAAGTCTGTTAAAGCTGTTTGAAGTCTGTTGTTCAACTCCATGTTACTTATGTGTCGGACAGTAACATTGGCATTACCTCTTAGTCCAGGCTAATCAGAATTATAGTTATTCCAACTTGACATCTATGGTACTGACATAAAGTAGAAGGATATAAAACAAAAGAGAAGAAAAATACTAGGTTAGTCTCATGCAACTTGGCCTTCATATGAATTTGAGAAGCTTTTATTTATTTACCCTATTTCATCTCTGACTGTTACACACAATGGCTTCTGGGATATGTCATTGAATGATGCCACTAGTCTATTCAAATCCTATCTACTGGCATCTCGTTTATCTCCTTAGTAGCATCCTTATAATAGAGCCCATCAAATATCTCACTTAGTTTCTATCAAAGTTTGTTTTCCTTAGTTAAGGAAGACATAAGACATCTAGAAAATATCCAGAGAAAATAAATGTAAAGCTAAGGAACTGGGGATTTCTGTATCTGGACATCCTAAAAGAGGTAGTTTCTTCTGTGTCAAAAGATAAAACTGAGGGATTATAGGCTAAGAGTAAATAATATCACAAAGGTACTTAGAAGATGAGCCCAAAGTTGTTCCTCAGTTCCTAGAAACCATATTCTTAAAGACCCTGTTATAGCTTGTGCCATATTTTGAGGTATGATTTAGCATCATCTGTCACAAAGAATTCAGGCAGATTCAGGATTCAAACTGGGATACACTACTAAAGACTTGATTACAGTGTAGCTAGGAGGACAAAGGAATGGGAAAAATGTGACTCTAGAGACTGATCAATGCAAGGGAAACAGGAGTATAATGCAGCATTCAAAGAAGTGTAGAAAATATGGGCTTGTTTTTAAAAGGTATTGGTCCTCAAGGTGTTTCAACTTGGTGGGTGGGACTTGCATCTAGAATCCAAGAATCAGGCAGCACACTAAGATAGATCAGTAATGTTTTTATGGTTCCTAGTAACCAATACACTGACAGCAAGGTGAGGTAGGCTTAAACATTTTGTCTTCATAGAGACCTTAGAAGTAGGCAATAAAACTTAGGCAGAAATTCAGTAGTATGGCCTGAGGCAACTCTGAGGGGAGCAAGGGAAAAACAAATTTTGAGAACAGATGGGCATTCAGGGCTGACCACTTGCACATTAGATTCTGTTTCATTTTTTTCCCAGTGCTTTTTTTTGAGGAATCTATGACATATACTATTATACTAGTTTCAGGTGTACAACACAGTGATTCAGTATAATTTGTATACAGTTGTAAACCATTCACCACAGTAAGTCATTACCATTTGTAACCTTACAAGTTAATGCAATATAATTGACTACATTCCTCATGTTGTATATTACATCCCATGACTTATTTATTTTATAACTGAGTTTGTACTTCTTAAGCCTCTTTACCCATTTGATCTCTCTCACCAATCCCCCTCTCCTCTGTCAACCACCAGTCTGTTCTCTGTATCTAGGAGTCTTAGTTTTATTTGGTTTTTGTTTTTTAGATTCTACATGTAAGTGAAATTATGAAGTAATTGTCTTTTACTCTCTGATTTGTTACACTCAGTGTAATACTCTCAAGGTCCATCTATGTTGCTACAAATGTCAATACTTCATTCTTTTTATGGCTAAGTAGTATTCCATTGTATTATAAACAGCACATGTTCTTTATTAATTCACCCATTGATAGATTGTTTCCATGCATTTGGCTCTTAGAAATAATACTGTAATGAGCATAATGATGCAAGTATGTTTTCAAATTAGTGTTTTTGTTTTCTTTATGTAGATATCCAGTAGTGAAACTGCTGGGTCAAATAGTAGCTCTATTTTTAATTTTTTGAGGAAATTTCAAACTGTTTTACACAGTGGCTGAACCAGTTTACTGTCTCACCAGTGTGCAGGGATTCACCTTTTTCCAGAGCCTAGACAATACTTGTTACTTCTTTTTTTTGATAATAACCTTTCTGACAGGTGTAAGGTTATATCTCATTATTGTTTTTATTTGAATTTTCTTGTTGATTAGTGATTTTGAGCATCTTTTCATGTGCCTGTTAGCCATCTGTATGTATTCTTTGGAAAAAATGTCTGTTCATATCCTTTGTCCATTTTTCAGTTAGATTGTTAGTTTTGTTTGTTATTGAGTTGTATGAGTTCTTTATATTTTTTGAATGTTAACCCTTATCAGATATATGATTTCAATATATCTTCTCCCATTTGCTGTATTACATTTTCATTTTGTTGATGTTTCCTTCACTATACAGAAACTTTCAGTTTGATGTAGTCTCGTTGTTTATTTCTGCTTTTGTTTCCCTTGCCGACAGATTCAGATTTAAAAAAATGCTGAGAACAATGTCAGAGAGACTACTGCCTATGTTTTCTTCTAGTATTTTTATGGTTTCAGGTCTTAAATTGAAGGCTTTAATCCATTTTGATTTAAATTTTGTATATTGTTAAGATAGGAGTCTAGTTTCATTCTCTTGCATGTGGCTGTCCAGTTTTCCCAATGCCATTTATTGAAAAGATGGTTCTTTCCCCATTGTATGTTCTTGGTTCCTTAGTTGTAAATTAAATTATCATATATATATATATATGGGTTTATTTTTGGACTCTCTGTTCTTTTCCATTGATGTATGTGTCTGTTTTTATGCCAATACCATTCTGTCTTGATTTGTGATACAGTTTGCAATGAGAGAATGGGCTACCTCTGCCTTTTTTCTTTTTTAAAGATTGCTTTGGCTATCTACGGTCTTCTGTGGTTCCATGCAAATTTTAGAATCGTTTTTTTAGTTAAGTGAAAAATGCCATTGGAATTTTGACAGGAATTGCATTGAATCTATAGGTTGCTTTGGATAATATGGACATTTTAACAATATTAATTCTTCCAATCTATGAGCAAGGCAGATGGAGAGTATAGTGGGCAGGGGACACTGGAGGGCTTCAGGAAAGCAGTGGGAAAATGTCTTGACTGTGCTTCAGCAAGGTAGCTGAAAAGTGATTTGTCTTTGCATGTGTACTAGCTTTAGGCTGGGTGCAAAAGAGTGCCACGATTGCTTGTGTTCACCAGCTCCAGATAGGTGTTGGGGAGTGTTGAAACCTGTATTCTCAGACTTAGCAAAGAAATGGGGGGACTCCATGACTATGTTTCATGCTTGCTCTTTCTAACCAGGGAGGGGGGAGCACTGTAACTGCCCTGCTTGCTGGCTTCAGTAAGTGCTATGACCACTCACACCACTCATCCCAGCAAGGTGATGGGAAGGTGCAGTGTCTGAGCTCACCACCTGTGCTAGCAGGCCGTGTGAAGAGTATAACAATGGTGTCTGCCAGTGCCTCTGTCTCCCAAGAGCATCTTAACTATTCCCTGCCCCTCTAGCCTATACCCCTATATCAACTAATGAATGAATGTCCCTTGCTATTAATCTAAGCACTTTTAAAACTCCTGTTTTATTTGTTGAGTCTCAGGGCAAGTGAGACCACATGTGAGCCCTCCAAGAGGGGCATCTGTTTCCTATAGCACTTTGGGACCCCCAGATGTCAGCCCCATTGATTTTCCAAGCAGATTTTCTACAGGCTCATCTCTCCAGTGCAGGCCCCAGTGGCCAGGATATCTGATGTGGGACTCTTAACCCCTCACCCCTCTGCGAGAGGTGCCTGTCTTGCGGTTCCCTCCATATTGTGTGTCTCCATGCCAGGGGTAGGGTTTTCTGCAAGACCTTGTCTTACCTCTCCTACCCATCCAGATATGGTCCTATTATTTTTTGTTGTAGAGAGCAGTTCATGTAGTTGTTCAGTTTTTTCTCAAAGGGAAATGATCCATGTGTACCTTTGGGTTTGGTATGTCCATGGGAAGAGGTGAGTTCAGGATATCTTCCTGTGCCTCCATCTTGGACCCTCCTCCTCCAATTCTGTGTTTCTGACAGATGGTATGTTGTTTATATTATAGGACTGGTTCAAGATTTGAACAGATATGAGATGGAGACATAGGGTATTAATGATTCCAGCTGGAAGTTGCCCAGTGAAGGAGGAGCTAAAATGGATTGACAGGTTCAATGAGGATGAAGTGGTAAGGGAGTGCCTCTGCTGAGTTGAAATAAAAACCACTCTGATTGACAGAATCCATCATTGATGTGCAAATAGTGTTCACAATCATAGACAAGCTGTAACATGAATTAAAGGAGGTATGCTTGAAAGTAGTTGGTGTATTGTGTCTATGAATCTTTAAGTAGTTAATAATCAGAGATTTGCCCAGGCAAGAAGGCATCCAGGAAGTTCAACAGCAGGGACCCAGACACAAATTTGGGATTCTGAATCAAGACTTTTCTTTTGTAAGGACTGGCAAATCCAAGACAATGCCTTAGGCCGAGGCTGCTAAAACTACTAAGATAGAGACAGTCATTAAGAACAAGGCAGGGATGTGGCAGGGTGGGGTTCCTGTGGTCAAGGACCTTAACAGTGGGAAGTGTGTAATGGAAACAAAAATAAAAGGAGATGCTTTGCATATGGTTCATGTTTATTACCAGTTTTTCAGTTGTTTAGTTGAACAACTTTTGCACAGTGAGGAGTAAATTATGGATTAATTCCCTCAATGGGTGGCACAAGTTGAATTTTTTAAAAGTAGCTATTAAAAGAAACAAAGTCTGTGGCATTTGACATCTGGGAGAACCACCAATGAAGAAGGGAGTCCCTGGATTGGCTTCAATGTCAGCCTGCTCTGGGCTTTTGTTTTTCTCTTACTTTGTACCATTTTTCTGCTACCTGAATATGTAAACATGGAATCCCAAAATGTATATTAGCATTTTGAGGTCTATTCTGGGCTGTGTTCCTCAGAAAGCAGAGGCTGAGGCAAATTCTTTATTAGGGTGTGCAGTCTCAGGAAGAAAGAGAGAGGGAAAAGATGAGCAGGACAAGGAAGGAGGGAGAGCCAACGCAAGGATTAAACTGGTCACGACTTGATATCAAGAGCTTCCTCGAGTTCGTGAGACTGTCCTCTGAGAACCTGTGTAAACAACTGCGTATCTATGGAAAGGGAAACACTTTATTCTTCAGCACCCGTCTCCCATTGGTCAAAGCTAAGCCCTTGGGGCAATTACCCCTGCATTTTGAAGTTGTACTCTAAGAAAGTACCTGGTTTCTCACACCCTTGCAAAAATAGTGAAGCCCCAGAAAAATTGGATAGGTGCTAACAGGTTTGCCCATATGGGGTAAGTCAGACCCCACATAGACTAGACTGTCCTAATGGTAGCTGAGGCTGTAGCAGATGGCCAAAACTCTTGCACACAGGAGTGCCTGAAGTGGCATATAGGAAATGTGTGATGCATTAGTACATTCTGTTCTAGCCAATTGTGGTTTCCCTTGAACTTTATTGAATTATTTCCCCATACACCAAAGTTCAGTTGCCTAATAAGGTTATCTGTACTGGTTAAGGTCTTTTGGTACAGTTATAAATAATGCCAAGGCCTGTGAGGGAGAAAATGAAGAGCTGACTGATGTCTGTAGCAATCTGATGTATTCCCTTTCTCTAAAATGTCTCTCTCCCCTATTTCTGTCTCCCTTGCCTCTTTCTGTCTCTCTTGCCTTATCATTACTCTTTCTTCTCTCTTTTCTACCATTCTCCTTTAGTGATTAGTCATAGAGGCTTCTCTCCTTATTTTATTCCCAAGTGTTTGAATGGAATTTTACAACTACATTTTGGTAAATTCATTATTTTCTATTGATTTTCATTATTATTTCTACAATTTTTTAATCCTCATTTTGAATTGGTCTTCAGGGATAGTGACCCTAAGCTTTAGCTGTCAGCCTTTGTGCATAGGAGTTAATAATCTATAATCTAACAACTGCACAGTTTAAAGAACCTTCCTATGAATTATTTTAGAAAGGGAAAATCACCTTTGTGAAGCCAATAACTTCTTTATTTACCTTTGTTCAGGGTTTGGGTCTTTTGGTTTCTAAACTGAATATTTTCTTAATACAAAATGAGATAATGGAAATGAACTCAAATGAAAGGCAAAAAAATTGCAACTCACTCTTTTGTTTCATAAGTTGAAGTTCTTTTGGAGGGAACCTACGTGCTAGGATGTTTTTGTGATTATCTCTTTTACCATTACTCTTACACAGATATGTGGATTTGCTGGTTTCATAAGGTAGACATTGCTTGTGAATTCTTTTTGTGTCCTTGGTGCCCCAAGAAGATATTGTGAGGTCATACTGTGAGAGTTACATGTGTCTAACTGTTGATTGCCTTACTGGTTTCTTAATTTGTGTTATCTCAAGGCCTCCTCAGTTTAACGTGTTACCATAGGTTGAAAAGAGTGCAGTGGATAGCTTTGTGTTCTATATCAGGGTTGGAGATATTGGAAGTGCTAAATTTTTCAGGACAGTTCTTTTATAAAGAGTTAAAAATTTTGATAGTGATGTAGAGTTTTACTTTGTAGTTTATTTTGTTTGCTTTATTTAACATCTAGATATCTGGCTATTTACTTTCACTGGTCTCTCTTCTATATTTTTTCGTGTTTCCATTGCTTTGATTGTTTCTCTTCTACTTCCTCCTTCTTACTTCTCTTCACTCAAGGTCCACTTCCTTCTTCTCCTTCTCCTCTTGACTTTTTCTGTTCATTGAACTCACCTTGATTTCTGGCTTTTCCTTTCCCAACTTTTTTACTCCTCACCTTTCAAAAAATTTCTTCCCACCACTCCTCTTCTGGTTTAGTTTTTTATCACTACCCAAGAGAGTTTAGGCTAGGAAGAAGACCCTAGGATAATTTATTTTAATTTAAGGATAGCTCCGAAATACAAAGCTTTTTGAATTTGTACAATTTGTGAATTTCACAAAAAGATGTGTAATTTTCTGAACAAAAGTTTGTAGAAAAGCATGAGAAAATAAATTGGGTTAGGACTGAATAATTTACTTCAGTCATACAAAATTGCTGTTCCTATATATTTAAAAAAATAAATACCCACAATTTTAACCCTTTTGTAAACCTTTATGTAAACTTGGAGGCCTAAGAGGGTTTAGCTTCCTTGTTCTTGACTATCAGTCCCCATATCCCAACATACACACACGTGCACGTGCACATACGTACATGTGTGCACATGCAACACCAAATTTATTTTGTGACTGAATTTAGTCCCATCACAAGTGAATTTCATACAAATTTGATAGTTTATTCTATTGCCTACCAGGAAATATGACCTTGTGATATTGTTTAGGGTCAAGGCTGAGTGGCTAAGCCCATAGACACGCAAAATCTGCCAGCTTTCTAAAGTTAGAAAACACATTGTTTTTCAAGTGATTTTGCCTTGGCCTATTGCAACCATTTCCATTGAGGGGAGAATTCTAGAAGGCCTCTTTTGTTCTATTATATGATTGGGTAGATAAAAAATAATGTTCAGACTTCATTTTGGAATGTTCAGAATACCAGAAGATTGATTTTTTTAAAGAAATAGTTTTATTGAACTGCACATAAACAGAAAAGAACATAAAGTGTAAGTATAGAGCTCTGTGAATTTTCAGAAGAAAAACCACTACTCAGATCAAGAAAAGAACATTTCCAGCCCCCCAGAAGACCAGTCATGCCTACTCCTACTCACTACCTCCCCTCCACCCCAAGGTAAACACTAGCTTGACTTCCTGACTTCTAATGCCATAGATAAGTTTTGAACTTTATATAAATGGAACTATGCATTATGTACTGCTTTGTTCAATATTGTGAGATCCATCTATCTTACAGTAGGTATTAGCAGTTGGTATTATGTATAAACCTATTATTACAATTGCTGGGTCCTAGAGAATGCCTATGTTCAGCTTTCATAGCCCCAATTTTTCCAAAGTGGTTGTGCCAATTTATATTCACACAAGCAGTATAAGAGTGCCAGTTGCTCTACATTCTCTCCAACATTTGGTATGTGCAATCTTTTTAAAAACTAATTTTTAAAAATTTGGTAAAACATAATATATATAATATAAAATTTACCATTTTAATGATTTTTAAGTATACAATCCAGTGGCATTAAGTACATTCACATAGTTTTACAACCATTATCATTACCCATCTCCAAAATATTGTCATCATCCTAAACTGAAACTCTGTACCTATCAAACAATCACTCCACAGTTCCCACTTGCCCTGGCTCTGGGTAACCACTATTCTACGTTCTGTCTGTATAAATTTAGTTATTCTAAATACCTCATGTGAGTGGAATCACACAAAATTTGTCCTATTGAGTCTGGCTTGTTTCACTTGGCATAATGTTTTTAAGGTTCATCCACAGGGCAGCATGCTTGAGAATTTCATTCCCTTTTAAAGATTCACTCCTTTTTAATATTCCATTATATGCATATACCACGTTTTGCTTATCTGTTCATCTTTCAATAGACATTTGGATTATTTCTACTTTTTTCACTGTTGTGAATAATTACTCTATGCACATGGGTGTACAAATGCCTGTTTTGAGTCCCTGCTTTCAATATTTTGTGTATATATCAAGAAATGAAATTGCTGGATCATACAGTAATTTTATTTTTAATATTTTGAGATATCTCCATAGTAGTCTCTTAGTTATAGCCATTCTCATCTATGTGTATTATGATATCTCTTTGGGGTTTTAATTTGCATTTCCCTCCTAACTAATGAATTTGAGCATCTTTCATCTGTTTAGTAGCCATTTGTATGCTGACTTTTCTATTGGGTTATCTACCTTTTCTGTACTCCTTGGTCAGGGTTTTATATATTCTGAATATGAGTCTTTTAATGAATTGCAATGATCTCTTCACACATTGGCTGTCATATTTTCACTTTTAATGGTATTTTTTGATGAACAAAATGTTCTTAATGTTAATATAATCCAGTTCATCAATCTTTACTTTTTGGTCGATGCTTTATGTTTCTTATTTAGACTATATTTGATACCTGAATCTCATGAAGGTACTGTCCTATGTTACATTCTAAAGGCTTTGTTATTTTACCTTTCAGAATTATATGTACAATCTATCTAGAATTAATGTTTGCATATGGTATGAAATAGAATTCAATATTTACTTTTTTCATGTGAATGAATAATTGATCTCTTCTACTTATTTGGAAAAGGCTCATTTATCCAGTTTATTATATCATCTTGCTTTTTACATAAATCGAATTCCTTGTATGTGTGGATCTGTTTCTGGGACTTCTATGATTTTTCTATTGGTCTACTTTTATAGAAAATCCTTTGTCTTAAATTTGGTAATTAGAGTCTTATTATTTTATAATACAAGTCCTTCAATTTTGTTTATCTTTTAAAGATTATTTCAGTTATTCTTTATCTTTTGCATTTCTATGAAGCTGTCAGTATCAACTTATCTATTTTCACAAACAAAAAGCCTGCTAGGCTTTGACTGGAACTTCATTTAAATTATAACTTTATTTGCCCAAATAAAAAACTTTATTTGTCATGTTTACAATCCAGTCCTCCAGTCCATGACTGTGGTATATCTTTCTTATTTAGGGTACTTTGGTATCTTGCAATATCGGTATGCAATTTTCTGTGTAGAAGTATTATGCATATTTTTAAGATTTATCACCAGGTATTTTATATTTTTTTTGATATTTTTTATAATATCAAAAATGTTATCTATTTTTAAATAAATTTTTTATAAGAACAGAATGGTATCTTTTAAAAATTGCATTTTCTAATGCCATATTTCTCATATGTAGAAATATTTCTTTTAATATATTTACCTTGTACCTAGTGAATTAATTACATTCACTTACTCATTCTAATTGTCTGTCTATAGGTTTTTTTGGATTTTCTATGTACCTTATCATGTCACCTGAGAATATTAACTGTTATATTTTTCTCTTTTACTCTAAGAATTTTTTTGATTTACTGTATTGGTTAGGAACTATAGCATAATGTTGTAGGTATTTGGTGATAATAATCCTCACGTGTTCCCAATTCCAGTTTAAAAGCTTTCAAAATTTACTGTTTAATATGAACTTTGCTGAATTTTTGTATATAATAACAAAATTTTAAGTTCCCTTCTATCCCTTTTTATATGTTATTATTTTATTATTGTGAATGGATGTTAAATTGTACACAATGTTTTTTTACCATCCACTGACATGTTCTTATGATTTTTCTTTTCTTTTGTTAGAGTAGTGAATTATATTGTTTGGTTTTTTAATGTTTACCCAAGTATTCCAGGAATAAGTTAAATTATCTTATTACAGTATCCTTTAGTAAAGTCCTTGGATTCAATTTGCTAATATTTTGTTTAGGACATTCTTATATTGCTCATGAGTAAGAATGCCATGTATTCTTTCTTTCTGTTAATATCCTTCTCAGGTTTTGATATCTTCATTATAGTTACCTAATAAGACTAGCTAAGAAGTTTTTTCATTATTTTTTGTTTTATTACTTAGAAATCTTTATGAATTGGTGTTACTCCTTATATGGGTTAAACTAATTCTGATTTCTTATTATTAGATAATAGTGTTCCAGGGGTCCCAACTGTATGACTGGCAGGTTTTTGAGGGCCATTCTTACCTGACAGGATGTGAACACCATTTTTTATATCTCTTATTCCATGAGATTTCTCAAAGCTTAGTTTGTCTGTGCAGCTTGCCAGACACTGATTTCTGTTTGATTTGCTTGTCTCCCTGTTGCCAACTTTTCATTGGCAAATACCTGAATAGATAAGTAGAAGTGAATTTGGGGCTCAAATTTTTTTCCTTCCTTTTTTTTTACCCAGAATCTAAGACCCTGAAATCTTTATTGTCATAATAATTCTTGAATCCATTCAAATAGATTAATTTTTAAAATCTTTCTTTCCTAGTTGCTCTTGTCAGGAAGATATATCTATCATAAAGTAGTCTGCTCTATCTATAAGAAAAAGCCCCCCCAAAAGTTTTGAAGATAAGTGGGGAATCACAAGAGTTATATGGTTGGGGAGTCAAGCTGCATAATTCACTTACTTATTTCATTCATTCAAAAAATTGTTTTGAATGTATATTCTAGGTAAGACCATAGTTTGCCTTCAAATGATCAGTTAAGTATGATCAGCTTAATTCATTGCATTTGGGGTTCAAAAGAGAAAAAAATGGTGTTCTTCCTTAAAACTTTTGACAGAAATGACATTTGCTTATGCACCTGTGATATAACATAAACTATTCTAAGTGCCATAAAGGAATGTGAATAAAAATTCAGAGAAATGTGATAATACTTCTAGATGGGTACTCTGAAAGACTCCTTGGAGCAGGAAGCGTTTAAACTAGGCCTTGCAGACTACGTTGAATTTGGATACGTAGAAATTAGAGAGACATATCAGGCAGAAGAAATCATGTTAGCAAAATCGCATGGATGGAAAGATGTGAAGTAAGCTCTGTGAATGAGTAGCACACTAGTTTGAATACAAAACAGAGTACATAGAAGGGAATGTTGGGATATGGTTCTGAAGAGGGAAGGGGATGGGTTTAAGATCTTGGTGTGTCCTAAATACCATTCTTAGGAGTTTAATTTTTCTTATATCAAATGTTTAACTTAACTAAACATTTACTTCTTTATTCCCTCCTGTACCAATTATTTAACTTATCATTTTATTTTGTTGTCTTTTTTCCTTTGTATTTTCTGACCACATTGACATCATCTAGGCCTTGGCAAAATAGGACAAGCACATAATTCACAGGTAGCTGTTGGTCATAATTTTTACCCAAGTAGATACTGAGAGAAAAATTTCAAACAGAAGTGAAGACTTGTAAACTATCTGAGTTGTTTAACAATCGAATGGGATGCCTTGTATAGTCATAATCAGCTTAATACTCTGGGAATAATGGTGATAAGTCAATGAGTAGTTCCTGGACTTAGTATGAACTTTGCCGTATTTCACAATTATCTGTCAACCAATGTTCCTTGAGTTTAGAAACTGTGTAGGAAATGTCCAAGTAAGCATTTAGAAATTGTGTAGGAAATGTTCAAGAAAGCAGGACCTAAGAGGTATAACTAGAAAAATGTTTTTAATTTTGATTTGAGAACCACTCAGACTTACCAGTTATCTGTGCCTTGTTTCTAATAATCATGCTATAAAACACTGGCACATAGTAGATACTGAATAAATGTTTTATTTTAGGAAAAGAAAAATTCCTGTGGCCATTTTTATTAAATATTAAACTTAACTTTTTGTTCTTTATTTGTTTAGAAGTGAGAATGCATCTTCTTTGAGCTAGCCACCTATTCTTCTATTCTTGGTTCCTTCTGATACAGTAGCATGAATTTTCCAGAAGAAAATATATGTATCATTAGAAGTACCTGTAGATTGGTGAAATAGCGTCTCTTACACATCACTTGCTACTAATGGATTTGATGTGCTTTAAATTCAGTGATGCCAAATCTCAGGGGATTCAGAATGATTACAAAGCGTATATGAATCCATCTGTTCACAAACTTACTTGTTATAGATTGAAGAAAGAACATGACTCAAATACTAACATAATATTATTTTCAAATGTATGCAGATATCCATGTTGAAGTTCATTTGTTTTGCACATGGATATCAAACTGTTCCCATACCATTTGCAAAAAGATCACCCTTCTTCATTGCACTGCATTTGCACATTTGTCAAAATCAACTGACCATATTTGTGTGGGTCTATTTCTGGTTTCTGTTGTATTCCATCAATCAGTTTCTTTATTCCTTGCTAGTGTCATACTGTTTTGATTATTATGGTGCGCTTTTATATCTTAAAATAAGGTAAAGTGAGTCCTCCAACTTGATTATTCTTTTTCAAAATTTAATTTTCTATTCCTGTTCCTTTGCCCTTCCAAATGAATTTTTGAGTCAGCTTTTCTGCATCTCCTTCTAGGAGTTTGAAATCAAATTGCATTTAATATATAGATGAATTTGTGGCAATTTGACATCTTGACTATACAGGTCATATTTTCTTACATCTTGATATGTCTTATAATTTTTTCTTTTTAATTAGACATTGTGAATATTTGCATTGTTTTGTTGATTGTCTGAATGTTTTCATCTTCTCTGAAAAATGTTGGATTTTGTTTTGGCAAAAAGTAAGTAACTTGCAGATCGATTTCATCCCCTCAAGGTCTATTTTTAATATTTCCTAAGGGAATTCTAGGTTAATGTTTACTCCAGGGATTAGTTCAACTGTACTACTAAGGAGTGATTCATTTGGGTTTTCTGCTGAATATCCCTGGGATTACCAAGGACTCTGTTCTGGCTATTTGGAACTTAGAATTTTACTCACTTGTGTGAGAGCTATGAATTGCTTAGCTTGTAACTCTCTGGCCATTCTTTGCCTAGCCTTATAGGGTTTTGAATTATGCATTCACAAGGGATGGCTATATAGATTTCTGGGGCTTTTATTATGCACAGCTCTTGCTTATCCAGAATCGTGCCTTACAAATTCCAGCCTCCTTAGTATTTCTGAACTCTGATCTCCATCTCCAACTCAGCAAGGCCACTGAGCTCTGTTTGTATTCTATATAGCTATAAACTCATTGTGGGAATATCCTCCAGGTTGAAAGCTGGAACTCTTGTGGGCTTACTTTGTTTGTTTCCTTTCTCTCTGGGATCCTGGGCCTGTGCTGTCCATTGTTCAATATATGGCAACTGGTCTTTCATATACTTTGCCCTGTTTTCTAATTCTTTATGTTGACAAGTTAAGTGTGGTCCTTGTTATTACAATAAAGTCCGGGTAGAAGTAACTTAATAATTTGTTGTTTACTGTTGTCTTTGTATCTGAATTTATTGGTACACTTACCAGACATTCTCTTTCTGAAGCTTCTTTAAGATTAACTGAAGAATACTTCTATTGCTGTATTGATTTAAACAATGAAAATACAATTTCCAAATCATAACTATAGTCACCTTGGTCCTTTGGACTAATCTTGCACACTTAGACCATTATTCTAAATACCTCATGTGTATGCTATGCTCATTTACACTGACAAGTCTTCTCAGACCTTAAGTATCTTCACTCTTTACTCCAAATCTTCCCACTTCAACAAAGAAGCCACCTTCCATAACTGGGTCTCAAACCTGAATACTTCCCTTGGACAGAAATGTAATTCAAATGTGGGACTATCCAAGCTTAATTCATATGCTACCTTTCATATAGACTGTGATGGTAACTGACCCTGCATCACTCATTATAGAGATCTGTGGCAAACTGAAAGTAAAGAAAACCCAAATTCATTAAAAATGAACAACTGGAGTTAACGCTTTAAATATATAAATATCGTGAAAAACAACCAGAAATTGAAGAACCATTCCAGTTTAAAGTAGACTAAAGATGCATGACAGCCGAATGCAATCCATGCTTTAGATTGGATACTTGATTAGAAAAAATTGATCTAAAGTAAAATATGGCAATAATTGAATATATGGCTTTTACTAAATGATAATTTATCAAATTAAATTATCTAAATTTGAGAATTTTATATGGGTGAGTAAAGGAATGTCCTTGTTCTTGGGAGATATATGCTGTAGTGTTTGGAGTTTAATATTCATTATGTCTCCAACTTGCTCTTAAGTTATTTGGGTGAGGGGGGAGAGAAAGAGATAATTGGGAGAGTGAGTATGAGAAAATACACATGAGAGTATACAGATCAATTAGATTCAATGTTAACATTTGATGAATTTAGGTGAAAGTTTGTGGGAATTAATTTTATTATTACAACTTATATATTTTAGAACATGTTTTAAAAATAGAAAAGTTTGAGAGAAACCTAACTGAATAAAACTAAACAAAAATAACATTCTTATTAAACAAAACAGATCTCTATGCCATATTTGCCAATAAACCACTAAAACATCTGATTAGTCCTTAGAACAGCCTACATATTTTTGGTTCCTCATATTTATTATCTCTACAATATAAGCTTGGTTACATTCTACTTTCTCTTGTTTCTTCCTGTGTACATCTTGCCTTTTAACAATTGAGTAAGATACTTCAGGACAGGTTCTAATCTCTGTCTTAATTATACATTCCCTCAGCAATCAGAAAAGTTCTGAGCACAAAGTCTTCAATGAATAATTCTGAATTTGGCAAGTTTACATGAATTTGGCAGGTTGACCAAGAGAACATTTTGTATTGTGGCCTGGCAGTTCCTATTATCCTTACCATTTTTACTCAAGTTTTTATTTCCTAAGCAATCAGGTCAGTCATTTAATATTGCTCCTTTTAAAATGATTCTAAGCTTGGGAGAAACTCAGTGGGAGTTTTGCCAGGAGGATAAAGTATTCTAGAGCACATGAAAAGGTCACTATTCTTTTTTTGATATCCAAAGTAGGTCACTCTCTCTGTACTTTCATCCTTAGACCCAGTTAGATATTCAAAAGTGGAGCCTTACTGAGTTGCTCAAACTGAAAGAGCCCGAACAAAGCACTGACATGTTAGTGAAGCTCAAAAAAGTTTCAATAGAAGACCCCCCCTTTTTTAACCTTCAAAGGATAGAATAACAGTTAACTATTGTTTTCTTGTTATGGATGTCTGCCCAGAAAGTTAGGTTTGGAGGCTTTCAGAAGCGTTTCCTTATATGGGAGAGTTCAGAAGGTATAATCAGTTTTAACAGTTCAGAGTAAACTTGTCTGAGTTGTATTCATCAGTTGCCATTAGAGGGTGCATATATTAACTTTGTCCTCAAAGCCATATGCATTGCCTCTGTCCTAGCAACTCAGTCAAGTGTATTGTTAAGTGTATCCTGTAGTAATGAGAAACTGAACTAAGGATGTGACTTAATTTTGATGGGATCACCATGGGTCCAGGGCCAAGTTTTGTATCCATTCAAAATTTCCCCATGATTAATAGCTCACTTTCCTAGCTGCTTTTTAAAAAATATATATATATATTTATTTATTTTTGACAGTTAAATATTGTATATATTTAAGGTGTACAATGTGATATTTTGATGTATGTATACATTGTGAAATGATTACCACAAACAAATTAACATAGCCATCTCCTCCTTTACTTACCATATTTTTTTTATGAACAATCATTTATTAAAGAGTAATCATGGTTCTTAATTAATCTTAAATTGATTTGTGGCAGGAAACCAGTATAGATATTTATATGGCCTAAGAATCTGATATCTATATAGAATCCTGTTAGGAAAAAAACATACTGCTTACTGAATATATAACTCAAGAAATGGGAGTTGTTAAGAGCTCTTACTAGCAATGAAGACATTCTGATGTTTATCTTCTTTAGAAATATTTCTCTTCAAGGGGTTCGGATTTCTCTAGAACATGGCTACTCAAGGTATGGACTATGAATAATGTTACTCATGGTCAGAATATAGCAAGCTAGAAAGAGATTTGGTCTCAACCTAAACATAAAATAGTTAGAATAGTTACTAAATCATAAATTTGCTCAAATCCATCAGAGAATTGAGGTTGAATAACAACCAAGTAGCCTAAAATCTAAGGAAATATAGGATTCTCCAAGGAGAAATGGGATGTAAGAGCACTAGACAAAGAGAGGCCATATGCTGTGCAATTCATTACAAAAAAATCAGATAAAATGTTGAAGGGAATTCTAAAGGTTGATATGGGTTACTGCAAAAGTATATAATCTGGGATTTCCAGACACACAATTCTTTTCCATGAGTGACCAATGAGTGTTCATGAGAAATAGGGTTGGTGACATGAAAAGGCATCCCTCAGTGGTGGTGGAAAAAAATGGATTTACCAATAAATGAATCCAAAAGATGACAGAAAAGAGGGTAAAAAGAAGCAAAGAACAGAAGAAACAAATTGTAGATCATAATTCAAACATATAAATAATTATACTAATTATAAGTGGTATAAACACACCAATTAAACAACAGAGATTGTCAGATTATGTTTATAAAAAATCCACTTTAAATATAAATACCTGGATAGTTATGAAGTAAAAGGGTAGAAAAAGATAAACCATGTAAATAGAAAAATCTGTATTTGATATAAGTTTTAGGCAGAAAATATCAAAGATACAGAAGACTGAAGCAATACTGTCAACCAATTTATGCTATTAAGATTTAGAGAACAATTGGCAAAACAGCAGTTGAATACATGTTCTTTTCAAGTGCACATGAAACATTCATCAACATGGATCATATTCTAGCATATAAAACTGATCTAAACAAGCACAAACAGTTGAAACCATATAAAATATGTTATTTGAACACCAAGAATGAAAGAAGAAATAAATAGATATTGGGAAAACACCAAACCTTGGACAAGGGCATGCTAGCAGTCAGTTTATTTGGGGGGAAAATGAATATATGGAGATGACAATAAGCACAGGAAATGGTGACCAATATTAATAATCATTAGGAAAATAGAATATTAAACTACAATGAAACTAACAGACAGTTTGAATGACCAAAACAAACAAATGAAACCCAGCCATTCTGACTGTCAGGAGAATGCATAGCAACTAGAACTTTCATACATTGCTGGTGTTAATATAAAATGATATAGTTACTTTGGAAGACAGCTAGGCAGTTTATTATGAATTTAAATATACAACTACCCTATTACCCAATAATACTAGTCTGAGATATGTATCTAAGAGAAAGAAAAAGATAGTTCACACAAGTACAAACATGTGAATGTCTATACTGGTTTTATACATAATTAGGAAGGAACTCAAATTTCCACCAAATAGTGAAAGGATAGATAGGCTGTGGTTCATTAGTACAATGAAATACTATTCACAAAAAAGTAACAAACCACTGATATGTGAAAAAGCATGGTTGAATCTCAGACTTCTAAGTGAACGTGTCCAGATGAAAAATGTTTACATACCATATCTATGATTCAATGTATCTGACATTCCAAAAAGTTAAAAATAAAAAGATGGAAATCAGTGGTTGCCACTCAGCCATACAGATATAGAAAGAACTTATCTCAACACAGTAAAGGCCATATATGAAAAGCCATGCTAACATCAGTTAATGAGGAGAAAAAGAAAACTTTTCTTCAAAGATTTGGTAAAAGACAAGGATGCACACTCTTACCTATTCAACATAATACTGGAAGTTCTAGCCAGGACAGCTAGATAAGAAGAAGAAATGAAAGGCGTCCAAGTAAAAAAAGAATTAAAATTATGTTTGCAGATGATATGTGTAGAAAACTATAAAAACTCAACAACAAAAGTATAAGAAATAATAAATGAATTCAGGAAAGTCACAGACTACAAATCAATGTACAAAAATCAGTTGTGTTTCTATACATAAACAAAGATCTATGCAAATAGAAACTTATAAATCAATCTTTCTTAATATCAACAAAAATAAAAAGTTTCTTAGGAATGAAATTAACAAAAGAGGTTAAAGACTTATATACTGAAAATTATAAAACATTATTGAAGGAAATTTAAGAAAATAGGTAAATGGAAGATATCCTCTATTAATTGATGGAATAATTAATATTTTAAAATGTCCATACTACACAAAGTTATCTATAGGTTCTGTTCAATGCCTATCAAAATCCCAATGTCATTCATTACAGAAACAGAGAAACAATCATAAAATTTATATGGAACAACAAAAGAACCTGGATAGCCAAAGCAATCTTGAGCAAGAAGAAAAAAGCTAGAGACATAGCACTTCTGAATTTCAAAGCTATAGTAATAAGAACAGCATGGTACTGGCATAAGACAAACATATAGACCAATTGAACAGATCAGAGAACCCAGAAATAAATCTGACCAACTAATATGACCTAATATGGTCAACAGATCTTCAACAAGGGGGCAAAGAATACACAATAGAAAAAGTATATTCTCTTTAATAAATGATTGAGAAAACTGGATATCCACATGCAGAAGAATGAAACTGGACCATTATCTTACCACATATACAAAAATTCAGAATAGATTACAGACTTAAATATAATACCTGAATCCATAAAACTATTAGAAGAAAACATAGGCAAAAATCTTGAAATTGATGTTGACAATGATGTTTTGGATATGACACTCAGAACAGAGGCACCCAAAGCAAAAATAAACTGGGACTACATTACACTAAAATGCTTCTGTAAAGCAAAGGAAACAGTCAATAGAGTGAAAAGGCAACCTATGGAATGGGAGAAAATATTTTCTAACAATATAATAAATAAGGAAATCATACAACTCAATAGTAGGAAAACAACCTAATTAGAAAATGACCAAAGGACCAAATAGACATTTCTCCAAAGAAGACATACAAATGGCCAACAGATATATGAAAAGGTATTTGACATCACTAATCATCAGGGAACAAAGCCACCATGAGATATCACCTCACACCTGTTAGAACTGGTATTACCAAAAGATGAAAAATAAGTGTTGGCAAGGATGTGGACAAATGGGAACCCTGGTGTATTGTTGATGGGAATGTGAATCTGTAAAGCCATATGGAAAGCAGTATGAAAGTTCCCCCCAATGCAAATTAAAAGCAGAGCTACCATTTGATCTAGTAATGCAACTTCTAGATAAATATCAAAAGGAAATGAAATCATGATTTTTAAGAGATACCTGCACACCATATTAATTGCAGTATTATTCACAATAGTTGAAATATGGAAACAACCCAAACATTCATCTATGATGAACATAGAATATGTGATTAGCATATAGATGTAGTTATATCTCTGTATCATATAGTCATTTAAATCTGTATCAATATCTATATCATCTATTTATAATGGAATATTATTCAGCCTTAAAAAAGAAATCCTGCCATTTAGACACCATGGATAAACCTAGAGGACATTATGCTAAGTGAAACAAGTCAGATATAGAAAGACAAATACTGTATGATTTCACTTGTATGTGAAATACTGTCATACTCATTAAAGCAAAGACTCGAATGGTGGTTTCCAGGGAATGGGGGAAAGGGGAAAACTGGAGGTGTTGGTCAAGGGATACAAAGTTTCAGGAATGCAGGATGAATAAGTTCTGGAGATCAAATGTATAGCATAGTGACTCTAGTTAACAATACTGTATTGTACTCTTGAAATTAGCTAAGAGAGTAAATCTTAACCGTCCTCATCGCAAGACAAAAAAAGAAAAAGAAGAAGGGAAAGAAAATGTTAGTTATATGAGGTTATAGATAGATATATAGGGTGATAATTGTTACTTAACTTAATTGTAGTGATTACTTCACAATGAACATGGAGTGCAGATAATACTTCAAGATCCTGATATCATTTCCTTTGGTTGTATGGAGAAGGATCTGAGAAGAATGTGTCGTCTGCTGCTGTTGGACCGAATGTTCTGTATATGTTTGTTAGGCCCATTTGGTCAACAGTATAGTTCAAATATGTTTCCTTATTGATTTTCTTTCTTGATATTCTACCCATTGTTGAAAGTGGGATATTGAAATCCCTGCTATTATTGTATTATCTATCTCTCCATTTAGATCTGTTAGTATTTTCTTAATACCTTTATGTGCTCCTGTGTTGGGTATATATAATAAAATTGTTACAGCCTCTTGATAAATTGACCCCTTTTATTATTATATAACAACCTACTTTGTCTCTTGTTACAGTTTTTGACTTAAAGTATATTTTGACTGATGTGAGTCTGATGTAAGTATAACACTGCTTTGTTTTGGATTCTTTTTTGTGGAATATTTTTTCTATTCCTTCACTTTGAGTTTATGTGTCCTTGAAACTGTGTTCTGTAGGCATCATGTAGTTAGATTTATTTATTTATCCATTCAGCCACTCTTTTCATTAGTTTAATCTAATAAATTTAAAGTAATTATTGATAGGTAAGGACTTACTTTTGTGATCTTGTTAATTTTTTTCTGGTTGTTTTGTAATTTCATTGTTCCTTCATCTCTTGCTGTTTTCCTTCATGAATTGGTGATTTCCCACAGTGGTATACTTTGATTCCCTTATCTTTATCTTCTTTGTGTCTACTACTATTTTTTGTTTTGAAGTTACTCTGTGGGTTACGTGAAACATAGATATAAGAGTTTGTTTAAATCTGACAATTTAACCTTGATTGCATGCAAATCTCTACCCTTTTACTCCCTCCCTAAACATTGTATGTTTTTGATATCATAATTTACATGTTCTTATATTGTATATCCATTAATAAATTACTGTAGGTATAGCTATTTTTAATACTTTTATACTTTAACCTTTATACTAGAGTTAAGTAGTAACATACCATATTATAGTATTCCATATCTGTATCATAAACAGTATTCTAAATAATGACTATATGCTTACTTTTACCAGAGTGTTATATAATTTCATATATTTTCATGTTATTTGTTACCATCCTTTCATTTCAGCTTGAAGAAATTCTTTCTGCATCTCTTGTAAAGCAGGTCTTGTGGGGATGGATGGACTTCCTCAGGATTTGTTTATTATAGAAAGTCTATTTCTCACCTCTATTTCTGGAGGAGAATTTTTCTGGGTAGAGTATTCTTAGTTGGCAGTTTTTGTCCTTTATCACTTTGAATGTCCTGGCCTGTAATATTTCTGCTGAAAAATCCACTTCTAGATTTATGGGGGTTTCCCTGAGTCAGATAATTGTTTTTCCTTTGTTACTTTAAAAAATTCTCTATCTTTGATTTTACATAGTTTTATTATAATGTGTCTTGGGTAAGGTTGGTTTAGATTGAAATTTTGAGGTGGTCTCTTAGCTTTATAAACTTGACTGTCCAAATCTCTACCCAGGCTTGGGATTTTTCAGCCATTATATCTATAAATAAGCTTTCTGCCCATCACCTCTCTCTTTACGCCTTGAGACTCCAGTGATAAGTAGAATATTTCTAGTAATGGTTGTCTTTAAATCCCATTTGCTTTCTTCATTCCTTTTCATTCTTTTTTCTCTTTGCTACCTTGACTGGATAATTTCAAATAATCTATCTTTAAGATCACTGATTCTTTCTTCTCTTTGGTCTCTGTTGAATTCTTCAGTTTGCTCATTGTGTTCTTCAGCTTCACAATTTCTGTTTGTGTATGTGTTTTTTATGTTTTCTATATCTTTATGGAACTTCTCTTTCTGCTCTTGTATTGTTTCCCTGATTTCATTTAATTGTTTATTGTGTTCTCTTATATTTCTCTGAGTA
Organism: Manis javanica; assembly: GCF_040802235.1. Classification (NCBI taxonomy): domain Eukaryota; kingdom Metazoa; phylum Chordata; class Mammalia; order Pholidota; family Manidae; genus Manis; species Manis javanica. The sequence goes on from NC_133174.1 coordinate 113,861,068, forward strand.
TCTATAGAATAATTACTTTGAATTTTTTTGTCTGGAAATTCCTGTATTTCCATTTGTTTGGGGGCATTAACTGGAAATGTATTGTATTCCTTTGGTGGAGTCATGTTTTCCTGGTTCTTCATGATCCTGGTAGCCTTATGCAGATGACTGAGCATTTGAAGAGATGGTCACCTCTTCCAGAGTTTATGGACCAATTTCAGTAAGGAAAGACCTTCACCTGTGGGTGGGGGTATGATGGAGAATGCTGTGTCTTGAATGTAGTAGTGCAGGGCACCAAATATTGGAGACATATATTGACCCCAGGTCTGGAGGCCATGGTTACTTGTTGGCTAATGCCACTATAATATCGATAACTCTGTGGTCCTTGGTAAATGTTGCAGGGGGGTCCACAATTCTAGGTCCATTGGCTAGGGCCAAGGGTAGGCATTGGTGGTGGTTGGATCTAGCAGTGTGTATGTGCTTAGCTGTGGGGGCTAGTTGCTGGTGACTAACGATTTTAGCCTGAATAGTAGCAGAGGCCAGTTGCAAACACATGGGTAGTGGTGGAGGTCAGGGGAAGCATCAAAGGTTGGGGCTAACTGCTGGTACAGTGGCAGTTGTTAGTGTGTACTACTGTGACTGCTGTTTCTCACCATGGGCACCACCTGACAATGGAGGCTGGTGTTGGGAGTCAGGAGGGAGACATGCAGGTGCATGGCTGGAAGGGCTAGCAGCAGGTGAGCCCAAAGGTACAGGCCAGGGACAGAAGACAGGGCTGGATCCAGGCCCACAAGGAGCCATGAAGGCCCTGGCTGTCAGTGCGAACTCCTGTGGCTGCATAGTATTCCTATGGGTGTTCACCAGTAGTGGAAGCTGGTGATAGAGGTTGGGCTGGGGGAGGGGGAGTGCAGGTGGACATCTGGAGGGTAGTTGCCCGTGAGCCCAGTGGTGCAAGCCTGTGACAGAAGATGGGACCAGATTTGTACCCACCAGCAGCTTGGGGGCCTTGGTTACTGACATGCACTTCTGTAGCTGTAAGATATTGCCATAGGTGAACACACAGCAATGGAGATGGGTAAGTGTCAGGCCAGCAGAATGCAAGTGCACAGGGGGTAGGTGGGACTATCCCCAAGTGTGTGCATGGTGGTAGTAGTCAGCTGTGGGGTTCTAGGCTGGCATCTTGCACTCACACAGCTGCAGATGCCTGGGCTGGTTGCCAGTGTGGGTCTTGGACTCTGGTGGGGGTGGAGTAGAGGTAGAGAGCAGGGAGGGACTCATAGACAGGTAGCATCAGCAAATGTGAATGCCTTGTGGAACAAAAATTGATGAAATCTGTAGGGGGTCTGTTGGTGGCCATGCTGGCCATGGTTTTCTTTAGCAGTGGAAGCTGCTGGGGTCATGTTCAGGGCATGTCCCTGGGTACTGTGGTTGCTTCCACTATGTAGTTCATACTGGAAACCCCTGCTTTTTGCCTTTGTCCCTAGCTGTCTCTATACATCGCAGCTTTGCTAGTCTCTAGGTGGCGTGAAACTAAAGCAAGTCCTTCATGTGTTGCCCTAAAAGGCTGGGGAAGCTGGCCGCTCACCCTGCTTTCCCTTTCCTCATGAGGGGAATTCTTTCTAGCTGAGGAATTACGTCTTGGTGCTGTGTAGTTTGGACATTGGGGATGGGATGATGCAAAAAAAGTGAAGCCATTTTTTGTGTGGTTATTTTCAGGTTTCTTATTCCACTGAATTGTTGAAGTTTTTTATGTGGACTCCAGAGTTGTCCCAGAGCTGCATTTGTTAATGGATAGCTGTCTTATTATTGGCCTTCATTGGGGAACAGAGGCTGGGGTCTCCTACTCTACCATCTTGGTGCTATCACTATTTTCTCAAGATTTTTTAAATTACCTGTTGATTTTTTCTTTGAGCCTTTGGTCGTTCAGCAAAGTATCTTAACAGAGCAATAGCACGAAGAGACTTTAGTTGGATCTAGTGCAGTTATGAAATGAACAAATTGCTCTGTTTAATTATGTGAGGCATGAGCAATCAGAGAAGTAAATACAGTACTACAAATGGTTGTGTCAAGTCTTCTTCCAGGCCAGGAGCCTTCAGTTTCTATCCTGTTATGAGGTTGTTATCTCTTTCATCTTTTGTTGAATATTTTTCAATGAAATTGAGCAAGGAATGAAACATATATGCTTTATTAGCAAATCTGGTGGAAAGCATGCTGAAGTCTCTTGAAAATAATATGTGTCTTCAGCTCAAGAACAGATACCTCATTTTTGTTAGGTCTAATAGAGGTCTCTTTATTTTGAGGACAATCTCCTTCCATGGGTTATTGAGGGAAATTGGCAGTGAACCTGCCAGCTCTGTTTCTGGCTCCAGAAATCCTCCTTTCTCTCTCTACACAAAACAGTTTTTCAAGGCAAGTAGGTCTCCCCCAGTAGACTGTGAACTCCTTTCTGAGCAAAGGCCATGTTGATTAATCTTGTGTGTTTACCTCCACAAGCCCAGTGTAGTATCTGACACAGAATAGTTGTTCCATAAATAATGGTTATGGAAAATCAAACCCATCTAAGCTTCATGTTATCCCCTCAAGGCTCTGTGGTCCTTCAGAGAAAATGACTATTGATAGATTAATCAGGTAAAAGGGTATATGAACTAGCTTATGTGTTACTTCTCTTGAATCAAATGCAGCTTAACCTACTTAAAATACACAAATCTCCAGAAAGATTCCTACCAAGTGACTATAATTGTGGATATATCATACTGGCAAATGAGAGCAAATAAAATGAGTTTTCTGTAAAGACTGAATTCACTTTAGATGTATGGACAGTCCTACTTTAAACCTGTCTTTGAACCTGGTCTACCCATCAGAATAATCTGTGGATCTTTAAATACACTGCGATCTATAAAGAACTGAAACATCATAGATTCATTTCTCAGTAGCTAGATTATATATTAACATTTAGTATGCGCCAAGTTCTAGAGGTATACTTACATTTGCCAATTTTGTGGATTAGAGCTTGCTGAAGTAGGTTCTGGGGCTATAGAGCACAGGTCATTTTGTGTAGTATACTACAAACCTACATAGGTCCTAACAATGTTTATTGCTGCTCCAAACAGATGGGGTGAGCAACATGCACTGTAAAGGTCATAAGCAGAGAGTGGTCTAGTGTGTCTGAAGTAGCTGTCAGTCACATTGGCGTTACCATCAGCAAAGTCCCAGGAGAAGCTAGCAGTGAACCAGGCACCCCACAGCCATTTCAATGGCACATTTTCCCTTAGCTGCTCAGTATGAAACTTGACTCCTTGCGCCCAATGAAGACCCTCATGAAGGCAGATGAAGCAAATAATATAACTCTGTAGTTTTCAGAGTCTTATGGGAATTAATTAATTTTGCATATTACTTCATACTCAGTTAAGAGGCTATATTTTTATTGAAGTGAAAAGTGAACCACCATGATTTCTGCTTAAGAGACAAGTAGAAACCAACATGAGAAAGAGTTGTCAAAGTTAACATTTTTTTGTACCATCTCTTTCATGTGAGACTTTGGTCTATTATTTTTGTGTACAGACAGTGAAAGGAATCCCATAATGGACATGCTGATGGGTGAGGGTTTTCTCTACAGTTAAAGTGGTATCCCTTCAAGTTCATTTTCCAGAAGGATGGGTCTCTGCTTTATTTCCATGACACTCTAGAAGTCCCCTAATTAACATCTAATGTGCCACTTGATTGGGTATTGTGTTCAGAACTTTAACATACCTTGAGACCAGTGGCCACCTAGATCCCCAGTTAACACACTGTGCAAATCTTCCTTCCTATGAGGGTAGTTTCAGAACTTCATGATTTGTACCACCTCTTTCTTGAAGACTTGAAGAAATCAAAGAATATAACTGGGCTGCTGTTCCTCTACCATTGACAGTCTGGAATAAATTATTATAGAAACGAATGTGTGCCTGTGACATAAGGAATGAATATTGAACAGTTGTAAGATTATAAAAATAACTGTGGTAGATCCATTATAATTAGTTTGGCTATATGCTCATATATAACATAGGTACTAACTGATTTTTGAAAGTGTTTAATCATTTTCTGAATCACCTATATACAGGCTTTGGGTACAATCCTTCATATACATTAAGTCTGGCTTGGGACTTGCCATCTGAATATTTAAAGTATCCCAAGATGTTGATTTGAAACCAGAGTGGAGAACTTGGATATAGTCATTTCTGTTTGCTCTTCTGTTCTCCAAAGCACACACATATGTGCCCTGAAACTGAGTATTGAGAGCTGCCAGTGACTGAATCATAGCCCTTCCCAACAGTTCTCTAAAGATCTTTACACCACTGTTCTGGTGATATTTACTTAATTATACATCATAATTACGTAGCTTCACATTGTGATTATATGATTACACGTGTTTACACTCAATAGACAATTAGATATAATCACTCTTATCACAAAAACACATGATGAGAAAAAGTTACCTGATGAAAACCAGGAACCTACGTAGAAGTGAAGTAGATTAAATGCTATTCTGATTCTGCTATTCAGATCCTTTCTGCCTGGTAGTTTTCATAAAGTGGGACTAGCAAGACACCTTGCATCATGAAGGAGAAAGCTTTGGAAAAGTATTCTAACTAAAGAGAATGGAAATGAAAAAAAATCAGTAAAGCCTGTCTTGGTTAAATTTTCCAAGATGATACTATTGAATTAATACTGAAATAAAAAATTTTAAATTATATCTTTTTTGATAATTTATATACTTGTTGAGGTATTGATGGATGGCAATATGATGACACATAGACAGCATTTCAGAAACAGAAGCACAAACTCCTCCATCTGTCTGCCCATTCATTCATTCAGTCCCTCACTCATTCCTCCACCACATGTATAATGAGTACCAACCATGTACTGGGACATGAGTTAAACATTGTTCCATGTCCTTATTCTTCAGTCAGCACCCTTGCTCCCGGTCTCCAGGGGTTTTAGCTTCCACCAGAGTGTGTAATGCATACTCTTATCAAAACCTCCATCTGCTGTTACTATCATGGCTGGATTGTCATCTAGGTCATAATGAGTTGTCATGGTCTCAAAAGTAAAAAAATATCCATTCTGAACTATTTTGGACCTAAGGGATGATTTTAGTGCTGGTACTGATAGGCACTGAGGCAACAGAGCTCCTGTCCAGAGCTCAGTATGTTCCAAGTTCTGCTTCTACTTAGACCTAATGCTGTAAGCTGAGGCAGTGTGTCCAGTCCTCAAACAAAACACCCTCCTAATGTCTATATCCACCACTCCCACTGGACTGTGTGTTCCTTGAGGAAACAGATACCATCTGAATGACACCTAGTGCATAGCAAAGGATCTCTTGTGGGACAGATGTGCTTTATATGCTTGCTAACTCTGAATGAAAAGGAGCTAAATAATGCAGGGCATCCCTGCCCATATTTTATCTCTGTAACAACCAAAAGCAAGGAATTTTTCATGAGAGTACTATTCATATATTTCTAAAATCTTTTAAGTCAAATGTCTGTAGTTATACTCTATTTAGTTTACGAAGTACCAGTTATTATTTTGTTCTGGAGGAGCTTAATTTAAATATCTATTAACTCTTTGATTGTAAACTAATGCTAGCTATCTCATGGTAAGCAGATCATTGAACCCCAAGGGAATCTTCTATTTAAATAAATTTTGTGGTAAAATATTTTCTAAGAATAGAATCACAGAGTTGTAGAATCTTGGAGTAGGAAGGGACTTCGAGGTCATCTGGTCCGATCTTCTAGTTTTCACTGAGTATGGAAATCCACATATTATATTCTAGGCAGGAAGGCATTTAGCCTGATCTCAAAGGAGCTCAGTATATAGAAAACCCATTCTGTTCTATTCATGGATCTCTTTACATTGAACTGAACTTACTTCCATTCTCCTAATTGTACTAAAGCAACTACACAGAGTAAGTTTATATCTTCTTCCACATAGTAGCTCTTCAGACAGGTAACTGCCATCCTTGCTCAACTTCTGCTTCCATTTCTTTGTTTCCTTTTGCCACCTAGACATTGTCAGGTTTTCAAATATTTTTTATATGTCATGGTGTTAAAACTACTTGGCCCAGTTCTTTGGATTTTTCTCGTGGTTGTCAACATCCCTCTGAAAATGTGATATCCAAATCTAAATACCTTATTCTGGGTGGCTTAACCAGGTCATTGAGCAGAGAGCCTTTTGAACTCCACTCCCATTGGGGAAGGTTTTTTTTTTCTTTCCAAGTAAGATCTGTTCTTTATTAAATTATATCATTTGATTTATCATTCCATTCTGTTGAGATGTCTTTGAATCATGATTCTGTCATATTAACTGTCTGTTTCTACTTTGGTTAATTGGTAAATGTGTCAATCAGTCAACTTTCTGGGACTACTCCAAATTATTGATACAATGGATAAGACTTATAACAGAACTTGTTCATTCAGGTAACCACTGATTTATTCTTTGGGGTGCATTCTCTGGGACAAAACAACTTATAATTATCTTCTGACCTGAAACCACTCAACACTGTTCTGTGTAGTTGCCAGAGTTATCACATCCCTTTCCAAATCTGCATGAACTCTAATTGTAGTATTCAGCAAATCTGCCAGCAAATCTGCCAGCTAAGTAACACTATGGAAAAAAGAAATGAATGTGAATTTTTAGGGAACCCATATTGGCTGATTTCATAAATGCCTAAAAGCCATCTGCTTAATAACCCATTCTTGAATTTTGCTGGAAATCAACATTTGTCTCTGGATTTTTGTTCCAGAATCCTGCATTTTTCTGATTTTGAAAATCAAGCCATTTATCCATACCTAGGCTTCAAGTACCTTTCTCATTGCTGGTCATTTCTCAAAGATTACTTAGTATGAGTAGGTTAACATTTGTGAATACATACTCTTCTGTCCTTTACGATTGAATTAATCAGTCTAATTTATTTCAACTTTGTCCTGCCATCTTACAGTCCCCAGGTCTTACTTAGGGTTTAATCCCCTCCCAAGAGTACTTTTTGAACCTTCCAATATGGGGATATTCATATGGGTTTCACTTCTAGGGTATGCCTTAGGTTAGAAGGATTCACAGTGATTCCAGAAGCGTAGAATTCCTGGGGAGCATATTCATTTAACATACTCACTATGAGTTAAATCTGACTAAACCTGTGTTAAAATTTCCCCAGCACCTTTGGAGTTCTCCATCTTCTCTAAAGTTACGATACATCAACATTTTCTGTATCTTTCCAATCCTTATGTGCCCTTCTTAGTGGACCTCTTATCACAGATAGAGGAAACATACCCTTCTTTACAGTGCCCTCTTATTTACCAGTGGCATTTTCTTTCTTCCCCTCATCCTACTAGCAGCCCAGAGCTCTCATACTGATTCCTGAACTTCGAGGACCTCCTTGTGGTGTTCCCACTAGACCTAGACAGGGTTCTATACTTTGAACATTCTCTTAGGTTAATTCTCCTGCAGTACCAAATAGTCCTCCAGGGTTCTGCTCTCTGCCACATGACAGGTGAATTAGTTTCTACAACTACGCTAAATAGGATGTCACCTATCTCGGTTAACAGAATGTCTTAACCCTGATGAAATGTACATGACTCTGAAGATTGTTAAATGTTGCTTTGGATGATGTTAATTGCCAGCATCAAGGAATACTAGGACAGGTGGAGTGGGAAAAGGGATATTTTAGAACAAGTAAGTTTTCCGGGGGTGGCCCTTAGAATGGAACACTGTGTATACTCACTCACTCTGCCATGACACTGGAAGAAGCAATTAGTTTGAGGCATTTTCTACTGATTTATGCCAGGCTTGTGACAAATTGGAGGAGGATGACAATATGACAGGAAATGTTTCTGACTCAATAGACTGAATTTCAAACACCAGTCTCCTCTGGGCTCTTAACTGCAGGCTATGGTCTGTTTCCTGGGTTACATATTGGGCTGTAATGTTCTAATCTTGGCTCTTTCTTCTCCAGAGGCGGTGAATAGTCTGTGTCACCTCCTCATGCCCGGGTTAGACATAAAGGCTGAGAAAATACTATTCTCATTTCTGATGGGGTGAAGAAGAGTTAATTAGAGAAGAATGAGTTTTTTTCTTCCCTGGCTCCAGCTTACGTGCATCTGTATTTCTCTTTTATGTATCACCTTTTCTCATTTCTGAACTTCCAGAGAGAGGTAAAACAGTTGACTGCTGCTTCCTTTATGATAAGTTGCGTGGCCAAGTTAGCAGCAATCTTGAGAAACCTGGGTTTTGATATCCGTGGCAAATAACTGACAAGAATAGCCCAGTTAATCAGATCACCTGCCACTTGGTGATTATTCAGGAAAATTTTGAATAAAAATACAGTCATGTGGTCCAATACGTACTCTGCCTACAAAATATATGCATCACACATACATACTCTGCAAGCACACACATAGGAGCTGACTTCCTAAATTTCTCCCAGTTTTGTCAACTTTGCCATCATAGATTTTTGAAATTGGAGTCAGAAGGAGAGGGCAAAGGTGCACAGTTGATTTGATATAATAACTCTGGAGCTTCTGTGGCTTTCTCATTCTGCCTCCTTTTTTCTGTACTTCAGCATAGCTCCATTGGTATCCCTGCTGGCACACATGGGCAAGGTACAATGTCACTTAACATGTACTAGAAATTCTGAATTTTGAGAGTATAATTGTTGGGGACACTGGGGAATTGATAGGAGACAGGTAAGTAAAAACACTTGCAATAGGTTCTTTGTATTCAGAACCTGATACCAGGAGCTTCAAAGAGGGCAGAGTATTCCAAAATAGAAAAAATTGGATTTAAATCTAGTTTCTTGACTTTTCCTCACTTATCCTCTCTGAGCCTCTATTTTATCTTAAATTGTGAAATTATTGTGAATATTAAAGGAGATATTATATAGAAAACAGTCTATTTAATTTTGGCCACATAGTAACTATTAAAATAACATTATTTTTTTGAGTAAGTGGGGGAGGTGGAGGTGGAAGAAGAATCGACCAATGAAATTCTACATGGTCAACTGGAAACAAGGGTCAAGGTAACATGGATTATGTAGTTTCTGAACTTTTGTTCACTTGCTATCCTATAAGCTCACCTATAACATTTAAAGAATTGAAGGAGTCAATATATGCAAAATGGTTCCCTGCTGACAACATAATCTCAAGGGGCTAAGTTACTGTTGCAAATTTAAAGTTTTCAACATGAGTCATGAAAGAGACTCTACATATTTTGCTCCCAGGCAAGCTTGGTACCTTGATTACTGTGACTGTATGATTCAACCAAGTTTTCTAAACTCAAATATAGCCTTACAAATTGGACTCCATAACTATAATTCTCATAGTGGTTTTGTCTTAGTTCTATGTTCTATTTCATTTAATTTCCATCAGCAGTCCTTTAACCACAGTGACTAATTCCTGAGATAATTTATCTTATTCTCAGGAAGTTTTGGCAAGAAAAACTAATAGTTGCTCTAGTCTCTGAGTTCTTGCTTAAGACATTCTGTAACCTTTATTCTATAATGCAACTTGGCTAGGTATCATATATTTGCATCACCCTTTATTTCACACAGTTTGGTAGATACTGTTTCACCATCTTCTGGCATTGAATGTTTCTGTGGAGAATTTTGATAACAGCCAAATCTCCCCTCTTACACCTAATCTGTTCAATGCCTAAATGAATGAATATTTCATTTATTAACATTGGAAGTCAGTGATTCAACCAGGCTATGCATTGATTTGAGTTTTTGATGTCAATTTCCTTATCTTTTTTTTGTGGAACATGATGTGCATGATGTGCTGTCTTCTGCAGAATCAGTTCTTTCAGAGGAATTTTCTTACGTTATATATATATATATATATATATATATACGTATATGTATATATATGACATATAACTATATATATGTACATATAATATGCATGATATGTTTTTTTCCCTGACTGGATTGTCTTTACCTAATCCACACACATACACACATACCTATAATTTTATCTCTAATTGCTTTATTATTTATCTTTGTTTCCTGATTCTCTGTAATTTTCACAGGTACTTCATCTTTTTCAGTAGATTTTAAACCATATCTAGTCTATTTCATGAATATTAATGTTTATTCTGTAATGGTCTTGTTATGATACTTAGTTTGCTTTTTATCTCAGTAACCTCATTTTTCTTCTCAATGTGGTATTTTATTTTCTCATCATCTCTGAGACCTTATTTTACTGAAATCATGTTACTAAATTCTTCCATTTCATGAAGTACACACAGGGAATTTTCTTCCTTTCATTGGTCTGTCTTCCCCCGCCCCCCCCCCATTGGATTATTTAATCTTCTTTCTATGTTTTAAATTGGGTTCTCCAGAAGCAGACCCTGGGAGGGAGGATTCCTGAGTAAGTATGGTTGACCCCTTGAACAATGTGGGAGGTAGGGGTGCTAACTCCATGTGCAGTTGAATTTGCATATAATTTTTGAATCCCTCACAATTTAATTACTAAGTCTACTGGTGACCAGGAATCTTAATAATAATATAAACAGTTGATTAACACATACTTTTTATACGCATTATTTACTGTATTCTTCCAGTAAAATGAGCTAAAGAAAATAAAACATTTTTTCAAATTGTTACAAATATCCAAAAAATTTTCAGTATATTTATTTTAAAAATTCCATGTGTAAGTGGACCCACGCATTTCAAACCTGTGTTGTTCAAAGGTCAACTGTAATTTATTAAAGAAGGAATTACTACCTGGGTAAATCCACAGGAAGTAAGAGAGGGAAGGGGAGAAGCCATGCAAAGATGTGTCTTAGGCAAAGCCCTATAGAAGGTAGGGTAGATTCAGCCTGTTCATGCAGGGGCATTCTAGAATGTATGTTGCAGCTTACATTTCCCTCAAACCAATTCAAGAAGAGTTTCATACTCTTTTCACCCATCAGCATTGGTTATACCCCAGACTGATTGCAGTGGAAGAAGGGAGAGCAATAATTCACGAATGCTTCCATTTCTACTGGACTGTAGCCAAAATGGACTCTAGTAGACCAAGGGCAGACCTGTAAAAAAGAGCCTTAGATGCTGGTTGTTAGAAAAAACTTCACATCAAGACACCCACAAAAAAAGTATAAGAAAGGATTTGAGGGGATTTGGAAGGAGCACCAACATTGCTGCAGTTGCTATATTTACTTTTGTGTATTATTTTTAATAGGTTTCATAGTTTCCATGCAATTCTTTTCATACTGTCTATTGGTCACTTTTACCATGTGTAAGCTCTTCCAGTTCCTTCATTTATTCTCATCTAAAGTAGATGAAATTTCCTTGATTTTCTTCCTATTGTATTTGAAACTTGTTCTTTACATCCCAGGTATATTTTGAAGAATGGAGCATAAAAAGATAGGATAGTTAAAAGGGGAAGAGCTCCAATGGTCATGGATATAACTTTGTATGGATGGCCTAGATTCTGGTGTTTCTTCAAAGATTATATAATAGGTTCTATATCTGGATTCATTCCACTAACTTGGAGGAAAATTCCTTTATCAATATATGCTTGAACTATAGATAAATCTTACAATTTGTCATGGAACCCTGAAAATTGTTAGGGTTTTCCTGCCTGTGCTGAACCTTCATGATGGTTTGTATGGTCTTCTACTCTTGAAAATTTTTACTTCAACTTTTTTCTTGGATTTGTCAACTTTTGGAGTTCATGAAAATACTCTGGATCTTGATGATCAACTGCCTTTCCTCAAAATGGGCTTTATAGGAACCCTGAAGAACCATACCATATTCTGTTTTTCTCTTTGGCTGCCATTTTTTCTGAGTTTATAACATAAGGTTTTATTGTTTTCTTTTTATGGATGCTACTGTGGAATTTCTTTTTTTCATTTGTTTGTTTGTTTAGGGAAAAGATCCTGTGATCTAGTTTTACTCTGCCATTCCAACTGGGGTATTTACTGTCTTTTCAATCAGAAGCTTCCCTGTCTCTTTTGGTGAAGTAGAATAAAATCTTCCCATCAAATATATTTCACATGTGTACATCTTCAACTGTATCTTACAGATGTTGAAAAATCACATAATGGTCTTCTTGGCATCAATCAACTTTTTAAGCTTGTCTATAACACTTGGGGTTGTAAAAATCTACTTTAGAGAATAAACAGTTTCTTAAAGAGTTCATTCTCTAATCAGAGGAAGCAATTTTCAAACAACCTTTAACCAGAATTAAACCAATTTTAGTCATAGATTTTCAGTGGTTTTATCCCAAGAAGGAATGGATAACAGTAATCAGCTCTTTACACTCTCCCTGTGAACATTTTGTGATTGTTAAATCAGAATATCAGCCACAGATCTGCCTTGGTTCAAAGTCACTGAAATTGAATGAATGTTGCTTTCATGGTATCTGCTTTCATCACTCTAGATAATGGTCAGCCTGCCAAATATGCTATGTACATTGTTTGGGCATCACAGAGAGGATGAAAACTGGAAGAGAAATGTGAAAGATTTTCATTGTGGAAAAGGGGAGCAATCTTCGTAAACATCTGTGAATGTTTACTCTTTGAATAGGATGTGGATTCTCCGTTGCCTACTCCTGTGCTCAGTAAAATTTCCCAAGATAATAATATACTCTGGATAGTGTCTGTCCTCACTACAGTACAGTTACTCCAAAAGGAGACCTCATAACAGTTTGGAGAGGGTCTCTTTCTTTTGGACTGTTGTGAAAGGAAGGCAGCTAACTGAAGTTTGGGGCTGCTTGAGATCTTGAAAAGGTGAGGAAAGTTTTTACCTATATTATTTGATTGCTTTGCCTGTGAAACAATTCTGCAAGGCAGTTCTCTTGTGTCTATTTATTTCTGTTTATTCAGCTTGGGTTGTCAGGACAGAGAAAATAAGAGAACTCTGGTCTGGGATAAACTAGATCACTAAAAAGGGAAACAAGGTGAAGAGGAAATAAAGATTTTTGCTGTAATATTTTCTCAGACAGAGTATTTTTAAAAATACTTGGTGGATTCTATTTACATCTTTACTAGCTGAGGAGTTTGGGAATATGTGTTGGTAGGTTCTGTTTGTTTCCAGTGGACAGATGTGAATGATTCCTTTCTGTCAGCTTTCCCATTCTCAGAAAACTAGATTTGTCATTCTGTTGTTGGGGTCATAGAGTCACCCAGTCATCAGCTGCTAACTTCCTATTTGCTTTGACAGGGAAAGAAATTGAGAGTGTTAGTAGAGATTATTTAGGTTCACTCAGTGAATGTATTGGAAAAAAAAGCACAAGTACTTTGGCAGATTTGAATTTGGAAGAAGATAAGACCAAATAGAAAAACAGAAAGTATTGTTATCAAGTGTTCTTTTGTAAAAAGGATTGTGTTGTATCCCTTCCTCTGTATGTCTGTGGATGTGTATTTTTCTTACCTTTCCCATCAGTCATACCATAAAATATGACATGATCAAATGATCAAGTTGGCATTTATAGTTTTCCAAGCTATGTTACTACATTCCTAATTACCAGGATACATATGTATATTTGTGTGCATATGTATTTTATGCTGAGCCATATGAAATTGCCCTTGTTATAGATAAAAAATAGTCAAATTTTGGCAACTTCATATAGTTTGATATAATATATTTCAGATGATTAAAACATTCCCAATTTTATATATTATTCATGGGTCATTCAAAAATCACTACTTTTAGTTACTATTTTTATTTTACTAAGACAAAAATTTAAATTGCATGTATAATAAGGCAAGTATATGTGAGGAAGTCCTTAACTAATGAGTGACATAGTTACCAGTGTTAACTGGCCTTCATAAGAAAATAACATGGTTTTTACTGGAAAGAAACATTTTTTCCAATGATTGCTGGAGATAATATGGAAAAAAGAGGGAGTGATGGCTCTTAGTTGGAAAATAGAATATGTTGGTAAATTTAAGAATACATGGTAGCTCTATCTATTATCATGTGAATAATTCACCCTATGTACTCTGTGTGGAACTAAGACAATTTCACTTCTGAAATTATTTCGTCCAGTGTTCTAAGTGCAAAAAATGTTCATTGAGAGAAAGAAAAATTATCAAGCACTAAAATAATGGCTTGAGATTGCTGTCCTGGTTTTGCTATCCAGCATCATTAATATCCTCTTACAATTACCCTCTCCCTACCCCTTCCACATTCTCAGCCATGTGATTTATATGGGATTGATTATATATTCAGCTTCAGGAGGGTTCAGATTGGCCTAAGCCAATCAGTGTATGACATTCACCTAATAATTGGATCATGGGTAGACACATGATGTAATTCATTCAGACCATAATGAATCTCAGGAGTTTTGCTGAGAATCCAGGATAAAAATTTTCTCTTTTCCTCTGCATTTAGTACTCTGAGAATGTATGATGTGGGATTACTGCAGCCATTTTTGACATCATGAGGAGAAATAGCCTAAGGGCAAAGTTTGAAGGCAGAGGAAGACAGCAAGAGGGACTTGCATGACAACAGGGCTGGAACCCTGATGGTATCTTCAATTTCTGGATCAAACTCTGTCTAAAGTCAGCCATACTTTGGATATATCAGTTCTCTGAGCCAATCAGTACTCTACTTTGTCAAAACACTTTTATACAGGTTTATTTCTCACCATAAATCAAAAACATTCTGACCAATATAAATGGTTAATTTGAGGCTTGAGGATATACATAAGAAACATGTGATTCTTAACAGAAATGTGACTTGAGAGAGAGCCAGAAACTGTTCAAACACATCTATTATGTAACTGTTAAAGGAAACACTAAAGTGCCTGCTTGAACAGATCTTTACCATAAGTAAAATTTGAATGAATAATTAAAATGCATTTATTAATCATTCTTCCTGAGTATAAAATTACACACCCATGTGAAAAAAATTAAGATAGTCAAGTGTAAGGCAGAAGACAGGACTCACCGATACCCCTACCACCAAGAGGAAAATGCTGTCATTATTTTAGCTTATTTGCTTCTATTCTTCTTTCAAAGCATTTTTGCATAGTAGAGATCACACTGTATATACAATTTTCATCCTGCTTTTTTCATTCAACACCAAATAATAAGCATTTTCCCACATCATTAACAACTCTTCGTGAAGAACATGCTTTTCTTCCCAAAGAAATTACACTTTATTTGTGGATGTGATACAAATACGCATGAAACAGTGAATGGTATAGTAAAATAATTGTGTAATACAATCAATTTGAGAATATGGCTATGTGAAACATTATGTGACTGTGTTATTTAAATTATCAATTTAAAATTGAGTTTTAGAAAATCAGCAAATTTGTCATAGCAAAGGTGGAATCTAGAGAGGAATAGAGTATAGTTTAGGAGCAGGAAAGGGATTAGACAGGGATTAGACAGTCTAGACCAAGAGAATTGCATCTTACATATATTCTGATCCAGTTGTGAAATGATCTATGTAGAAGGAACAAAGGCTGAGATGAAGATTTAATAAGAGTAGTTAGAAATAAGGTGGGTGTATGAAGTGTTTTGATTTTGGAAGACCTTGTAAATCAGGCAAAAAGTTTCTATTTCTGTAGAACAAGGAGGTACATGAAACATCTGGATAAACCTAGGACTTACTAGTTTAAGGAACCTAAAGAGGACTATGTTGTCGTACGTGATATGTTGTTTTAACTAAGACTTATAAAGAAGGAAGTAGCCAAATGGCATGAATAGGACCCTTTCAAGAGGATACAATGAAAACTACAGTGTTGATTTTGCCTGAGAATTTGAAATCAGGCATTCTAGCTGAATTACGTCACTTTTTAAAAATTGTATTGTGGTCCTATATGCTTACATTGCTTATTGTCCTCACTGTAAACCTATGATATAGACATCATTGTTGTTATCTTTTTTATAAAATAAAAAACTAAGGCTCAGAGAAATTTCAGGGACAGTAATCCAGCTCAAACTAGCTTAATATAGTTTAATATAAATATAAATATGGATATGAATATAAATACAGGTTTAGTTTGAGCCAGATTACTGACCCTTGCAACCATATAATACTGATATAGTTTAATTCCAACACAGATCTTTTCCCAACCAGTCCTATGTCTTTTCTACCACACTTCATTGAATGGCTAGTGTTAATGTTAGGCCCCTGGATCTTTGGCTGTGGTAGCAAAGGCATCAGTATTTTCATATCATTACTTCTCTGTTTGTGAATCCTAAATATTCATTCACAGTTTGGGCAGTGGTCATATAGTCCAAATATTTATTTTAAGGAATTATACATGATAATATAATTGAACCATTGACTACCTGAGAATGTTCCTTAGCACATGAAAGACAATTAGGCTTAGTATATACAAACTGATCCTTGAACAACAGGTTTGAACTGTGTGTGTCCATTTATATGTGGATTTTTTTTAGTAGACATATTGGAAAAAAACTGGAGATTTGTGACAATTTGAAAAAAATGTTTTCTTTTCTCTAGCTTATTTTATTATATACACAGTATATTGTACATATACAAAATATGTGTTAATTAACTTTATGTTATCAGTAAGGCTTCCAGTCAGCATTAGGCTATCAGTAGTTAAGTTTTGGGGGAGTCAAAAGTTACATGCTAATTTTTGCCTGCACAGCAGGTCAGTTCCCCTCACCCCCATGTTGAAGGGTCTACTGTAATTCCTATTTCACAATATTTCCTCTTAAAATTCTGTTGATATTGCTTCATTCATTGTCTTTTGGAATAGAGTGCATGTCTGAGATGTTTTAAGCTAACTTGTATTTTGTAGCTTTATAGATAAACCTGTTTATTTTTATCCATGGATGCTTGTAGGATTTTTTTTCATCCTCCTAATACAAATTTGTTTTGGTCAGGATATGTCTAAGTGCAGGTCTTTTTCATTGATTTTTTTAAAACCAGAAAAGGTTTCTTCAATCATGTCTTTGATTATTGCTTTTGATGTCTTCCTCAGTAACCTCTATAATTCTTGGGTTGGATTTCTATTCTCTGTTCTCTAGATCCATCATTTTTCTCTTATCTTGTGTTCATGTGTGCCGGCCAAGTGTTTTCTGGGAGTTTATGTCTCTGGATATAGACAGAAAGACAGTAATTGTTTGAGGATAGAGAGAAAATGAATTTTGGTTGCTTCAAAGATAGACGTATATACTAGGTGGTCAGCCCTTGCTTTGCTGAATCATGGGACAGACTATGGAGGAAGGATGAAGTGTGTTTTGCTCTTATTTTCAAGTGAGTTATTTGTTTCCAGTTGAGATGGGCCATATGAGCTAGTATTTGCATTTCCTGTACTGCACAGGAATCCCAGACAACCTTGTGAGCCAATCTTCCTCATTACCTTTGGTTTAGATTTGCAGGTTCAGGTTAGTTCTCCACTAATACTACAAAATAATAGAGTTATTTTAGTGGCCAAATTAGTTTTCTTAGCTTAATAAATGATTGTTGCCCTGTACTTTGTAACATTTTGTAACTCTTGGGGGAAAATCTGTTTCCAGCCCCAGGCAAATAAACTTTGAAGCTAAAATCACTCAAAGGGAGAAATAAAGTGGGAGAAAGCCATTTATTGCTTTAAAGCAGTCGTCCACTTCTGTTCGTCCGTGTCTCTCCTAAACTGACTGCAGAAGGTCCCCACCACACCTCTCCAGTCCAGATATGCCCTTGCTCCCCCTTGTAATCACCTATCGATATGGAGATGCACTAAGGCCAGGTGAGAGATTCTGGAAGTACTGCAATTTTACCCACACATTTTAAAGGAAAAATTATATCGTATAAGTTCACAAATTTGGAATATGTGTAAGTGTCTAACTGTATACCTTGGGGATATCAAGGCTCTACTATACATATGTTTATTTGAATCTATGTATTTTACATATTAACAATGAATGCTGCTTATGTACTATGAATTTTGTAAGTAATTTACATATGTTAAGTCATTTAATTTTCATTAAAACTCCATGAGAAGGGTCCTATATTTGTCTCCATTTTAAAGATAAGGAAAACAAGGCATAGTGATATTAACTGACTTCCTAAGGTCACACCACAAGGAAATGTTGTAGTCTGGATGGAAAACCAGACAATCTGCTCCAGATCCCCTGAACTAGAGCATTACGTGATTCTATCTCCTGTATGTATGTATCGACTATGTATCTACCTGTCTATCCATTAATTCATTGATCAGTGTGTGTGTGTGTGTGTGTGTGTGTGTGTGTGTGTGTGTGTGTGTGTGTAAAGCTAATTTGAAATGAATATCAAAGATAGCCTCCTTTTCTGGGTCATATCAAGTTCTATCAGCTAGATCCAGGTCTCTCCAGTTGTTAAGCCTGTTGTTCCCCAAGCCCCAGTTTTCCTGTAATCTCTGATCTTTGCTTCTGGATTTCACTTCTGATTCACTGCTGCTTGTACTTCCACTGTCACAAGCATGAAGACCAATCTGCATCTTGGAGTGAGAATGTGTTTGAGTTTCATTTCCTATGAATGGCACTTGGGTTGTCCTTGTCCTTTCTTTTTGGACTGATGTCCAAATTGTGGACCTACTTTGGATTTTATATTTATTCTGAAAAATCACTGTATGCTTGATCGTAGAACAACTATCAGTTGGCCTTGTTCCCTCATGTAGTTGCCATTCTTTTAAGTGATCCTTATCCTTTGGTCAACCAGCACTCTGGCCTAAACTTTAACTTCTTAAGCCTGAGTGATAATACCAACCTGGGAGGGTTGCAATGTGGATTAAATGAGAGAATATATACAGAGCATGTAGCAAAGTAACTGGCACTTTGCAAGGACTAAATTAGTGAGAACATGTGGACCATTACTGTTATGGGTTGAATTGTGTTCCCCTAAAAGATGTTGAAGCTCTAAGCCTCAGTACATATGGATGTGACCTTGGAAATAGTCTTTGCAGATAATCAAGTTGAAATGAGATCATTAGGGTATCCCCTAATCCACTTTGACTGTGTCCATGTATAAATGGAAAGTTTGGACACAGAGACATGCACACAGGGGGAATATCATGTGACTCCAAAGAGAGATTGGGTGATGCATTTACAAGCCAAGGAACACAAAATATTGTTAGCAAACAACCAGAGGCTAGGAGGAAGTTACGGAACAGATTCTCTTAGCAGCCCTCATATGGAACCAAGTCTGCTAACACTTCAGAGCTGGGAGACAATACATTTTTGTTATTTAAGCCACCTAGTTTGTGATGCTTTCTTATGGCAGCACTAGCAAACTAATAGCTACCTAAACTTCTCATATTCATGATTGGCTCTGACACTCCTTACACAAAAAGATAGTAACACAAGATCATTGCAAAGACAATATGACTAAAACTATACTCTGTAATACATCATAAGTCATGATGGTGAAGTATGAGTAGTCCCATACGTTCCTCATTTGTGGAACTAGGTAGACATACAAGTTTGTTTATAATAAGACTTAGGCCTGTTGTCTTCTGTCACTTTCGTAGAAATAAAATTAGAGTAATTGGGAAAGAATTGAAATGTGACAGTTCTAGAATCTGAAGTCATTTTTCAAGGCATTGCCCACTGGACAGTACCACCAAGGTGCTGTGTATCTATCAAGTCTGCAAGGGCAGTTGGGAAGCTTATATAAATTATCTGAAATATTTACATGCCTGTCACACTGCTTCAAGCTGTCTCATGTTTTTCTTTTTATTTCTTCCCCCCACCCTGTTTCCTTATCTCATGAATAAGAAGGAAGCCTTCATCAGCTCATGAAGGGTGCCTAACCTAGGCTTGAACTACCACTAGCTTAAATTCCTCACTAGAATGTAAGGCTAGGGAAGCTCACTTTAGATCAGTGACATTTCTTGGCTTGATTTTGCGTTGGTTTCTATATTTTACAGTCTATGGCCTTGACCTCTAAGTTTGAACATTGGCCCTACTTCTCCAACTCTGGCTTTGGCCCTTGACTCTCCACTTTACAATGATCATACTGTCACCTTTCTCCTCTAACACTGTCTTCAGTGTGATTTTTCTAAATCTGACACTTACTTTCCTACATCAAAGCCTCCAATAGTTACCCATTGCCTAAATGATAAAGTTTAAGCCCTTTCAAATAATAGTATGTAACACTCTTCAAAATCTGATCTCTGCCTGTCTTTCTAGTTGCGTATCTTGCCTAGGATTCTAAAACATGCTTCCTCTCTAGAGGGGCAAATGATGGGCAACACCTGAGCTTCACCATAGTAGCCACTCAGTGAATGTTTGTTCAATTAATGAAATAGTAAAAGATCTTGGACTGTGGCATGAGGGTGGGGGGAGTGCTAGGCTCCAGGTATTGCCTGGTGTCTAAGTGGGATGCCAAAGCAGGACCCGAGAATCTCCTTGAGTGCTGTGGCATGGTGTCAGGGCACTAACAAGAGGCATGCAGGGAAGCTGCAGATAAACTGTGTGTTCTGCAGCTCTGCATTGCTAAGAACACTTCTTTAGTACGTGTGAAGCAAAGTTCATGTCTGAGAAGGAAACTTACTAGGGCACATTGTTTTTGAAGATCTATTATTTGAATCCTGCCGTGTCAGTGAATAAATGGATATTTGGCTAATCTATGCACATCCTTCCCTTTGCACATCCGGACCTGAAACATTACACTGTCCCACTAAGGCCTTAGACAATAGGATTTGTGCATCTGCAAAATCAGAATCAAAGACTAATCCATACTTGGTTATTCTGAGTAAACTAAAACACAGTAATTCATTTTCATTATAGATCGGGCATGCTGAGGAGAGGAACTGATCCATTACTGAAATCTGCTGTCTGTTCTCCACTAAACCTGCTGAGACAAGGGTCAGTCTGACACCTCACTATGGGAAAGGCAGGGGGAGGGGAATCATCCCCAGGAGTGTGAAGTTGGCCAGGGTAGTCTGCATTGTAATTTTGGCAGCTGAAAGTGCACTTTAACTAAATGGCTCCTGTCAGAGCCTTCTGTGGTAAAGGCTTTAGCAGTAAATGTGTGGGCTGATGGCTGAGGACGCTGCATGAAAGCCAAACAAATATGGAACGCTTGTCTTTATAGAACATGGAAACCAATATTTAGATATGTGTTTGATCTTCCTTGTAAAAGGATCCCTAGGGATTAAGTAGATTCCAGTGGGATCAAAAGGGTGGTGTCTTCTGCTGCTCTTATTGTTCTGAAATGTTTGCAAAGGTATTTTAGCAGAGCTAATGCACGATTTTAGTCTTCATTTCTTTCCAGGTGGCCATCTTCTGTTAACCTTTTTGGCTCTAAAGTTGTTGTTTTTTTAATCAGTCCACTCAGCCCTCATGAACTCATTGCATCACAACTTGGAGATTTTGTTCCTGTGCCTTGTCGTTGTTACGCTGAATGTGCATTTGTCTGTGACTGCATATACATGATATGCATATGGATATATGTATGTATGTTCTTGCTCTTCACTTAATGTACAAGGTTGTAATATGCAGAACATTTGGTTGTTTTCCTTTCTTTTGAAATCCCCCTGTGCTTTTGAGCCTGTGTAGCACAGAGCTTGATATAATTCTTTTCCCACCAGAGTGTGTTGGAAAAGCTAATGTAGAAAAGCCATTCTTGAAATTGTCAGAGACAAACTGTAATAAAAGAAAGAGGGGAATAATGAGTTCTGAGTTTTAACTCTGGATATGCCACATTCTTCCAAATCACCTGAGGCAAGTCTGTTTCTGTCTCTGCATCTCTGGTACCTAAGAAAAAAATGAGAGGGTCAGACAGCATGACCTCTAAGGCTCCTTCCAGTTCAATCTTCGGGAATCTGTCATGACTATTCTTTGTTATGGTATATATAGAATTGAGCTTGTGAAGAAATCTATAATAAATCAGGTTTTTACCCCTGAATAGCTTAGTCCAGCTACTGTTTATTGAGAACCTACTATATAAAAAGTATGATTCTGGTTCCTTTACAGGCATTATCACATTTAATACTCAAAACAACCATATGAGGTTGACACTATTTATTTCTCCATTTTCAGAGGAGAATTGAAGTAACATGCCCACTGTTATGGCTAGAATGTGACATAATACAGATCCATATCTGTCTGACTCCCAAGCCCATGTTTTTAAACCACTGTGCTGTACCACCATACTTCACTATGCTACCACTTGAGGATATAGGACAGACTCAGGCACACAAACATACATAGACTTACACATATACAGCTAACAGACTAGCAAGAGGCCAAGTGTGAGCCTGATAGACTGTGGTTATCTGTGAGTGGACAAACTTCAACCTATTTCCCAAGAGCTGGCCTGTGATCTAGGTGTACACAGCCCTGAAGTTAAAGCTAACTCAACACTTGAAAATAGGTAGGAAAGGATGCTGAGCAGCATCATGGAAAATAAGGAGGCAACCAAGAGCATAAGAGCAGCGCTGCAGGAAACCCTCTACCTGTACAAGTTAAAAAGATACCAGTAGCAGGCAGTAGCATGAGAAAAATCAGAAAAGAATGAGAAAAGGGGTAATGGAAAGGAATCTGGCACAATGTTCTCCTGATCCCTGTCCAGACTGGCTCTGTGTCCTCTTTTACTACTTGTGTTCTCAAGCTCTGAGATTCAGTTACTTCTGCTCTTACCTAAATAGGAGTTTCAAATCTTCTTAAACAGCTAATGATGACATACAGATAGCAAATGGACCATGAAAAATTCCTGTCTGACCTATGAGACTTAAATGGAGGAGGCTTACAAAGGAGAAAAGCCTGTTTCAAATTTAGTATTGTTCTTTGAGGTTAGGGGAGGAGTTGCCAAACAGTTGGTCAAAGTGAGAGCTCGTCCCTAGCGCCAAGAACATATACTGTACAGTCACTCACCTGCCTTCCTCAACTCCGTGTTGGAAGAATAGACCTTTTACTAGTCTGTTCATTATTTTTCAGAGTGAGAGAGAATTCCAGTAGCTCATATGGTTTGAGAAGAAAAAGGGGCTGAGGTGCTGGGATGTGGTACACTCTGTACCATTGGAAAGAAATCACATGGTCCATTTAAGCTATGCTCTAAAGCAGTCATTTAGTGAAGTTGAATTGTACTTAGCTCCTGGGGTTAAAAGCAATGACCTGGGTAAGATCAAATGTTATGTCTTTGATCTGGGTACTATGAAGGAGGGGGTTAGGAACACAGTGCATGCATTTGGAAGGTATCCTTGTAGAAGATTAGAATGACAAGGGACTAAAATCTGCTCTGTGTAGAAGTCTCTAACCAAGAGGCTGTGTCTCTGTCTGGCTCAAGTGCAGCCATTGTATTAAGCTTAGCCATTAAATCCTCACTTCGTATGACTTCAGGTCTTCCATGTCCTATATTATTTAGAAACTCTCTGAGCAAAGCACAAAACATTTTCTGAGGTCATTTGTCTCTCTTGGAAGGGGCAGTTGAACTGAGCTGTTAAGACGATGGAGTAAGGCAGGAAGAAGCTTTCAAAAAGGAGAGAAAAGAGCAGAGAGCCTTAGCAATGCTCCCTCATTCCCAACAGGGCAGTGCCAGAAAGAGGGCAAGAATCATTCTGGAAAATTAATGGCATCCAAGTGAAGAGTCCTTTAGAGAACCCCAAAGTTATAGAAAATTATTTGCAGTGGATGGAAGGCTTGTTTATTATCCTCTACACCTCCTTTTGTGAATGTTTCCTCCCACCTGCTTCCATGAATATTGTTCACTCTATGGACTAGCAGCTGCCAATTTAGAATGCCCCAAATCCAGCATTCTGAGTCTCATAACCTCAGGATTCTCATTAGCAATGTACTAATTTTATTATTAATCCAAGCCAAATCCCAGAAACTAAAGCTGCAGCAAAAAAAAAAAAATATGTGTGCAAATATCATACATCCCAAAGCCAGATATGAATGAATTTACATAATTGCCTCTTACTAAATTTTCGTGACTATCCACTAATACCATGAAAAATCAAGAGTTTTTTGGCATGCTGGATGGACCTAATCAGATAAAGAAGAAAGCACTGAACTGCATTGCAAATAGCTAAGGCTTTGACTAATGTGATGATCTCTGATGCAAACAAGGTATGCTGCCCCATTAGCTTCTGTGGAGCATTAAAGGATTCCCAGTGATTACAGCTGCATGCTAGAAAGCTCTTTATTTTTTTTCTTGGACATACAGCAAAATAAGACTTTACAGGTATCTTTAGGTGGAAAAAAGTAGCTTTGACCTGTGTTCCTGTGAGAGACCTGAGAAACGTGCCTGGGAAAGCACCATTTTATGTTATATTCAAGGTACAAAAGTGAATGTACAACAGCGAGCCTCTGGATGCCACCTAGTTGAAGCAGAAATGTGGAATTTGATCTGATCTTTGTTTTCTCCTGTGGAGGCAAGGTAGAGACCTGCAGCATTTCTTTCTCTGCTCCATTAGTGACTCATGCTACTAGTAGACCCCAGGATCATTTGGAGAGCCCTGATATTCTAAAATAATCTCTTTCCAGGAAATCCCAAAGGCAAGGTAGAGTCTGTTTTCATTCCAGGCCAGAGTTAAATCCCAGGGATCACAGGCACCATCTGTAAGTGTGAGGTAGGATTCATACCACTTGGCATTTGCCTAGGTTTAGAACTGGCCTTGGAGCAATATCAAATCAACCTGTGGTAAGCCTTTTCTGGGCTCAGTGCTGCTTGATTTTTATTGTTTCCTAGGTACTCAAGCATTCAGAGAATGATGATTACCAACATTTTGGCTGTGTCTGATGGTTTTCAAATCATTTTATATTGCAGTTCTTTCTTGTTTAGCATTTGTCAAGAATCTACCATGCACCAGGCACCATGTTTTTACCTATATTGCATAATGTAATTATCGTGTCAATCCTGTGCTGTGGATTTGAATACTCTCATTTTATAGATGAATTAATTGACACACAAACATTCAAGGAATATGCCTAAGGTTCTGAGGCTTGTAAATTGTGGAATTAGGGTTTCCATATACTTCTGCTTGATTGCAAACTGTGCACTGATTCCATCACATGCCATGCTGGTTCTGTGGTGGGAAAGTATGATTCACACAAATGTTGTTCTCCACTCTGTCTTAACACACTCACCTCATTTGCATTGCCTTTTCATGCCTCAGCTTGTCAAGAGCTGGTTTCCCTAATCTTTCCACCCAAAGTATTGGCTTTGACCTGCTTCCAAGATGCGAATATAGGAAGTACTCAAAGCCAGTAATAGGAAATGATTTGCATCCCATTCTAACACTCATAGATTGGCAGTAACTACTTGGAACACTTCAGAAGACTTATGTGGTGGTATCCAGGAACAGTTGCTGTGATCAATTACTGATGGCTGTAATGGGCATGGGAGGAAGGAGCACATGGGCTTTATATTTGCTATCCCTAACTCAAGCAATCCCCTGCTCCACTCCTGGTGAGGGGAGAAGTGCATGTTTATGTCAGTAATGTCAATAACTTACAGCCTTTGACAGGCTTCCTCCTAGTTTTGAACAGTAAATCTTTATGTAGTTCCCTGAGTTAATACTAACTGCTTCTCTTACTACCTCCCTTCACTACACACTCTTTTACTGATGAGGCAATTCCTTCACTTGGCTTCCAGAAGCTGATTTGTACTTGAGCTTATTTTCATGGCTTCCTGTTCCTTGGCACTAAATGAGACATGACTAAAACATTGACCATGAAAATTGTGTATCTAGAATCTGCATCTCAAGGCTTTACCACCTCCTGGAAACTATGTGGAAACTATGCCACATAGTTTTAATTTCCTATATACCAATTGAAAATTGCCTTACCTTGGAGATAATGTGCCTTGATCCACAGTCTCCATTTCTGTTATTTCAGCCTTCTCTATATCTATTCCATCCTAGTGGACATGTACTGTGCCAGATCCCATTCTTTCTGGATCGAGCTCTTGCTGGACCTTGGTGCATGAATGTTTCTGTGACACATGGATTTCAATTCTGGATACATCAGGATATACTGTTTACATAACATTCACTAGTCATACTATTCTTGGTCTATATAACCTTGGAACTTTGATAATTACAGACCAAATCCTGCAAAACAGCCAAACTGTAAAGTTGGGTCCAACCTCAGATACCCACACATCAGTGAAGGCATACCAAAATTAGGTTCCAGACCTGATTCTGGGTATTTAAAAAATAGTTTCAAAAATCCAAGTAATACATGTACATAGTATGAAAGTCAAATGATTCTAAAATATGTATTACCAAAAACAGTAACCCTTCCTTGCCTCTCTTCTACTCATGAAATGGGAATTAGACCCACCTCATAGGCCTGTTAAGCCAATGTATTTGCATAGTATTTGGCCCATCTAATAAGTATTACATGATATCTGTCTGTTATCATGAATATTAAACTATACATCCTAGCAAAGATTGGAGTGCAAGACAACTTGTTACCATACTCAGCAGAGATCTCTAAGGATTTCATTTTCTTCCTCCCTCAGTAAATGGACATGAAAATCCTGAAAGCACTGAGAAATGAACTACCATGTCTCTTTAACAAAATGGAGAACAATTGATGAAAAAAATGAAACTTTTGCACTCTGTCTCCCCTCCCTAAGTGTCCTGGAGAACCCTATTGGCAAATATGAAGTTTTCAAGTATAAGAAAGGCATATTATGATCTGACTGCTGGAAAGAGGTTTACCTAGCAAAAGATCATTCTGAATATAAAGGAAGAAAAACTTCCCTTTCACTTTCTGATTAATATGTTTTTTGCTGAACAGATACCAAATGCTTGGGAGACTAGAGAAGTCATCTACTTTTGCAATTTGATCATAACTTCAGATTATCAGGTGATAAATTTGTTATGAGGAATGATAAAAATTGTAATTCTTCCCACCCACACAAATGTGTAAAACCAATTTCCCTGTTCAGATTCTTGAAAAATAAACATGCCAACACAGACAGGCTATTTATCATGGCTGTCATAATTAGGTCCAATTGGGGAAGTCAGTCCCCTTTCGCAAATGACAAACTTCAAATTCCAACTCACCAGCACCATTTTGCAGGACATGTCTAATAACCTCCAGTCATTTATCACTATCCCCAAATGCCAGGATCATCAGAGGCAAGGCAGGTGTTCTTTATCTGAATTCACTAACCTAAAATTATTGCCTTCATTTTACCAGTATGAAGATACTGCCTGGCTTCTGATATAAGCACATTTTTAGAGGATTGTTTTTTCCATTTTTTTTAGGCCTAGAAAGTACAGTTCATAAAAATTATTAATGTAGCTTTTTCCCCTGACTTTTGACTTTATAAATAGACAGTCACCTGCTAATTTTAGCCAGAGCATACACACATGTGAAATAGAAGACAAGGGAATCAAAGAAACCCCAGGTATCTCCCATTCCACTTCTTGCCAGCAGAGGGAAAAAAAGAGAACAATGCATGGCCGGAGCAGGTGTCTGCCAAACCACTGGCTAATAAGGTTTGTGCATTGTCTGGACTGATAGACCGAAGACAGAACTGAAAGTTCTGCTTAAACATCATAAAGATCATGCTAAATATATCACCACTTCAGTTAACAGGAAGGCTCAGGGATTGCGGGTGTGGTAGGACAGGGTGTGACTAATGAATGGATTCTAGTTTATGAGATCCTGTCATAAACTGAGAAAGCCCATTTGTTTCATCTCTCGGGATTTAAAATCTTACTAAAATGATGCCTGCTTCCTTCATAGTAAGTATAGTTTAGTGGCTTTTATGGGTTAGATGAGAAAAGGCAGGGAAAGAGCAGTGGACTTGACATCAGCCAAACTACTGCAAACTGTGTATACTTAGGCAAGTCATTCAATTATTCTGGACTATGATTTCTTTTGTAGAGATAAATACTACTGCCCTTCTGAGAAACCAGGAAGACAATGCATGGGAGATAAGTACTACTAGTTTCATATCACAGAAGAAAGTAAAGCTCAGAAACCATGAGTGACTTTCAGAAACAATGACAGCCTGGTTTGCACAGCTAATACCTATCAGAGTCAGACTGTGAACCCAGGCGTAGTTAGCTCCCACACCACCTTTCATTCTTATGTGCTACATTGATTACCTATTGGAATCTGATCAAATGCTATTAATAGTTCACTTGGGCAAAAGACCATTTCTTTTGTAATGCCACCCCCACAGTACCTTTCTATCACTGCACTGAATTCATTGTATTCTAGTTGTCTACTTGCATGTCAGGCTCCTCATTAGGGGATATGCAAGGACAGAGACTATGCCTTAGGGATATTTCTATCCCTAGAACCTAGTCCAGTGTTCAGCAGTATGGACAGCAGTCAGTTAATACCTGTTGTAAGAAAAGGAGGAAAGATTGGAAGGAAGAATAGGCAATTTGGAAGGCACTTTGAACTCCTGTCCGGTGGTTATTTCTTTTGTACAACACCTGGAAATATTTCGGACTTTCTTAACTTTCTCGGGATTTGAGATCTGGATAAATGTGAGTTTACAAGGCTGCTTAACGAATTTGAACTTCTTGAATGCTTTAGTGATAAAGCAATCAGCCCAGCCAAATCTCAGGCCATGTATCAGCTAATCAATAGGAATGTTCAGGCTACACCAAGATTTTCTAACAGCTGTCAAGGATGACTAATCAGTGGTTGTTCAAAAATTACACGGGAGAGAGAACCTTTCTCCCCTCCTGGGGATTTGCTGTGAGAAAAGACCTTGGATAGGAATTGAACTACTCAATTCTCAAATGATCTAATTATTATTAGGAAGACTGTAAAATGAGGAAGCAGGGAGGAGGAAGGGGGAACCGAGGGACTTAATCATGCTCATCATTTCAACCTTGTGAACAGATGTAAACATATATCAGACCCCCAACTCTCTAGATTCTCTCAGAGGACTGCAGGAGGTGAGGAGTAGGGAAATAAGAGACGGTTAGGAAATGAGAATAGAGAGAAGGAAGATAGATAACAATGGTGTGTGGCACCCACTCCTCCTATAGCACTTGAAAAAAAATTCCCAGCAACTTTCTCCTTTTTAAACAATATTCTCACAGGATTAATGAATTTGAGTCACTGTGCACACCTCCCTACCCCCATCCCTCAAATACAGACAGACTTACAAGTCTTAGCACTTTGTATACCACCTGCTGTTTTCACACTCCTAGAGCCCAGTCCTGTTGACAGTGGTATGGTAAAGGGTCTGTCACTATTTCCATCAAAAACTGTGTTTACCCTTGATTTGTTAGTTCAACTATTTCAGATCCCATAAGGCTCAAGATTGGCACCAAACATCAGAGGACAGATGATTTTTAAAATGTTGCTGCTTTTTTAAAGCCCAAATAATCAAAATCTGTTAAAATAGTGTTAATTTAGAGGTGACAATATATGTCTTTACTTCTGATTCAGAGTTATTTTTAATCCTTCTTTTAAAGATATCTGATTTAAAAATAATATTAGAGATTTGTTTTTGGAGGGGGGCAGGCAAGAGTCCTTGGCGATGCCTAACCACAATTTGTCATGCGGAGGGGTAAGAAGGAAGTTGGTAAGAAAAAAGTATAGTGAGATTTGAAGTAGATAGTTTAAGATTTTATTGTTGATACTTCGAAGAGAATTTTTATCTCCTCATGATTCAGGGAAGATTATGGGTGAGCCCCACCTCTTTCCAGAATGACAAATTCAGTGCACATCCCCATGGAATAGATTCAAATGTCAGTGGAATGACTCAAGTTGCAAATGCTTTCAGAATTCTACCAGTTTTGCCAGGATTAGGTGTACCTGTCCAAAACAAGTCCTACACTCTGATGAAAGGTATGATTATGCCCAAGCTTCCATGCCTAAATAATGCCTTTAATCATTTTATGAAAATAGTTTTATGCCCACAGTCTTGAGAGTAGGTAAATAATGGGGACTACTATATTTAAGGCACCCACTTCGTGTCTATGTATTATGGGACTTGTGTATGTTGTCTTAATCTTCACACAAAAAAATATGAGTTAGGTATTGTACCCATTTCTACTTGAAGAAAACAGAGACATCAGAGTTTGGGCCCAATAAGAAGTTAAGATCTTCAAATTGTCTTCTAAGTCTGACTATAGAAAGTGTTTGGATAGGGACTTACAGAGACACTATTCAAGTTAATAATCTGCAGAGAAAGATTGGTAAAACAGTTAGTTTTTATTTTCAGTGTATGTGTGTGTGTGTGCACATGTGCATGTGTGTGTGTGTGTCTTGGGTGAGGGTAAGGGGAATTAATACCAACTTAGATTCTCCTCTGGGTCATGAAACTTGGCAGCTAACAAGCTATCCACCTATGGAGCACTAATCTAGATTCATTCATTCACCTTGCCTTATTTTCCCCCCCTCTCTAGAAGTTCCTTCAGCAGGGAGAAAAAAAGAAAGAAAAACACAACCTGAGCTGTTCTTTCCAGCATCTGTTTTCCACCACAGGTTCCAGGGATAACTGATTGCTTTGCCAGAAAATTCATCCTTTTCCCTCTTCACCATTAAGACTCACCTCACTCACCTTCATCCCTACTTCTACAGCCTGTCAGTGCTCTCATAGGCTTTGTGTTTAATCAAGAGAAAAATTTCTGGCCTTAGAATGTGCTCAAATATGCCCAATATCCTGGAGACAGGTAATAACTCAATACTGGCAACAGTCGCCCAACCCAGAAGAGTGCATCTGGCTCTTGTCTCTGGAAGACTCAAGGACTACGAAATGGACTCACTGCTTTACCTCAGGTCTGGTCCCACAGATGGGAGGTGTGAAAATGAATATTCTCTGGCACTGGCTGCCACATAGATAAGCATTAATTTTGTCCTTTTCTAGTTCTTTATAGCTTTTCTCTAGTCTATTGCTCAGAATAAGATGTCACTTTTGTCACTGGCAGTGCCATTCTGGGCAAAGTTGAAATACCGTCCTCATCCCTGAAAAGATGTCCCATCCCATAGAAGCCAGAACAATAGCTCTGTACAGTCAGCCTCTCCTAAAACCCTTAAGACAATCCTGTGCATTGCCATACTGCCCCTGACCCTCCATTCAAAAGTGATATGGAGACAGTAAGAGCTTTACAGAAATGGAGACCCTTTTTGAAAAGATGTCCTGCTGTCTTTCTAGAGCTCTGCAGCTGCTATCAATAACTGGTTCCCCCAAATCATCAACATAGTCTGTTAAGCAGACAAAGCTGATTTTATTCAAAAAAGGGTGAATGCCATCTCCACAAAGCTTCAGCAATGTCTTAGACGGGGTGCAGGAAAGATCAGAATTCATTGAGAATTGGAAGTTTGGTTTAAGGTGGGTCTTTCAATGTCAGAACTTGAATAGGAGTGGGTAAACATCATGGTGCAATAAATAGTCCAAGATGGGTAGACACAGCAAATTGAGGATTTTAAGATAAGGTATTCAAAGAATCTTATGACATTTTCCTCTGAAGAGTTGATGGATCTTTCAGAAAGTTCCTGTAATGAACAATCTAACCATTTGTTTGGGTAGGATGCTCCCAGAAGAGTAAGGAAATATTAATGAAGACAGTGGAATACGTAGCAAGGTCAGGTTTTAATTGACTTCAGAAAGACTATAGAAACTTATTTTGCTGTTTATTTTGTATTTTATGTATTTGTTTCTTTTTGTGTTCCTTTGGATACATCAAAAATACTTCTCTTGTTGTTGTTTTGTTTTAGTGCTAGCCTACTTTAGCTATGGTAAGATGTATAGCTACCTTAGCGACAGGAATCAGGGGGCATATTTGGGGTAGAATGTTAAAGCCAAGCAGCTCACCTCTGGGCCCTGAGCATGGTGTTGACTCCTCTAATTATCAAAAGGAGGAATGAAGAGATCCTTGAGGGGATGGAAACAGGGTGTCAGCCCCATTTCTGACTGGTCAGCTGTCTGGAACTGCCTAGATAGCCAGAGCAGTGTGTTTTACTTCAACGAGAATGAGCCTGTTCCCCTGCAGTGTGCTCTGGTTGCTAAGTACCAATCATGTTCTGATGTTAGTAAAGCTCTTAGCCCGTGGTACCTTGAATAGGGACTTTGTCAGAATCCATTTCTTCTTTCCTGATTCTGCCTCCATTCTGGAGTATTGTTTTCCTGAGTCTCACAGTGGGTCAGTGACTTCTTTGAACATATTATCTGATAAGTAGATTGTGGACAGGCTTTCCTAAATCTCTCTCTCTACAAATGCTCAGAATTCACCAAGTACAGAACCTTGCTGTCTAAAAGTAGAAAGAATTTACCTACTGTTGTAGCCCTTTTCATATTCCATCTCTCTTAACTATCTCTATTTCTATTTTCTATTGAGATGATTGGCATATAAATTATATTAGTTTTAGGTATACAAGGTAATTATTTGATACATGTATCTGTTGCAAAATGACTATCAGAATAAGTTTAGTTAACATGCAGTTACATTTTTTTTCTGGTGATGAGAACTTTTAAGATCTACTCTCTTAGCAGCTTTCAGATATACAGTACAACATTACTAACTATAGTTACCATGCTG
The DNA here is from genome assembly GCF_040802235.1 of Manis javanica. Classification (NCBI taxonomy): domain Eukaryota; kingdom Metazoa; phylum Chordata; class Mammalia; order Pholidota; family Manidae; genus Manis; species Manis javanica. Next base: position 113,893,440 of record NC_133174.1, read on the forward strand.
TACATTACATCTCAAGGACTTATTTATCTTGTAACTGGAAATTTTTAACTTTTGACCAACTTTACCCATTTCACCTACCCCTACCCCCCACCACTGGCAACCACAATTTTTTTTCTGTATCTGTGAGTTGGATTGTTTTTTAGATTTCACATTTAAGTGAGATCATACAGTATTTGTCTTTCTCTGTCTGACTTTGCTTAGCACACTGCCTCCAAGGTCCATCTACGTTGTTACAAATGGCAAGATTTCCTTTATTTCTTTGGATGAATAATATTCCATTGTGTATATATATACACACCACATTTGCTTTATCCTTTCATCTGCAGATATATACTTAGGTTGTTTCCATGTCTTGGTTATTGTAAATAATGCTGCAGTGAACAGGACGGTACAGATACCTTTTCAAGATAGTGATTTCATTTCCTTCAGATAAATACCCAAAAGTGAATTTGCTAGATCATATGGTATGATTATTGTTAATTTTTTGAGGAACCTCCATACTGCTTTCCATAGTGGCTGCACTAATTTATATTCCCTCCAACAGTGCAGGAGAGTTCCCTTTTCTCCACATCCTTGCCAGCACTTGTTATTTCTTGTCTTTTTGATGATAGCTACTCTAGCAAAAGTGATGTGGTATCTCATTGTGGTTTTGATTTGCATTTCCCTGATGATTAGTGATATTGGGCACTTTTTCATTTACATGTTGGCCATTTGTATGTCTCCTTTGGAAAAATGTCTATTCAGTTTCTCTTTTTTTATTTTTTGTTTATCCTATTGAGTTTATGAGTTTTCTTTTTCTTTTTATCCTATTGAGTTGTATTTTTTGTTTATTTTTAATCTGTTGAGGTGTGTGAGTTCTTTATATATTTTTACATAGGGACCCGTTATCAGACATATGATGTGCAAATATACCTCTCATTTCATAGGTTATCTTTTCATTTTATTGGAGGTTTCCTTTGCTCTACAGAAGATTTTTAGTCTGATCTATAGTCCCACTTGTTTTGTGTGTTTTTTTATTTTGTTGTCTGATCCAAAGAATTATCACCAAGAATGATGTCAAGGAGCAACCTTTTCTTCTAAGAGTTTTATGGTTGCAGTTATTACACTTGAGTTTTTAATCCATTTTGAGATCATTTTTTTATGGTGTAAGGTAGTGGTCCAGTTTCATTCTTTTGCATGTAGCAATACAGTTTTCCCAACATCATTTATTGAAGAGACTGTCCTTCCCCACTGTATGTTCTTAGCTTTTTCATAAATTCATTTGTCATGTATGCATGGCTTTATTTCTGGGCTCTCTATTCTGTTCCACTGATATATATATCTGCTTTTATGCCAATAACTGACTGCTTTGATTGCTATAGTTTTGTATAGTTTGAAATCAGAAAGTACAATGCTTTCAGCTTTGTTCTTCTTTCTCAAGATTGCTTTGGCAATTTGAACTCTTTGTGGTTCCATACATATTTTAGGGTGGTTTGTTCTATTTCTGTGAAAAATGCTATTGGCATTTTTATAGAGAATATTTTGATGTGTAGATTGTTTTGGGTGATATGGACATTTTGACAATAATAATTCTTCTAATCTATAAATGAAGAATATCTTTGTATTTGTGTCTTCTTCAGTTTCTTCCATCAGTACCTTATAATTTTCAATGTACAGTTCTTCTACCTTGTTGGTTAAATTTATTCCTAGATATTTTATTCTTTTGATACAATTGTAAATGGGATTGTTTTCTTAATTTCTCTTTCTGATAGTTTGTCACTAGTGTATAGAAATGCAACTGATTATATATGTTAATTTTATATTTTGCAACTTTACTGAATTTGTTATTTACTTTCACAGGGTTTGGGTGGAACCTTTAGAGTTTTCTATATATAAGATCATGTCATCTTCAGATAGAGACAGTTTTACTTCTTCCTCTGATCTGGATGACTTTTATTTATTTTCTTTGTCTAATTACTGTGGGTAGGACTTTCAGTACTATGGTGAATAACAGTGGTGAGTAGGGATCCATGTTTTGTTTCTCATGTTAGAGGAAACACTTTCAGCTTTTTACCATTGAGTATGATGTTAGCTCTGGGATAGTCATATATGGCCTTTATTATGTTGAGGTACATTCTCTCTAGGAACCCACTCTGTTGAGTTTTTATCATGCATAGATGTTGAATTTCATCAAATGCTTTTCCTGCATCTTTTGGTTGATTATGTGACATTTATCCTTCATTTTGTTAATATGGTGCATCACATTGATTGATCTGCAGATGTTGAACCATCTTTGCATCCCCGGAATAATTCCCACTTGATCATGCTGTAAGATCCTTTGAATGTATTGTTGAATTTGGTTTGCTAATATTTTGTTGAGGATTTTTGCATGTATGTTGCATGGATATTGGCCAGTAATTTTCTTTTCTTATAGTGTCCTTGTCTGAGTTTTGCATCAGGGTAATGGCTGGTTTTGTAAAATGAATTTGGAAGTATTCCCTCCCATTCCATTTTTTTGGAAGAGTTTGGGAAGGATTGGTGTGAATTCTTCCTTAAATGTTTGGTAGAATTCACTAGTGAAACTGATCCTGAATTTTTTTGTTGAGATATTTTGATGACTGATTCAATAGCCTTTTTATTAATTCATGTATTCAGATTTTCTAATTTCTTCATGATTCAGTCTGAATCATGAACAGGTTATCTGTGCAAATAAAAAAAGAAATTGAAATTCCTTGAGGTCTCTCCCTATTAAACATATTGTGTGTTTCTAGGAATATATAAATTTCTTCTACGTTGTTCAGTTTGTCAGTGTATGATTGTTCATAGTGGTCTCTAATGATCCCTATGCTTCTGTTTTTGTAGTTAAAATGTCACTAAGCCATTTACACAGTGCTGAGCTGAGTGTGGGGGGAATAGTTTTGGTTCTCATTGCCTCTTAAGAGGGAGATTGAAATGGGTCATTTCTTTTTCTGTATCCCCAAAGACTTGATCAGTCCAAAATACAGTTCAATGGTCCTTTTTTAAGCTAAAACGCAGAGCCTATGTTCATAATATATCAGTGTCATATGTTGAAACAGCACTGAATTTTAGGGAATCAAAATACTGTGTTCAAGTCTCAGCTCTGCCCTAACATGCTGTATTACTTTGGGCAACAGAGTATATTTTACTCAGCCTTGTTTGGTTTTCAATTCAACTCAAACATGTATAACTTTCTAAGTTGGATTGAAAAATCTCTAAGGCCACTCTATCACTGAAACTCTGTCTCTGTTTCTATCTTATTCATGTAAAAAATGAGGAACATTCTGGAACTGAAGTTAAAGATAAAAGAATTAGTTTCCTATTGGTCTATAATATGATTTTTAAAATGTTTTATGACAGCACAAGCCTCTCGACTAATAAAGCCAGATGAAAATTCTAAGAACAAAATATAAGAAGGTCCCCTCTCTAAGAAGTGACAATTGAAAAGCCACAAAATTATGCAATATAATTGCAATGGATACTTATACCAATGTACTTTTTAGACACCAAAGCACTTCTTAGATATGGTAGTTCTAATGCTTAATTAAGCCAATTTTGGGGGCAAAGAAGGGGTAAAATAAGGTGTAAAGCTATTAAAGTTAATTCTGTAGAAAAATTATTAATACTCCAGAAAATCATCCATGTTATACTGTTAACTGAAAGAAAATCATATTATAAGCCATATATAGTTTATAGTTACAGTTTTGTATAAAAATACTTATATACACATATTTGGAGCAAAAGACAAAGTACATAATCTAATATTAAATACTAATATGAGTATACTAGATTTAATTTCTTCTTTAGTTTTTCTGGATTTTCCACATTTCCCTCGGTGAACACAAATTAAATTTTTATTCATATAAGCCAATGTATGCTATTTAAAAGAAGGAAAAGAAAAAGGAGGGGAGAACAGGCTGCACCTTTGTTTAGCATTTATATTTGGTATAATGGAAACCAATAGTCTGCCATGATGCTTGAAATTCCTATTAGGTGCTTTTGCTGTGGAATAAGTTACCCTTCCTAGGAGGGCACTGCTTAAAATCAAGAAGGTTATTTAGGATAGAATAACCCACGAACTCATGAATACCCACTCACAGAGAACACAGTCCTGAAGGAATGAGACACAGAAGAGATACAGTAAGTTAGTGGTAGTGATGATGGTGGATTCATAAATTGTCTAAGGAGGATGTGGTAGGTGGTGGTAATTGAACCCCATGAGCACGGGTGGTTGCTGAAGCTTGCCAACATTAGAGCTTCCAGAGAGCAAGCTGGATTCTTACCTTATGTTCATATTTCATTATGATGTCTTCCTCTATTTATGAGTCTTAAAACCAATGAAATTTCCTTCCATGGAAGTTTCATTACATAATCACATTTTATTTTTCATTCTTACAAATTTCATTCATTTCTCAGTCAGTAGAGAGGAAGAAATCATTCCACTCAGAAAATCAAAGTAGGTAAGATATGAAATTGTGATGGTGGTTAACTTCTTTGCTTGTACATAGCTTAGGGTTGGGAGGTGAAGTGAGGGTAGAGATGGCAATGTGTATAGCACAAGTGTGATTTCTTTTCTCCAGACCTAGGGCAATGCTAGCATATTATGTGGATCCTTCATGTGACTTTCTCTCATTCCATTATAGTCAAGATACTGGACAGTGATGATACATGAAGAATTCATATTTCCAAGTATTCCCAGTTATAATTTTTCTTAAAGGCATGTTTTCCCCTTTCTTGTGTTAAATAATTCTCTTTTTGCTGGAATATTCTGTGCAAATAAAATAAGAAATTGGAATTCCTTGAGGCCTCTCCCTATTAAATAATTAGTGTCAAGCCTCAATCAGCAGCATTAGTGGAGGGAAGCAGCCATCTGGGAAAAACCTATATTACTTTGACTTTGGAATGCATCATGTGAGGTTTTTTTCCTTGACTCCAATGTATTTATTTTCCTAAAAGTCATAACTGTGTAGATAATAAGTTGATGACTTTATATTATATGATTATATAAAAATTTTTGGTGAAGGATGACCGCTTAGGTACAAAATACCACAGTGGTTTAGAGAACAGGTTGGAATTTTAACTTTGTTATTGACATTTATTAGCTGTTGCATTTGGGCAAGTTTTACCCAAGCCTAAGTTTCCCTATCTGTGAGCAAAAATTAGGATAATTCTAGTACCTACCTCTTTGCTGTGTTTGAGAACGAAAAGATTTAATGAAGCAAAAATGCTTAGCATTATGAATGGTACTCATTAAGCACTCATTCAAAATTAGTAATTATTGCATCAAACACTGCAATGGAAGCACTGATTTGGAACATTCACCAGCAGGAGTACACAAAAATGTACCAGAGATTATGTAAGTAGTTCATATAAATACAGCCCATGTATCTGTTGAAGCTTGACTAAACCGTAAATCCTCCACAAAATTGTCTAATAAAGATATGGACTATTAAAGACACTACACTCTTGTTAGAGTCCTTGTCTGCAGTGTTGTAAGGCAATTGGCACAAGAATTTGGCAAGGACCTTTATCTAGGTAAAGTTCTTCCACAGCATTCATTTTAATGGTTACAGACTATTCCATCATATTGATACACATCTGTCTGTTTAATCAAAATCTTGGACATTTTGGCTGTTTGTAATGTTCCTCCGTGGCAGAGACTGGTAGACATACATCTCCATTCTCCTCTTACTTATTAACTGAATCCATAAATTTAGGTGGATTCATAACTACCCAACTTTATACTATATTTCTTATATAGTATAAACTCCTTTGCAACTTTGGCCATGTGATTATATTCTGGCAGGTGGGATAGGAGGAGTAGAAGTGGTTATTCCACTTCCTAGTTCTGTCCCTGCAAATGAATTGATGTTCTATGCTCCCCTGGCCTTTCCTACTTTTCTCTTAGCTGAGAATGATGAGAATTGGAGCAGTAACCTTGGTTCCAGAGATCAAAACTGTATGATAAGATTTGAAGTGCTGCTTATCCAGTCCTGGACTACTTACATAAGAAAACCACGAATGTCTGCTTTACTCATGCCACGTATTTAGGTGTCCCTTTGTTATGTAACTTATAACCTAAGTCCTTACATAGGCATATCTCAGAGACACTGTGGGTTTGGTTCCAGACCACAGAAATAAAGTGAATATTGCAATAAAGTGAGTCAAATGAATCTTTTGGTTTCTTGGTGCATATAAAAGTTATATTTACACTATACTATAGTCTGTTAAATGTACAATAACATTATGTCTAAAAAATATAATGTAGATACCTTAATTAATACTTCATTGCTAAAAAATTCTAACCATCATCTGAGCTTTCAGTGAGTCATAATCATTGATTGCAGATCACCATAACAAATATAATAATAATGAAAAAGTTTGAAATATTGTGAGAATTACCAAAATGTGACACAGAGACATGAAGTGAACAAATGCTGTTGGAAAAATGGTACCAATAGACTAGCTCGGTGCAGGGTTGGCACAAACCTTCAATTTGTAAAAAATGCAGTATCTGCAAAGCACAATAAAATGAAGTATAACTGTATAAGCACTGCTTTGATGTTGACCTTTGTATCTGTGAATTTCTGATTATTTAGGTAGGATAAACTCCACAGAGTAGAAGTTCCTACTCAAACATATATATTTGAGGCATTTGTTACATATTTTGAAATAACTTAATAGCATTGTATGAAAATGCCAATTTTTCCCACACTGACTCTAGGTATTGTTATATTTGTTTTTATCTTTGTCAGTTGATAGGTTAAAATGTCATTGTAATTTGTATTTAATTGGCTACTTGTAAGGTTGAATATTTTTCTTAGGTTATTGTTCCCATTCTTGAACCATTTTTTAAGATATTGTCACATTTTTAAGTTATTTTTGAAAAGCTTTTTGTAATTTAAGGATATTAACGCTTAATTTTAGTTCTATCTTGAAAATGCTTCCCAAGCTTGTCATTTACTTGTGACATCAGTTTAGCAATTTTTAATGTTAATACCAAATACAGGTCTATCAGTAGTATCTTTATAATTAGCCCCACGGTGATCATAATCCCAAAGCCTAAGATCAATAATTATTCACAATACTTTCTTAGTAAAATTTCACTTTTTAATGTTCAAATCTTTAATCCATAGGAAATTGTTGTTTTCTATATGATCTAATTTTATTTTCAGTGTTGTTTTTACAGATGGCTAGCCAGATTTTCCCATACTATTTATACCACTGCTAGTCAACAACTAGCAATATCTCCCCTTTAAGGTTAATTTGTAAATGTGTATAGACTTTTTTGTATGTCACAATGACTTGGGGGTGCTATTGACATTTAGAATCTTGGGACCAATAATGCTAAATATCCTGTGATATGTGGGATAATGCTATATAATGAAGAGATGTTCTGCCCAAAATATGAAAAATGTCCCATTAAGAAATACAGATATATTTTTATCCTGCTGATTTTAATTGCAACCTTTATCATTGAATAAACTTCCAAAGGTTACATATATGTATATATACACACTCTCTGATTTGTTCCAATACTACCACTGTATTTTAAGTGATCTTTGTTTAATCACATTAAATTGTTATTTCATTGCATTATTCTTCCTTTGGCTAAAATTCCATGGCTATTTTCCTCAAGTATTCTTTCAAATGAATAATGTTGTCAAATTCCATCTTTTCACTTATACGATTTTGTCTAATTCTGTTTTAAATATGTCCTGTAAAGAACAGAGAGCTTGATTTTATTTTTATAATTTATATAAAAGTCAATGTCCTTTAATAAGGGATTATTTTGGTAACTTCTATTCAGTTTGACTTCTGTCTTTTTATCGAACACTGCCTGATTTTTTATGTTTCTTTATTCTCTCCTTTGATAATCTGATCATCTTTTCCTTGCTTGCTTTCTATAGGGGTTTAGAAGTTATATATCTTATTCTTACTGTGATAGCTTAAAGGATCAAAATAAAAATAAATGGATGACTTGGACAGATAATTCACAAAATAAAGAAGCATTAAATGGGTAGCCTGATTTTCAAATAAATTATATATTCAATATATTGAAAATATTCAAATATATAGTCATAATTAATGTGCATATTTAACATTAGATATTTTTTGTATCTCAATTTAGTGAAGATTAAAAACTCTAATAGTGTTTCATTCACAATTGTTGGGGGAATATAATCTTTGATGATTTGACAATATCCAACAATATAAGGGTGCATACCCTTTGCCTTGCACATGTCTATAACTCTGTTTTTTTCCATAATTTAACTAAATACTCTTTTGCCTATGAACAAATGATCAAAGATTTAAAACCTCACTTTTGTTCAAGATAATATAAAGGTAATCTCATCTTTCTTATAACACAGTTGTTGGAATTTTTTAAAATGGTAATTTAGGTTGTTTTTAAGCATCGAAAATGTCACAAATTTTAGGAGGGAGGTCAAATTTTTGAAAATTTCTGTCAAGTTTTTTTCTTACATGGCTCATAAGATTGGGACTAATTTTCCACAATCTAGCTTCTAGGTCTATGCATTTCAAACCTTGCTTCTCCTCTACTGCTCACATGTTTCTGATGATAGATGCTGGAAGGCATGGACATGTTTACAGTTTCATGCAACCTATGCTCTTTTATGCCATGACACTAAGAATGCTGGCACAGTAGGCACCGCAGGTATTCCTAGAAGCTATTCCTACCTATACTGAGAGGCTACTAATACTATACATTGAAATATATAGATATCCCAGTATGTAATTGATCCTTGAACAACGAACAACACAGGTTTGAACAGCATGGATCCACTTACATGTGAATTTATTTAATTTATTTCAAGAAATGTATTGGAAAATTTTGTGGAGATTTGTGGCAATTTGAAAAACCATTTTCTTTTCTCTATCTTGTTTTATTGTAATAATACATGTACTTAATATGTGTTAATTTTATCAGCAAGACTTCTGCTCTACAGTAGGCTCTTCATAGTTAGATTATTAGGGAGTCAAAAGTTATATGTGGATTTTTGACTGCACAGGGGGTTGGTAGCACTAAACCCCATGTTGTTCAAGGGTCAGCTGTATAATATAAATTACATATATAACAGAATTTATAATATATACTATCATTTGTAATATATGTAAATAACATATAAATATATATCATATACTAATATATAATGGTACTTACATATATAAACATAAGATATAAATTGTTATTAGTATTAATATATAATTAGTATTATATATACACATACCAATAAACACAAACAAAATATATCCCCGATTCATCTTTCTTTTGGGTGAGTTCTCAAAATTCCCCATGGATTGTTTGATGCTCCTGACACAAGGGAAAATTTAACAAAAGAATTGTTGTGTGAAAGTTGAAGTGGAAACTAATTGGAACAAAAGTATCTTATTTTTGCTTCTTTTTATCAAAAAATAGAACCGTGTAAACACATTGCTAGAAACCATTCCTTCCAGAGTCTTAGGAAGGGCTGGAGCATGTGAGGGACTTAAAGCTCAAGTATCTTGAAATTCATTGTAAATCTGCTTCTGATAATCAGAAAAAAATCTAAACATTCCATTGCTCCCTTTATAATTACATGTGCTCTACATTTCCCTCAGTTCTTTGTTCACTATTTATTTTATAACATACCCTCCCCATTCTCAAATTCATTTTTTTGACTCCTAATCTTGATTGACTAGAGTTATTCTTTTTTTAGGGAGAAAAATTAGGTAGCATATTTTCTCATCCTTGAATATCTGAATATCTGTATGTCTGTTAGTCTCATAGATATATAATAGCTTGGCTGGGTATAGAATTCTGTTGCCATTTTCTTTCTTCTCAAAACTTCATAGTTATTTTTCACTTGTTTCCAGCCTTTAATGTTAGGGGAGGCATGACAAATAAAAGCTATATGTGTTTTTATTTTTAAGAAAACGTTTTTTGATTTGCTTGTTTTCATTTTAGTTTGTTGGTGTGGATATTTATAAAATATAGGAATTTTTATTTTCCCTTGACATTAAAAAATTATACATAGTTATGGATTTGCTCAGTAAGTCTTTTCTTTCTACAGACTTTAAAAAAATTATATCTCCCAAATTTGCTGTGTCTTTTTGTGGATTTCGATCTGTATATTTGGATTTAGATCTGTATATGTGGATATGTATATGAATGTTAGGTCAGTTATTAAAATACAGTAGAATTACTTGATTTAGCTTTAGGACTTTGAATCAGGAAAACATAGTTTTGAATCCCAGCTCTGCTGTTTGCTAGGTATGTGACTTTGGGGAAGTTATATAAATTTACTATGCCCCCTTTTCCTACACAATAAAATAATAATAATATCTACTTCACAGCACTGAGAGTAGTAAATGAGCTATAATGCATAATATATTTAGAACAGCTGTTAACACATAATTAACATTCAATAAAGTTAGATAGTTTTAATTTTCTTCCATCACATTTTTAAGTGAATAAGTTATGCATCTCCATCAAATGTTCCCTGATTTTATTTTGTTCCCTTTTCATCACTCTCTGCCATGTTTATAGATTCAAAATGCTATAAATTCTCATTGAAAATACATGATTATGTATTACAGATTTTCTAACATTTTCTCTTGTTTTTTTGTTTATTTGTTTCTGGTTTATTAGTTTTTAAGTGACTCAATTTCATAGATCATTACAATTCCTGAAGAAAATTTCCCAGGGGAAGGAAATTGATATACTTGTGGCAGATATCCTGTTGCTGCTTCATTCAGTTTTATTCTGTTTATTAGAACCTACTCAAAGATCTTCATCTGAACTCATTCTCTGTGATGGTATAAATGAATACTCTTTGACAAGTATATCTAAGAATTGCTTATAACAAACAGTTCTTGGGTAACTGCACATTTCTATGTAATAGTTGATTTTAGGAGATGATGGGTTTTCAGTATTGGGTGATAGCATGTCTACATCGAGCCAGAATTGTGGTTACAAACTGTTAACCCACTGATTATATTTCATTTGACTAGTGCAATATTTTTTTAATTAAAATACCTTTAGACATTACATGTACTCTCTATTTCTTTACAATCCCAACTACTCTTAGTTGGTTTTACATCAGGGCCACATCACTCATTTCTATAACTAGCTCTGTAAGCACTTAAGATTGTGATTCCTAAGCTGGTATACTGTTTGTGGAAGTGAACCTCACTGTGATGATCAAGAGTGGAGAGAAGCCATAAAAACATACCTAAATCCATCACTTGGGACTTTAATTGATCAAAGCATTCACCAAATATTCATTTAATACCCACTGTGTGCCAGAATTTGAGACAAGTGCTAAGGATAGAACAGTAAATAACATATACATAGTCATTGGCCTTCTTAGAGTTTATAGTGTAATGGAAGAAACAGAAAATTAGCAAGCTACATAAATGAGACTTTGTATGGTGATTAACTATTTTGGAAAAAGGTAGAAAAGAAAGAGGGAGAGAGGGACAAAGAGAGGCATAGAGAAGTGGCTGAAAGAGAAAGAGAGGAGGAGGAGAGAATAGAGAAGAGGAGAGGGAGGGGTGATATTAAAGTGGAGCCTTCAGCAGGAGACCAAAGAAAGCCTCTGAATTTGTGATAACATTTAATAGCCAAAGAACACTTTAGTGATTTGAGTCTACATAACTATTTAAATGTGAATGTGACACAATCCTCTACTTACTAGGAAAACAAAACCATTTGACAGTTAGGTTGAGGGTCTCAACTACCACCTGTTTATAACTACTGTATTAATTTTATTTCAAAACAGAATTATTTTTGCTGAAGATACAGTAACTTTTAACATGGTCACCATATAAAAATGTTATAGAACTGAGAGGCCTAAATCAAATGTGGAGAATATAATTTTTGGATAAATATTAAAACTTTGCAGCACACCGAAGTTTTCTTTTTCCAGCCCCTTTTCACTAGAATGTATGCATGATCAGAATGACTTTTTACATCCTTTATGACTTGTCTGGTGTATATATACCAAAAATAACGGGGTGATTTTAATTTGGTACCCTAAGTAGTAAAACCTTTTTTTCCCCTGTGAATCTGGACTCCCTAGCAAAAAACAAATTTATTCCTGATGTCTGCTATGCTGATACCTGAAAATATGTTATGAACTTTGTGAAAATGAAAAATGTGAGAAAGATGTTATTTCCACCATGAAAAGACTAATATAAAATTGCTTATTTGGTAATTTAAAGAATTTTTTCCAGTAAATAATTTTTCTTGTAATTTTGCTAGCCAGCCCTCTGACACCACTGCAATCATTGCAAGGGACAGTTTTCTTTATTTTTCCGAAAATTTCCTTTAACATAATCTGTCTACCTGTCTACCCACCCAACTTCCTACCTTCCTTCCTACCTATTCAAACCTTTATAGAGAATTATTCACCTGCACATTGGTATACACCTACCTAAGTACAGAGGAAAATTGAACTGTGCTAAAACATGAAACTCTGACAAAACTTAAATTTTTTAGAAAAGTTATTAAGAAGTAGGGGTCTGCAATTAGACTACATTGAGTCCCTGCTGTTGCACTTCATAACTGAGTTATTTGGACCAAATTACTTAATTTTCCCAGCCTTTGCTTTCTGATCTATAAAGTTGGAACAAGAAGAGGACTGTATGAAGGTTGAATGAGACTATATATAAAATGTGCTTAGTACACAGCCTGAACCATAATAAATGCTCAAAAAGTACTTTTAATATGGTCATTAAAATATTCCTCAAGTTCTTTAAAAAGCCATTTAAATTATTATTATTTAAAAATTTTCTGATCAGCCGGTATATTTACAAGTAGATTGCTTTCTGTAAATGGCCAGTGACATAGCTCACTGACTTACTAACCTGATTGCAGTCCACTTAACACTCTTTGCTACTTTCAACCAGATGGCTCAACCCAAAGTTTCTCATCCATGAATTTATTAAAGCAGCCTATAAGATTTCTCTTTAATTTCTTAACTGTCTGTCCCAAGCAGTATGTGGGAACTTGTGGCTTCCAGCCCTACTGGACTGAGTTATCTACTAAGTCTAGACTGCAGACCACTGAACATTTAACAAGTACTTTATGTCAGGTACCATGCTAAGGGATAGTGAATCACCCTGTTATTTTTGGTATTATGTGCCAGGCAAGCCATAAATGAAGACATGGCAGCATGGCTTCTCTCCCCTTCTCTCCTCTCCTCTCTCACAGTCTAGTTTCATGTACTCTGTGATTCATTTCAATCATCTATAAATTAGAGTATTCTTATGTAGTTTCTCCTTCTCAGCAAACATACATATCCAACAATGTATACACACCACCCATACATTTTAAGATCTTCTTCAAAGCCTATACTGAATGTCTAAACATTCCCTGAGCACATTATAAGCATCCAGTACTTATTCAAATTTATTCTTCACACTGTTCCCTGAACCTCTCAATAATCTCTTTTGAGAACGCTTTTACTTTACCTCTTTGTCCCTTGGAGGGAGGTCACTCTAAGTGCATTTTAATGTATGTAGAAAAAAGGACAGCACAGCTTGATTGAAAATCTGATCTTCTCCCTAATGTCACAAGGACATCCTGAGACAGTGACGGAGGAGCTATGCACCAGTACCCAGCTGGATCCCTGATACTTACATTGACAGATGCATTATCAACAGAGACATTGATTTAGAGTGAATTAAGTAACCAATTTCCATTTTCAAGCCTCCAGTTCCATTTTAGCACCAGGAGATATTAACCAGTACTCTTGTAGGTGAAACCTGATTGTGTTAAGGAGGGTGCCTGGGCAACTGGAGGGAGCCAGGATAGGAAATTAGTCTTCAGAGTTTTGTTCCCATCTCCAGCCTGATGGGTCACCTTGAGAAACTTACATCATGACTGAGTCTCAGTTTCTAAAAAATCAAATCTTACTTGTTGTAATCATCAAAGGGAGTTTTGGATATTACTGACTTGCTATGTATAATTCTCTCAAGGTAGGTAGATGCAAGGAATTGCTGTAGATGCAGGATTTTTCAAGTTGTTGAAATGAAACACTGAGTTGGCCTTGAAATATACTACTTTTCATTTATATAGCCAGCAAACTAAAGAACAAAATGAAGCACTTAAATGCTATCATTTCCAGCATGATTCTAGCAGATTGATCGAGCATGGCAGAGGAGGGAGAGAAGAACTCTTATGTACAAAGTCACTGTAAGCATACAAAAATATTAATATTATGTAATAACTCTTCTGGGTAAATTGTGCTACTTTAAATATTTTAAGATGTATTGGTGCTATTTGTCATAAAAATACTTTAAACAACAAAGTGTATCCTGAATTATGTTGAGACAAATTGTGCATACATAGTTCTACTCTTTCTCATCTCTCTCATATATATACACACACATATAGTAATAGCATAATTATAAGCATTTTACAATTACATATAAGTCAATTAATTGTACCTAGTACTATTCTCTTTATTTCATAGTTAGAGATATTGAAGCTTGGGAAGATTGTTACTAGCCAATATTTCAAAGCTAAGACCTCTCTATCTACTACCACAAGATGCTATGTATACCTAAATTGTGCACAACTAAAGAAAGCCATGATACCTGAGAGATTCAAAATATTAATTTTGGCCAAAGGCTTCAGGCAAAGAACATTTCATTACTGTGGTAATATGTTTGAAGTATGAGATTTATTTCTATTAGAGAACATTCAAAACACATGGTACTTTACCCTACATTTTTTTTGGTATCATTAATATACAATCACATGAGCAACATTGTGGTTACTAGATTCCCTCCGTTATCAAGTCCCCACCACATACCCCATTACAGTCACTGTCCATCAGTGTAGTAAGATGCTATAGAGTCACTACTTGTCTTCTCTGTGCTATACTTCCTACCTCATGCCCCCCCATGTTATGTATGCTAATCAAAAGGCCCCTTATTCCACTTATCCCACCCTTGCCACCCACCCTCCCCAGTCCCTTTTCCTTTGGTAACTGTTAGTCCATTCTTGGGCTCTGTGAGTCTGCTGCTGTTTTGTTCCTTCAGTTTTTTCATTGTTCTTATACTCCACAGATGAGGGAAGTCATTTGATACTTGTCTTTCTCTGCCTGGCTTATTTCACTGAGCATAATACCCTCTAGTTCCATCCATGTTGTTGTAAATGGTAGGATTTGTTTTCTTCTTGTGGCTGAATAATATTCCATTGTCTATATGTACCACATCTTCTTTATCCATTCATCTACTGATGGAGACTTAGGTTGCTTCCATTTCTTGGCTATTGTAAATAGTGCTGTGATAAATGTAGGGATACATATGTCTTTTTGAAATTGGGATCCTGCATTCTTAGGGTAAATTTCTAGGAGTAGAATTCCTGGGTCAAATGATATTTCTATATTTAGTTTTTTGAGGAACCTTCTTACTGCTTTCCACAATGATTGAACTAATTTACATTCCCACCAGCAGTGTAGGAGGGCTCCCCTTTCTCCACAACCTCACCAAAATTTGTTGTTTGTCTTTTGGATGTTGGCCATCCTAACTGGTGTGAGGTGATATCTCATTATGGTTTTAATTTGTATTTCTCTGATGATTAGTGATGTGAAGCATCTTTTCATGTGTCTGTTGGCCATCTGAATTTCTTCTTTGGAGAAGTGTCTGTTCAGATCCTCTGCCCATTTTTTAATTGGATTATTTCTTTTTGTGGGTTGAGGTGCATGAGCTCTTTATATATTTTGTATGTCAACCCCTTATCGGATCTGTCATTTATGAATACACTCTCCCATACTGTAGAATGCCTTTTTGTTCTGCTGATGGTGCCATTTCCTTTATAGAAGCTATTTAGGTTGATATAGTCCAACTTGTTCATTTTTGCTTTTGTTTCTCTTGCCTGGGGTGATATGTTCATGAAAATGTTGCTCATATTTATATTCAAGAGATTTTTGCCAATGTTTTCTTCTAAAAGTTTTATAGTTTTATGACTTACATTCAGATCTTTAATCCATTTTGAGTTTAGTTTTGTATGTGGAGTTAGACAGTAATCCAGTCTCATTCTCTTATATGTAGCTGTCCAGTTTTGCCAACACCAGATGTTTAAGAGGCTGTCATTTCCCCATTGTATATCTGTGGCTCCTTTATTTTATATTAATTGACCATATATGCTTGGGTTTATATCTGGGCTCTCTATTCTGTGCCATTGATCTATGAGTCTGTTCTTGTGCCAGTACCAAATTGTCTTGATTACTGTGGCTTTGTAGTAGAGCTTGAAATTGGGGAGTGTAACCCCCCACCTTTATTCTTTCTTCTCAGGATTGCTTTGGCTATTTGGAGGCTTTTTTGGTTCCATATGAATTTTAGAACTATTTGTTCCAGTTCATTGAAGAATGCTGTTGGTATTTTGATAGGGATTGCATTGAATCTGTAGATTGCTTTAGGCAGGATGGCCATTTTGATGATATTAATTTTTCCTATCCATAAGCATGGGATGAATTTCCATTTATTAGTGTCCTCTTTAATTTCTCTGAAGAGTGTCTTGTAGTTTTCAGGGTATAGGTCTGTCACTTACTTAGTTAGGTTTATTCCTAGGTACTTTATTCTTTTTGATGCAATTGTGAATGGAATTGTTTTCCTGATTTCTCTTTCTGCTAGTTCCTCATTATTGTACAGGAAGGCAACAGATTGCTGTGTTTTAATTTTGTATACTGCAACTTTACTGAATTCAGATATTAGTTCTAGTAGTTTTGGAGTGGATTCTTTAGAGTATTTTATGTACAGTGTCATGTCATCTGCATACAGGGACAGTTTGACTTCTTCCTTACCAATCTGGATGCCTTTTATTTCTTTGTGTTGTCTGATTCCATGGCTAGGACCTCCAGTACTATGTTGAATAAAAGTGGGCAGAGTGGGCATCCTTGTATTGTTCCTGATCTTAGAGGAAAAGCTTTCAGCTTTTCACTGTTGAGTATGATGTTTGCTGTGGGTTTGTCATATATGGCCTTTACTATGTTGAGGTACTTGCCATCTACACCCATTTCATTGAGAGTTTTTACCATGAATGGGTGTTGAATTTTGTCAAATGCTTTTTCAGCATCTATTATGATCATGTGCTTTTGTCCTTCTTTTTATTCATATAGTGGATGATGTTGATGGATTTTCAAATGTTGTACATTCCTTGCATCCCTGGATGAATCCCAATTGATCATGGTGTATGATCCTCTTGATGCATTTTTGAATTTGGTTTGCTAATATTTTGTTGAGTATTTTGGCAGGAATGTTCATCAGGGATATTAGACTGTAGTTTTCTTTTTTTGTGTGGTGTCTTTGCCTGGTTTTGGTAATAGAGTGATGCTACCTTCATAGAATAAGTTTGGAAGTATTCCCTCCTCTTCTATTTTTTGAAAAACTTTAAGGAGAATGGGTATTACGTCCACTCTAAATGTCTGATAAAATTCAGTGGTGAATCCATCTGGTCTAGGGGTTTTGTTCTTGGGTAGTTGTTTTATTTCCTGTTCAGTTTCATTGCTGGTAATTTTTCTGTTTAGATTTTCTGTTTCTTCCTGGGTCAGTCTTGGAAGGTTGCATTTTTCTAGAAAGTTTTCCATTTCTTCTAGGTTTTCCAGTTTGTTAGCATATAGATTTTCATAGTATTCTCTAATAATTCTTTGTATTTCTGTGGTGTCTGTAGTGATTTTTCCTTTCTCATTTCTGATTCTGTTTATGTGTGTAGATACTCTTTTTTTCTTGATAATTCTGGCTAGGGGTTTATCTATTTTGTTTATTTTCTCAAAGAACAAGCTCTTGGTTTCATTAACTTTTTTATTGTTTTATTCTTCTCAAGTTTATTTATTTCTTCTCTAATCTTTATTATGTCCCTCCTTCTGCTGACTTTGGGCCTCACTGATCTTTTTTTCCACTTTCAATAATTGTGAATTTAGACTATTCATTTGAGATTGTTCTTCCTTCTTTAAATAGGCCTGGATTGCAATATACTTTCCTCTTAGAACTGCCTTCGCGGCATCCCACAGAAGTTGGGGCTTTGTGCTGTTGTTTTCATTTGTCTCTATATATTGCTTTATCTCTCTTTTAATTTGGTTATTGATCCATTGATTATTTAAGAGCGTGTTGTTAAGCCTCCATGTGTTTGTGAACCTTTTTGTTTTCTTTGTACAATCTATTTCTAGTTTTATACCTTTGTGATCTGAGAAGTTAGTTGGTATAATTTCAATCTTTTTGAATTTACTGAGGCTCTTTTTGTGGCCCAGTATGTGGTCTATTCTGGACAATGTTCCATCTGCACTTGAGGAGAATGTGTATTCTGCTGCTTTTGCATGTAGAGTTCTATAGATGTCTATGAGGTCTATCTGTTCTAATGTGTTGTTCAGTGCCTCTCTTTTCTTACTTATTTTCTCTCTGGTTGATTTCTCCTTTGGAGTACGTGGAGTTTTGAAGTCTCCTAGAATGAATACATTGCATTGTATTTCCCCCTTTAATTCTGTTAGTATTTGTTTCACATATGTTGGTGCTCTTGTGTTGGGTGCATAGATATTTATAATGGTTATGTCCTCTTGTTAGACTGACCCCTTTATCATTATGTAATGTCCTTCTTTGTCTCTGTGAGTGTCTTTGTTTTGAAGTCTATTTTCTATGATCCAAGTACTGCAACACCTGTTTTTTTATCCCTGTTGTTTACGTGAAATACTTTTTCAATCCCTTCAGTTTTAGTCTGTGTATGCCTTTGGGTTTGAGGTGAGTCTCTTGTAAGCAGCATATAGATGGGTCTTTTGCCATTCTATTACTCTGTTTCTTTTGATTGGTACATTCAGTCCATTTATACTATGGTGCTTGTCAAAAGATATGTACTTATTGTCATTGCAGGCTCTGGATTCATGGTTACCAAAGGTTCAAGGGCAGCTTCTTTACTGTCTAACTGTCTAACTTAACTCACTTTTTACACTTTTGTAAACACAGTCTGATGATTCTTTTTTTTCTCTCCTTTCTTTTTCTCACTCCTCCACTCTTTATATGTTAGGTGTTTTATTCTGTACTCTTTGTGTATCCCTTGGGTGACTTTGTCAATAGCTGATTTAATTTTGCATTTAGTTAGTATTTATTTGGTCTGCTTCCTTTGCTGTGATTTTATTTTCTGGTGACAGCTATTTAGCCTTAGGCATGCTTCCATCTAGGGCAGTCTCTTTAAAATACACTGTAGAGATGGTTTCTCAGAGGTAAATCCCCTCAACTTTTGCTTATCTATGAATTGTTTAATCTCTCCTTCAAACTTAAATGACAGTCTTGCTAGATACATTATTCTTGGTTCAAGGCCCTTCTGTATCATTGCATTGAATATCTCATGCCATTCTCTTCTGGCCTGTGAGGTTTCTTCTGAGAAGTGTGATGATAGCCTGATGGGTTTTCCTTTGTAGATGATATTTTTCTCTCTCTGGCTGCCTTTAATACTCTGTCCTTGTCTTTGATCTTTGCCATTTTAATTATTATATGTCTTGGTGTTGTCCTCCTTGGATCCCTTGTGTTGGGAGATCTGTGGGCTTCCATGGTCTGTGAGACTATTTCCTTCCATAGATTGGGGAAGTTTTCAGCAATTATTTCTTCAGTGACACTTTCTATCCCTTTTTCTATCTTTTCTTCTTCTGGTACCCCTATAATGTGAATATTGTTCCATTTGGATTGGTCACACATTATTCCTTCATTCCTGGAGATCTTTTTTACTCTCTCTGCCTCAGCTTTTCTGTATTCTTGTTCTCTGATTTCTATTCCATTAACAGTCTCCTCCACCTCTTCAAGGCTGCTGTTAAATCCTTCCATTTTTTATTTCATTTCTGTATTCTCCCTCCTGAATTCATCCCTTAGCTCTTGAATATTTTTCTGTAGCTCCCTCAGCATGCTTATGACTTTTATTTTGAATTCTTTTTCATGAGAATTAGTGATTTCAGTCTCACCAGGCCCTCTCTCTGGTGTTTGAGGGATTTTGGACTGAGTGAGGTTCTTCTTCCTTTTCATGGCAATTGGAGTGATCTCTGGCATGTGGCACATGTGTCAACTCAGAGAACAACGTCCCTTTCTGCTTGCTGGTCACCTTGCCTGGTTCCACTGTCTGTGCCCATTTACCACACACAGGAAGCAGCCTCTGGGTTAATCTCCTAGGCTGCCATGGGCAGGGTGGCCCTCAGGATGGCTCAAGGTCACTGTCGGGGGTTCCAGGCCAGCAACTCATGTGTCTGCCACAAGGACAAGGCCCCTTTGCACCTCCTGGTCTCTGCGCACATCTCCTCTGTCTGTGCCAGTAAACTGCGCACAGGGAGCAGCCTCTGGGTTAATCCTCTGAGGTGCTGTGGGCAGGACCACCCTTGGGATGGCCTAGGGCACTGGCAGGGGTTGCAAGCAAGTGGTGTGTGGTCTGCTGCAAGAACAAAGCCCCTTCATGCCTCCCAGTCTCTGTGCCCGTGTCCACTGTCTGTGCCGGTCAGACACGCACAGGGAGCAGCAGACTTTGGGTCTGGGCTGGTTAGTTTCATACAGGGAGAAGCCTCTGTGTTAAGCTGTTTGGTTGCTGTGGGGGGGGCTGCTCACCAGCTGGTCTGCAGCGATTACATGGACAGCCAGTTTGCTTGTAGGTTCTGGTGGGGAGGAAGGAATGGCAGGCTGCTTATTGCCGTGAGTGCTCTCAGAGCTGCATTGCCAACCAGGGGGATAGGGCACCTGAAGTTCCTTAGAGTTTCCAGCCTGCTGGACTGAATGTGCCAGGATGATTTTGTCCACCTGTCCCTTTAAGACTTTTAAAGTGCTCCCTTTTCTTTTGTCTCAGGGGAGCCGGCTGTGGGGACCCACTCGTAGTCTCAGTCTCGGATTTTGCTTTTCCACTCCTCTAATATCTAGAGCACCATGCAGTGTGTGTCTGTGCTCCTGGAGCAGATTACTAGGGCTGGTTATTTATCAGTCCTGTGCTTCCACTCCCTCCTCACTCTGATTCTTTTCCTCCGGCCAGTGAGCTGGGGTGGGAGGTGTGCTCTAGTCCTGCCAGGTCATGGCATTGTATCTTACCCTTTTCCGTGAGATGTTGGATTCTTGCAGATGTAGACTGGCTGGTGTACTCTTACTTCTGGTCACTCTTTTAGGAATAGTTGTATTTGCTGTATTTTCAAAATGTATATGGTTTTGGGAGGAGATTTCAACCACCCTGTTCATGCCATCATCTTTTCTTCTCTCACTTTACCTTATTTTTAACCTCATGATGATGCCTATAGTTTCTGAAAAATAAGTGGCTTTTGATATTTTATTAGTAGTATGTTTTACAGATTCTATTTGGGTGAGGAGTTCCATGAAAACAAGGACAAATACCTTTGAGAAACGTTGTATATGATCTTTGATTGGAGATTCATAGTATATATTAATAGATGAAAAGTTCTGAGATATCCTATAAGAACAAAATTTGTTCAAGTTTGTTACACTCGGTTATTCTTTCTTTTTAAATCCAACACCTTTTAAACCTCTCCTAGAACACTAATATTTAGTAGTATAATTTGGAAAGTGGAAAGCAATCATTCCATTTCTCCTCCTAACCACATTACTCATTTTCTTCCATAATTATCTTTTAAGTGAAAACTGAAAAAATCTAAGATAAATTGATGGTCAATATGGCTGTACTTTTGTTTGTATCATTAGAGTAGAAATGTATAAAGGCCAAGATCTGTTTTTCCTGTGCTTACAAAAGAACTTCACACATTGTGGTTGTTCTGTATATTCTAATGATGTTTGTATGCAATTGACATGTAAATCTGCTGTGAATATTTTTTTCCATGAGAAGAATAAAATGTTCATAGACTTTTTAAGAAAAATATGTGTTCTGAGACATTAAACATTTATCTTTCTAACAGTTAAGGGCTGAAACAGTTGGTTTTTTATATTTCCTATAATTTTGTTAACAGGGGTAATTTTTATGGCATCTTTCCATTGCTCTTATTCAGCTCTTTAACTAAATCAAATATTAGTTGTAAGGTAATGACTTCTTTGTTGCTTTCTGGATGTAACTCTGTTTGACCTATTGGATTAGATTGAATGTTGTTTATACTGATATGCCTATTAGAATAAGGCCACATTCCCATGTGGTTTGTGGCAAGGCCTCACTTGAAATAGGAAGTCATTCTTGATGTCCAGCCCCTTGGGAAAGGACCACTTATTTCAGACCAGAAACAGGATTTGAAGGCGAATTCTAACTGCATTACACAGACAGGAAATCTTTCTCCTTTCAATTGATTAAGATGTCCAAGTTTACTCTTATATGGTACATTGTGAGATTTTGCTCCTTACTTGGAGGAATTCTGGAAGATGGGAAGTAAGAAACCTAGCCAAGATCCTGTTGAAGATGCACTAGAATTTTGTGGCTAAAGTACTGATATTGTAAAACAGTGAAAAGAATTGGTGCTAAGGCCCTCAAACCCTAGAAACAGCTAGCCACAGTAGGATCCAAGAGTTGAATGTTTACCTCTCCAGTTTCATCCTATATCACTCACGGTTTCACCAACCTTCTCTGGAACAAATTTATTAGACATGTTTTAGATTCTTAAATGGATTACTCTCTCTTCCCTTTTTTAGTTTTCAAATTCTATCCCCTCTATACCCTACTCTCACTCTAATTTGATGAGTTCCTACACATGCTTCAGTTCTTCCCTTCAGGTATTGTTTTTTCTAGAAATGTGCTCTCGATTCCTGTTCACCCACCTTTTTTCACTTGGGCTATGACTTGAATATCCCTCCTCTGTGATCTCAGAGCACCCTGCATTTTTCCTGTATTTTTACCCACACCACCACATAGCAAATGTCTGTTGAGTCTGACTCTCTCACTGAACTTTGAGCTCTCTTTGGATAAAGACTATGTACTGTACACCATTTTATTTATAATAGTACTTAGCAGATAGTAGGTTCTCAATACATATTTGCCAAATGAATAAATATGTTATTTTACTACTTTCCTGTATTTTTTCCTGTAATTTTTATTCTAGATTGCCAGAAGGGAGAAAAGGGGAGAAATGAATGACTTTCAGAATTATAGCATCTTGGAAATTCTAAGCAGAATCATTCTGACAAGGGGGACAGGTGAGTATGTACCATTGTTTCTCAAACTGAAAGATCAGCAACACTTCAAATTTATTTTTGATGGTATCATTACAAATGAGGTCTTCTCTGTGTGATTCTCTTTCATTCTAAATAGTGGCAATTGTTCAACTTTAATTCCAGGAAGAAAAACCAAAAACAAAAAAAGAAAACAAAACAAAGAACCTATTTATTGATCTTTACAGAGATTAAAAAAAGCAAATGAAAATGACTCTCCTATTAGTATAGTGTAAAGGGAAATATGTAGAACATGATTTATTTATATCAGGTATTTTAAAATGTGCTGTTCAGATGCATGGCTTACCTCCCCCCCCAACACACAAACATGAAGGTGTTAGTTCTTCAAAATGTAGGATATGTTGTTTGCGAAGAAGCCCCATTCTTACCTTTTCCTTTGCTGTCAGCCTCCCATATCTGCCTCTGGCTGTTTGAGATTCTAACCATGGCCCTTGAACAGAAATGATGAAAAGGAAGAAACAACCAGGTTAGGCAGTTGACAAAATACCAGGAAGGAATGGGTGCATAGAAAATTTATCTTTATTTGGTTATCTGTCTGAAGTAAGGAGACAGCCTCTGATTTCTTTTTATTTGTAAAACTAAACTTTTCTAGATTCCCTAGTTTGGCCAAAATAATAACAAATTCCAGTATTTCCCCATGTATAAAACAATAGCTTCTCTATGGTTTGTAATGTTTCCGCCGAAATCTTCATACCTATCGCTGGTGAACAAAATGGTACAATTCTTTGGGACATTATAGTTAAATAATCTAATGGTTTGATTTTGAAAGGAAGGAAAGAAAACTTCAGACAGTTGACAGGTGACATTTTTATAGAATTGTGATACTGTGCTGATATTTTTTGCTCCTGAACTTTAAATTTTAGCCTCAAATAGGGTGAAACAGACTAAGCTTAGATTGTAAAGTGAATTGGAGAAAATTTAATTAATCATCAGTCAGGCAATCATTAAGCAAAAGCTGCTAAGTTTTTATAACTTGGCTAGCCCTGTGTTAGATGTTACTGAAAGTACAACTAAATGGATCTATATTCCCAGACTTTTAAAAAAGCTTATAATCTTGGGTGGGAAAGCAAGTCTCACAGTCAAAACATGATATTTCACCAACTGAGAGAATGCTAGGGATGTGTTATAAAGTGCATTGTTATATAAGTTCAAGAAAAGTAGAGATCCCTGTGGGCTGGGGCTACCAGGGAAATGAGGGAAAGATTCTTCAAAGGATGGTGTGTGCTATCTGGCCGTTAAAAGACTAGTATGATTTCTCTTGCTAGAGGTTTAATGACATTTTTCCATTTGCTTAATAAATGCATGTTCAGTTAAATCTTTATATAAATTTATTTTTTATTGAAGTATAGTTGAGATACAATATTATATTGGTTTCAAGTATACAAAACAGTGTAAATCTTTTGAATTACTAGAAGGAAAGGAAATGAGCAGAGAAGAGGGGAACACAAATAATAGTCTCTGAGATAGAGGAGACCAGCTTGACAAAGGGCCTGGCCTGTCATTTTTCTTTGTTTGAATGCAAATTATGATAATAACCTACATTAAAGTATAGGCTAATCTTCCCACACTTTCCTCTTAGTGCCCATTACTTATGGAACACTGGACAGATTTAGAACTATGGCTTACAATAAGAGCAAACACTTACATAGCACATGCTGTTCGTCAGACACTATTCTAACTAGTTCACAGCTATTTGTTTTAGCCTCATAACTCCATATAAGACATTACAGATGAGGAAACTAAAGCACAGAGAGATTAAAGTAACTTGCCCAAGATCATATAACTTGTAAGTATTAGAACCAAGCCTTGAACCCAAGCAGCTTGTTTCCAGTTTTCAGCACTATTCATTGTGGCTCAGGTTACGCTAGTGTATTTACAGAACTTCAGTTGACTTCTAGATGTATCTGTATATGATTAAACTTGTCTCCTAAGTGACTTTCTTTGTTTTTTTTGACCTCTAATTTGTTTCAACATATATATTATGTAAGTTCTGAGAAATTGGTATGAGTGTAGGTCCAGAGATCAGGGAGAAGGCTACATATGTATGAAAAGTAAAAGGTTTTCCATATCTCTGCCTATGAGAATTATTGAATAGTCAGCTAGCTTCCTTGAGTAGACCCTAATATAACAGTGAGTTGAGGACTATAGTGATCTACCTCTTGACTATAAGCCAACAAGGCGTAACTTGTACACCCTGATCAGGATAGGGCAGGATTCTATACATAATTATATATGTAACTGTCCAGGGTAGCTCTCCTCCATTGAACAGATGTTCTGAGGAGGTACAAATACTTCTCCATCAGCCTCTATCTTCCCATTTGTTTGGTTGTCCTTTACCATGGAGTCTTTACAACAAATATTTATGAGTAATAATTTCTTATATTTCACCCTCTAGTAATCCCAACCACCTACTATGAAAGTATTTGATAGATAAGACTTGATAGTACTGCACAGTAAAGCTATGCCTGATAGATCGTGAAGTTGGGTCACCTTCAATTCCCTTAGTTTTTGAGAACCTGTACCTACAGCATAAATAATTCTGCCAAATTCCTTCACAAATTTTCTGAATTCACATCTAGAAGGAAAAGCTATGCATATCTGCTAAAGACTTTTCTCTCCAGCATATTGCATAAGCTCTTTGCTCTTTCACCTTCTCCACTGGCTCAGACTAATTCCCACTCTCATGCTTCTCTCACCACTGACCCTGCTAAGGGATATCACTACAGTCCACACTGCCCCCAACCTGAGAACAGGTCTTAAGGTATATTGGAAATGGAAAATAGTTCACCTTCACTGAAATGCTGAAGTTCTACATCAAAATGTTACTTTGTTTATTTTTCTTCTGTTTGGGAAAGGCAGAGGAAGGGAATTCCTCTATGCCTGTCACAGTGATTGACAGAAATGAAGCATGAAAGAGAGAAAATGTGTTTATGAGCCAGGGAGGTAAAAACTAGACAAGACCTGGATCATATATTTTTAACAACTCAATAAATTTCTTTCACCCATTCGCCCAATCTTCACGTTCCAGTCAGAAAAGAGTGACATCAAGTTTCAGCTAGAAATGAATTTTGTTTGTGAAGGTTGGAAAGTTATAAGACTATAAAACATATTTTTTAATGAAAATGCAGCATCCTCCAGAGTCTCACTCAAATCTAGTCCTTGGGGCCATGCTATTCTTATAAGAAAGAAACCTTCTAGCAAAGTCTTTGTGCTACCTCAGCAACTAGATTCTTTTGGACAGGTCTGAAACATTCTCTTTTTATGTGGCGATCTGGGTTGTTTCTTCATTGTATTAGAGGAAAATCTGATTTATTTTACTGCCCTAAACCCTTGTCATTTGGAATGGACCCATGAAAGAATTAGTTATGGTAAACACATTTGTGGATGAGGTTTGACAAGCTTGGAGCCTGTCAGTGGGCAAATGTCTCATTTCCAGGAAATCCTGAGGAAAGAGATTTGTCTTAGAAAGGCAAACTCCATATTTTTCCTTTTAATTATATACTCCTACACCTTAGAGGTATTCTGCAACTCCTTACTGAGTTAATATAACATATTGAAAGAGCACAGACTTTGAAACAAAACAGACTGAAAACACAATAGCTGGGCAAATAAGTAGCTCTGAGTGTAGTCTTGGAAAAAACAACAGCTCTGACTCTGTTTCCTTCTCTGTAAAAAGCAATAATAGCACTCATCCTGCAGAGTGGTTTATAAATGACATATAAATCTATAAATAAGATAAAAATCTGTATCAATATAACAAGTACTGAAGTCTCGTACTTACTACGTACATTTCATGTTCCTGTTTATCCTCAAATGTGAATGATGGTCTTACAATCTAAGAAATGTGTTGTCAGTCTTTTCCTGTATGATTTCTTCTTTTCCTTACTTTTCACTGGAGTAAGTTTGTTTTGGAAGGAGCTCCTAAGCATATGCTGAATAAATTTGATTGAAAGAATAGTCACAAGGGACTCTTTTCCCAAACAGGTTGGCTAATTGTTAGTCATAAAATTAAC
This sequence comes from Manis javanica, assembly GCF_040802235.1. NCBI lineage: Eukaryota > Metazoa > Chordata > Mammalia > Pholidota > Manidae > Manis > Manis javanica. Next base: position 113,920,595 of record NC_133174.1, read on the forward strand.
AGCTCTCAAATGGAGAGCGGCCCCTGTGATTATAGCGTAGGACTTCACTGGAAACTAGATTGTAGGCACAAGCATCTACATGATGAAATGTGTGAACAACTGGCAAAAGGCCCACCTGATCCTAATGGTCTTCACCATGATAGCCCCTGCCACCTGCCCCTTTCACTTACCAGTCAGCTGTTTCTGTGATGAGGCACACAAGCAAGTAGGAGCTCCCCCATCTTCCCAAAAAAATGAAGAATGTCTTTGTAACTGTCATGAACATAATATTACATGATACCAACCATGTGAATTGGACACATGTTATGGTGTTCTTTGTTCCATAACAGTGTACAAATTGCAAAGTGTCCACAAATCTGAAGAAGAAAAGGAATAGCTGTCAGCAATTTTGGATATCTCAGCTGACAATACATTTTACAAAATACCTAGCAGATGTTCTCCACTCCATCCTATCCCTCACACTTACTTTTATTTAGTTTTTCCATATACTTTCAAGCTCATTTTACTTGACACCTTTTATGTGTGACACACTCTTTTAAGTGCTAGGGATAGAACAGAGATCAAGGCAAATGAAGACTCTGTTCCTGTGGACTTTACATTGTAGTGGGAGATCAGACAATAAAAAGGCAAACCAGATCATTAAAAATTGGGAGAAGAGCTATGATGAAAATGAACAGGCTGATGAGACAGACTGTTTGGAAAGCTGTAGTTTATATTGGATGATCAAGTCCTCTCTGACAAGGTGGTGTGTAAACTAAGGCATGAATAGTAAGAATAAGCCAGCCTTGCTGAAAAATGGGACTAGAGTTAGAGGAAAAGCAACACCCTCTGCCATGGGAGAGAAATAGGTTTGTTTAATGAATCAGAGAAATCAGTGTGGCCAGATTGTACAAAACTAGAAAGTAAGGGAGAAGATGAAGCCGTGTATAACCAATTAGGCCAAGGCAAGCCAGCTGAATTTTATTATAATGTGAATGGAAAGCTATCGGAGAATTGTAAGTGGAGAATGGTGTCCAATTTTCGTTTTGAATTGATCACTCTGTCTTTTGTGTGGCTAATGGACTTTAGGTGAACATTCATGGAGACTAGAAGTCCTGTTGTGTGGCAAGTGGAGAATTCCAGGTAAAAGGTGATGGTAATAAAATTTGAGATCCCAAGCATACTATTTGAATTCTTGGAATAGAATTTTAACATTGGAGAAGTTAGGTGTGTTCAGATTTAGGGTATATTTAGGAGATGGGGCTGCTCAGAATCATGTTATTGGATATGGTAAGTGAGGGAAAAAGAGAAGTATGGGACAGTTACTAGGTTTAGAGCTTGAGCAACAAAGTGAAAGATTAAATTTGCCGTGATGGGGAAGGTAGGAGATGGGAGATCATGTTTTGTTTCTGACATGCTATGTTTGAGATGCCTATAACATACACAGAGAAGGGAAGGAGGCAGTTAGACATACAAGTCTAAATTTCTGGGGAGAGGTCAGGGCTGGAGATATGTGTTGTATGTACAGCCATGTATCTAAGATGAGATTACCTAGGAGACATTATAGTGATGATGTCTGAAGACAGACCAGGGATGTGCCAATATTTTTATGTCCCCATTTGCATACTTTTATCTTTCCCCGCCTTCCTATCCCTCTCTCTCTTCCTAGCTCTCCTTTATTCTTCTATCTGCTTCTTCCATCACTGGGTTCAACATTCCTAGGAGAATTAAGAAAAGAGTTACAAGTACCTTTTTTATTAGGGCCCACAGAATGGAACAGGGAAAGTTGCTGCCCTCTCTCTCCGAGAAATTTTAGCTAATCTTTTCTTATTCCTGGTGCATGCAGTGAGCAGCTGTATGTATGTATGCAAAAGTGTAGCTGGTGTCAGGAAAATCTAGGGCTGTCAGTCCTACAGGGTAAAGGAAATTAATTCTACCAATGACCTAATTGAACCCCCAGATGAAAACACAGTATGGCCAATACCTTGATTATGTGTGGACTTGTAAGACCCACAGCTGAGGCACCAGGTAAGCTGTGCTAGGGCTCCTGACTCAAGAGAAACTATAAGATAGTAATGAGTTTGTTTTAAGTTGCTTAATTTGTAGTAACTTACTGTAATGTGATCTAACACTCCAAGAGAGTGTGAAGTCAGGGTGGGACTAGCAGCAGGTGCACTTGAGTTCACTTGAACTTATCCAGGATGACAGAACTTGTTAGTATGGCAGCTAGCCTCTTAAGTCCAGTCAGCCTTGCTTCAGAACCTTGCTTGCACACTTGGTCACTCTGCCACACTACTACCTTTTGTTAATGGTTGCATAGCATTTCTTTGTTACTAACTTTCCATTATTTGACAACTCTAGTGTAACTGAGCATATATTTCCAGATTGTACTATTATAGCTAACTCCACAACACACATCATTATACAAACATCTTTCTTCACGTCTTTTATTATTTCATTTGGACATATTTTTAGTAGGCTTACTTGATAAAACCATTTCCAGGTCTTTACTAGATGAGGACATTGAAATTCAGTGATATTAAGTATTTTGTTCAAGGTTGCACAGTAAATAAAGATTCAAACCCAGTTCAGTCTGGCTCCAGAACTTGTTTTGTGATCACTGTTCTCTTCTTCATGTAGTAGGAATACAGAACAGATTGATGGAGGAATAAATGTTAGGAGGATTTTACAGTAATTTATAAGGAGTGGATTAAGACAGTGTTCTCAAAGTGTGGTCCCCAGACTACAGCAACACACCATCTGGGATTGTTTAACCATGCAAATTCTTAGGGCTCATCCCAGACTTACTGAATCAGAAACTCTGGGGGAGGGGCTCAGTTATCTGTGGTTTAACAGTTCCTCTAGGGTAAAACCACAGAACTAAAGTGAGAACAGTGGAAAATGAGAGACAAAGGAAAAGATATAACTTGGAGAGAACATAGAGAATTTTAGAATTGAACATGTCCATTTGAAGCATGGGTGATAGGAAGAATAGTGATGGCACAGAAGACAGGGGAGAAAGAATCATTCCCTCCATCAATTTGATATAACACAACTTTCAACAGGTACATTCTGGATACACAAAAATAACTGAATAGTGAGGGCTAAGTTATTTTCATTACTGCCTCGCCAACTCTCCTAATAGTTAAAGCTAAGCATCTAGATGTTTGCATTCTGCATTGAGGTAAGCAGGAGGGGGTGGTAACAGTGGGAAGTGTGTAGTCCAATTAAGCATAAAAGAAAAAAAAAGATGCAAGGCTCCTGTGAAAACGAAAGATTGTAGAAGTTAATTTTAAACACACGCACATGTGGCTGGGATGATAGTATGAGTCAAGGAGATGACTATATTAATAAAAGCAGTATTATAGCAAGTGGAAGTAATAAAACACTGTGGCATTAACTGGGCTACATCAGAAGCCCTACTGTTCTTAGATGCTTGCCTTTCAACCTTATTGGAAATTAAAAACTAAGCCCCTTGTGAGGAAAACCTGTTCCATCTGAAACAGTATCAAAAGCCTTCATCTCACTCAAATTAAAGCACTAGTATTTGCCATAGCTGAATAAAACACCAGGAGTTAATGATAAACAAACCATTTTCATGAGCTAAGTTTCTAAGGAATTGCCTCTGATCACCTAAACTAAAAAGACCAACATATCTGGATAATACTTGGCAATTTTCAAAGCATTTTAACAATACCGTCTAAACTAAGACCCATACACTGGTGAATGAGGCAAGGAAGGTGTTACTGCTCTTATTATATGGTGGGGCAGCCTCCTATGACAAAGGTCTTGTTTCAGGTCAAGTTACAATTCTTGGTGAAATCTGTTCTGTGTAACTTTCTCTTCCCTTAAGATGAGTTCTGCTTAAGGAGGTCCTCATTTTCCCATGTGATATTCTTCGGGTGGGTTTACCCCATTAATTATCAAATGAGACTAGATATGTCTGAATTGCAGAACACAAGGTTTGAGATCAAGTTTGGTTTCCCAACCCCAGACTTCTTCTTCCACTTAAAATTATATTGTGAATATTACGGTGTGTCATTAAAATATTCTTCTAAAATATATTTGTTTTCATTTTTTGAATTGCTGTTTATGTTTATAGGAATATCCTTATGCATAGGTATTTGTGCATATCTTTCATTTCATCAGGACAAAATCCTAGCAGGGGATTTACTGTGCCCTAGGGTTATGATAATTTGCAAAGCCTTTGGTACACATTTTAACAATATCCCCAAGAAAGAGTTTACCTATTTACATTCCACCTTATGATAGTTGATACCACACCTTCCCCTGAACCTTTGTCAATACTGCCAGTTTGATAGTTGAACGTGATTTCCTATTTTTGTTATTTTCATTTTTTGATGACTAGTAGATGGAACAATTTATATTTACAAATAGATTGGCCACTTGCCTTTCTTCTTATGTGCTTTCTCTGTTCATGTGTTTAGTTCAGGCATTGGGCAACTGTTATTGTAAAGTAAAGGGCCGGATGGTCAACATGTTAGGCGTTGTGGCCATATAGTCTGTCACAACTACTCAACCCTTCCATTGTAATGCATAAATAAATAGGCATGGCTGTAGTCCAATAAAACTTTATTTACAAAAACAGGCAATGGGCCAAATTTGGCTCATTGGCTATCGCTTGTCAATCTCCAGTTTAGTTCATTATGCTACTGAAGGTATTTATCATTTTCTTACTGACTTTTGACCATTCTGCATATATTAAGGACAATCAGCAATTTGTACTCTATGTAAAAAATGTGTCCTAGTTTGTTCTAAAAATTTATGTATTTATATATACTGTCATTTTCCTTTTCATTTCTGCTTTGGTTTTTATGCTTAGCAAGATTTTGTCCCACCAAGAAAACAGATAACTATTTACCTATGTTTTCTTCTAGTCCTTTTAAGGTTTGATTTTTATGATTCACTCTTAAATCCATCAAATTATCAAAATAATTTTGGTTTGAGGATTGAAGTAGAGAACTGACTTCATGTTTTCCAACCAATAGTCAGTCAATGGTGTCAGCACCTTTTGTTGAATAAACCTTCTTTGCTCAGCAGGGCTTCTTTTAAAGATAAGTCTCTACTAAACTGGATATGTCTCTATTGAACTTAGAGGTGTTGTCCTTTGAATCTAGTCTGAAAATAATGGCTCTAGAAGTAATATTCACTCTAGGGGGCCTCTCAAGCTCTCTTTATACTTACTTTAGACCAGTTTGAAATGTATCAAGAATTCTGCCTTAACTACAGCTATTGCCATTGGTAGCTGCTGCTGTCCTAACACTTTTATCTTCTGTATGTCTCTGCCTCTTTGCATGTGAATATAGTCTTGTATTGTTCAGTGGAAGACATATCTTTCTTATAAAGCCAGAAAAAACTATGACTCCTCTTTTTGTTGTAATTTAGCCTCAGTTCACTGTTCTCACTTGTGATGGGCTTAGTTTCTTCATGGTATGGAGCTATTTGCCTATAATACGCTATGCTCCTTTTTCACACTTCTCTTTTTATTTGTGCCTAAAAGCTATCTTTATTACCAGACTGTAAGGATAACTTCAGGCTTCCTGGACTCCTAAGGAGTCCTGCTCTGGAACTGTTGATTAGGGTAATTGGCCTTTCTTTTTCTGATTCCACTCACCATAATGATAACTCCCAATATAGTGGTACATTCACCTTGACCATTTCATCTCTGTGTTTTTTTCTGACACTAAAATCATAGTAGGACCTTCTGGCTTCCCTGAACCCCCTTATCCCATTTGTCACTCTCTGTTCACTATTATGAATCTGCTAGAAGTATGCTGAGGGGTTTGGATGTCCTTTCTGCATTTGAGAAAAGAAGGATTGGCTTCCATGTACAAGACTCCTAAGAAGGTTAACCACCAAACCCTGGGCAATAGAGTTTCTTCTTAATTCTTTTCCTGTTTCAGTTTAAAAATTGCCATATCCTTACAACTTCAGGGAAAAAAAATGGTTGTATCTAAAATATGCAATTTATATTTCTGATTTCTTAACAAAGTCATTTTGAAATCTTGGATTTCCTTCTGATTCCACTATGTATGTAGTTTACACAGTGGAGGTGGGACAACATATACAAATACATATATAGAATCTGGAGTATAAATTCATCAAAACTCTGTGGCTAATGAAAAACTCAAGATACAAGGTCTAATTTTAGGGAGAACTTTTTAAACCTTTTGTACTAGAAAATCAATAAATATATTTTATTAAACTTTGCTTTTGAATAAAGCATAATCCTATAGTGATACTTTAGAATCTAAAAAGTTGATTAATCAAAATTTCTCAAAAAGTAGTTACCTTCAGGTAATTAATTATAGTGTTTCATATGTCGAATGCAACTTTGGTTTGTGCTGTTCTAAGCACTTTGCACACCTTTACTTGTAATCCTGGCAGGGCCCTTATAAGGTCCATTAAGTAATATGAACTTGTTAGGCACTACAAAGAAACCAAGATACAGAGGATGATTATAATGATGGCAATAATGAATAAGTGGGACCCTCTATGTCTCACCAACATCTTTATGCCTTCCCTCACATATCTGAAGGTGACTGGGTGTGGCAAATTCTTTCCTGTTATCACTAAGAAGCCTCAAGTGAAGAAAATGCATCTAGCTCTTTAGGAAGCATCCATTCCTCTCCCTTGGTTTTGATCACAGCATTCCTCCATTTTCTTTCTGTGCTTGTAAACACAGTTTATGTTACATGGATTTGCCTTATTTAGGAGTATTATAAAATGACTAAAACACAGGGTGTTCTTTGTTCCAAATTCTGTTGAAAGCTACTTGGCACTGGAAAAAATATGATCTTTGTTTCTTCTATCTCTTTTAGTATCTAGTTCAGGGCTGCAGGACTATATACAGTGGGGGGCCTGACACTGAATCATTCTAAGGAGCATACACTGAACTGAAGATGGTATAGTAGAAGAAATAACTGACTAGGAGTTGTATGTCATTAGCCACATCACCCTGTCTTTCTGGTCAGTGGTTCTTTTCTATTAAAAAAGGGACTAAGGCATCTTATCTCTAAGATTCCTTCCAGTTTTAGCATTCTGATTCTCAAAAATTACTTACTTTTTATAGCACCTGTATAGCACAGTTGCTATGCACATGGGTTTTGGAATCAGATAGATTAAGGTTAGAGGTACAAATGTATTACCCCATAGTTATATAATCTTGGTCAAGTCATTTGGTCTCCCCAAACTTCTTTTCTTTATTGTAAAATGGGCATGATAATACTTTGTCAAAAACTCATTGTGAGATAGTGCATGCAAAGTAATTTGCACAGCTATTAACACATAGAAGTAACTCAGTGAATGTTAACTGTAACTATAAATTATATGTAGGGGCAGCCCCTGGCAAAATTGTGAAAAGCAAAGTTGGAGTTTGATGCCTCCATTTCCCCCTTTCTGTGCTCTTCAGTTTTGTTTTCTCCATCGTTGCTCCCTCATCATTTACCACATCCAGTTGAGAGGTTGTCAGATGTTGAGGGAGGGCTTTTGCTGGGAGGTCAGTGACTATACAAAACTGCAGTGACTATGTCTCTATCTAAACTAGTCATGTATATACAATGTTAATATTTTCAGATATTTGAGTCTGTAATTTTCCATATCCCACTTAAGAAATTTCCCTTGTAATTAATGCTGAATATCTGATTCCAGGAACCATGCCTCAAGAGAGTTTTCCTGCATGCGATGTACATTAGTTATTAGGAACTGCCTGGCACTCATTTATAAAGCTGATTACAGGTCTGTTTTCTATCACTTACAGAATGTTCATAATAATTGCATGAGTTTAGGCAGACTATGTCTCTCTGTGAAGCTATATATTTTCAGAGAAAGAAATCTTTATCTTTATTACATGACAGCTCATGTGCTCACATCCATCACTTTTTTGAGTGTAGCTTATTTGCAGCCTGGTGAGAGTTATATAATATGCCACTAAAATTTCAATAAGGAAACGAGAGGGAATTAAGAGAGAGGTGCACCACTCAGATTCCCACAAATTCTGTTTTGTTAATAGAAGTGATACAGATTCGTCTGCCTGCTCCAAGTAGCACTGATATGCTATTCTATTCAAATCACTAATAATCTCTTTCTCTTACTTACACACATGCACACACACACACACACACACACACACACACACACACACACACACAGGTGGTAGGTTGTGATAAGTATATAATGGACATTATAAATACCCCTAAAGTCAAGCCAGTGGGGTCCATTTGCATGGACTTTGGTCATGCTGATCAAGCCAGGCACTAATTTTACATCAAGCTGGAAAATATCCATGAGCTGGGATTTGTGGGGCACTATTAGGCTGTGTCTGTCTAAGGCAGGGTTTCTCAACTTGGACACTGTTGACATTTTGGACCACCAGCATCCTGAACTAAATCCTCTAGATGCCAGTAGCATCTTTAACCACCCCCATCCCCTCTCCAGATTGTAGTCACCAGAAATGTCACCAGATACTGCCACATGTCCTTGGGGGACAAAATTACCCCTAGCTGAGAACTACTGGCCTAAGGCTATCTCCTTTCCTCTGTTTCTTCCCCAATAGGGTTACTGATTACCACAGAGCCAATTAAAAAAAAAAATTCATGTGAAAGCTTTGTTCCCCAAAAGCCACAGTTAAGAGGTATAGGCCTTTCTTAGGGAAGAAATAAGACACCAGTGAGTCTCAGCCTTGCCATTATACACGCTGGGATCAGCTGTAGGTCTTTATAATATACTGTTGTCTGGTTGGCATTGCTTCCAGAGTTAGATGTTTAGGGTATGATCTGGGTATTGGGAAGTTTAAAAACTGCCTGATTCTACTACAAAGTTGGCAAATCACTGTTCTGGATGTCACCCTTAAGGAAATAGGCATTGATAAGAAAGTTATGTAAGGAGCTTGACAATATGCGAGTCACAAGAGTTTGGCACATGTGCTGGGCTGTGGACTTTCTCTAGAAGGGAAGTGGTGAATATGAAGTGAGTGACAGCTAATGCTGCCAGCCGATCAGAGAGGATCTTAGCTCGAGAGTACTTTGGCCCACACTGTATTCTGGAAAGCACTCCTGCTACTCCCTGTACCCTCCCTGCCACCACATGACAAAAATAAACATGTAAAAATGCTATTTTAAGCTAGGAGAATTTATTTGGTTTAGATCAACTTCATGGATGGTTAACTAATTTTAGGTTAACATAAAGGCAGCCTTAAAGGACAATAAAGTAGCCAAAAAGACAAGCTCCTCCAGAACAGGCCATGGTGTAGAACAGAAAATAGGTAACTTTGCTTAGCTCCAGAGGTGGAGGATAGATGTGTGTCTTAGTCTTTATGCAGATGAGTGACAGCTGGCAAAGGCATCTCTTTCCTCATCTGGCTGCCTCCCTGGGTCACAGCCCAGTCACCAGTGACAGTGACTGCAGCAGCTTTGTGCCCACCAAGAAGACTGGCTGAGCACCTGATAGGCACAGAACAGAGAGCTGTGTTTTGCATTTAAAGGAATCAATGTAGATGACTAGACAAAACAAATATTTCACCATTAACTTACAGCTGTGCAATGTCCATGCCATAAGCAATCATTTCTGCCCCAAACAAAGAGATTAGATAGCTATAGAATGTCTCACATGTCTCTTAACAGCTCATTATGTGTGAATCTGTCACTCTTTGAATTTTTTCCTAATTCATCTTGGACTGGTTTTTATTTTCAGCCTCTCTTTTGGGAAAAATAATTTCATAATCCTAATCTTTTTCATTTGTCCTAAAAGTATTTACTGGAATTATCAAGTCCAAGCATTGAAAAAGGAGCCCAGTTAGAGGTCTTTGAGGCCAATGTTTCTCAGACTTTAATGTGCATATGAATCACCTGTGCCCTTGTTAAATGTTACTCTAAGTGTGGTCAGGGGATTAACACCAGCATTACTTGGGAGCTTATTAAAACTGCAAAATAGAGGCCCTCTTCCCAAATCTATTGATGGGAATCTGCATTTTTAACAAGATCCCCAGGTGATTCGTTATGCCCTTGAAAGCTTGGGACAAAGGTAGCTAGACCAACTTTTTTCAAGAGTCAGTGTAGGGTGGGGAATCTCTTCAGGCCTTACATTTCAGTCCGGTGAATAACTGTGTTGTCTTGCCAATGGGTTTCAGCCACGAACAAGTTCACTATGGATTCAGTGAGACTGAAAAATGACAGTGGAATGTTCTTGGGGTGAAAGTGTTCATACCCAACTTTATTCTCACGGTGGCAGGTCAATCACCAGAATCCCATCCACTCAGACCAAGTCTGCATGCAGCAAATCGGTCTCTGCCTCTGGGCCTCCCTACCCCCCTAGCCATCTCAGTCTCTGACCTCAGGTCTTCCATCATTCCAGTCTCTGATCTCCTGCAGCCATGCAGCCCTGCAGTGATCTGTACAGCAACATCGCCGTGCAGTCCAGAGCACTGGGCAGAGCTCTTTTATATAAAGTCAATAACAATGTATGTAGGATTCACATATAAATCAAGTATAAAAATCAAATGAATAATCATATATGACTTGATTGTTTATAGTTCATCAATCAATAGTTCATGATGTGTGATCAAAACAGAAACAGTTTCTGTGATATGACTGTCCTTGCGTTGTTCACTATGTAAGAACTTGTTCACCATGTAAGAACTTGTTCATTATGCTTCAGAAGATTGGAGACTGTTGAGAGTTAGGCTTGGGGTTGATTAATGATTGTGTATTGAGTCCCCTATACAGAATTTTATTGTTGTTAACAACCATTTGATCAATAAATATGAGAGGTGCCCTCTCAGCACCACTCTTGCGCGGTTAAGCCTTGAGTCCCCTGGCTGGTCCTTTCAGATCTTTGATATCTCATCGTGCCTCCTCCCTTATCTGTGGGACAGAGGCATGGAGGGGACCAACAACGTATTGCCTACGTGTGTAGTGAGCAAGTTGACCAGGGCCAGGTGAGAATCCTGGCCATGGGAGCCTTCACTTTCTCTACATGTATATTCACATTCTCCAGGCTTGTACAGTTTATCTCACTTCTCAAAACTATCACTGAGTTTCTGCTGTGTTCCAAGCCCATGAATATAGTAGTTAGTAAAATATTCTCTGACCTTAAACCTTTGTTTTTCTCCTCTGTGCTCAAAATTACTAGTTCCCCCTTATTAAACCTCTTCCAAATACTGTGATATGGAATGACTGAGGCCCAACCTACATGTACCTTGTTCCAAATGAGAGCAAGAGAAATTCCAAGCCATATAATGGAAGTATTTTGCTAACCAGGTCTTCCTACCTCTAAGCTTGCTCCTTCCAACTGTTTATCTATACAGCAGCCTTGTGATCTTTTGACACCTCTCATCATTCCCTTCTTGATTTCCATGATCTAATCATAATGGTCTTTCACTTTGAAAGCACCAACGTTTATCATACCTGAGTGTGTGATATGCTTTCCTTTTACTGTGGAATGTTCCCTTCTTCATCTTGTTAACTTTCATTAATTTTTCAGAATGTATCAGAAGTGGAACTTCTTCAGAGAAGAAGTTTCCTTAACCATTTGCTCTCAGTCTAACTCAGCTTCTCTCATCATTTCTCATCCCACTCCTTTATGTTGCACTTATAACATAAAATTACAAATAAAATTTATAGTTATATGTTTACTTGGGATTGTTTAACTGTCTCTTCTACCATAATGTAAGCTACATGGGGAGAGGAATTTTGTCTGGTTCTTTACCATGGATCCCTAAGGCTTAGAGTAGTATTTGGCACATTCAATAAATATTTGTCGAATGCAGCATATATCTTCTCTCCAGCCTATTTACTTCTTCTAGTCACTCTTTAACTCATTATCCTGTTTTATTTTCTTCATAACAATTACTGTTAGCTGAAACTGTCTTGCTGATTGATACATTTATTTCTGTGTTATTGCCTGTCTCCTACAACTAGCCTAAGAATTCCCTGAAAGCACAGACTCCGAAGCAGACTGCCTGGGTCTGAATCTCAACTTTACTACTTACGGCCTATGTACTGGGAGAAAGTCACTTAGGCCAGCTCCTATGCTTCATTTTAAAAATGGTGATAATAATTGTCCTCATCTCATAAGCCTGTTGTGAGGAAGCAATGAAAGATTATATATAAACCACCTATTGGTCTGTTGAGGAACAGTGCCAGTTTACTAAGTTTCATGGAAGTTATTATCTGCCACAATATACTATAAAATTTCCCATTATGACTGTGGGTGGGAGGGAAGTAAGTTAGCCTTTGCTGCTATACTTCTGATTTGGGAGAAAAAGGGTGGCACCTCCTAACATATAGATCCAATTGCAGTTCCTTAATCAGTATGACTTCGGAGAGCCTGCTCTTAGAACAGCTCCTCAATTAAATTCTTCTCTTCAGTATATACCCCATCCCCCCCCCCCCAACTTGGCCCTTTAATATAAATTTTAAATTGATTTTAGTGCCACTGTGAAAATAACTTCTGCCTGAGCATGAAATGTCTTCTAAGGGTAGAATTGGATACTAATTTAAATTCTTTTTTCCCCCTTTTCTACAAATGTTGAGAACACTGAGACAAGTTTGAGCAGGGAGATTCAAGCACTTAATTCAACCCTTTCTTCACATATGTGAAATAGAGAAGCTTAGTGATTTATCATACTCTGTATTTTATTGTACTGTCATTTTTTTGTATATTTAAGTTTGGTTAATACACTCTTGACAGCAGAGTGGAATGTAATTTAAATTTTAATATTTTCAGCTACAGCAGTGGCAATGTATTATTTCTACATATGGAAAGATACCAGTTCTCTGATTGACTGATGTAGTGGGGAGGACAAATATATATCCTTAGGTTACTTTTTTTAAAACAGGAGTGAAGAAGCACCTCATCGTATCACTGATGTCATGACATATTAGACACTTTGAATTATTCACTAGATTTCTTGGTGCCAAAGGTCCCATCAAATTTTGAAGTCTATGTTTTAGACGTTTAAAAAGGATCTTAAAGAGAATTGTTTAATTAAAAAAATTGGTCTTCCAGCATTAGAATGTCATTATAAGAAAATCACTCAATAATATTTGAGTAGACTAAATCATGTCTCCAAAGGCAAAATCCTGAATGTGAATAGCTTATAAGGCTGATATTCATAGTGTTTCCAGGTGCCAGTCCTCTAAAGCGGCCCTACTATACTGATTTGGCACTAATGAAGATGAAAATTTCAATAGCATCAGATAGAGTTAAGTGAAAATTAGAGAAAATTAAACACTGTTTGACCTGAAGGTAAACATATATGAGTTCTAGTCCAAGTTATATGCTGATAGTTGGTCTACTTCCAGGCCTATGAATCACACATTGAGTTATCCAGACCCCATAGCAGGAAAGTGCCCTTGGTTGATACATGATTTGAGTCAAAGACAGTGTCCTTTTTTTTCACGACTCTGCCAAAATGAACAGTATTTTAATCAGTTTGGAATAATTACCATGAATCGATGAACCCGGTCCTTGTTGGTCTCAGTTAACATTGTCTCCACAGTTGTGCTTAGTGTATAATAGGTATGCAATATATATATATATATATATATATATTTATTCATGAATAAATAAATTCCTGTTATTTTTTAAACCACAGGGCCCCTTTTCTGGTATTACTTGGAGCTCTTAGGCTCTCTCTAGGGCCTGGGAAATCTTTGGAACAAAGTTTGAAAATTCCTGGGGCATATAATGATAAGAACTGAGATGGAACAAGTTGCATCTGAATAGTTTTAGTCCTCCTCAATTACTCTGAATCCTACAGAATCTTCTTGCTTCCTCTTTTTGCTTCCACTATTCCACTTTCTTATATTCTATCTCTAGGCAACAAAGAGGGAATACTAATGAAGGAGATAAGATGTGGCAAAAGGTCGAAAGAAGTGTGGAAGCTATGGTGAACTGAGTTTCACACTCTGGAAAGATGAAATGAGTTGAAACCTCCTGAAAAGAAAAATAGTGCAATTCCCTTTTATTTTCTGGCATCTCATTCTATGTGCGAATCTTACTGATAGAATATTTTCTGGAATGCAGCAGATCAGCTTAGGTAAAAGTAAGCAGCACATCTGTTTGAAGAAGGGAGAAAATATGCTGAGGAACCAGTCCTAGAATATGGCAACCACAGCTTCTCATCCACCTAAAATAGCATTTTAAATAACTAATTTTAAACAATTGGTGTGCATTTTTTAACTTCTTTCTTGAATATGGATATGCATCTACTATCCATATTGTCAGGATAGCCAGAGGCTAGTATCTGACAGCATTAAACTACAGAGCTTCCTTTATAATCTGAATTGAAGCATATAACTCTACTTAGGAAAATCTGACATGACAGTTTCCCATGATACAGTTTAAACCTAGGTAACTAGAGGCACCGTTTTGTTAGGGCACAGTTCTGGTTGGAGATTTTTCCATCAGGCCAGCCTGAAGCAAAATTGAGAATAAAGGTAGTTTTTTTCTTTGTGATCAATTTGTTTCAATCCCAGGTAACCACATGATACTGGATCCAAGACTCTGGTTTGCAACTCCAATTCCGACTACTGTCTCCCTGAGAGAGTCTTTCAGGCTGCTTCACTAAAACTCTATGCCCAACATGTGCTGCCTCTGCAGGATGGTGTGGTGTGAATCCTAAATACAAAAAACACACAGTCTAAAAGCTCAAAGAAATTATAGATCGGACTTCATTTCCTGCAACCAAAGAAGAGAAAGACTAATTAGAATAAATACTCAGAGATATAATTATGAATATATATATATGAAATTATTGAAAGAAAAAGGGTAAAAAAATGAGAATCATTATAGAAGAGTACCATGAGGTATAAAAATAGTAGCAGAAAGACTAAGATTCAGACTGAATGTGGCCTTACACAAAGGGGTAAGATTAATAAAAGCACTTTGAAAGGCATATTTCAAATAAGAGGAAGAGCAAGGAGGGTCTGATGTTTGAAGCTGACAGTGAAAAAGTAGAAGTGACATCCTATTGTGCTTCTGTGTTTTCTATCTGCGAGAATGGACCTCATACTAGAATGAGTAGTAGGCACAGGTTAAGAGATCATTATTATATTTCAAGTTAGTCTAAGGAAAACACCTAGCCGCTTTAAATTTTAAATTATGTTAGTATATATTAAAGAGCTGGCTTATTATAATGTTTATCATTTACTAATTGTCTCATTAAGTTTTGAAGGATAGATGTCAGGCATACAAATAGAACCTTAAGGTTCAAAATCATTTGAAAGTAAATCCTGTATGTGGAAGACCAACAGATTGATATGAAATCTGGGTAAAATCATAGACTCAATAATTAAAAAGGTAGTTGGTTGATGATCAGTCCCTACCAATTTATTCAGTCATGTTGGTGATGAAAATAAATGGATAAATATACTATGATTTCAGTCAGGAAGACTATATATTGTAAACATATCAGGTTCCCAAAATTATTTATAGATTCAGTGACATCCCAGTCAGAAGTACTCATAGGATTTTCAGAAACCTGACGAAGAGTTTCTAAAACAAATATGGAAGAACAAAAGGCTAAGAATAACCAAGGCATTTCTAAGGAAGTAAAATGTGGAAGGGACTTACACCATAAGGTGTCAAAACATATTATAAAATATATTCACAAAACCAATTTGATATTTTCTGTGTGATAGACAAACCAGAGGAACAGAAGAGATATAATTTAAGAGAGCTAACACTGCAGAACAGTGGATAAATGAAAGAGTTTCAGTTATCCATGTGGTGGGAAAACATGGAAATCAATTCCAACTTCTAGGACTGCAATATACACAGAAATTAAATATGAAAGGCAAAACAAAAATATTCTGAAGATGATAGAGGATAATAGTTTGGAGATCTAATTGAAGGAACTTTTAAGATAAAAAGCTGAGTCCATAAAGGAAAACACAGATAAATTTGACTACAATACAGTCAAGAACCTGTTTTTATCAAAAGAAAACACAGAGACTATTACAAAAAAGAACAAAAAGAGTAGATTCTGGGGAAATAAATCACAATATATACAATTGGAAAAGGAGTGATGTACAGGAATAGATAATGAATTTCAAAACATTATTAAGAAAAATGATATGTAAGAAAGTTGTTAAGAGCATAAATCCTAAAAGTTCTCATCACAAGGACATTTTTTTTTCTTCTTTTTTTTCTATTGTATCTCTATGAGATGATCGATGTTAGCTGAAACTATTGTGGTAACATTTCACAATATGTGTGTAGATCAAAGCATCATGCTGTGTTCCTTGAACATATACAGTGATGTATGTCAATTATTTATCAATAAAACAAAATAAAGAAAAATTAAGTTTAGTCTTTTTTAATGGAATAAGTACGCAGGCATTTCAGAAAAGGAAGCACACATGACCTGTAAACATACAAAACGGTTGTCAACCTCAATGATAATTGTGTAACTGCAAGTTAAGCATGAGATACTATTTCACACCCTTTATACTGACAATGCTTAAAAAGTCAGGCACTTCCAGGTATAGTTTCAGTGGGAACACTAATCCACCACTTGTAGGGGTAAAATGGGAGAACAGCTTTGGAAAACTTTTTCATTGCCTAGTAAACTAGTAAACATTGCTGAGACATTTACATTGTCCAAATATACTTGTGTTCTCCCACATTCCTTAGATACCTTTCTTTTACATGGTACCATGAAACTATATGGCTAATGGGATGTGATAGAATTGACATGGTACTTCTGGGCTGAGGCATTTAAAAGTATATGTAAGTTCTCCACTTGCTCTTTCCCTGTTTCAGTGACCAGGAAACCATGTGTTATAGTGGTAACACCACAAAATGGAAGGAGTTTTGGTCACTGATACTATAAATGGAGGAAAGTATCTGACGTCTAGTATACTTTGAGTGAATGAAAAATAAACATTTGCTGCTTTAAGCCACTGCAATTTTGAGCTGTCTTTGTTATTACAACAGAACCTAGTCTATCCTGACTATCCTATACCTTATGACTCAGGATTCCATTTTGTATATATACTCCAGAGAAACTCTTAAATTGTTCATCAGGAGACATATATAAGAGTATCATATGAGAATAACAGCATTGTCCATAATAGCAGGAAACAGAAAACAAATCAATTATCTATGAGAAGTTGAATGAGAAACTAGACAGAAGTAAAAATAAAGGAATTATTATATATATGAAAATATAACTCTTAAAATGTGCAAAGCTTAGGAAACCGGGCAACACACAGAAGAATACAAATAGTATGACTCCATTTTTAGAAATCCAATTAACATGCAGAACAATGTAATATTTAGTAGAGACAGATATGAAGGTGGTGAGCTATAAGGAAGAAAGAATATATATTATTAACACAAAAATCAGAATATTGTTTATACTTGCAGTTTAAAGAATGACATTGGGAATAATAACATTCATAATAATATTTTGTGAATACTGAGTTTGTGAATACAGCAAAGTATTTAAGTTTGGTAACTGAACCCAGGCGCCTGAAACTGTATACTAAATAGAAAGGGACACATACTGCCCTTACAAAAGCACCTTGATAGAAGTTCATTTTATCATTATTCTATTTAACTATACAGAGTCATCTTTATATTATTTTGTACATGTGGTATTTTAACATCCTTGAAAATAATAAAAAAGAATAACAACACTTAATTCCTGAAAAAATCATGAACTAATAAAAGCTCTGGGTTTCTTTTTCAGAGAAATCACAGAAAAAAAGAAGGAAGCATAGATTGGAGCTATTAACATAAAATATGTGAGAAACTCTTGGGGACATCAATGGTTGTTACGAACTCTGTGTGTATGTGTAGGTTATTTCACCTGATCCATGGATTAGTCAGGTATAACAGTGGGGGAATAGTTTGGCTGAAAGCTTTCATATCCTCCTGTTCTTCTTTACATTTCCTTGGAAAGATCATTGCCTATTCTGTTGCCACAGAAATTGGCAGTAACAGTCCAGATCTTTTGGTGGCAGTAGGTTAATATCAGAGTGTTGTAAGACATGTTGGTGTGGAAGAAGCTGGTGTGAACAAGTGCAGACTGATCAGCCATTTTAGGACATTCATTCCATTACTCTATTCGCCACCAAACTTCAGAATTCATGTATTATGGAAGACTTCTGCTTTTAGAGCTACTTATTCCCAAAACCAGAGTGACTATGGGGTGAAGTGACAGCAAATAGGTATGTTTAAAACTGTTACTGTGGTGTCTGAAGCAGGCACTCTCTTTGGGTGTATCTGCTACCATCTAATGCAGCAGATGGGATACAAATTGACTTAAAATTTGGCCCTTCTTAATACATGTAAACAGATAGGGTAGATGGTACCTCAATAGGACCAAGAACCCAAAGGCCAAAATAACTAGACAACTGAGGAATGCAAGCATCATAAAAGAAAGAGATGTAACTGAACAAACATAACACAAGAAAATTTATTGGAACAAAGGGACCAGTAATTGAAAATAAGAATAATAAATATCCTCAAAGCAATAAAGGCAAATATGAATATTGTGAAGCAGAAACATGAAGACCATTAAAAAACAGTATTTAGAATAAAAATATTAAAAGTTAACACAGCAGAAATAAAACACAACACTGTAAATGGAAAATAGGAAAAAATGGGAAAAACATTCTGCTCTTATAGTATTTACAATAAATGTAAGTGGGCTAAACTCACCAATATAAAGACAAACTTTACAACTAATTTTTTTAAGAGCCAAACATATTGTTTATAAGAGACAAGCTTAAAATAATAGAGAAAAGTTGAAAATAAAATTATGGAAAGGAAACATCAGACAAATAAGAGCTAAAAGAAAGTAAGGTAGTGTATTAGGGCTCTCCGGAGAAAAAAAACCAATATTGTGTGTGTGTGTGTGTGTGTGTGTGTGTGTGTGTGTGTGTGTGTGTCTGTTTGTGTTGTGAGAGAAAGAAATAGAAAACAAATTGAAAAGTAAAACCTCATCTTATGGTGAGATTAATTTGGGGCCATGAGCAGTGGTTAGAAACAAGTCCCCTCTGTTGGGTTATAGTGGTTCAATTTGGGCAAGCATGATCTTTTTCAGCTTCACTCAACCATGTACTGTCACGGCATTTTAACCTCTTTGTCTTCATTTCCTTTCTCTTAATTCGATGCAACTTCAGGAGTCATGGTTCTTTGCTTGGTGTGATCTAATCATAATTTCTCCTAGAGCTTGACTTGAGAAACAATTAATTATTTTAAATTGCTTTCTTCAAGGCAGTGTCTTATACCTTATCATATCTTATTGTCTTCAAACCCTGGCTTCCTCCCTAGAAAGCAAAGGAAGTGAGCCAAGCAGA
The DNA here is from genome assembly GCF_040802235.1 of Manis javanica. NCBI lineage: Eukaryota > Metazoa > Chordata > Mammalia > Pholidota > Manidae > Manis > Manis javanica. The sequence goes on from NC_133174.1 coordinate 113,939,905, forward strand.
TGTTTTCTTATCAAGAATTCATAGCAGACCTATTTACCCCAAATTAGCATATCTCATTAACTATCTCAAGGACACAGACTGAATTGTCTTTGAAAAAGTGTCTCAAAAACCTCATCTTTTGGAGAAGTAGCATATTCCCAGGGAACTGCTTTCTTAACTCTCTCTTTTTCTCTGTGGTAAATGAACAAAAACAAATCTGAGTTGTCAGTGTCCATTTCAGCACTTTGCTTGGTCTGAATTACTGCAATGTTACTGATATGAAGAGTCATGTGAACCTGGGCCCAGGTAGGGAGAGTGATAAGGGTAGGGAGGGACACTGTCCTACTCTGTATCTAGATTTAACACTTAGTAAATATAAATACTACCACTAGTGTCCATGCTAAATTCTTTACATACGTTTTCTTATTTATTAATCATAAAACCTATGAGACATACACTATTATTTCTCTCCTCCATTTTTCTTATGAGAAAACTGGAGCATAAAATGATCAAAAACAGTGTCCAAGTGTCATAGCTAGTTAGCAGTAGAGATAGGACTAGAGCTCTGTCCTCTTTGACTTTGGGCCCATACTTTTCCACTAATTATGCTGCTTGATTGATCAAGAAACTAACACACTCCTTGACACACAGTATGCACTTAATAAATGACACCCCCCCCCAAGAAATGATTATAACTGAGACTGGATACATTGCTGCTGGTTAAGATTTGTGAGCCAGTACAGCTCTATTATCATGCATCTGAATTCATGCCATTTCTCCCACACCTGCCTATGGATGCCAAATGACAGGTGTTATTGAAAGAGAATTAAAATAAATTTTACTTTTGATCTTTTAATGAGAATTTCATGCCAGTCCTGAGAATACCCAGATTCTTGGGTATTTTCTGTCTTTGTAAAACAATGCCTTCTTTTTTAAAAACAATTCTCTTGTTTAGTTCCCCTCTATGTCTTACCAGATCAAATCTAAACTCTTGGTACTATATTCTAGGTGATCAATGATATGCACCATCTTTTCTGTTCAGGTACTTTAGGCATCTTTTGCTACGACTATTACCAATGCATATACAGCACATGTGCACACGTGCATGCACACACAGACACACATGCACACACACACATACACTCCACCCCACCTTTCTCATAGTCACCTTTAATGCCATAATCTTACTTGGAATGTCTTTCTCTTTCACACTGATTTCTACTTGTAAGTTTCAAACTTTTTCACCACAACACTTAGGAAGCAATAAATGCCCCATTTATTTATTTATTTATTTTTAAATAAAATTAAATCCAATTTCAGCAACCACTCATCAAGGTTGATGCAAAGTTCAGAGTCATTTGGGATTTTGTATGGGAGTGCCTTCTCTCTCCTTACAGTTATATTAGAATTCCAGGGGCTGGGTGTTCCCCTATAAGTCATCATTGCCTGTTGTTTCTCTGTATAGTCACTTTATGCTGCTTCAACTCTGGCTCTCCACTATCTATCCTATGCCATGGGTCCCAAAACTATTTCTTAACTTTCAGGCTTCATGCCTTGTCCAACATGGTCCCTTGAAGGCTGGAAGCTCTGATAGTAATTTTACTCAGTTCTGTATAACTTGGTCACAAGGAACGATCAAGACTCACAAGGTATAGGTGTTCAGTGCTTTTTATAGGTTTTCATTGAATCATCTTCATTCAAGTTATTGTCATATTTAATCACTGTTCTCTATACGGGTCATATCTCCTCTATTTCTGGCACAGTCCTTACACCAGTCTCTAGGATTTTAGGGCATAAGACAGGAACCTATTTCCCTTAAACCTTTAAACTACCAAACTATTCTCTCTGTGGTGAATTCCAAGATTGGCCACAAATTATTTTGATTCTTTTACACATGCCCCTTGGCAAAGTGACTTTGATGTTGTTCTCATCAAAAGGTTAAATTATTGTCTCTGCTGGTTAAATATGGGCTTGATCATGTGACCTGTCTTGGCTAAAGTGATATTACAAATGTGACACAAGCAAGAGGCCTGAAAATTACTTGAACTTTGTAGTTTGTTCTTCCTTGCTGCTCTTGGCCCCCAACAATCACCCTGTAAAGAAGAATCAGGTGAGCCTGATTGAGAATTAGGAAGACCCATCTAAGAGAAATAAGGTTTCATAGCCAAAAAGTAGACCTCTAGAAAATGAGTGAGGTCATCCTGGATCATCTAACTTCCACCTGATGAGCAACTACACACATATGTGTGACATCATATTAACTGCAGACGTCAAGATTAGCTGAGCCAACCCAGCACAAAAGAAGTGCCCAGCAGAAATGTGAGCTAAATAATAACTGTTGTTTTAATTCACTGTATTAGTTTGCTAGGGTTGCCATGACAAAGTACCATGGACTGGGTGCTTAAGCAATTTATTTTCTCGTAGTTCTGAAGGCTAGAAGTCTGAGATCAAGGGGTCAGTAGGGTAGTTTCTTCTGATACCTTGGCTTGTAGATACCTGTCTTCTCTCTGTGTTTTCACTCTGAACATGTCTGTGTCCTAATGTCCTCTTCTTATATGGACACCAGTCACTGGATTAGGGGATACCTTAATGACCTCATTTTAAATTAATTGCTTTTGTAAAGACCCAATCTACAAATAGAGGCATATTCTGAGGTATTGGGGGTTAAGACTTTATCATATGAATTTGTGTGGACACCACTCAACCTATAACAGTCCATAACTTGTTGTTCCTCTATGGGGTTTCCTCACCCAAACTAGGTTATATCTTCAGGGTGTCAACTCTTCTTCACTTGCTCTATAATATAAAAATCTTATTTATTCCCCCTCTGGAATTAAAGAGATCCTAGATCTCTAAGATTCTCCTCTCTATCTCCAGTGGGGATAAAAAGCACCAAGAAATTTGCTAATTAAACTATGAAATTAACAAATTATTACTCAAGATACCAACCCTTCAGTGCCCCCTATCATGGGACTTTTCCTTAACTATCCCAATTATAAATGTTCTTTCACTTCTCTAAGTTTTTATAGCATTAGCACATCTCTACCATACTGCCTGGTTATTGAATATATACTATCTTGAATTCTAATCCTACTGCATAAAATGTGACATTTTGTCAAGTAGACAGTGAACTCTTAGAGCATAGAGCTCTGACAGAGAATTTATATTTCTAATATAAAAACTGGCCATTCAGTTGGCACTCTGGACCCATTTAGCTTAGTGATATCACATATTGCAATCCATGACTCTAATAGCACCTGTTTTCCTTTAATTTGTGTGTGGTCTGACTTTCATACTTTCCATGGCAGCATGTGTTTTTCTCCCCTTGTTATCATAGAAATGACCTTGAGGTTTTAGTGCTTATAAGGGGCTTCAGAAAGGAGAAACCTGGAACACTAACAGTGTGTAGTGTCAGTACTTCATATTTTAACTTCACAAAGATTATTCAAGTAGCAAAAATAGCTCGTAAATATATTTAATTATTTAAATTCATTCTATTAAACAAATTGCTATATTGCATATTATATCTAATGCTAAACTTATAAAATCTATTTTTTCCTCTTTATGGGCACATAAGGAAAAGTAAGGCAATGTTCAACTTCAGAGGCTTTATGACAGTTATTTCTCGCATGCCAGAGAGGTTCAATAAACATACAAAATAGAAAATGCTTTTTATATCCTAGTTAGAAAGAAAACAGGTGCTATTATAGCTATTGACTGCAAGATGTAATATCACTAAGCTAATTGAAACCGGAAATCTTGAGAACCTAGCAAGCTGCTGCAAATAGGTCTGCTCTGAGCTATACACGGTTCTGATGCATCCAAAGGGACTTGTCTCTAAAAAACCTGGCAGTGCCGTGTGGTACTTAATGGTGTCCCTGACAGTAGCCACCCAGGCTGTCCCCACCTCATTAGTCTAGCCTCTGTGCCTACCATGTTCTGAGAATGGCTACTTCTTCTTTTCTTCCAACAGTCTCTTGCCATAACTTCCTTCAAGAGCTAGTGCAGAAATTACCTTCTCAAATAAATCGTAAAAATAATTTGAATTTACTCTGTGCCAAATCCTATACTAAATATACCCATATATTAAGCCACGTAATACTTTCAATAATCTTGCAAGACTGTTATTCTTCTCACTTTTTATGCCGGAGGTAACTAGTCACAGGGAGACTAAGTACATAATCCATGCTTTAGGGCTAGTAAGTGGAAGAAGGAAGCTGTCAACCCTGGGAGACTGTTCACAGACCTCTTTTGTCTTTTAACAATTATACCAGCATGTGATGGTGAATTTAGTCTGCCTTCCATTCATACATATACATTTTAAATATTTTTAATGTATATGCTAAGCACTATGTTGTTAGTTTTCAAGACATTTCTGAGGTAGTGGCAAAGTATTGGGTATTTGTACTTCACACAAATATATGAAGATTATTCAGAGTTAAAATTATCTATCAAAATGCCTTAAATTGCTTAGAAAGAAAAGTATTCATGGTTTTGTGTGTGTACCACTGTATGATAATTCTTATGCACAGTAAAATTTGAGAGTCCCTGAGATAAACTGAAGTAATGAATAAAAATTAAAGGAAACATTATATGCTGGTGCCAAAAAAGATTCAAACTATAGTGCCTTTGTGTTAACTATCAAGTTCCTAGGAGAAGATGGTGACTGAGTAGGCAATTCTAAAGTGTTGCTGATGGTCTGCACATTTTACTGTGCACTATTTTTATATTAGGCCTCCATAACTTTGTTATCAGATTGGTTTGATATGAAGATTACACAAGATAGTGTAACTGTACCTCAGAGGTGATGGAATTATTAGGTTATTAAAGTTAGCTTCTAAGTTAAATGTACAAATATAATGTGACTCTCCTATACTATTATTATACTCATTTTACAGATGAGGAAATTGAGACTCCAAGAGGTTATGTAACTTGCCCAAGAACACCCAGCTTGGAAGTAATGAAAGTACACTCTCACCTGATTCCAAAGCACATTCTCTTCCCACTGTACATCAGGCTCCTTAGGAAGAAGTATGCAATGGCAATTAACAGCTCTGGCTCTGAAACTAGACTGCCTGAGTTGGAAGTCTAGTCTGTCACTGACTGAGTGTGAGAACATCAAACTGTATGAGGTTTCCTCAGTCATAAAATGTGGATGGTGAAGGTAATGGAAATAGTATGCATACTTCATAATGTTGTGACATGAATTGAAAAAGAAACTGCACATAAAACACCTAAAAAATGCATGGCACATGGTAAGTGGTCACTACCTTCTATTATTACCTATCTAGTTTGTGTCCATAGGCGCAATTTCGGTAGGGTAGGGTTGGGGAGGTAAGTAGAAATTCTATGCTGATTCCATATTATGAAATTTTGCTTCCTTGTGTTGCCCACGATCAGCCTTAGAAACAATGACAGGAAAACAGAGCTTTGATTACAGTGCTCTGCTATCCAATAAAGGCCAAGCCTGCTGTGTTCCCAGTTAGAGAGACCTGATAGAAACATCTACTTCTACAACAGCCTCCCCAAGCATGTGAACGCAGATGTACTTGTTATATAAATAGCACACCTAAATGCATCAGGCTAGGAAACAGATGGAGACTGTACAGAACTGTGCTAACATTTAGGTTGTCAATATACTCTCCTGAGCCATCATTACAAGATTCTTGGGGGTCTGTTCCCCCTCTTTGGAAGGCTGTAATTCCCATCAACAGTGGCACAAATCATATATTTGCATCAGGAGATGCGTAAACTTCAAACCAACTGTTAGAATGAGTATGCCGGAGCTGTAGTTTGATAAACAAATGTATTACAATGAACCCTGAATAAACCCCCTCCTCCCACTTCCTCATGGGATGATCAAAACAGTTGTAAATTTTAAACAATGTAGATCTTTAAATCATGCACCACTGAGCCTGATTTTTTTTCCATGGGTTATGGAGATAGGGATGGTGCCTGGGGAGCCCGAGGCCTTGTGGAGACTGGTTAGTGGTAAAATTATGAAGGGAAGATTTTTGGATTCTCCCTGGAAGAAGTACATATGAATAGTGGGAGAATGCAAACAGGGTATTGAGAATAGGTTTCTGTTTAAAGGGCCAGTAAGTGTTAGTTCACAGCAGCCTTGCTTAACCAAGGATGGGTGACAGAATTACTTCAGGAAATGTTACAAAACAGAATCACCAAACTTTGTCTCCGACCTACTGAATAAGAATGTCCAGGGCAAGAATATTTTCATTAAAAAAATTCAAAGCTCTTCAGATGGCTCTCCTCTGCACCCAGATTAACTACCACTGTTTTCAGGATACAGCAGGATTGCCAGAAAGAGTTGTTAAAAATATACAAATCAAGTCCCTTACCCATCCTCAGATTCTGACTTAGTAGATCTTGCGGTAGACTCAGGAATCTGCCTAGCCAGGTGCCAATTTGATTCTTAGTGTTTAGATAGTAATTGAGTAGAGTATGATTGTAGTGATGATCCCAGAGCTTGGTGTGTTTCAGAGTTAAATACCTAGGTATTCAATGAGTGCCTATCTTGTATACAACATTGAGCTAGACTTCTCTGTACTTGGGAGTAGGGATGGAAAAGAAGCATAAAATATGGGTCTTGTATAAGGGAATCTTTATATGCTCCTGAGAAGACACATTGTGCCCACAGAGACTAAGACGGTGAGCTAGCTTTCTCCTACAGCTGAGCTCTGGTTATGGGGAGGTGGTTAGTGGACATAGTGGATAAATGGATGGTAGCTCAATATGACCCTTTCCACAGCTTCCTCAGTTCCCGCTCTTTATCCCAAATACTTCTACATCAACTGCCTTAATTTGCAGCTGGCAATCCAGGTAGTGAATGCCAAAAAACCTCGGTAACCAGACAATTTCTTCTGAGAGGAACGGGTTGACTTTTCAAGTCAGGCCTCCTCACTTTTTGCCCTCCTCTGGCTTTCATTCCCTTTCACTCTAGTAAAAATACTGCCTCTTACCTCTCCCAAAAGAGGTGTAAATTGCTCTCCCTAGGATACTTGAATGAGTTTATCAGTCAAAGGAGTGAACAACACCTTTTCGCTCCAGAAGTGTAATTGCATTTTGTAGGAGGGAATGAACACTGTGGTTCTCTCACTTGCCCAAATATAATGTTTATACCCTTTGAACTGTTGCCTGAGGCTAAGGCAGATGCTGCATTTTAGCCTTTTGGGTGTAATTTTGTCTTGTCACATTAGTTGCCACTCTGCATTTGCTATCTTTTACCAGTGTTCATGATCATCCATTTTATTCTACAAAGACCACCATTACTGTCACCAACCAACTTGTGAAATCAAGTGGCAGATTGGTCCTTTTGTTTTTATACTGAGTTATAGCTCCACAATGGCAAACTACCTTGTGGACTTTTTTTCTGGCTGAAAGCTTGAGTCAGTTTCCATAGATCTTTACTCTATCCATCCTTCTTTCCTGAATTCTGTCTTGACTTAAGGTTCTGAAATATTTTCCCATTGGATTATCACAGCTCTTCTCAGATATAGGTCAAGTAGAGGCAATAACTCCTAGTTTACAGATAGGGAAATTAAAGTCAAATGTTGAAGTGATACTCCTCTGACCACACTGTTCAATACTCAAATAAAACAGACTAGGTGAGAAGACAGGTAATCTCACTTATGGCTCAGGTCTTTTCTTACAATTTTAAGATAAAATAGCAATTCCATATTGCACTCTGGAAGTAAAAAAAAAAGTAACGTAAGATGGCAGAGATGGCAAATTATCCTACATCTATTCTTCCCCTTGTATTAATCAATAAAACTCTAATATTATTAGATATCATCACACATTCTGCAATAAGACTATTAATTCCTAGTGTAGAAGAATTACTTCATTGAAACTCCACTTCCTTCAGTTCCAAGGTACACAACTAGACTACATGTTTCAGCATCCTGTGCTATTAGCTTTGATGATATCAAGTGAGTTATAGCCAGGGGAATGTGAGTAGAATGAATGCCTACCAGTTCTGGGCTGAGGCTTTTAATAAATGTAGCTCTATATTCTTATTCCTTTCCATCTGCCAGATACAACATTGGTGATAAGGCTTTAGGGAATGACAGTGCCACAAGATGTAAGGAGCCTGGATTCTAGAATCACCATGTGGAAGCTAGTTGCCTACAGATAAGCAGCATGTGCCTCAGATAGTAGGTGTTGGTATTTGATTCATTCCTTTTGGGTCTATTTAATGCAATAGTTTGATCTATTCTATTCTAATGGGATATTTTTTGTAGACTGATGTTGCCATGTAATACAGTTCTGAAAAGTGATATGGACATACAATTTATTAGGGGAGAATTCTGGGAAGGCTCCTGAAATGGAACAAATAGTTGGGGAAAGTACCCCTTCCCATGATTTAAAAAAATTACTTTCTTCATCTTTGAATGTGGATGCAATGTTTGGACCTCCAACAGCCATATTAGGACATGAAGTGGATGCAGAAATAAAGTCATGTCTGAAGACTGGTGAAGCAGAAATATACAAGGATCCTAGGTTATTGATTGTCTCATTGTACTACCATCCTAGCTTTAGACTATCCAATGGACATTTTTTGTAAAAGAATTAACCCTTGTGTATTTAACCTAGTTATTTTGGGTTCTCTGTAAGGGCAGCTGAACCTAATGGATGAAAATGCAGGCCACACATTCCCTTTCATAGAATTAATTGAGAGGCTTCTGCAGGTCCAAATCTAACCCTCTCCACCAAATATCCACTTGACGGGCTAGAAAACATGAAATCTCATACCACAAAGCTCAGACTTTGGTACACGTCTGTGGTTCTCTAGATGTGGTTCTTTGACATCACCTATAACCTTGTTAGAAGTACAGATTCAGGAGCTTCACTCTGACTCACTAAATAAGAATCCTGGGAATGGAACCCAAGAAACTTTCTCTTTACAAGCTCTCTAGATGATTTTTGTGTGCTGTAAAATGTGAGAGACATTTTTTCAAAAGTACCTGTTGGTACTCAGTTGCTATTTGAGTTATATAATCATTAGTAAATTGAAACAAATTTAGTGAATCTCAGCACAGGCTGCACATTAAAACCATCTGAGGAGCTTTTTTTTAAAAAAAAATACTTATGGCTGGGCCATGATTGTCAGATAAGCTAATGGCAGAGTTATGTTGCAGTGTCCTGAGTGGAGTCACTGGTCATCTGGGAAGGAAAAATGTAGACATAAGACTCAAAGTGGGGGAAAAGTCACATGCCTGAGTTAGCTTGTAGGATTTTTGTATGAGGCAGTGAATGTGAAAAAGCCTTTGTAAATTGTAGTTTTATTTTTCAAATATATTTCTGTTCTAAACTTCATCCAGATGCTAGAAAAATACTGTTATTACTATTAATAGTAATAGTAATGATAATAATAATAATACCAGATAACCCTTATTGAATGTTTTATACTATAGGACCAGAAGATTTGTTGACACTCTAAGGATTGTTAGGCACTCAGGTTGTATCTAGATTAGTATGGGCATCCTCTAGGAAGCAGTGATTCTTGTTTTTAGACACTGTTGAAAATGAAGCCTTTAGGCTCTTGTGGTTAAAATTGTAACGTTTCCAGAATATCTCGCCTGGCTTTGGTACATTTGCATGTCCTCGGGGTGGAGAGAAGTTCACCTCCCTGTCAATGGGTAATTACCTCTGCAACTGAGGGCGTGTCTGAACCTGAGAGGTTAATGGGAGGGGCTGGCTTGCTTGCTTCTTCCGGAGCAGGGGAGAGAGAGAGTGCTGGACTGCAGTTTGTAAGCAATAAACAGGTTTTAAACTTCATTTCTCCCTTTGACTGATTTCGTTTTTTAGAGGTATTTTGCCCCAGTATTTCCTTTCCCCGGACTTACAGCTCTCTAAGACATTGTCTTCATCCTGTAAGGAAACTGGCTTCTTTAAGTGGCCATTGACCTATTGAAGACATGTCAGTCTGTTAATGACTATCTTTCTCTTCCACTAAACAGTATTGAATATTAAATTAGAATCCAAAGCAGGTAAATACTTTTCAGTTTTTGGATTATTTCAACTATACTACACATATAATTAATCAACTCAGGTAGTTAATGTTTGATTAGATTTAATGTGCAAATATGCACACTCTTTGAATTCATGAGCCCTTTGTTCACTTGATATTTTAAGCCACATGAGATCCTTGTTTATTTCTTTGGTTGCTTATCTTTTCTGGACTTTCTACAAACAACTCAGATCAGTAGAGAGGAATTTTGAAACATGGCACTCTGATGCAGCTTATTTTCCTTCCTATAACTGAATACAGGGAAAATAAGGAAGAGACAAAAAGCAAGAACAATATAGATGGAGTTTAGAAGTAATAAGCTAAAATCTAACTGATGAAACAGAAATTTGTGTCAGACATTCATAATACTGAAAGCATGTTTCAGTTTATAAAAAATATTTCTGGTTTCTTTGGGGAACCTCGTTAATTTATTTTAAGTGTTTACATTGTCTTATATGACACATAGGCTGAGGGAAGAAGGAAAAAATACAGAGGGACATATGCATGAAGGGGAGTGACTTTCTCCCATATTTTGTGAAGAAACACTTGATATTAAAACCCTTCCATTTTTTTATGTTTGAAAATGCTTTGTCTGTTCAGAAGAAATAGAAGAGTTCAGGTCTCTTCAAGATGAACTCAGGCAAGAAGTAGCTTTGAAAATTCTCAGAAGATAGGGGTTATAAAATGCAATTTAGCTTAATCCTTTCAGAGTTACTGAGCTATTCATTAGAAAAGAGGGAAGGAAGAGAGTTGAGAGGAGTGAGAAGGCAGAGAGAGAATAGAAGCTAACCAAGCTGGTGATTTAGTTGCCCAGGTAACCATACCCCTTCTAAAATAAAGGTAGTTATCAGGGACTGATTGTTAAATAGAAAAGGTAGGAAGAAGATAGACTATGCATATTAAGTATATATTCATTTATTGCTTATGACTTAGGGGAAAAACCCTCAAGGAAAAATAGCAAGTCGAGGACTTATCCAGTGAAACTATTTATTAATGAGAGATGAACAGCAATTAACAAGTGGAAATAGTCAATAATGGCTCAGTTGCAACCAGGCCACACTGAGTGACAGCAAGCTTTGTGCTAGTGCAAAGCTAGAGAGAAAAGTGCACGGTGGCCTTTCATAAGCAGGTCAATACCAATACTAGGTATAACTGAAGCAAGAAGGAAGAAGTGTGTCAAAGTGACAAGTTTCCTTGTTCTTGCTGTCCTGTCATTGTGAAGAATTGTGCAATCAATGAGACCAGCCCAGGAAAGCCTCTGACCCTTGGGAGTGCCACAAAATCAGGCCATAACTCTGAGTTCATTAAGTAGAGAGTTGTTAATCATGCCAGTGAGGATTGGGTTTGGCTATGGATGTTCCAAAGGTAAGTGGCTCAAATAAAATAGAATTTATTTCTTTTCCATATAAAGAAATTTGGAGGTCCAGGGTTGTTATGTCAGTTCCATGTTCATGAAAGACTTGGGCTCATTCTGTCTTTTGTTTTGCTGTCCTCATTGTGAGCTTTATATCCCAAGATCCAAGATGGCTGCCCAACTCATTGGGCTAAGCATTAATCTACTTCCTTTAAGGACAATTCTCCGAAGTTGCATATGGCACTTATTTTTGTATCCCTATAGCCAGAACACGGTCACATAGCCACATCTAACTTAAAGGAAAACTGAAAATTATAGTCATCATTCCAGACAGCTACATTTCCAGCTGAAAATCAATAGTTAAGTCACTAAGCAACAGGAAAAAATCAGAAATCAGGCAAACTTGGAGTTTTCCACTGTTTCCAACACTAACACACAGGATTGAGATTTTTTTCTTTTATACTGCAAATTATAAAGTGCAAATAAGAATATCATTAAGTGTTTCTTTGTTGGATTCAATTCAATAATTAGCTTATTTAGTATCTAAAAGACTAAAGGACATTTAAATCCACAGGAGAGAAAAAATAGAAATAAACAAACTATAAGGCAGAATGTGATTAGTATTGTCAGAAAGGCCTAAGAAAAGTTGTGTACATGCCAGAAGATAGAGAAATTAATTCTAGCTAGAGCATTAGGGAAGGAAATGTCTAAGACTGGGTGGACAAACTATGACCCTAGGGAACAAGGGCAGCCCATTGCTTGCTTTGTAAATAAGGTTTTATTGGAACACAGCCATGCTCATTTATGTACTGTCTGTGGTAACTTTCATGCTATGATAAAAGAGTTGAGTAGTTATGACAGAGACCATATGGCCCACAAAGCCTGAAATTCAACACTGGCTTTTAAAAAGAAAGGAATTTCAGACTGGACTGAAAGAATCCTAACAAGAAGTGCATTATAAGCAGAAAAGAGACTGAGTAAAGGCAGGGATGCAAAATATTCTGTGTATGTTTATTCATGTATTAAAAAATTATAGTAAAATTTTTAATACATGAATGCTCTCCCCAAAAAACTTAATTGTGTAGAATGTGGAGTTATATTTTTGAGAGATTAATAGAAGGGCCAGGACTGGCCTATTCAGCTAGTCAGCCAGGGACCTGGTTGAACAATTTGGATTGTCAATGTCCTGGCTGCAGTTTGGCAGCACCAAGTGGGTGATTGTTCAGGTTCTTCTAGGACAGGAGTAGTAATTACAAGAATATCCCAATACTTGGCACACGTTTCACTGGACAGATTCAGGGAGATCGGATAAGGCTGGTGACAGCACGTCCTGCATCTCTCTGCTTCCTCAAATTGGATTGCTTACTTATTCCCCAACCAGGCTCATGGTCCCCTTCACATCTTGCCTCAGCTTCCCTGACCTAAGATAAGAACTTCAACCTTACTGCATCTGCAGCGGAGCCTGCCCAGAGGCTAGGAGCCAGTGTCCAATCAAGTTAGACCCAAGTTTGCTTTATGACAGGGCATATTATCACAGAGTTTTACATTAGTTCTATTCAGTTGGAGCATAAGGTCCTCGAGAGAAGAGCTGGCAAAGTTAAAAGATAAAACACATTGTGGAAGGTGTTTAATGATATACTAAGGAGTATGAGTCTCATTCTGTAGGTAAGGGGGAACAATTAGATAAGGTATTTAATTTTTTTTAACTAGGAGATAATTTGCTCTCTAACAGACAAAAATGTCCAGAGCTGTGGCTGTTTTAAATAAAGAGCTTTATCATTTTAAACAATAAAAGACTTATTCAGGTATAAAAGTATGAGTTAGGTGACAACTCTTGGGAAAAGAATATCTTGTGCCTGAGACTCAAAGGAATATCTGGCTATGTCCTTTACTCCCAAACCTATTTCAGTGACCAAAAGCATCTAGGGGCTACAGACATATTTGTTAGAGATAATGAAGGAAGTGAAAGAGGGAGACCCCCAGCCCATTAGATTGTGAGCTACCTGAAGGCAGACACTGTCTTTCATTTCTGAATCCTCAACATCTAGCAGTATGCTCAGCCTATCCTGTTAATATACAAGGACATATTGAAGATACAGATGATTGTTTTAACTCCAGTTGATCCTATCTGGTTTGTTTTCCTCAACACAAAGGAAGGGTATATTAACTTCCTGTTTTGCTGGATCCTAATTACTGAATCTAGAGATCATCTTATGCACACTTGTACTGCTTGGCTCTGTAACCTGCTGGTGACAAGGCTCCACCTGAAGAGTGTGTGTGTGTGTATGTGTGTGTGTGTGTGTGAATTGGTTAAGATCCCGTTTGTACATTCACCGACTACTCTCTGCTCTGGGATTTTAAGTGTTTTAACTATTTTTTAGTTAATACCACACGAGAGCACTAAAATACATTTGACAAGTTCTTCCTTTTAAATGAGCATGGGGAAAATTTGTGAAATTCAGCTTTCTTGCCTTACCTGAATATTTCAAAGTGGAAAGTACATTTTCTCAACATCAATGAGAATTGCTGTTGAGATTTGAAAGAGGCCTTTGGCCAATTGTCTATCAAAAATGTGTGATTTTTTATCACTCAAAATTCAGCAAGTAAATAGCCCTACTTCTTCCAGGTCTCTAATGCCTCTCCAGGGCAACATGAAATCTTTTCTAGACTCTACTTTTTAATGTACCTTTGAAAGGCAAAGCAAGGTACTTAGACCAGGTTCAGATTTCTAATTCCATTAGTAGTTTAGTAACAAACCCGGATCTTTGCAAAATTGCAGAAGGATGAGATTTGACTCCAGGTCCCATGAATTGTCCCATGTAACAGTTTTCTCCAAATGCTTTTAGTTCCTAGTGCCCTCATTATGACACTGTGTTTTCTGGAGAACTGGAAATGTTTTTGCCCTAGAACCTTGAACCATGCAGCAACCATCTTGTGTTGCTGATGTAAATGCCAAGAAAATTTCAGGAACAGTGCCCCTGACATCCTGAATTATTGAACCAATGTCAGTCGCTGTATTAGCAGAAGCCTACTCCCAGACCTTTTGTTTTATGAAAAGAAAAGTCTCTATTTTTTTTAAGGAAATGTGCTGAGTTTCTTTTACTTACAGACGATAATTGTGCCAGATGACACAGACTTCATGAAACCAGAGCAGAGGAAGAAAGTGTCATAAGTTCTATCGTAGAAGGCTCTAAGACATGAAAAAGGGATACATAGGATAGGTTAGCCAGTTTTACTTCTGTTTCTGCTCTTAACTTAGTGAAAATAGCGGTCATATGACCTAACAGCCGCAAAATAATAATAATAAAAAAAGCATAGGTACTGGCATATAACTAGGGTTGAATCCCAATTTTGCAACATGCTGGCATCTAAGTTTACATCGATGTCAAGATGATTTTGGAGGTTTAAAAGAGAAATAACCCTTCTGGTGGCTTGTGGTGCATGTTGTGTTTAGTGTTTTCAAAGCAGAATGTCCATACCCTGGTTCTGGAAATTTTAATTATATTCCATATTGCATTTTACCTCTTCTCCTCTTCAGATCCATTTGCCAGCTTCTAGTCTGAGATTCACTTCTCCCCCATTTTGACATCTGCTGTCAGTCTCAGAAGGGAAACACCAGATTGTTTCTTGGGACCAAATAATACAGGTTTCTCTAGTTCATGAGAGTTAATTTACAAAAGTTATCATAAAATCCAGGGTTCATTTGAACTTGCCTTCCATGAATGATAAGTAAATTATCTTTGAATAGAGTGCAACTTGGAACTGGAAGACATGAATCAAGCACACTTAAAAATGAGCACATGGAAAACGAAGGCTGATTACTGATTTTGCCCCATCAGCTATTGTCACTAATCTTTAGTTCTTGTATATGCTTTGCTCATATGATTCCCATATCCCTTACTGTCTGTCATAAATATTTCATAAGATATTCAAAGCCTGTCCTCAGCCAAGTAATAACAAATATCAGATGACACATTAGGAAGATGCATGGCAATTTTAAACATAAATTCTGTAGCAAAGCTTGATTCACATCTTGTGGTCATTCTAAAGAAATAAGACTCAAGGAGAATTATAGATGTGCAATTAGCATGGACACCTTAATTAGTAGCCCATTCTCATTGGAAAAGGAAGAGAACAGCAGCTCCTGTTTTTTTTTTTTTCAGGCTTTCTGCTTACTCTCCAATCTCTTAAGCATCAAGAAGCTTTTATTGCAAATGTTAGAAAAGGACCAAACTTCATGCACTCTATGGACTTAATTATCTTCCTTTGGGTAACACATATTGTGTTAGTCCTTGGTAAAATTTTCAAGTTGTCAAGTTAGATAAAAATCCCAATTTTTTCTTTTGGTTTCACTTCTCTCCTTTATGACACAGCCCCCTCTACTGATGGGCCTACTGTAGCATCTGCCTTTTTCTTCACTTGTCCTCAGTCCTCTATTCATCAGAGCCCTATTCACCTGGGTCTTGCCTCTAAATTACTGGGTGACAGGTTCCTGAGAAACTAGAGGTCCAAATGTCAGTAACTGACAGCAGCCTCATGTGTTTACTTTCCTACATAGCATGTGTGCATTTTGGCCTGGGTCTTCAGAGCCTTCACTCAAGGTAATGATTACTGTGAAAATTCTGAATTCTAAGTACTATAAAAAACTGGATGGGAAGAGATTTTTAGTCACAGATGTCTTTCCTGCCATTCTTCATATAACGCCATCGAGACATTGCCCAATTTACCTACACATAAGACTGGCCCAGATCAGCAGCAATCTTCCTGAAGTTATCAAGAAGCTGAAATGTTCTGAGGAAAGTCTGAAGACCTTACCTTTCTTAGTGCTGTTTAATAGTACTGATTCCTGTGGTTATTTTTATGATTTCTGTCTCTTTGCCTACAAAATAGAGTTTAGATATTTTTTCTGTTGGACACTACCCTTGGTCAGCTATATTTGATAGTCCTCATTTATTTAAACAAAAGTTACTGTGTTTTGCAACCATTAATGTCTGAGTAAATTGAAATCTAGCTCTCTAAAATTTTTTTCCTCTTAAAATTTCCCAGTACTTATTCATTAATCCAAAGGAGCATTTATTAAGCACCTCCTGGGATATGCTAGAAAATCAAAAACATGACTCATGCTGCTGGCTTGAAGAGTTCCCAGTAGAATGAGGGAGATTGTCAGGTAATAAACGCGTAATGAAATAGAGAGTGGTATCTTCTCTGAGAGGAGGTACATAATGCTATGGGAACCTAGAGGCAGTAAGCTAAGCTTCTGGCAGCTGGCCTTACCAAAAAAGGGAAATGCAAAATGCTGTGAAAGGGCTAGTGGTTAGAGGCAGTGAGAATAGAGGAAAAGCCCAACTGATTTTGAAATGAGATAGACCTATGTTATACAACTCTTCAAGTTCTTAGTCTTCTTATCTGTGCCTTGGAGATAATAAATCCTACCTGACAGTTTTTTTAAAATGAAGATTGCAAGTGACTATAAAAGGGGTCACTAATTTACAATTCTCACACATTTCAAAACATGCCTCAAAAGCAGTTCCTGAACTCTGGAATTGTCCAAGGAGTTACTGCAGCCCCAATTTTCTGCTACTGTTTTCTCATAAGATTATAATTATACTGAAGAGCTGATAGTCTTACACTCTTAGTCCAGGGGAGATAGGAGGAACGAAATGATAGAAGAAGAAAGAAATGGGTAAAAAATACCTGAGATTAGATAGAAGGGTGTTAGTTTGCCCTAATAATAGGGCAAGTGAAGGTCTCTTAAATTTTATTTTCTTTCATAAGAATAAAGCATGTCCCTGAGTCAATAAGTCAACAACTCTTTTAAATGTCTTTAAAAAGTTTAAAATTGTGATAGGAAGAGATTTGGGAGATAATCCTTACTCAATGAAGACTCCATTTTTTATGATGTACAACATTTTTAATGACTCTACCTTCATTTAAGAATGAATGTGAAAATATTCTTGGTAAAAAGTATCTATTGCTGTCTAAGAAGGTTATAAATTAGAAAGTCATTTCTATTAACAACTAAAAGATAGCAACAAATATGTGTAATAACTAATATGTATTTATACACATACATATGTCTAACTAATTTGGTAATAGAAGACATTAGCAAAAAATGATATATCTGTACATTTATATTAAGGACTGAGATAGCTCCTAAAAGGAAATTATCAGACATAGTAAGAACTGTGTGGCAAGGTAGAAACTCAGAATAGTGAGAAGCTTAGCAGGGTATCTCCAGGAGAAGAGAGGGAGGTGAGGGCCCTTCCCTAGACAGTTGGGAAATAGTCCACATCCTGCCTATGTATATATCAAATTGAGTAGATACAAATTTCCAGTAAATCACTTACATGGAATAACTGCAGTGATTCTCATTGGGGTTCTACCTATCTACACATAAAGATTGTTGCTTGGGCATTTTCTGTTCTCTGCAGATGATACCTTTTATCTCCAACAGTAAGTGAGCCAATGGAGAGTTGATCCAATAACCACAGGCTTTTCCCATTCTATCTGTTGGTGATTCTCTGGGTTATATAGCAAAGAGTGAGAGACAATAAAGTACTTGCTTGGTAATGTCACAAACTTCCACTTTTGTAGCTTATTACTATTACTAGCTGTAGAGTGGAACTGTCTGTCATAAACTTCAGCTAAGAAACTGTAGGTTTTTGAAATTTAACTGAAGTGCAGTACTAAATCAAGTCATGTATGTGTGTTCTGTTGGTGATAGTGATAGTAGTCTGGAGAAGAGGATAACAATGGGAGGAACCTGGCAAGGAGTTGTACTTGCCACTGTAATGTGCACTAGGCCCTCAAAAAGACAATTTAAATAATGTTCTGTGAAGACAATAAAGCCTACACCAACCACTGACCTGAAGGACAAATGAGGAAGAAGCATATGGCATCTGCAGTGGCTTTTGGGCACTGTTAGGAGAAGAAATTGTGGCTAAATTTATAGTTCTAAACTCGCCGATGATACGGAGACTTCAAAAATGACAAGACAGGGAAGGAGCCAAGATGGCAGCCTGAGTAGGGCAGCAGAACTCTCCTCCCAAAACCATATATATTTTTGAAAATACAACAAATACAACTATTCCTAAAAGAGAGACCAGAAAATACAGTACAACAGCCAGGCTACATCTACACCTGTGAGAACCCAGCGCCTCACAAAGGGGGTAAGATACAAGCTGTGGCCCGGTGGGACACAAGTGCGCTCCCCACCCCAGCTCCCCAGCAGGAGGAGAGGAGTCGGGAGCGGGGAGGGAGAGGGAGCCGAGGACTGCTAAACACCCAGCCTTAGTCATCCACACTGGGAGCGCAGAAACACAGTGCATGGTGTGCTGGATACTAGGGAAACAGAACAATAAAACCTGCCAGCGGGTCCTCACAGCCAGTGTTCCTGGGACAAAAGAAAAGCATGTGCTTTTTGAAAGTCTTAAAGGACAGGAGACTCACAGCTGGACAGAAGCATCCTGGCACACTCAGCCCAGTAGCTGGGAATCCCAGGGAACTCCAGGTGCCCTAACCCCCTGGGCAGCAGCACAGCTCTGAGGCCCCTCATGGCGATAAAAAGCCTCCCGACTGTTCCCCCTCTGGTGTGGCCCTGCCAAAGCGGAGCAGCAGCCTGAGACCGGCTACACCCACAGCATCCATGCAGAGCCCCTTCCACAGCCTCCTGGGCCAGACTCAGAGGCCCCATCTGCACACATCTTCCCAGCACAAGCTGCTAGGGGTCGCCATTCTCGCAAGAGAGGAAAGTGATGAGCAAGTGGGAAGGGACTTTATTCTCCCAGCTGACACAAATGCCAACTGCCCACAACTACCTCTATCACCATGAAATGGCAGAAGAATTTGATCCAGACCAGAATCACACAGACATCCACTGAGAGGGAACCTGGGGAGATAGATTTAACCAATCTTCCTGAAAAAGAATTCAAAATAAAGGTCATAACCATGGAGATGGAGCTGCAGAGAAAAACGCAAGAGCTAACAGATAAAGTTGGGAGGGAGAATACAGAAATAAAACAATCTCTGGAAAGATTTAAAAGCAGAATGGACAAGGTACAAGAGGCCATTAATGGAATAGAAATCAGAGAACAGGAATGCAGAGAAGCTTAAGCAAAGACAGATAAAGGGATCTCCAGGAATGAAAGAATATTAAAAGAACTGTGTGACGAATCCAAATGGAACAATATACACATACAGGTACCAGAATAAGAAGAGAGAAGAAAAGGGATAGAAAGTGTCTTTGAAGAAATAATTGCTGAAAACTTCCCCAAACTGGGGGAGGAAATAGTTGCTCAGACCATGGAAGCACACAGAACTTCCAACAGAAGGGACCCAAGGAGGATAACACCAAGACACATAATAATTGAAATGGCAAAGATCAAGGACAAGTACAGAATATTAAAGGCACCAGAGAAAGATAAAAGGTCACCTACAAAAGAAAACCCATCAGGCTATCATCACACTTCTCAACAGAAACATTACAGGCCAGAGAGAATGGCATGATGTATTTAATGCAATGAAACAGAAAGGTCTTGAACAAAGAATACTGTATCCAGCACGATTATCATTTAAATATGAAGGAGGGATTAAACAATTCCCAGACAAGCAAAAGTTGAGGGAATTTGCCTCCCACAAACCACCTCTACAGGGTATTTTAGAGGGACTGCTCTAAATGGAAGCACTCCTAAGGCTAAATAGATGTCAACAGAGAAAATAAAATCACAGCAAAGAAAGCAGACCAACCAAATACTAACTAAAGGCAAAAAATAAAATCAACTACCCACAAAAGCAGTCAAAGGAAACACAAAAGAGCACAAAATAAGACACCTAACATATAAAGAATGGAGGAGGAGGAATAAGAAGGGAGAGATATAAAGAATCATCCGACTGTGTTAGAAAGTAACAAGAAATAAAGAAGGACATCCCATAATGATAAAGGGGTCAGTCCAACAAGAGGATATAAGCATTATAAATATATACGCACCCAATACAGGAGCACCAACATATGTGAAACAACTACTAACAGAATTAAAGGAGGAAACAGAATGCCATGCATTCATTTTAGGAGACTTCAACACACCACTCCGAAGGACAGATCCAGCAGACAGAAAATAACTAAGGACACAGAGGCACTGAACAACACAGTAGAACAGACTAATCTAATAGACATCTATAGAAATTTATACCCCAAAGCAGCAGGATACACATTCTTCTCAAGTGCACATGGGACACTGTCCAGAATAAACCACATACCAGGCCACAAAAAGAGCCTCAGTTAATTCCAAAATATTGAAATTCTACCAACCAAATTCTCAGACCACAAAGGGATAAAACTAGAAATAAATTGTACAAAGAAAGCAAAAAGGCTTACAAACACATGGAGGCTTAACAATATGTTCTGAAATAATGGATCAATGACCAAATTAAAGTAGAGATTAAGCAATATATGGAAACAAATGACAACAAAAACACAAAGCCCCAAATTGTGTGGGATGCAGCGAAAGCAGTTTTAAGAGGAAAGTATATAGCAATCCAGGCCTATTTAAAGAAGGAAGAACAATCCGAAATGAATAGTCTAACGTCACAATTATCAAAATTGGAAAAAGAACACCAAGTGAGGCCTAAAGCCAGCAGAAGGAGGGACATAATAAAGATCAGAGAAGAAATAAATAACATTGAGAAGAATATAACAATCAAAAAAATCAATGAAACCAAGAGCTGGTTCTTCAAGAAAATAAACAAAATAGATAAGCCTCTAGCCAGACTTATTAAGAGAAAAAGAGAATCATCACACATCAACAGAATCAGAAACTAGAAAGGAAAAATCATGATGGACCCCACAGAAATACAAAGAATTATTAATAAATACTATGAAAACCTATATGCTAACAAGCTGGGAAAACTAGAAGAAATGGACAACTTCCTAGAAAAATACAACCTTTTAAGACTGACCAAGGAAGAAACAGAAAATCTAAACAGACCAATTACCAGCAAAGAAATTGAAGCAGTAATCAAAAAACTACCCAAGAGCAAAACCCCCAGGCCAGATGGATTTACCTCAGAATTTTATCAGCCATACAGAGAAGACATAATACCCATTCTCCTTAAAGTTTTCCAAAAAATAGAAGAGGAAAGAATACTCCCAAAGTCATTCTATGAAGCCAATAGCACCCTAATACCAGCACAAGGCAAAGACCCCACCAAAAATGAAAATTACAGACCAATATCCCTGATGAACATAGATGCTAAAATACTCAACAAAATATTAGGAAACCAAATTCAAAAATACATCAAAGGATCATATGCCATGACCAAGTGGGATCCATCTCAGGGATGCAAGGATGTTACAATATTGAAAAATCCATCAACATCATCCACCACATACACAAAAAGAAGGTCAAAAATCACATGATCATCTCCATAGATGCTGAAAAATCATTCAACAAAATTCAACATCCATTCATGATAAAAACACTCAACAAAATGGGTATACAGGGCAAGTATCTCAACATAATAAAGGCCATGTATGATAAACCCACAGCCAACATCATACTGAACAGTGAGAAGCTGAAAGATTTTCCTCTAAGATCGGGAACAAGACAGGGATGCCCACTCTCCCCACTGTTATTCAACATAGTACTGGAGGCTGTAGCCATGGCAATTAGACAAAACAAAGAAATAAAAGGAATCTAGATTGGTAATAAAGAAGTCAAACTGTCACTATTTGCAAATGACATGATATTATACATAAAAAACCCTAAAGACTCCACCCCAAAACTAGTAGAACTAATATCGGAATTCAGGAAAGTTGCATAATACAAAATTAATACCCAGAAATCTGTGGCTTTCCTATATATTAACAATGAATTAACAGAAAGAGAAATCAGGAAAACAATTCCATTCACAATTACATCAAAAATAACAAAATACCTAGGAATAAACCTAAACAAGAAAGTGAAAGACCTATACCCTGAAAACTACAAGACACTCTTATGAGAAATTAAAGAGAACACTAACAAATGTAAACTCATCCCATGCTCTTGGCTAGGAAGAAGTAATGTTGTCAAAATGGCCATCCTGCCCAAAGCAATCTACAGATTCAATGCAATCCCTATCAAATTACCAACAGCATTCTTCAACAAACTGGAACAAACAGTTCAAAAATTCATATGGAAACACTAAAGACCCCGAATAGCCAAAGCAATCCTGAGAAGGAAGAATAAAGTGGGGGGGGGATCTCGCTCCTCAACTTCAAGCTCTACTACAAAGCCATAGTAATCAAGACAATTTGGTACTGGCACAAGAACAGACCCACAGACTAGTGGAACAGAATAGAGACTCCAAACATTAACCCAAACATATATGGTTAATTAATATACAATAAAGGAGCCATGGACATACAATAGGGGAAATGACAGCCTCTTCAACTGTTGATGTTGGAAAAACTGGACAGCTACATGTAAGGGAATGAAACTAGATCATTGTCTAACCCCATAAACAAAAGTAAATTCAAAATGGATCAAAGACCTGAATGGAAGTCATGAAACCATAAAACTCTTAGAAAAAAACATAGGCAAAAATCTCTTGGACATAAACATGAATGACTTCTTCATGAACATATCTCCCTGGGCAAGGGAAACAAAAGAAAAAAATGAACAAGTGGGACTATATTAAGCTGAAAAGCTTCTGTACAGCAAAGGACACCATCAATAGAACCAAAAGGCATTCTACATTATGGGAGAATATATTCATAAATGACAGATCTGATAAAGGATTGACATCCAAAATATATAAAGAGCTCATGCATCTCAACAAACAAAAAGCAAATAATCCATTTAAAAAATGGGCAGAGGAGCTGAATGGACAGTTCTCCAAAGGAGAAATTCACATGGCCAACAGACACATGAAAAGATGCTCCACATCACTAGTCATCACAGAAATTAAAATTAAAACCACAATAAGATATCACCTCACACCAGTAAGGATTGCCACCATCCAAAAGACAAACTACAACAAATATTGGTGAGGTTGTAGAGAAAGGGGAACCCTCCTACACTGCTGGTGGGAATGTAAACTAGTTCAATCATTGTGGAAAGCAGTATGGAGGTTCCTCAAAAAGCTCAAAATAGAAATACCGTTTGACCCAGGAATTCCACTTCTAGGAATTTACCCTAAAATATGGCAGCCCAGTTTGAAAAAGACAGATACCCCCCTATGTTTATCTCAGCACTATTTACAATAGCCAAGAAATGAAAGTAACCTAAGTGTCTGTAGATCCAGTAGATGAATGGATAAAGAAGAGGTGGTACATATACACAATGGAATATTATTCAGACATAAGAAGAAAACAAATCCTACCATTTACAACAACATGGATGGAGCTAGAGGGTATTATGCTCAGTGAAATAAGCCAGGTAGAAAAAGACAAGTACCAAATGATTTCACTCATCTGTGGAGTATAAGAACAAAGAACAAATTAAAGGAACAAAACAGCAGCAGAATCACAGAATCCACGAATGTACTAACAGTTCCCAAAGGGAAAGGGACTGGGAAGGATGGGTGGGAAGGGAAGGATATGGGCGGGGGAATGAAAGGGAGTATTATGATTAGCATGTATAATGTGGGGGGAGGCACGGGGAGGGCTGCGCAACACAGAGAAAACAAGTAGTGATTCTACAGCATCTTAGTATGCTGATGGGCAGTGACTGTAATGGATTTTGTGGGGGGGGGACTTTGTGAAGAGGGGAGCCTAGTAAACATAATGTTCATCATGTAATTGTAGATTAGTGATACCAAAATAAAAAAAATGCCAAGACTACAACAATGGAACCCAAAATCTTTTGCACAATCAATATATACCTGTCCATGCCTCAGGAATGAAAATACAAACTCACTACTGAACGTGGACCAGGACAGCTATCTTTAAAGAAATATTTGTAGTCATATCTCTCCAGAGCCACTGAAAGGTTTTGAGAATATAGTTTTAAATATAGTTACTGTCAGTGATATTATAGTAGAATTGTAAGGTTGAAAGGATCTCAAAGTTCACTAGCCCAGACCCCACTCAGGCTGAGTCCTGAGATCATCCTCTAAACCATTTTCTAAATCAAGAAACTCTTTCCCTTTGTCAGAGGGGGTGACATTCCAGTTTTTAACCCTGTCTGCAATTCCTGTGACAGCTAAATATTGTGATTTTTATAACTTATGTTAAAATAACTCAGCATAGATAGTGTGATGTTATGTATCTGTTACTCAGGTTAAACTTCAATTTGTAGGGGGCTGTTTGTTGCTCAAATTAAAAATTTACAATCATTGGATGAGGGCACACTCCTGAGGTTGTCAACTAGCCTTCTCTCAGACTAGACTCTGGAGCCAGATTTTTCAAGTGCTTCTGTCACTATGTTTCTGTCAGCACCTGACGTTTGTCTAGTTATCAAAGCCAATGTCAGAAATAGGGTTCTATTCATGAACTTCCTTACTTGTTAATTAGCATGGTGGATTGTTAGAAATGGGCTCTTGCTGGAGAAATGATGGCTATTCAAGATACAGGTATGAGTATTGGCCAAAGTACTTTAGAGTTTCTCTCCAGATTCGATGAAAGTGTTTTACAACCAAGTGAAGTAATCCTGTCAAGTTGATCCCAGTTTGAACAGCCACTGGTCTAGGATCTAGCAGATTTCTAGTTCCCTGATGTTGACTATAGAAAAAAATTATGCCTCGAGAATAGAGTTGCATCTGCTTTGAGTTTCCTTTCATGCAAGGTAGTGATAGAAGTGACTGAAATGACAGGAGAGCTAGGCTGTTTCAGAGCTTACAGAAAAGACATATGATGAGTTTCTGCCTGCTTGCTAGGGAGGGTTTAATTAATGTATGTGTGGCAGAATTTGGTCTTGTACTTGCTTTCATTATAACCTGGCAGTGAGGTTTGGGGAAAGAAGCTAAGCCTCACTCACCTCAGACTCCTTAGTGACAATCCTTATGTACAGAAAGAACCTAAGTGGTGTTCATGATCAAATTGGCTTAGGTCAGTTAGCAACAAAAAGTTTCTCTGTTGCTGCAGTCAATAATTACTCTGCGAAGCAAAATCTTCTTACAGAAAGGAGAGGGGAGTCCCAGGTATGTGCTTTATTTCTGACCCCAGTCTCTTTTTTGACATTTGTTGAGTTAATGCCTAAGGGCTGGCCTGTCAGAGGAAGATCAAAGCTCAGTTTCTTACAGAAAGTGATAAAGTTTTTTTCTGCTTTGCCTTGTGTATCCTTAATTAAGGCACTTGAGAAAGATGAGTATAAGGATTAGATAGAGGGTGTTTTTGTGGCTATTTTTTTCATTTTCTTTTGTTGTTAGTCCAGGAATGTGCTAAATATCATAGTTTTCCTAGTGCTTTGTTCACTGTCTTCTTTAAAACAAGAAAAGAATATTCATAGGTAGAAAACAGTGATCTGCCTTTGGTTTCTAGGAAAAATGTGTGTGTGTGGAGTGGGGGATTGAAGAAAAGGCTAAACAAAGAAAGGCCTGACAAGTGAGAACTGTCCTCTTCATCAGTCTCCTACTGAACGACCATTTGCTGGGCTTGGCCAGTATAAGAAAGTGGCTTATCAGGAAAGAAGATGGTACTCCCATTTGACTCCATCCCTCTGGCATTCTTTAGGGGAGAAATTGAAAAATAACTCTAATCAATAAGAAAGAGACACAGGGCCTGCTAGACCAAGGTAGTTGGGAGTACACCCAGAACAAAGCTTCCAGGAGAGACTGAAGAGAGTCAGGTGTCCAGAGAATTTTAACAGAAACCTTGTGGATCCTGAATAACTTGGTTAATTCAATCAAAAGTAAGAAAGAAAACAAATCCTCCAGCCTTGTTCATCTCTGTCTCTGAATAATGACAAATTCTTCCCTGCAAGTCGCCATTTGGATTCAACCCTTCTATGAATATTGCCTGATTGGTGCCTACCTATTGCTGCCTCCACTCTTTATTCCCCACTACTACCATCTTCAATTCTTTGTATTCTAGACTCTAGCTCTTCTATTTGCATACTCCCTTTCAGCTGTATTAGTTTGCATTTGTTAGTATTCCTTAGGCTTTTCAAATATTGTTAATTTTTCTCTCCACATTAGACTATGAACTACCAACTCTAACTACTATGTTGTATCTATTTTATTATCAAAGAATCTGTAACCGTCTCTGGTTTTACTGCTTTGGAATAGCGTATCAGGATATTAATTAAGATTACTTAAGTAGCCTGGGATACATTATACTACGCTGAGAATAACATGGAACAAAACCAAGACTGAAGAGTAGTGACTCTGAGTTATAGCTTTCTGATTTCTAACTGGCATTTTTGTTCCCCTGCTCCCAGGTCCAGGTTTAAAAAAAAAGGTGAGTTAAGCGTAGAGACAGAGATGAGAGAGAGACAGAACAAATCAGTACTGGCTTGCTTGGCACTAGTGACAGTAGGAGACTTCTGTGCACCATGTTTCACGGCAACTATTTGCAGGACTGGCAGATAAATAGAGACTAGATATGGTTCTCATACAACAGTAGTAATCCATGGAACTCTCCCATTTTGTAACAGCTGGTTCAAAGGCATAATATCTATATGAAACACCATGAAATAGGTTTAGGTTATTGATACTTTCACTGTTGTTCTCAGTTGGGAATCTGCAACTTCAGTGAACATCCTATTCTCCCCATCTGCCCTTTACAGCCTCCCTGTCTGTGTTCTGTGTAGTCTGGGCCTTTTATTTGACAGTTCAAATAAGATGCTGGCTTTTATTTTGACAGTTCAAATAAGTTTCTTCTGGGTACTGTCTCCACCCAACCTCCATCTTATGCTTTGACATCATAACCCTGATAAATCTAATGTACATTCCTCCCATATTAATTAACAGAGATAGACCTATATTCTTACTTCAGGGATATCCCATTTTATAATTTTCATATGAAAGATTCTATTCATAAATGAAATTTTCATCAACACTCATAAATACAAGGGAGGGTCATTCTGTGGTACCATGGGGTGGTAGATAGGTGAGCACCTTGTTTTCTCTCATCTTATTCTTGATGACCAAGGAGCTACTTGTTCCTGCCATAGTGTGAAATGATTATAGAAGAAGAAAAAGATTCCTATAGGCTCTTCCTACTAATCTGACTTTGAGTTGTATTCCTCAAACACTGCTTTCAGCGATGAAGCAAGGGAAATGGCAATAAGCTATAGGAGCAGTTCTTTACCATTCATTGTGAGACTTAAGTTTTTTTGTTGATTATATTCTTAGGTCACAGGGAAGAATCTGGGTTATGAACGAAATAGTCAATTTTCTGAAAATAAACTTTACAGTCAAACTATGCTATGAGAAAGATTTCTGACTCTAATAGCATGATCCCTACTAAAAGAGAGAAGATACCAAAACAAAAGAAGGTCCTCTTTTCTGCTTGCAAAACATGCTGGTCACATGCAAAACAACTGGATATTTGAGGGCATAATTTATTGGAAATGTAAACATATCAACATTTTAGTCTCAGTGCCATTGATGCATGCTTATTGCACTTCTGTTTTATGCTTGCTTTAACTGCATGTTGCTCCCTGGTACATTATTATTTTATTGTTTATACATAGATAACAGCCTGTGTTTGCAGCATATCAATCCATTTGCTTTTCATATTTTTAGAGTTGCCCTGTGCTACAATATCTTACCAGATAAACAGTTAAAATTCATTAGCATGGATCCTAGCATTTGCAACCATTTACGCAGAGATTGTGCGGGAGGTTACTTTCTTTTTGTATTTGGGGAAATAAGAGTTTTCTAAGCAATAAATACAATGACAAAAATTACAAAGGGACTATTTGTACTGTGCTGTTTAGTCAAATGTTTCTTTAGAAAAAATTTGAATACTTTTTTGCAATGAAAACTCGGTGTATTTCTTACGAGTTTTTATCTGTACATTGAAATGGGTTCCCTAGGAACTGACTATACAAAACTCCTATGTGCTCATTTATATTATTGTGTTTATTTGAAATAATAGTGCTACATTTCTTTCAAAATTTTTTGTTAATGCAGGTCATTCACTTTTGTTTTATTATAGTGAGCTGCATTAGAAAGAATAATTGGTCAGGAGTCAGGTAACCTGGGTCATTGTCGTAGCTATGCCCATGGACAACTGCATGACCTTAGGCAAGTCATAGAACATCACTACTCCTTGGTTTTCTGATTTTAAAAATGAGGACGTTCTCTTTGACTCTAAACTGTAATGATTCTCCAAGTTATCATAGTCAGGTTTTATGTGCCTATAATATTTTAGATATAGATATTGTATAGATTTGGGCATAGATAATCCTCTGAGTCCCTGCTCTACCTTTAAATGGTCATTAGCTGATTGGATTAAAGATGGATAACTGGCCCAAGGTGTGGGCCTAATGGATAATGAGTATTTTCCCTTAGAATTTAAAATTGAAACTCTGAGAGAACAGACCAATTAAGCAAAGTGTATTTAAAGAAAAAGACCATATGAAATTTTCACCAGAGTCAACTCCAGAGCACATATAAAGTTATACAGTGAGGCTGGAAGTGTGGAGGACCAGGAATTCATAAGTAAAAAGAGAAAACAAGTCTACAAACTAAAATAGGAGAATGAAGTACATGTACAGATAGAAAAAGAGATGAGAGGACACATGACCCATGAGAGAGATAGGAAAAGCAGTTTCAATTCCTGACTTTCTAATTTCAGTCTTACCTGGCCAAATAGTATTTTGGGTTCAACCTCTTAGATGTCTACAAGATTACCTGTTATATTCATACAGTAAACTTGACTTATTCTACTGTGATTGTAATTCTGACCTTTGAGTAAGGAGATAATCACCAGCTAATTTTTATTTCATATTATGTATTAGTAATGTACAAAGTGCAATAGGAGAAGCAAAATTGAAAATGAAGCTTAAGATATGGTCCTTTTAAATAGAATCTTAGACATGGTTTTGAGGGTGAGAAAACAAACACTTAAAAAGGAATGACATTTGCCAGCATTTTGTTTTAGAATCAAATGAAACTATCACAGATAAAGCTATAGTAATATTACACATGTGTCAGTCATTATAACCTATAAATGCTTATAATTGCTACACTGTGAATAAGGATAATTTATATAAATATGTACAGGATTGTATATTGGTTTTAAATTTTTCTGGGAGGGTATTGCTTGGAGGATTAGCTGTCATTGCTAATCATGTACAATTTAGCCACTAGGATCAGTACTTGGGGGAAGAAATCATATATTCTTCATTCACCCTAGCACCCCTACTTCACATAACAGTTTTTTTTATGATCTAAGCAGAACATACTATGAGTGGGGAATCCTGAATTGAACCTCATATTTTTCATTTAGAATCTTTTCTAAACTAATTCTGTACAGTATGTATTTTCTGTTGCCTGTGGCCACTGAAGTCTCGGCACAATTTGCTTAGTAGTCAGCTAATGATAGGACACAGATTTCCTTAAAAGCCTAGAACCAGTAGTCTCCCAGTCTTTGCCAATGGTCTTCATGTATGTGTTGCTACAGACTTTTCACATTTACAACTCTGTCTTAGCCTTCACTTCCTGAGTGTGCAGAGTCTCAAGGTCAGTTTGAGGTGGAAGCTTAGAACCTTCTTAAGTCTTTCTGGGATATATCTTACACATGTGCCAGTCCTAGGCATGTGTGAAGCCTTCTGGGTACCCAGGATATCTCTGAGCCTTTAAAAACTCCTATACATATCTCATTCCCCAACTTTTCCTTTTAAGCTTTTCGGTTAGCCCAGTGTTTTCTTCATCTCTTATTTACTACTTCAGGCAGCTGAGATATTTATCAATTGCCTCTGATGATTTAGTCCAACAAACACCCCCAGGAAAAAGACTATTGGCACTGGGCATGCTCCAAATCTGGTCAAATAAAGATGTTCCTGTGGGTGGTATTTTCTAGAGAATCATCAGATCAAATAATGACAATTAATTAGGAATTTGTCTTTCAAAGAGAATCAAACTTCTTCTGTTTCCTCCAGTTATTGCCAAGTTTCTGGTTTTCACCATGACTGTGCCTGTTGTTTGCAAGGCTACCAAGGAGTTTGGGAGGGGTTATAGGAATAAAGAAATTTACAATGCTATAGAGCTTGCTGTTCTTGCTGAGATTCAGCCATTTTTCTTAAATAAACACTTCTAGATTGCCATAGGCCTCTGGTTAATTTCCAGAGTTCTAAAATGCTGGCTTCCAATGTATATTTAAAGATATAGATCTAGGTGTAGATATAGATGATCTTCTCATTGCTTGTCTGGAGGAGAGATTTTTTTTGGAGGTCCATACTTTGCAATTTCCACTCATGTCACCTCCTCTCCTTTCTCTCTGTTTTCCTTCACAACAGGAAGTATCTCTGCTTTAGCCTGCATGTCAACCAACCTGACCAATCTCACCACTCCCAATTTAATTGACAAGTACAGTTCAAGTGACAAGTCCAATTGAAAATGAAATCTCAAATTTCCCATTTCAAATTCCAGAAACAGATAATCTGATCTGTGCAACTTTTGTGCAGGGTTTACCCCTGGTATGATTATGTGTGATCAGGATGACAGTGGCATATAATATTAGCATAAAATAGGAGGGCATGTCTCTAAGAATAGGGATTTATCTGAGTCTGTTTGAAACATTAAATGGTATCTATTAGATGATCATATCCCTGGAACTAGCAAAGAATAGTCAATATATAGTGAAATGATAAGTGAATGAGGCATCAAGATAAATATTAGGGAAGTCCTAATTATCAATATAAACTTATTATTATAAACTTGGGAGAAAAACAAAAAGTAATAAAAATGGAAAAATCATTTTTATTCTTACTATTCAGAGGTCACCATTCTTAATATGTTTGTTGATCCTTATCTTTCTAGTTACATAGAAATATATTATTATGAGAACTTCCCTGTATCATTAAATATCCTTCTAAAATATGAGAATTTAAGGTTTCATAGTATTTTCTTTCCAATTGCAAGGTTTCCTAGGCCTCAGTAGCCAATGGATACTAATGGGTTTTCCTTCACCATTATAACTCAAATTTTATTGGTTATTTCCATACATACTTAATGTCAAGCTTCAAATATACATAAAATCTTTTCTGCTTTTCTAGGAATTGTTTCACCCATGACCATGAACATAATTTTACATAAGCCATTGTGTACAAATGTACATGCTTAGAATTAATTCATAGGAAGGGTTTTCTATACTACTTGGTGAAAGAGCATAAAAATGTTTGATGCTCCTGATATATGTTGCCTAATTTCCCCTTACACTTTTAAAAACATTTTTTGTGACAAAATTGTCTAAAACCTCATAGAAGAAACTCTCCCATGTGTCTAAACTCTTTCTTGTATTAATTTAAGTGAACTTTTTCTGAATATTATACTGTATTTCCTGAAAAATCTAATTTTACTGAAAAGTAAAATTACTCCCATACACTTTTTGGTCAAGTATAAATAATTTTTCAATTGTTACATAATTTTCCTTCAATTTACTATATGATTCAAACATTTTTATTTAATTTTTAATGATGATTTTATATTCTGTTCAAAAAAACCTTTGCATGCATGAGTAAAGATATCCCTTGTGGTATTGTAGCTACTGAAAGACAGCTATTGAAGTCCCTGAAAGGATAGATATGCCTATTTACTACCTTTTGATGATTGCATCTTTCTGGGTATAAGCTCCTCAGTAAAGCTTTTAGTCCCATTGTAATCTTCAGTTTTTCAAGGTGATGTGCGTTAAATTTATGCTGCTGCACATTCAGAAAGTCAATTTATCAAGAATATCTAATCTTAGGCAATAATTATGCTATACTGCCCAAAGTTACATGTCTTTCTTTTGGCTGCTTGTTTCACCTGGAAAATCTGTGTTTTTCTTTCTTGGGTCTTCTTGTTTTATTTAATAAGTGTAAAATTGCAGGAGATTACAGAGTCAGTATGCATAGTGGTACCAATGACAAGTGAAAAATTTGTAGGGAAGGTATACAGATTACAGCTACAAGACTGAATTTAACCACACTGAATTATAGTTTATTTCACTATGGTTGTGAGGAAGTGACCAGTCTGTGACTGAGTAATTCATTGGTTAGAACATTATACCAAATGCTACTAATGGTAGCAATATTTCTTTCCAATATCTTCAAGATCCAATTACTTATGTGTTACTAGAAATTGTTCTTGTACCTGGAGTTTCAAAGACATGGTATATTCTCTGTCCTTAAGACAGAAAACTTTTCATAAATCTACAGATACAAACAAAATAGTCTGTTGGATGATCCTTCATATAAATTGAAACATCAGGTATGTTAATATATTTAATAAATTCAGTATTGTGCATACTTAGTTACCTGTGTTTCTCCAAATAGCTCCAGCTTCTAGACAGAAAAAGCAATGATAATTAAATTTCAGTCACCTTTACGTAACTCACTTACTGGTTCTCTCTGAGTGAGGAAATATACTTCTTAGGTGCTGTTGTTGCTACTGTTGTTGCTACAAAGATTAAATGAATTAATACTTGTAAAGCTTTTAAAACAGTACGTGGTGCATAGTAAATAGTAATTCTAGGCTTTAGATGAAAGTAGAATGTCTCAATTGAGAGAAGGGTGTGTATGGACATCTCAGAACCCCTTTCCCTCACTTATCTTAGAGCATGGCAGCCTTCACGGGGATTCATAGAATTCTTCTGGTTTTCCAAAGCATACTTTAAAACTCATTGCTCCAATATCACTTCCATCCAGTCCAAGAGCCCCCTCTGCAGTACCTGTGTCAGATACCGATATCTGATCTCTTCTTAACACTTCCAGCAATGGTAAGTTCATTATTTCTAAAGCTGCTCCACAGTACTAAATATTCCAGTATTAAAGATTCAAAGTCTCCTACTCAGTGAAATTAGAAGTGCCATTGATCCAGTGAAATTAGAAGCAATAGGATGTAACAGGAGGAGAAGTTGCCCTTGATTCCAAGATTTAGAATCCCATCTTTGCTACCTTTTAACTGTATGACATAGGACAAGTAACTTAACTTTTCTAATTCTTTGCTCATGTTGAAAATAGGGGTAATCTTAGTATATAACTGATAGCTTTGCTATGAGGATTAAGTGAGATGATACATGTAAAACGCAGGTACATAATAGACACTCAGAATGTTGCTTGTTGTGATTCTCCCTATTGGTCCTCTTTGTTTTTTGAAGATCAATAGAAGAAACTCTAGTCGTTCTTCCATATGGTTGCATCTCAGATTTTATAGTGAAATGAATGACATAACCCCACTTCCTCTCCATGTCCTTTCCTGTCCTGGGTTTTCTTGAATGTTCATTTGATATTTTTTCCAAACCCTGTACTATCCTGGATGTACCTTCATCAATTATTCTTTACTTTTCCAGTGATCTTCTAATGTTGTGACAATCAGCCCTGATTACCAGTTACATTTGGGGATTAGACCTTAAACAGACTGCTTTAAGTTTATTGAAACAACCTAATTTTCTCAAGCTTCATTAAGTTATTGGCTCATATTGGGTAGGTAGAGGTGAGAAATTTTACCTAAGTGGCCGTCAAACCATTTCTCTGTTCCTACCTTACTGAATGAACAGCATAACCCAAAGACTTAGTCTCTTGTTTACATGATTACAAAGTGTGTGTGAATGTGCCATTAACAGTCTTCTGATATTAGGACATAGTAATAGAAAATACCTACACTATAAGGAAACCTGGGCAAATGTTTTCTGAAAAACCTTATAGTTTCTCCTGAAATGTCTTCTTTTTTGTCTGTAATATTCTGTTGACCCCCAACTTTAAGATGTTGTCTTCATAAAAATGCATCATGAGAGAAGTGGCAATCACAAAAGAGGAGCTCAAATCCACTTCTCCTTACCCCCTACAATAGACACCCTGTGTATGAATCCCCGTGAAGGCTGCCATGCTCTAAGATAAGTGAGGGAAAGGGGTTCTGAGATGTCCATACACACCCTTCTCTCACAGTATAAGTTGGTTGGGATAACAACTATGCTTTTTCCCTTTTGGGACATCTAAAGTTATTTATTTCTTTTCGACTTTACTCATTTAAATTTATAATTCAAGGAATGAATGTGAAGGTTTTGTTTTGAATTATACTGAAGATCTACTAAATGCCAGTTACTAGGCCTGACTCTAGAGATGGAATGGTCACAGAAATGTACATGATCTAGTCTGCCCTTAAGGAGATTACAGCCAGCTGTGACTAAATGATTCCAATAAATGTCCTATTTCATAAGTATTTATTAATGCCCAGGGATCACAGAGGAGAGAACAAGGTGAGGTTGAAATAAAAGAGGTGAATTTTTTTTTGGAGACCTGAAGGATAAATAGGCATTAAAAAATTAATCAGGCTTTAAACATTTAAAGGTCTTGTATGTGCATGTGTATCTATATCTACGTATAAAATATATATGTTGTTGAGTATTATATAAAATGCATGCTATATATATTTTGGATAGAGAACATCTTATACCCACTTTAATTAAGAAAATATACTTTTTCAGCACTTCTGAATTATTTATTTATATTTAACACAGAAAGTATTTATCATCCTCACCCTATTCATTTAAAATTAAAATAGTTTAAAATGGCCTTTATTTGACAAAATATCTTAAGTACATTTCTTAAGAGTTGTTTTATAGATGTGTTCTCTTTAACACAAGTTAAAGTGAGACCACTGTGTCGAAACTGTTCTTGTATCCAGGCTTTACTAATAGACTTTTCTCCCTTCAAGACATTTGAATTTGAAAAAGTAGAATGTATCTAGATATATGAGTAAAAAATGCAGCCAAGCTAAGGGATCTTCGTCAATTCTTGGCTGTGAAGAAAGCCAATTTTAACCTGGGAAATGGATTAGAAATGTGAGAAACTCAGACAGCAGGAAACCAGTGACCAGGGCCACTTAAATTGGGTTAGAAATGGAATTTCAGAGTACAAAATGCTTTAAGATTTGGAGGAACTAAGCAATATAGTGAGTCTGGTTTGCTAGCAAGAAGTGTTAAACTTCCTGACTATGGAAGAATAGCATATCCTAAGGGAAATTATAATTAAAGCACAACAGATTGTATTTTTCTTTTTCAGAGGAATTGTAAAGAGCAAAACGAATTCAGCACAGCTTCCCAAAGGACTGTTCAAAGATCTCTAGGTAAAGAGAAATCTGCTCTGGAAACAGGGAAAAAAGGGAAAGTGGAATAAAATAAGAGTCTGCTACATCAGTTAAGAATTTTAGGAAAGAAATAAAGGCAGTGAAATGAATTCATGCTCACAAAAGCAGTCAGAGATTATAAAGGCACAGGTGATGGGAAGCCTTTATGATTATATCATAGATCAGAAAAAATGGATTGGCTAATAAATTGAAGAAACTGCAATTAAAAATGACTACTAAGTATGTGCTTTCTCAAATCTACATAACAATAACAGTACATTTCTTTTCTCAGAGCTGTTTGGACAAGTTGGAACTAATGGAAACTAGGTGAAAAAGGGAACAGCCAGGAGCTAGTAATTAAATGAAAAAAAGGAGTACATTAGGGAATAGGAAACGTCTGGGTTGGATTCACATGTCTTGTATGTGAGCTCTATTTTTACCTCTGTTATCAAACTCAGTCTGTTCCTAAGCAGCTAAGCAAAGCAGGAGAGTATCAGTGGAAATCAGGTAAGTGTGTTTAGAATCACAGTCATTTGAATTCAGTTATGTCGCTGAATGGGGATGATACAAATTTTTAAGAATTTAGTAGTCATGTATGACAGAAGGTAAAAAACACATTGGAGGTTATATTTGAAGGCATAAGCAGTGACTGG
This sequence comes from Manis javanica, assembly GCF_040802235.1. Classification (NCBI taxonomy): domain Eukaryota; kingdom Metazoa; phylum Chordata; class Mammalia; order Pholidota; family Manidae; genus Manis; species Manis javanica. The sequence goes on from NC_133174.1 coordinate 113,976,110, forward strand.
TCTCCTATAGGCTGTTAAGAAGTACTTTTGTTGGAACAGGCACCATTACCTCCAGGGAGAGCCAGTTGTATTAAATACATGTGTTTCTCATGTATTTTGGAATAGTCCAAGGCATAATGATGAAAAAGGTAAAATTGTGTATGTTTATCTTCCTGATCCCTGCCCTTAGACCACTTCCAACCAAGCTTGCCATCCAAACTTTCCTAAACCTCTTTTCAAAATCTGATATATTCATGCCCTGTCCCATTAGAACCCTCCTCTCTACTAGCAAACTAAGCAGTTGAACCACACTACTGTCATCATATGACGCCATGTACTTCAGGTTACTCTTCCCAAGGGTTAATCATTTGAAAATTGCCTTCTGGAGACCCACAGTCTCAATTTAATAACAAAGAAAGTTATTCATATGGTAGTAATTTTAGGGAAATATGGCAGGGTATTAGGATAGCTTATATGGACAGGTGAAATTTTCAAGCATCCTTCTAATTATACTACACAGACTCATTTTTGTCTTTGAAACTAAAATTCATTGAATATTTTATTACATGTCTGTCTACCATGTACTTTACATGGATTAACTGAATCCTTATAAGATAACTCTGTGGATTAGGTATTATAATTATAAATCAGAGTATAATGGAGAAATGGAAACCCTAAGATTAACTTGCCTCGTGTCACACAGCTAGTAAGTCATAGAGCTGGAACTCATACTAACTTGTGTCTGGTTCCAGAGCCTGAGTTCCTAACTGCCTCGTTATACTGCCTCTACGTTGCAGTACCTTTTCCTGGAGTGGGGTTTACTTGAATATATATGTTAGGAAGGTTGGAGTAGAGCAGGAACATTGATTAGGAAACTCTTGGCTTCTCTGTGCTTTCCTTTATCGAATCCCTCATTCAGAGGAAGAAGAAATAATTATCCAAATGGTAAATTCAAGAGAAAGAAGTGGGCATGCAGAACTCAGTACCCTCTACCTTTCTCTCTGCAGAGAGCATTCATTTTTCTCGACTACTTGTGCCCTAAGTCTTTCAAGGCCAGGCTGTCCTTCTGCAGGGAGAGGCCTGCAGTCTTCCATATGCTTTTTATCACTGAAATTCAGCATTAAAAACCCCACTTTTGGCACACACCTAATCCACATTCTTCAACAGCCCCATCAATAATAATGCTGACATTTAGTTCTAAAGCTGCCTTACTGCTTCTTTAGCCCTCAATTGGTTCAGAACACAGTACTGGAAAAGTGTCAATTATTGATCACATCAAACTACTCAAATTATTTATGATTCAGATTTAGAAATGTTTTTTAAGTGGCAAAGGAAATAGGAGCCAGAATTTGCTGACATGGTAAAAGACATCTGGACAGTTGGGTATGTCTTGATTATGCTACTGTTTTCCTCTCTTCTAATGTATCTGACCTTGTTTTATATGTAATATAAATTCCTTCCTTGGTATAATTCTTGTTTAATTGTTTTAAAGTATTTCTTGATGAGTTCCTCCAAGTCTGATTGGGGGAACAGTGTTAATTTAACATCTTCATTTGATATGAGATCTCAACAAAGATGTAACTAGCTTATTTAAAGAGAAACCTTTAGCGGAGCCAAGATGGCGGCGTGAGTAGAGCAGTGGAAATCTCCTCCCAAAAACACATAGAGCTATGAAAATATAACAAAGAAAAATCTTCCTAAAATAGAGACCACAGGACACAGGACAACATCCAGACCACATCCACACCTGCAAGAACCCAGCGCCTTGTGAAGGGGGTAAGATACAAGCCCCAGCCCGGCGGGACCCGAGCGCCCCTCCCCCCAGCTCCCGGCGGGTGGAGAGAAACCGGAGCGGTTTTTTTTTTTTTTTTTTGGCGAGCGCTTTTTGGAAGCCTTAGAGGGACGGGCCCCCGTTGCTGGGGAGGCAGGGTGGCGGGACCGGTGAGGAGGTGCCTGGGAACGGCGCCGGAGGACAAAGAATATCCCGCGTTTCTCCCTGCGAGACCTGGGGGCGGGTGCCTGAGACCGGTGCCTGAGGACGGAGAAGGTCGCGCGTTTTTCCCCTTTTTTTTTTTTTTTTCTCTTTTTGGCGAGCGCTTTTTGGAAGCCTTGAAGGGACGGGGACCCCAGTGCTAGGGAGGCACGGTGGCGGGACTGGTGAGCGGGTGGCTGGGACCGGCGCCTGAGGACAAAGAATATCCCCCGTTTTTCCCTGCGGGACCGGTGGGCGGGTGCCTGAGACCGGCACTTGAGGACAGAGGAAATCGCACGTTTTTCCCCTTTTTTTTTTCTCTTTTCTGCGAGTGCTTTTTGGAAGCCTAAAAGGGACAGGGACCCCGGTGCTAGGGAGGCAGGGCGGCAGGACTGGTGAGCGGGTGCCTGGGACCGGCACCTGAGGACAAAGAATATCCCGCATTTTTCCCTGTGGGACCGGTGGGTGGGTGCCTGAGACCAGCACCTGAGGACGGAAGAAATCGCGCGTTTTTCCCCTTTTTTTTCTCTCTTTTTGCCGAGTGCTTTTTGGAAGCCTTGAAGGGACAGGGACCCCGGTGCTAGGGAGGCAGGGCGGCGGGACTGGTGAGCGGGTGCGTGGGACCAGTGCCTGAGGACAAAGAATATTGAGCGTTCCTTCCCTGCGGGACCGGTGGGTGGGTGCTTTTTGGAAGCCTTGAAAGGACAGAGACCCTGGTGCTAGGGAGACAGGGCAGCAGGACCAGTGAGCGGGTGCCTGGGACCGGCACCTGAGGACAAAAAAAAAAAAAAAAAAAAAATCGCTTCTTTTTTCCTTTTTTTTCCTTTTTTTTTCTCTTTCTTTCTGTTCTCTCTCTCATTGTTGCTGTTGTTGTTTTGGTTTGGAGAGTGCTTTTTGGAAATCTTAAAGGGGCAGGACAGGTCACTTAGACCAGAAGCAGGGAATCTGGGGATCTCTGGGCACTCTAACCCCCTGGGCAGCAGGGAGCACAGAGGCCCCTTACGGAGATAAATAGTCTCCTGGCTGCTCCCCCTCCAACGGGGCTCCACCATTTTGGAGGAACAGCCCCAGCCAGGCCAAGCCCACAGCAACAGCGGAGATAAACCCCAAAGCAACTGGGCAGGAAGCAGAACCCCTGTCTGCGCACAGCTGCCCAGCACAAGCCACTAGAGGTCGCTATTCTCCCAGGAAAAGGCTACAAACCAACAAGAAGGGAAGCTCTTCCAGCGGTCACTTGTACCAGCTCTGCAAACTATCTCTATCACCATGAAAAGGCAAAACTACAGGCAGACAAAGATCACAGAGACAACACCTGAGAAGGAGACAGACCTAACTAGTCCTCCTGAAAAAGAATTCAAAATAAAAATCATGAACATGCTGACAGAGATGCAGAAAAAAATGCAAGAGCAATGGGATGAGATGCAGAGAAAAATGCAAGAGCAGTGGGATGAAGTCCGGAAGGAGATCACAGATGTCAGGAAAGAGATCACAGAAGTGAAACAATCCCTGGAAGGATTTATAAGCAGAATGGATAAGATGCAAGAGGCCATTGAAGGAATAGAAGCCAGAGAACAGGAACGTATAGAAGCTGACATAGAGAGAGATAAAAGGATCTCCAGGAATGAAACAACACTAAGAGAAATATGTGACCAATACAAAAGGAAAAACATTCGTATTATAGGGATACCAGAAGAGGAAGAAAGAGGAAAAGGGATAGAAAGTGTCTTTGAAGAAATAATTGCTGAAAACTTCCCCAAACTGGGGGAGGAAATAATCGAACAGACCATGGAATTATACAGAACCCCCAACAGAAAGGATCCAAGGAGGACAACACCAAGACACATAATAATTAAAATGGCAAGGATCAAAGACAAGGAAAGAGTTTTAAAGGCAGCTAGAGAGAAAAAGGTCACCTATAAAGGAAAACCAATCAGGCTAACATCAGACTTCTCAACAGAAACCCTACAGGCCAGAAGAGAATGGCATGATATACTTAATGCAATGAAACAGAAGGGCCTTGAACCAAGGATACTGTATCCAGCACGACTATCATTTAAATATGATGGTGGGATCAAACAATTCCCAGACAAGCAAAAGCTGAGGGAATTTGCTTCCCACAAACCACCTCTACAGGGCATCCTACAGGGACTGCTCTAGATGGGAGCACCCCTAAAAAGAGCACAGAACAAAACACACAACATATGAAGAATGGAGGAGGAGGAATAAGAAGGGAGAGAAGAAAAGACTCTCCAGACAGTGTATATAACAGCTCAATAAGCGAGCTAAGTTAGGCAGTAAGATACTAAAGAAGCTAACCTTGAACCTTTGGTAACCACGAATCTAAAGCCTGCAATGGCAATAAGTACATATCTTTCAATAGTCACCCTAAATGTAAATGGACTTAATGCACCAATCAAAAGACATAGAGTAATAGAATGGATAAAAAAGCAAGACCCATCTATATGCTGCTTACAAGAAACTCACCTTAAACCCAAAGATAAGCATAGACTAAAAGTCAAGGGATGGAAAAACATATTTCAGGCAAACAACAGTGAGAAGAAAGCAGGGGTTGCAGTACTAATATCAGACAAAATAGACTTCAAAACAAAGAAAGTAACAAGAGATAAAGAAGGCCACTACATAATGATAAAGGGCTTAGTCCAACAAGAGGATATAACCATTCTAAATATATATGCACCCAATACAGGAGCACCAGCATATGTGAAGCAAATACTAACAGAACTAAAGAGGGAAATAGACTGCAATGCATTCATTGTAGGAGACTTCAACACACCACTCACCCCAAAGGATAGATCCACCGGGCAGAAAATAAGTAAAGACACACAGGCACTGAACAACACACTAGAACAGATGGACCTAATAGACATCTATAGAACTTTACATCCAAAAGCAACAGGATATACACTCTTCTCAAGTGCACATGGAACATTCTCCAGAATAGACCACATACTAGCTCACAAAAAGAGCCTCAGTAAATTCCACAATATTGAAATTCTACCAACCAATTTTTCAGACCACAAAGGTATGAAAGTAGAAATAAATTCTACAAAGAAAACAAAAAGGCTCACAAACACATGGAGGCTTAACAACATGCTACTAAATAATCAATGGATCAATGAACAAATCAAAATAGAGATCAAGGAATATATAGAAACAAATGACAACAACAACACTAAGCCCCAACTTCTGTGGGATGCAGCGAAAGCAGTCTTAAGAGGAAAGTATATAGCAATCCAGGCACACTTGAAGAAGGAAGAACAATCCCAAATGAATAGTCTAACATCACAATTATTAAAACTGGAAAAAGAAGAACAAAGGAGGCCTAAAGTCAGCAGAAGGAGGGACATAATAAAGATCAGAGAAGAAATAAACAAAATTGAGAAGAATAAAACAATAGCAAAAATCAACGAAACCAAGAGCTGGTTCTTTGAGAAAAAAAACAAAATAGATAAGCCTCTAGCCCAACTTATTAAGAGAAAAAGAGAGTCAACACAAATCAACATAATCAGAAATGAGAATGGAAAAATCACGACAGACTCCACAGAAATACAAAGAATTATTAAAGACTACTATGAAAACCTATATGCCAACAAGCTGGAAAACCTAGAAGAAATGGACAACTTCCTAGAAAAATACAACCTCCCAAGACTGACCAAGGAAGAAACACAAAAGTTAAACAAACCAATTACAAGCAAAGAAATTGAAACAGTAATCAAAAAACTACCCAAGAACAAAACCCCGGGGCCGGACGGATTTACCTCGGAATTTTATCAGACACACAGAGAAGACATAATACCCATTCTCCTTAAAGTGTTCCACAAAATAGAAGAAGAGGGAATACTCCCAAACTCATTCTATGAAGCCAACATCACCCTAATACCAAAACCAGGAAAAGACCCCACCAAAAAAGAAAATTACAGACCAATATCCCTGATGAATGTAGATGCAAAAATACTCAATAAAATATTAGCAAACAGAATTCAACAGTATATCAAAAGGATCATACACCATGACCAAGTGGGGTTCATCCCAGGGATGCAAGGATGGTACAACATTCGAAAATCCATCAACATCATCCACCACATCAACAAAAAGAAAGACAAAAACCACATGATCATCTCCATAGATGCTGAAAAAGCATTTGACAAAATTCAACATCCATTCATGATAAAAACTCTCAGCAAAATGGGAATAGAGGGCAAGTACCTCAACATAATAAAGGCCATATATGATAAGCCCACAGCCAGCATTATACTGAACAGCGAGAAGCTGAAAGCATTTCCACTGAGATCGGGAACCAGACAGGGATGCCCACTCTCCCCACTGTTATTTAACATAGTACTGGAGGTCCTAGCCACGGCAATCAGACAAAACAAAGAAATACAAGGAATCCAGATTGGTAAAGAAGAAGTTAAACTGTCACTATTTGCAGATGATATGATACTGTACATAAAAAACCCTAAAGACTCCACTCCAAAACTACTAGAACTGATATCGGAATACAGCAAAGTTGCAGGATACAAAATCAACACACAGAAATCTGTAGCTTTCCTATACACTAACAACGAATCAATAGAAAGGGAAATCAGGAAAACAATTCCATTCACCATTGCATCAAAAAGAATAAAATACCTAGGAATAAACCTAACCAAGGAAGTGAAAGACTTATACTCTGAAAACTACAAGTCACTCTTAAGAGAAATTAAAGGGGACACTAATAAATGGAAACTCATCCCATGCTCATGGCTAGGAAGAATTAATATAGTCAAAATGGCCATCCTGCCGAAAGCAATATACAAATTTGATGCAATCCCTCTCAAATTACCAGCAACATTCTTCAATGAATTGGAACAAATAATTCAAAAATTCATATGGAAACACCAAAGACCCCGAATAGCCAAAGCAATCCTGAAAAAGAAGAATAAAGTAGGGGGGATCTCACTCCCCAACTTCAAGCTCTACTACAAAGCCATAGTAATCAAGACAATTTGGTACTGGCACAAGAACAGAGCCACAGACCAGTGGAACAGATTAGAGACCCCAGAAATTAACCCAAACATATATGGTCAATTAATATTTGATAAAGGAGCCATGGACATACAATGGCAAAATGACAGTCTCTTCAACAGATGGTGCTGGCAAACCTGGACAGCTACATGTAGGAGAATGAAACTGGACCATTGTCTAACCCCATATACAAAGGTAAACTCAAAATGGATCAAAGACCTGAATGTAAGTCATGAAACCATTAAACTCTTGGAAAAAAACATAGGCAAAAACCTCTTAGACATAAACATGAGCGATCTCTTCTTGAACATATCTCCCCGGGCAAGGAAAACAACAGCAAAAATGAGCAAGTGGGACTACATTAAGCTGAAAAGCTTCTGTACAGCGAAAGACACCATCAATAGAACAAAAAGGAACCCTACAGTATGGGAGAATATATTTGAAAATGACAGATCTGATAAAGGCTTGACGTCCAGAATATATAAAGAGCTCACACGCCTCAACAAACAAAAAACAAATAACCCAATTAAAAAATGGGCAGAGGAACTGAACAGACAGTTCTCCAAAAAAGAAATACAGATGGCCAAGAGACACATGAAAAGATGCTCCACATCACTAATTATCAGAGAAATGCAAATTAAAACTACAATGAGGTATCACCTCACACCAGTAAGGATAGCTGCCATCCAAAAGACAAACAACAACAAATGTTGGTGAGGCTGTGGAGAAAGGGGAACCCTCCTACACTGCTGATGGGAATGTAAATTAGTTCAACCATTGTGGAAAGCAATATGGAGGTGCATGAAAATGCTCAAAACAGACCTACCATTTGACCCAGGAATTCCACTCCTAGGAATTTACCCTAAGAACGCAGCAATCAAGTTTGAGAAAGACAGATGCACTCCTATGTTTATCGCAGCACTATTTACAATAGCCAAGAATTGGAAGCAACCTAAATGTCCATCGGTAGATGAATGGATAAAGAAGTTGTGGTACATATACACAATGGAATACTACTCAGCCATAAGAAGTGGAAAAATCCAACCATTTGCAGCAACATGGATGGAGCTGGAGAGTATTATGCTCAGTGAAATAAGCCAAGCGGAGAAAGAGAAATACCAAATGATTTCACTCATCTGAGGAGTATAGGAACAAAGGAAAAACTGAAGGAACAAAACAGCAGCAGAATTACAGAACCCAAAAATGGACTAACAGGTACCAAAGGGAAAGGAACTGGGGAGGATGGGTGGGCAGGGAGGGATAAGGGGGGGGAAGAAGAAGGGGGGTATTAAGATTAGCATGCATGGGGGGGAGGGAGAAAGGGGAGGGTGGGCTGCACAACACAGAGAGGACAAGTAGTGACTCTACCACATTTTGCTAAGCTGATGGACAGTAACCGTAATGTGGTTGTTAGGGGGTACCTGATATAGGGGAGAGCATAGTAAACATAGTATTCTTCAGGTAAGTGTAGATTAAAAATTTAAAAAAAAAAGAAAGAAAGAAAGAAAAGGGGGATTACTCCTTAACAGGATAAAACTATTGGTATATCAAAGATCAACGCATGCTTTAAATATCCTTAATGTTGATCACTTAAAGGGTGTCAGATGATCAGCTATGGAGGTACTCTTTTCTGATAATATTCCTTTCTCTTAATTAAAAAAAAAAAAAAAGCAGCTACTGTGTGCTGACCTCCAATGAGTTCTGCACAGTGGTATAGAGGGCATGTCAAAGTGTGGGCAAAGGGTCTGTTTGTTTCTACGCAGAAGATCAAGGCCTAGCTTGGATACCCAGAAAATGAACTAAGATACGATATGAGGAGGAGCTTCCGGCATCAGCACTCTCTGGAGGACTCGTGCCGGGGGATGATCATCAAAAAGCCTCCACAGGGATCCGGACGATGCTGCGGTTGTGGCTGCATCCAGCCCACCGTCTCCTGGACTTGCCATAAGAAGGAGGAGGGAGATGTCTAGGCTGGCATGTGCATACAGTGAGACAACGAATTTGACTGGATCTGTACTGTTGGAACTCAACCAGGAGTTGGGAGGGGTGCAAGTTGTAGCACCCCAAAATCTCATGACTATAGACTATCTATGGTTAAAAGAACATATGGGATGTGAACAGATCCCAGAAATGGGCTGCTTTAATTTGTCTGATGGTTCAAGTACAGTTGGAAAATATCCATCATATCATAGATAAATTTTCACAAATGCCTAGGGTGCCTAAATGGTTTTCTTGGCTTCACTGGAGATGGCTGGTAATTATAGATTTGCTTTGTTTATGTCACCGTATTCCTATTATGTTAATATGTGTGTGCAAATTAGGTAGTAGTTTAAAAACTATACATACTTAAGGTACTATACAAGAAGATATGTCAAAGAAATAATCAATCCTCCCAAGTTTCCTTCATATGCTACATCTATAGCTTTTCTTCTTCCTTCCTAATTACAAACCTTAAATAGAATTCGTGCCTCATATCGAATTTACCGAGTATCATAATTCCTCCAGGTGGTAAAGATACCTCGAGACAAGTGCTGGGCATAGAAGCCACAGGGCATAAATCTGCAAAGAAGTAAAAAGCTAACCTTTGCAAACAATATGGCTTCTCTCTCACTTACCAACTTTACATTTCCCTGTATGGCCCCGGAAGATGACTGGTTAGCCAGAGACGGGTAAGATTCCTCAAGGGAGGAACAACCTAAGACAGGCACAGTCGCAGGGGGGCCATCAGGTGAGAATTTGGGGATCAACAGAGGTGAGGCTCAGAACCTCACCCCCCCTGCTTTGAGAGAAATCTTCTGCATCCGTGGATGTCTTGCTGCCCTTGTCTAGCCTGGATTAATACTTAGTCCATAGGCACACACCTGATCATCTGATCATCTACATTTGCCTTCTTACAGCACTAAACTATGTTTTCTACCTTTATCTTGCATCTACCTACCACTTCAGCATTTTATTAAAAATAAAAATAATAATAATAATAGGAGAAATGTGGGATCAACATATAAATCAAGTACAAAAATCAAATGAATATTCATATTTGACCTGATGGTTTATAGGTCATATTGCATGATCAAAACCGAAAGTTTCTGTGATGAATGCCCTTGTACTGTTCACCATGTAAGAATTTATTCACTCTGTAAGAATTCGTTCACCATGTAAGAACTTGTTCGTTATGCTTCAGAAGATTGGAGACTGACGAGAATTAGGCTTGAGATGGATTAATGATTGTACATTGAGCATTGACCCCCCTATACTGAATTTTATTGTTGTTAACAACCATTTGATCAATAAATATGAGAGATGCCCTCTCAAAAAAAAAAAAAAAAAAAAAAAAAAAAAAGAAATCTTTGGCTTGAAAAGATTGTGTAGATCAACTATAGAGAATGGACTTATGGGGCTTGATAGTGTGATAAAGGTCGATTACTTGTAGCACTCAATTTGGGACTTGTATCTATACTATCTTCTTTTGTTTTCTGAGTCTCATTGTCATTCAAAATGAGATTAGAAACTTTTCTAGACCAAGGGCAGCATGTTATGTTTCCTTTTCATGTTTCACTCCAATTCTTGTCACTTGCATGGCCAAAGGTTATGGGTAAAATAAAATTTTGTTGACTTAGGAAGTGTAAAAAAATTAGTCAAGTGAGTTATCTGCAAATTACCAAGTTTTCTACCTGAATTATTGCATTTTCAATTAAGTTTTGGAAAGGTATGGTACATATCCCTTTTCACACTCTGGCTCTTTTGGCATAGCCTGTTGGCAGCATGTTTTGTCAATATTCATAAAACTCCTAATTAGCCTTGTAAAATAGGTTGAAATCTCCATGATATTTCTGAAACTATAGTAGGACTGAATAAGGTAGTGAAGATGTCATGGAAGAAGGCTGCTTTGATCTGGGAAGCACTTACTCTCTGTCACTGTCAGAGTCAGTACCTAAGTCATCTGACAATGTCCCTGGAGAACTAGTGCCATTCATGTCAAATCATATCTGAAGCTTTTCAGTGCCTTTCCAAGATGGGTGATAAATGGGGGTGGACCATGTGACTGATACCGGCTAGGAGGTTTTGGCTGATATCAGACATGCAACTTACCCAAGAAAGAACATGCCATGCTTTTTTGAAGAAGTTCAGTGCTGCCTTAACAGTTGTGCTCTATATGGACATTTATTGTCTGACATTGCCTGCTGAATAACAAGTATGGAAATACTTCACTTTTTTTAATGTATTTTTTCAAATGTTAATTTTCATATAGTGTGGATGTAAACACCAGGTGCCAGGTATGCACCCCAAACCATTATTTTTCTCATTTTAAAGGGTAGCAATGTAAAGGTCCCCATGGAAGCTGATAATTCGGTCCAGAAAAGCAGGAATCCAGATCATGGGGTTTAGATGACTTTGGCTGCCTGGGAAGCTTTGGTCCTCTTTCCCAACTGATATCAGGCCTTTTTCAGGGGTTCAAAACCAATTAGGTTTGTGACTTCTTCCAAGTCTATTAAACCTTCTGTGCTTACATTGCCTCATTTGAATGTACGCAATATCTGAAAGTTACCACCTTGCACAGAGCCAAGGCCACCAATCAGTGAACTTTCAATAAATATATGTTCTATGGTGTTATTAAGCATAATAAATGCTGTGCTGGGAATTTGGGGGGAGATTGCCATTTATTATTGACAACTAAAGTCTTGTCTAATTAGTATGTGTCATCTAGAGAGACAAAAAATTGTCACAGGTTAATATGATGTAACAGTCTTTGCCAATACTTAATAAAGAGGTCTCAGAACAACATTATTTAGCCAAGAAAATGGGCCTTTGTTTTGTACTTTTTCACTGAAACTGTTATAAAACAAAACAAAATGAAAAGGAATGACAACTCTGTGCAATCCCAAGACACATTTTTAAAATTCCATCTTTTCTTGTGAGTCTTATAAAAAAATACTGTTTACATTTAAAATCCACTTTGAAGTAAAAATGTTTAAATGGGGTCCTACATCAAAGCCCTTACTCTCTTAAAGCTATATGGAATAAAATGAGGGTTTTTAGATTTGGAGCATCCATAAAACACTTCGTTCTGTAAATTCAATGTAATAGAAAATTTCAGATCTCCAAAAGACCATGGGAGTAAAAATGGTATGAGGGAGGAAAGGGAAATGTCCTTCAAAATCAGCAGTTCTCTCTCTTGTGAATTATTATGCTCTAATACGTGAGACAGGTCACAACAAAGTATATCCTAGAATACATGGGGACAGAGAAAAAAGAAGAGGATAAAGAAGCAAACATTTCTTTACCATATTCTCTATCCTAATTTCTTCATATATGTCATCGCTAGTAATAGTAAAGGTAGAGGACTGAGACCACAAAGACCAGGATCTCCAGAGGGACAGAAACAAGTGCTTGAGATCTAATAAGAGATTATTAAAACTTGAATTTATGGATGAATCCAGCCTGGACCTCTAGGTACCTGGTGAGAAGGAGGCAAGCTTGGCTATATTAGACTAACTTTGGATTAGCAGATCCAAGGAAACTGTCTCCTTCCCAGAGATCTCTGTGCCATTGCCTATCATTATTCCTCTTCTCCTTGCTACCAGTGTGGTTTGTTAGGCTCCCAAAAGGAATTAACACAGTTGTTTTGCTGCCTGATATGACTCACCTCTCCTTTTCATTATGGAAGGGAAGCTACCATATCAACCCTTTCTTCTCTTCACCCAATCGTAGCCATCTCCAAGAGCTGAGGACACCTTGGTTTCTAAATACCTGTCTTTATTACTAAGCAATAGAATAAAAATTTCAATTCAAGAAAATCATGCATTTGGCAAGTTGTATGATTGAAATATACCTTGAAAAATATTTTACTCATTCTTTTTATTTTATTTTATTTTATTTTTAATTTTCGAGAGGGCACCTCTCACATTTATTGATCAAGTGGTTGTTTACAACAATAAAATTCTGTATAGGGGACTCAATGCACAATCATTAATCAACCCCAAGCCTAACTCTCAACAGTCTCCAATCTTCTGAAGCATAATGAACAAGTTCTTACATGGTGAATAAGTTCTTACATAGTGAATAAGTTCTTCATGAATAGAGAAAAATCAGATACAGTTTGTAGATGGTCCCTGGGATGTTGTGTGCCTGTTTTCAGTGGGACATCCTCCTCAGGAGAAGATTTTCAAAGGTTCTTTTTGGCTCTCTGTTAGTTTAGCTGTATGTGCTTAAGATGCAACATTATAAAAATGATAAGCTAAGAGAACCAGGCATAATAATTAAATCAACCTAGGTGGAGGTGGAAGAATTGATTAAAGATAGGGAAAAATGCTTTCTGAAGTGACTAAGGTAAGATCCAAATGCAACTGTTAATTGCTGAGTTGGTGAAGAGTTTGAAGGAGGAATTTTCAGACAGAAACAGCGCTAAGCAAAAAGCCCAAATCAAACATGATTATGGTGGATACAAGGAGATACAGGGCATTTAGCAAGTTGGAGATTAAAGTATAAATGATAAAAAATAAGACGGGAAAGGTTGACAATTATTCTGCCTCTTGTTTGGGCTAAAGATTTTGTCCCTGACACATTATCAAAAAGAAACTCTTTGTATTGCTCCTCCTGTAGTGAAGAAAGGTTTGCAGTGAACTTCCAATACTTGATTACCGTTACGTTTTGTGACAACAGAACCTCTGGAGTGAGTACATCATGCAAAATCTAGAGCCTGTGAGACAGATTGTTATGCTTAGAGTTCAGGTTAGAACAGCTCAAATCAATTGAGAAAAATAAAATTAAGCCTAAAGCAGTGTAAAGATTGTTCATGTACTATCGAAAATTGATGTCTTATACATCTCCAGCTGAATCAAGGTTGCAAAAGAAGGAATAAATATTGATGGCATGTGTTCACAAAACTTTGTTAAAGCCGGTGTTTTCCCCAGGAGGAAAAAAGTCAGACGTTTTCTTTTGATTGGGAAGTAAGTTGCAAATCTGATGTTAATAAGTATCCATCAAGGGAATCTCTGTGTTCTGAGATTAGCAATCATGCAATAGGTAGAACTGATTTTTTAATAGCAAAGCATCTTGTAAATAGCAGCAGGATATATTTTCAACACAAAATATTAGTTGTGTGTTGCCTATAGTTAAAAGGAAATGCAAAGTTAAAGTAAACTTCCTTGGTTCTCTGGTACTTTTTGACAGCTGTTTGTTGATCACAGTAAATAATCATGTGTAGAAACTTCTCTGACATTTATATTTTATTTTCAAATTCTAGTATGAATCCCCCAAAAAAGTCAACAAGCTGTCTAATGAGTTGTTTCTCTCTTCATGACTGCAATATACTTAAATATCTATGCGCTTGTCTATAATGCCTAAATAATAGAATAAGCATTTAAATTCAAACAAACCATGTATTTGACAAATTGTTTAATTGAAACTACCCTGAAAATATTTAGTCATGACAGATGAATACAGGAATATCGTGTAGTTTATTGCTGGCCCCTGGAATGTGAACCACATTCCTTAGGTTACTATGTGCAAAGGAGCCCCTGAGCCACTCAGGGTGGAAATTGTCCCTACTGAGATGAGTCATTGCCAAAACCGCCAGGTTCTAGGGCTGGCTTCATTTGCTTATGAGAATATATTTCATATCCTGCATTATTTTCTCTATGGATTGTAAGTTTAAGCCTTATGTCTTCTTTTTCAATAAAAGATTTCTTTTTCTTGTAATAACAAATAGCAAAAAACAGTTCAAGAAATACTTATTCTGGACAACAGACCTTTGTAGAGCTCCCCAAAACACATTTTTCCTACATATAAGGATGCCCTATATAATGAATAATCTATGGATGAAAATATGTATTAGTAAACCTACCTGTTGGAGGCAGTCAAAATGGGATTGTCTGTGCAATAGGATAACCAGTCAAATTCAGTGAAAATATCAAGTTGTCCATTTGACATCATAAAGATGAAACAGATCTAATTATGTAAATTGGATATTCAACATTTTAACTGGCTCTTTTGGCATCTTCTAAAAGGAGCCAAATTCAAAGCCTGCACTTTTCTTGAGGCCTAGGTTATGATTAATCTCCAACAAATTATTAAGTATCCTGCATGTTCTAGTCTTTCTCATACTTAAGACTTCTTCCTGCACACACACACACACACACACACACACACACACACACACACACACTCCAATTCCATTACACATTTTCTAACATATGGACTTAATTGTTTTTCTCCAATTATCTAAAAGATAATTCACTTGTTTTGCCAGTGTCTTGCTAATGAGCTCTTGGAGAGCAGTAGAATTTTTGTTTTACATATTTGAATGTAATTGTATGGCTAGTATAGAGTTGGGCACAAAATAGGTATGACTTACTAAATGAATAAATGAAAGAGATGACACAAAAGAGCTGGCTACCTGAATAAAATAGGTATTCTTAGACAGAGTAATTGCCAAACAGAAAAGTGCTTGCTTCTGCTTACATTCTAAGTGTGATCTTCATCTTATTTTCCAGAAATTCAGTGGGGTTTTAGGAAAAGCATACCGAAGTAGTGTGGCTGGGGGTGGGAATTTAGTGGGAATTAAGCTCAGAGGACATTTGTTAAATACTCATCAGCATTGATTCATCCCCTCCTCTCTCTCAAGCCATGGTGAAGTACCTCCTGAATGGAGTAATTGTTTTGTTTGTACATTCACTCCTGCAAATGCAAGGAGGCTCCAGGTGATACGCCTAATTGCCTTTTTCACTACCAAACTGCTCCATACTTTTCAATGGCTTTATCTTTAAAGGAAGCACCTCAATCTGTTTCTGTAATTGACAGTGTTTCCCATCTTCTAATAGATTTGTCAGGACAAGCAATGGGTTCCTGGTGTATACTGTGGGGCAGGCAGAAATTCAATCCAAGGGTGTGTTAATTTTCATCCCTCTAGCATTGGGTCAAACAGTTGTGTGGGATGATTTTTTTATTCTTTCCTTCCTCCCTCCCTTTTTCCCTCCCTCCTTTCTTTCCTTCCTTTCTCCTCCCTCCCTCCCTCCCTTCCTTCCTTACTTCCTTCCTGCCTGCCTGCCTGCCTGCCTGCCTGCCTGCCTGCCAATGAAAGACAGACTTAGGTCCTGAGAAATTAATGCCAATTCTTATGGAATCAGTCCTCTTACAGCTACAGCAGAATGGAACTTGTGTCTGAAACCTGCAAAAAAGTGAGTCAGTCCTGGGCACACAATTCCAGTGAGGTTAGAACAAAGGAAATATTGAGACAGGAGCAAGAGAGAATTCACAGGTGTTATTTTCCCTATCGTCTCTTATATCCAATCCAAAATGTTTTACCTATCAAGAAAGAACTCTCTATGACTTTGTGAAAATGACTTATACACTTCGGAACACATTGTATCTTGTCCTTCTCCTGTTTCCTCTCCCATACTGTCCTTCAGTCATAGGTACTTCTTACCATGACCCCTCTCTTTACGAAGCCAAACTAAGAGGCTAGCTATTCCTTGCCTTGGCCTGTGCTAAACTGCTGATGAGAAAGAAGCATTTAGTCTTCCTCCTCTCAGTCTACTTCTATTACATCCTTTTAGTACCTGGTTTAATAATAATACCACTAACAATAACAGTGATGATGACAATGATAACCATGATGGTCATGATGATGATAATGACTGTAAACCCTGCAGTAGACTGTGAACTCCATAAAGGCAGGAACTGGATCTATCTTCTTCACCATCTTACACAGCAAACCTCAGAGAGTCTCTGACTCGAAGCAAGTACTCAAGTAAAAAAAAAAAGTTAAATGATTGATAATGCTAGCAGAAACCATTGACTGAAAACTTGCTAATTTAATCTTTACCACATTTTGTGTTTATAAAAATCTTTGGAAATGGATATCAAGAATACTAATTTTGCAGAGAAGGATACTAAGCCTCAAAGTGAGGATAACCATGCCTGCCTTTAAAATATAGTCAGGACAGTGATTCTCAAACTCTAATGTTCATATGAATCACTTGGGGATTTTTGATAAAGTGCAAATTCCTAGTCAGTAGGTCTGGAGTAGGGCCAAAATAACTGCAAGCTCCCAGGATGCTTCCATTGCACCCTGAGTAGCAATATTCCTTTAGAATTCCTGTAGATGACTTTGTAAAATTCATATTATTATGAAGATTAAATAAGCAAAGTGTATGTGGAGTGCTTTATAAACCAAAACATAGTATATAAATATTAGAATGTCACTGTCATTTTTATCATTGTTACTGTTATTATTGATTGTCAGTGACATAAATTTGATTTCTGTACCTCTCCAAACTTAAATGTTGTTTGAGAAGGCTGTTCTCACCTGTTCTTACTAATATCCATCTACAAAATGTTCTAAATGAAATTACTGGAAGATACTTGTAGCACTTTTGGTAAGGGTACTATAAAGAAAGAAATACATATGCTGATTTACAGCAGTTTACAATGGAAAGTATGTATATGTTTTTTTTAATGTACATGTTTTTAAGGTTACCCAGTAACCTTAAATTGTTATACTCTCCACTTGTTTACTGTTATAAAGTAAAAGAAATCCATTTGCATGTCTGTTCTGTGAAATAGAGTCCTGGAAATGCGTTTAATCCAAAAAGCAGCAAACCAGCTACCTGTAGTGTATTAGAGCTTTTGGGTTAATTTAAATGAATACATGGATTTGACTGAAAGTCATGTTTGCTGTTGAACTTCAGAAAGAAAGGAACAGGTGGCTCTTACATCTTCCATACATCCTTATATGTCTTAGCACTGAAATAATTATTCTAAAATATACATTTTATGGTTGAATTCCAGGTTATTTCTGAATTTGACATTTATGTGTTTAATTATGCATCATCACACTGAGATTAAAATTGTCTTTCAACTTTGTTCAGTAAAGAATATTGCTGATCTA
Organism: Manis javanica; assembly: GCF_040802235.1. Taxonomy (NCBI): domain Eukaryota; kingdom Metazoa; phylum Chordata; class Mammalia; order Pholidota; family Manidae; genus Manis; species Manis javanica. Next base: position 113,993,977 of record NC_133174.1, read on the forward strand.
GATGTGGAAAAAGCACTTGTTTTAGCTTATTTTTAACCCTATAGAAAACATTTTGGAAAATCTGACATAGTGCTAGAATTGAGCTTTGGTTCCCTTTCTGTCTTCTTTTTCTCTTTCATTAGTCTCAGTAGTGTTAAGTGAGCATAACTCTGGATAGACCTGATATAATATGAAATAAGTATTTAAAGTCATGTAAACATATCAAATCAGAAAACTTTCACATTTGGATTATGGTAAGGATGATAAGACTATCTCATCTCCTATTTCAATTTCCATCAGTTTGTAGTGGCAGGTAAAGTGCTGGGTTGAATAGGGTTGTGACTACTCACCAGTGACTACCTAGGCCATGGGAGAGAACAGTGGAAGTATACATGCCAGGTATTCTCCAGCTCAGGATTAGGATGGAAGTTCTTTGAGACTGGAAAAGACATAGACTTTGGAGTCAGAGATGCCTTGTTCAAATACCAATCCTTTTTCATGTTATCTGAACCTTTTGACTGTCAGTTTCCACACATATGAAATAACAATGCAGTGTCTCTTTCTCAGTGTCGTAGTGGGTATTAAATGAGATGACACAGAGTAACTAACAAAGTGCCTGAACTCTTCTACCTAGTGCCTCTAGGAAGGCAGATATTAGATCAGAGTTAGTAAATATATCATTAAACACATTTGCTGCTTCATTCTTAGAAGGTTGTCATGTATTTACATGCCATCACCTGGCATTTAAGTAGATGTATTTTAATGGAGGGCAGCAGAGTTTAGACCTAGGGTTCTTTTCAGAATGGTTGAACAGGGAAGATTGGGTCAAAGTAACACACCAGTGAACAGTAAGGAACTTGAAAGTGCTATTTATTTGAAAGGCAAAAAAGTACTGTAGCAACAGTGCCTGACACAGAGTAAGAACTATGTAAGTATTTACTAACTAAATTAAAATAGCAGCCTCAGTCAACACACTTGTTAAATAAGTACTATTACTTGTTATGTAAGTAACAAAGATCTAACTACAGAAGAGCTAAGGATATTGTGTGATCCTCTCTTTTTTATATCTTCTGTTTCTCTTTTAGTATTGTAGTGAGACTCCCACCACAGTGAAACAAACAAAGTAGCAGTATTTCTCTGACTGTAACATAAACTTTGTTTCCCATGTTTGGAGAAACTAGTATGGGAAGTAAAGAAGAAAACCCTGCAAGATCCAAAAACTCTGAACTTCCTTTTTATAATTAATCAACAAATTGAGCATTAGTGAGCTGTTTTATTATAGTATGTATTTTTACGGTAGCACTCACTTACCCTTTCCTGCACTAGTTAGTTGTGCACTGGTGAACATGTTTACCTTCCCTAATAGTTTTAAACTTTCTGAGGAAAGAGATTACATTTTATTTATTTTGTATCCCCTGCAGCACCCAATACATGGCAGGTTCGCAATATATTTTGCTTAATTCAATAATAAATGGTCCTTGCTTTTGAGAGACAGTATTAAGCTAAGAGTTTTTTTTAATGATAAATTTAACTATAGAATGTCTTAATCACCAACTCAGTATGATTTCACATTTTTATCAAACCAGAGCTGATAATCTGATAAATGTTCAAGGGACGTTTTTCAGACTAACGTATCCTCATTGGGTTCAACATGTCAGGTCTTCTCAAACTGTAAGGTATCCCTAGCTATTTGCCCTACTGTGCCCTGTCTCAACTTCTACAGGTCTGTTAAGCTTCATAGGATTGAAATGAATGGCTTGATCTAAATAAAAATAAATCGTTGCATTGTGTAAATTTAGTCATTGTTACTTAACTGACTCTACCGTGCCTTCTTCAAATTTGATTTCTCAAATCACTCAAAGTCAAGGTCTTGATCATCAAGTAGGACCTATGGAGTGAAGTCAGTTTATATTTCTGATCCCTGTGTTGGGGTGATAAGTTTGTACTCCAACACCTGCATAAATAGTGTTCCCAGAAATGTTCTCATATTTGAGCCTTCCTTTATGAGTTCTTTAAACAATAGGGGCTGCTTAAGCATGGGGTAGGTCTATATGCTACATGTTTGTTAGATGCCCATGACGTTTTTTGAAGTGCCAACCTACTATTTCTTTGCTTCTTTTCTTAAAAGTTGCAATACTCTGCATTTTTTATTAATATATTCACAGTCATCTCGTGTTTTTCTGCTCTTCGAACCTGGATATTAGCCAAGCTTAGACTGAGCCTTGCTTGGCTTTGGGAAAACATAAAGCAAGCCTATGCATTCATTAAGACTGAACAGTTTTTCCTTAGGGACTCTTGGAATTGCACCATGTAGAGTTAAGAGTGTCTGACCTGAATAGATATAAATGTCAAGTCTACTTCATGTTCACCTCAAATCAAGAGTAATAAAAGGTGATACCATTTATAGATTTAAAAAATGGAATTGCTACTGTGTGTAGCTGTCTTTATGCACATGTATAGTGTATCCTTGATCTGACAGTTGTAAAATCCCAATTTCAATGTCTGAGGGGAGTCCTCCAACTTTAAATTTTCTATTTCTCAGCATCTTAGAAGTTCCTAATGATAAATCAGTGTTTAATCAATATGGGCCCTCTGTGAGTAATAGAGCCACCAAACCAAATATTTTGATACAAAAATATTCCTTAATTTACATAGCAATAATTAAAACAAAACTTTTCAGGTGTAAATATTTATGGGGGTAGATTTTGTTATACTCTGAGCATGTGTTATTTAATGAACCTTTTCTAGATTCTGAATATGCCATATGGTCTGGAAAGGTCTTGATTTTCTCAGTTCAGTTTCATTTTTAAAAATTGGTTAGTGAAATCATAACATTGTCTTGTTAAAATTTTATATTCTTGAAAGCACAAATTTTTAATTTTTTGTTGTAAGCCATTTTAGAGCTATCCTGTAAATATAGTCTGTAACTAAAAATTATGATAGAGTTTCAAAAACCTTGGTATTACTTGCATCAATTAGTAAATGCTCAGAAAAATAACATTCATCTACTGTCACCTTAGTCACATTAAAAAATGTATAGATAAACCTACACCACAGAAAACTCATGTTTGTATGTTTTTAGAAGAAAAGCAATTGTATAGAAACAATTGATTTTTGTCTTCCATTTCCATTTTAGTTCATTCTGCTTGATTCTCTGTTCCTGGAATCTCTAGACTTTACCACTGGATTCCATTATGTATCCAAGCTCAAACCTTCATAGGCTCTGAAACAATCTGACCCTTCAGTAGGGGAAACAAAAATACAAATGATTTCCAGATTATCAATTTACTTACCACTGGGCAAACTTCCTGCTGGTCCAATTTTGACCTGATGATCTGTTCCAAAAATTTGGTTCCTTATATTCTTTCTTATGGCCAAACCACCACAATTCTTGTTTAGTTCCTGTAATTGGTTATCTGTTTTGTTCACCCATGCCTGAATTCTAGCTTTGATATCCATGTTATTCAAGAACTTAAGTTTTATCTTGCTTCTTGGTCCTTCTAGCTTTCTAAAAATTTTTACCTCCATACTGTATCTTAATAATTGGGTGGCCACTACCTGCTATCAGATTTCCATGGCAAGAGCCAGCATACCTGGATCCAGTGGTATGCTGAAAATGTTTAATCTTTGACTCTGGAACAATAAAAGACCCTGATTTGTTGTTATTCCTTCTACACTTCCTTGGACCTTTCAGATATAAATTCACAATTTCCCTGGCTTTCTTAATTTCCTATTGCTCGCTGTCTTCTACCTTCCAATGACTTGGTCTAGTGAGTAGTCTCTAATTCTGTCACACAGAGTCTGGGTCATCCTCCCATAAATTGAAGCTAAGCCTAGGTATAGACTTGCATTTCCACTGTATCTACTAATAGATGATAATTGAAAAACTTAAAACTTATCTGTTAGTGCATAAATGTAAAATATTGCCAATTAAAATATCCCTTAAGAAAAATGTTTGTCCTAATCTTTTTAACCCCATTTAAAAAATGTGTAATTACCATTTATAAGCAATTTATAATCATAATTAAGACTTTGGATTTTATCCCACCAGAGAAAAGGCCTGTTTTATAATCATTTTTTGTTAGTACTTGAAATGTTTGCTTTTTCACAATTATTTTCTATACCAAATAAAATGCTGCAATGTCTGGTAGTCTCTTTATCTGTAAAATGGGATGATATTATGATTTTGACATGAGATAATACATGCAAAGTACACAGAACCTATCACATCCTAAGCACTCAATAAATGTTAGCTAATAGTAGTGCCATTAAGAATAGAAATACAGGAATGGTGAATTTTGATTACCATCTGTTTTCTTGACTTATGTGTATATTTTCATTGAATTATTAGAAGATTAGATAAACATTTTGACTTGGATTTAATGATTTGAATTTTACTACCCTAACTAGTTGTTAAATACTTTACTTATTTATGCACAATCAGTAATAATCAATAAACAGATTTCCCAGAACTTAATCTAGAACAAATTGGGATTTATAAAAATAGCTGTCCTCCAGGAAAAAAGAGTTGGGGTAGAAGACCTGGCATTGCTTTTTTTCTTTTTTAATAGAATAATTTTCATCCATTGGAGAGTTGCCACTTACCTCATGCTTCTTGATGTGATAACAAATATTTCAGGCACACTCTTAAAGTTGACCTAAGTATTGTATTTTCTAGTGTCTCCTTCAAGTTGGCAGCTTTGTTATTCGTATCCACCTTGGTTTATAACTGAAAACTTCAATTTGTTTAGGTTATATGGTAACCCAAAAAAAGTGCCAGAAGTACATGTCAGTCAATCTTGTGAGATTAATCAAATGTACTTTAGTTATAATAGTTGAAGGATAAAGTGGAACTATTAGGTATGACATTTTGATATTGACATATACACACAAACTTCCTTAGTGAAAAAGATCAAAACAAAGAAAAACAACAATAATACAAATCCTTGTTTATCAGTCATAAAAATCGACCAGAAGTCATATATAAAAAATGTTTTTATTTTCTTGATTATTAAAATCTTGGCTTGTCTAATTAAGAAATATTAAATAGTATTACCTGGACATGTCAGTTACTACGTCTTTTCTATTTAGCCCACTCAAAAAAATATTCTATGCTCTTTTAAATTTTGAGTGAATTAAATTAATCCCTAATTAGTTTGTCACTACCATTCATGTAGAAGTTGAAATTTATAACCTTCACCAAATTATTGAGAGAAATAGTATTGATTCAAAAGAAACAAAGCCTGATTTGTTCAGCATTGAACAATTATAATTATATCAGCATTGACTTTCTTAAATGAGGTGAAAAAATGTTGAAAAACAATGAGGTTATCATTCAACTAACATTAAAAAGGTATTTATAATACATATGTGTTCAACTAAAGATAATAAAATATGCAAACTCCCTACAATATGACAGTGTAAGTATATGTGAGTGTGTGTGTAAATATAAATACAAGTTGTCTGTGACACTATGACAAATGGAGCACATCTTTGTCACAAGTATTTATTTTTCTTAGTTATGTTGTCCTACAATGGTTCATGGATAAATTTCAATTTTGAAATCTAGCATGGCTTCCTTTTTATGAAGCTATTTTATCTTGGCATTTTGTTTTTATTTTAATGACTCATTCAAGTAATCATTCATCACATTTTTACTGAGCAAACACTATGGTGACAGATACTATCTTAGCACTAGCATATAAGGTAAACAAAACAAGCAAGGACTCTGCCTTCACATAGTTTAAAACCTAGAAAGAATACATTGGTATTAGGTCATACAAATTTAGTTTGACTGCAATTCCAAAAACGATCGATGTTCTCAATCTCCCACCTAAATCAGTTACTGTATAAATGGTTTGATTTTGACTGACTCATAACAAAGAAGCTTTGCTTTATTGTTTAAAAATGTCAACTTTTGCTACTCTGGGTAGATTAAATTCTTTTGAGTGTAGTGCCCAATCATTGAAAGAACTCTTAACAATATTAAGCACTAAAAAGACCAATAAGATAATGAAATCTGCCTGCATTAAATTCATACTTTGATGTGCACATTTTCTGTGGTAATAGTTAAACGAATCTCAGAGCAAAACCAAACTAAAGAGTAAATGTGGCTTGGCTTGAGGTGCTAAGTAGTTCTAAAGACTTCAGTCTACTTCTTTTCAAGAATATATGATATGTTTACATGTTCCCAGTTATATTTGTGGACATCTAAAGGATTCTTTACAGAATAAAGATGTGTTCTTATCTCCTCAAACCCTTCCTTCAGATGTCTAAATAGTTGTTGACCTTTATGTGAATGTTGTTTTCCAAGAGTCATATAAATGCTAAGGGTTAATCTTACTTTCATCATGTGCCTTTCCTCTTTTACCTGGAAATCTTTGTGTCACACATAATAAGTCTATGCTTTAAAAATCTAATTTTTCAACATTTATTGAATGCACCCTTTTTGAAAAATCTGATAAATCCTTTGAAGGAAAAGCTAAAAATAGACTTAAAATGCCATTACAATACTAGTTTACTAATTCCAATTAAATTTCATGAATGGCATAATAAAATAGATATGACATAATAGTAATATCTTCTCATTACATGGATTTTAATACACTGGGTGGCACAGTAGACTCCTAAAGCTGAAAAACCTGTTATAAAAATAACTTGTACTTTAAGGGTTCATCCAAAACATTTTATTCTGTTGTTTTGTGACAGAATATTGCCATAGAAGATATAGTCACTTCCCTGGAAGTTTTTGAAATCTGCCTGTCAGCTACCATTTTTGCTAAAAAGGAACATGAATTTTCGAGATGATATGACATTTGGCTACTTAATGTGTGTTTTTAAAAGTGAAATTATAGTGCCTTTTTTTTTTTTTGCTTCTAAGGAGAGTTTAACAGGGATGTTGATGTGTGGAAAACAAGATTATATATCACACTGATCCATATAACCGGATGACCAAAGAGGGGATATAAGTGACTCTGAGTAGTAGAATTGGTTGAACTAAATCTGGAGAACAAAAGTACAACCCAAACTGAAACTACCAGTAGTCTCTGGCTAGCATAGCATTTATTTGATACACAGGGGGCCAAGTACATCCAGCAGAGAGGTAAGCATATGGGGGCAATATCTTGACTTCCGTTTTGCTTTGTTTTGTTTCACAGAGTTTGTTAGCAGATTGGTCTAATTCTTGTTGATGACCAAGGCAGTCAGCCTTTTGTACATAATGCATTTTTTTTGTGGATTTTTTCAACATGGACTTTTAAATAGTTTTAATGCTGGTATTTCACCATGAACTCCCTGTAATGACACACTAGTGGAAAATGGTTGCTAACAATTCATCATGGGTTATCCCAGGATACCTAGTTAGTCCTCAGGCAATGGATAGTTCATGTGGAGGAAGTAGCATGCTGATTTGCAGCTATAATTGAAGAAAATTGCTTGAGAGGATTCTGACAGCACAGAAAATAGGCCAATTAGTTACCCAACTCTCATCTTTCTGTGATTCATGATTGTCTCCATTTAATTTTGCTGTCATTTATGATGTGAGGTTAAGAATAGATTAGCTTCTTTTAGCCACATCTTACAATGAGATTACTCCTTTGCTTCTTTTTTTTTAACAGTATGGATTTAAAAACCAGTATTCTCAAAACTGTATTTAACAGCTTTTCATCATAAAGCACTTGCTAATATTTAAAACCACCTCACTCAGTGCCATAACCTAATAATCAATCATGCTCAGAGTAGGGTTTTTCCCACCAAAGGATCATCAAATGCTAGTTTGCAATAATTAAAATCAAAGCCAAGATGATATAATAAGCTTTGTCTAAGTAAATAGATGTTAATGTTTGAAAGTCAATTTTATAGTGACAAGTTCATCACAGGAAAAAGCCCGAAATAATATAGAAAAAAACAAGTTCATATAATATAAGATCTAGGGAATCAATATTTTTTCCCATGCCTCTGTTATTTTTAATCATGTCAAAATATTACTTATACCTCCTTTGAGAAGAAAAATAAATAGCATAGGAATAAGAATATTTCAACTGAAGGAAAATTGGAAGGTTATCATATTTTCTCACATTTGTATATAGATTGGTTAATAAGGTTTGTCTAGCTGAATTTAAAGTATGTGTGTTTGTGCACATGTGTGTGTGTGTGTGTGTGTGGTGTTGTCTCTCCAACTAATAAAGGTTCATTAAGAACCAGAATAAGCATTTGCTTATATTATGTTCCAGTTGAAGCACCTACTTTGTTCTGAGTTCATAGTAGAGCTAAGTATATACTGTGGGAAGAACGAATCACCAGATGAACTTGATTGACACATGCTAGGAAGTTGTCCTATTAGATCCAGAAGCCTCAATAGTACTCCTTGCACTCTAATTGAGTTATAAAATGTCTGAAATTATTTACTTTGGATTATCTAGGCAGGCTCCTTAAAGACTTCAGCAGGGAGCTATAGTACTTTATTCTTTTATTTTTCATGAACACATTTCTTAAATCTATCTGTGCATCCATCCAGTCTCTCATTATCTATTATAAATTCACATTAATTTGTTTTTAATATTTTGATACATTCTAGTACCAGGGTGGCTGGGCTACAAGACCAGGTTAAGACATCTCTAATTTACACTTCAATTACCTTTTTAATTTGGTTGATTGTTTGCATAATTTCTTAAGTTTTCTGGGCCAATAATTATAAAATAGGAGGGAAGATAATCAAATTAGAAGGGTTTCTTTGGTTGAGTATAGCAGCCCAGGTATCTACAAGCCAGGTGTGGAAACATTATGTGATATAACTAAACTAAATTATTGTTTAATGCCTAGATGTCCCTCTTGGAAATATTTGAAGCCAAGCTGTTGTTACCTGAGCAACCATTTCTATTTTTTGGTTCAGTCAAAAATACGTTTGGGGGATTTCATCCACATTTCTGGGGATTTAATAAAGTATTTGATTATAACTGAAAGTGTATAAATTACTTCTAAAATGTCCATTTATGTTCTATTTATTCAAGCTAGAAAAAAAATCCAAACCCATGTCAACATCATCTTGCTTCTCAAGACTATTTCTAGTAAGACATAGAAAATAATACTGTGGACCAAAACAGCTTAGAGAAAAACATTTTAAATACCATCTGCAAAGTCTTCATTGAATTTAAACATTCTACAGGAAGACAGCATAAAAATCTTAACAGAAGCACCCAACAAAAAGAGAAACCAATTATGCATCCTTATCAATTTCACTTTTCATCTCCTCCAATTAT